>NC_058083.1:101918954-102518954 GCF_014858855.1 Bufo gargarizans
AAAAAAATTACGCATTTGGATTCCGTGAGTTCATGTGAGATTTTATTTTTTGGACACAAGTTAGTGGAATATGAGACTGTGTAAGAAAAATAAACTAAAAATTATATATCTATTTTCGATAACTTGTGCCAAAAAAATGGAGCCTTACAGGGGGTGATCAATGACAGGGGGGTGACCACGGATCTGCAAAACACATACGGACGTCTGAATGGAGCCTTACAGGGGGGTGATCAATGACAGGGGGGTGATCACCCCATATAGACTCCCTGATCACCCCCTGTCATTGATCACCCCCCCTGTAAGGCTCCATTCAGACGTCCGTATGTGTTTTGCGGATCCGATCCATGTATCCGTGGATCCGTAAAAATCATACGGACGTCTGAATGGAGCCTTACAGGGGGGTGATCAATGACAGGGGGGTGATCATTGACAGGGGGGTGATCAGGGAGTCTATATAGGGGTTAATAAGGGGTTAATAAGTGACGGGGGGTGTAATGTAGTGTAGTGGTGTTTGGTGCTACTTATTACAGAGCTACCTGTGTCTTCTGGTGGTCGATCCAAGCAAAAGGGACCACCAGAGGACCAGGTAGCAGGTATATTAGACGCTGTTATCAAAACAGCATCTAATATACCTGTTAGGGGTTAAAAAAATTGCATCTCCAGCCTGCCAGCGAACGATCGCTGCTGGCAGGCTGGAGATCCACTCGCTTACCTTCCGATCCTGTGAACGCGCCTGCCTGTGTCCGCGCGTTCACAGGAAATCTCGGCTCACGCGAGATGACGCATATATGCGTCGCTAAGCCTGGGAGAGCCGCCTCCGGACCGCGATCCTGCGTTAGGCGGTCCGGAGGCGGTTAAAGGGCCCTGCTACAGTACCTGCGCAAGCTGCAATTGGCGTCACAAACTATTACACATGTATACTGACCCACTGCATAGCTGACCCACTGACCAAGTGTCCTGCTCATTGCATTAAGTGGCGTCACGAACAGGATCGGATTGAATTGTGTGCTATCCCTGTCCAACCGAACTGGATCCAATTGTGTGTTAAAACGGACCGGATCGCATGTTTCACAGTACGGCAAGCGCTGCCGCTTGTGACTTTATTGCTATAATGCTATTCCAGAAAGCGCTAAATATGCGTTCCAGCAGTCTAAGGGTTAATTCGCCATATTTGTAAAATGGTGCTTCTTCTTCATGCCCAGAAGCGGGAAAACACAGGAACGCCCTCTCAAGAGCGCGAAAATGATGACTACGCCCCCCTAGAAGCGGGAAATCTAAAGCCTGCCCACCAAGAACTTTACAATGCGAGCTCAACCCTTACCTCTTGCATGCACCAAGACGGAAAGAAAGATGGCCGCCCATGCTAAGCCTGCTCCTGCGAAGGACGCCGCCGACACAGTCGCCCAGGCTATGGACCAGCCCGGTCCGTACCTTCCCCTGCACCGCTCCCTGAGGGTCCCGATACCTCCAACAGGCCTAGGCCTGCTCCGCCAAGGACACTTACTGGTGCGGCGGAGGCGGACGGAGCTCCCACTCCGCCGCCCAGAAGAGAAAGCCCCAGGCCAAGCCACATTAACCCAGAGGTCCCACTAGAAATAACCAGCCTCACTACCAAGGCAGTACCCGGAACTGCCACAAGAGGTCAGCGAAGCTCTATCACAGCAGCTGCAGCCACCTACATCATGCCTATGACTACGGCCATAATAGAGTCAGAGAAGGACTGCCCAGTGGACATTGTCATTGCCCCTAGAGACTTTCAACCGCTGCGACAACAGCGAAGAAGACTCCCAGTCCCTCCTGTAGGCAGCAGCAGACCATCTGCCAGGCGGATTTTACCACTGTTGCCCCTGACTACTATAGCAGAGCCATAAAAGAGCCAGTCTGTGACTATTATCACTGCCGCTACATCTCTGGGCCTATTACTACTACTGTTACTGTACAGTCTGAACCCATCAAACAGGAGCACTGCCCTGATGTGTGTGAGCATAAGGAGGAATCCACTGATACTGCTCCATGTACTCTGGAATCACCACAGAATGCAGAGCTTCTTGCTATGAAAGACCAAGGGTCTCTCCTTTATTGTTGTCCTGAGAACCTGTCACCTACCAGGAAAAGGCCAAGGCTTACAGAGGATTCTCCAGAGAAAGGTGATCCTGCAATTCCAAGTTCTGCCACAGAAAGCCACCAGCAGATTGCAGGATGAAGCTTCTGCAGGAATTACAGCTGCTGAGAGCACCCAGGTTAAAGAAGAACTTTTGCGTCCTCAAACATGGGATCCAGGAGGAAGATTTCCAGACTTTCCTGTGAGGAAAACTACCCACTATAGCAATTACCCACTACCTTGTGTGGATTGCAATTAACTTTATTGTTCCATTGGATTACAATTGACTATAATGATAATATTGATTGCACTGATATTTGCATAATGTTTTTGCACTAATTCTACCAGTTACCTGTTATGCAACGTTTAAGATAACATGCCCATTGTGTGTATTCTCCTTCTAGGTGCCAAAATGTGAATTTATGCACTGTTTATAATGATTGCACTTAACCATTGCACTTAAAAAAATGTAGCAACTTACTTAAAGTGTGCCTTTTTTACAGCTCTTGTTCTCTCCCCCCTTGTACAGACCGTCATCATAGGGACGTTGTATACTAATGGCCTACACCCGGTGATGTGTACCCATAGGTACCCAAGGTAGGACCAAGTGGTAAGTCCAGGCAGATCCAGTTACTTCACAGGTACCCCTGCTGCTTCGGGAATCGTTAGAAGTCCTAGACTGCTCCTTCCCGCTTGTTAATTGTTCAGGATTGTTCCCATCCTGAGGTGTCTCATTTCCAGGAGCGCACGGGATTAAAGGCCCTCCTCCTCCTGTGACATTGCCAGAAGTATACGGAGACAATAAGTACCTCCCCTTCTGAGTTTTTTGCCTAAGGTAAGGCGCCTCAAACCTTAGAGCCATATTTAGTTTTCACTTAGTCATCATAGTAATCGTGCTACAAGCCAAATTTCTTCAGGCTATGGTGCAGGGAAGGGAATACAGGATAAAACCACCCTTCTATTTGCGGGCATTCCATTACATAATGGTGGGATTACGGAGTAAAGACATCCCCATGCTTTCTTTGGTGTTTAAAGGATCCAGAACATACAAAGTCAGTCAGCAAAGGTTTTGCTTTGTGCAGTATTTATGTTACATGGTTATACCAAGAGAAGGAAACTGTGTGTTGGACACCTTACTCTAGCGGGCAGGAACCTCGAGAAAGCTGTTAAATGTTTTGTCTATGTCTGTCATTATATGTAACTCATGCAGCACTTTGTATTTCATTGGGTACCCAGAGCTGATTCCTCCACCCTCTTAGCATATGCCAAGGACGGCTTATCTTAAAGTAAGCGGGTATGTAACATCCCAGAGTATGTCACTAAACTTCCATTTCCCTGCTACAATATGTTAGGTGTAAATGTATTGTCATCTTGTGTAAGTTAACTGTGCATTTGTATCATTATATGTATTTTCCATGCCTGTTTCATATAATTGCTGCAATTTCCATGTACACCAGCAGGTGGCAGCAATGTGTTTAGTATCAGTTTAGCATATCTAGACTGGAATAGTTCATTCCAATCTAGCCCCCCCCCCCCCCTCCCTCTTAGAGAAGGTGTGGAATGTTCCCATATCCTGCCTCATGGGGAGGAAAGAAAGTTCTAGTTAGTGTACCAGCCACCCCGGCTAGGGGAAGGCTGTGTGAGTAGGAGCTCCCAGAACCAGGGATCCCAAGACAGGATTGAGCCTCGGCTGAGGTAAAGATCACCCTTCCCAGCCTGAGCCATCAGCCTCAGCTGGTTGACAAGAAAAGCAGTCATCTCCAGCCTCCAGGAAGAAGCATTCCCTGTGAGCCAAGCTGTGAGTACATATCCAGAGTCCAGGAGAAGCCAAATCCCTCCTCAGCTAGTCAGGCCCATACACAGCAGAAGACAGACAGAGCAGAAGATAGATACCTGCCAGATTCTCCAGGTATATAGTATAGGAGCAGAAGAGGCATTAACCCCTGCCATACATTGCCAATACCTGCTGGGACCTAGAGACCTATTGCTGTACTCATATGAATTTATGCTGCAACCATTAAGTAAAGACAAGTTGGATCATATTACCTGTTTGGGTCTCATTAATTCCTCAATTACTCCTATTAGCAACACTCAATTTATTGCAAGTGAGCCAGGATCCAGGAGTCCAGCCGTACCAAGGTAGGAGACACCGTTGACACTACCATATCTGCTATACAGAGACCTTATCCCCCTCTGGCATTCCTCATCTGGTATATGTGCTATTACATCTTAAAGGGCCCTGCTACAGTACCTGCGCAAGCTGCAATTGGCGTCACAAACTATTACACTTATATACTGACCCACTGCATAGCTGACCCAGTGTCCTGCTCATTGCACAAAATACAGAAAAAGCATACAGTCGTGTGCAATAGGCCTTAGGCTAGTCATAGGCAAGCGATTAGAAGCACGCTGGGTGTGTAAGGGTCCATTCACACGTCCGTTGTTTCTTTCCTGATCTGTTCCGTTTTTTGCGGAACAGATCTGGACCAGTTCTGTACCCATTCATTTTCAATGGGTCCTGAAAAAAAATCAGACATTGAGCTGTTCGATTTTTTTTTCAGGACCCATTGAAAATGAACGGGTACAGAACTGGTCCAGATCTGTTCTGCAAAAAAACGGAACAGATCAGGAAAGAAACAATGGACGTATGAATGGACCCTAAGTGTGGTTTTCTGTTCTGACCTCTGCTCTACTGACAAGATCACACGGCATTATAATTTATAATGCTGTGTGTCCCTGCCAGACCTGTATCTACTGCCCGTGCTGTGGACCGCTAATCATGGTCCGCAATGCACGGGCACCGTCCGTGGGGCAGCCGCATGGGGATCGCAGACCCATTCACTTGAATGGGTCTGCGATTCCTCCGTTCCGCAAAAAGATAGAGCAAGTACTATCTTTTTGCGGTGCAGAGGCACGGAACCCGAGAAAGCACTCCGTTGTGCTTCCGTAGTGTTCCATTCCATGCTTTCGTTCCGCATCTCCGGATTCGCGCACGCATTGAAGTGAATGGGTCTGCATCCGTGATGCGGATTGCATGCGGAACGGTGCCTGTGTATCCGCAAATGCAGTCCGCAATACAACAACGGGCAGCACACGTTCATGTGAATGAGCCCTTACACTGACTGCTTTATGTCGGAACAATTCAGTAGATACAGGTGTCACAGCGATTCTGTCACCCAGCGCGTTTCTTGCATTGAACTCGCTTGTCTGTAACTAGCCTGAGGATATGTTCACACGGTGGATTTTAACTAGGTCCACATCCACCACATACCAGGCCAGGAACCGCAGTGCTTTCTGCCCCAGTTTTTCTCCCTCAATGTCATGGACCCCTTTGCGGCTTAGATTCATTTCAGTGGAGCTAAGCTGCGAGTGGACAGCTGCTGCGTGGCCGTGGTTTTAATCGCTACACCGCTGCCTCCTATTGAAAGCAATAGGAGGCAGAACATGCGCAGCCACTGGAGGAAATTTGGCATGGGAACATACTCTTAATCTCCCTCTCCTTTGATCCCTTTCTTTTATATTATAGAAAACTGAGACATATATAACAAAATCGATTCTGTGTGCCATAAATGCACCCATGTTTCCCTCCTCACAATCTTGTGGTTGTAAGACAACTGAGAGCAGAAGGAGCCTGCCCCACTGTCCTGTCACAAAGAGCCAGAACATATAGACACCATACAGGGAGTGCAGAATTATTAGGCAAGTTGTATTTTTGAGGATTAATTTTATTATTGAACAACCACCATGTTCTCAATGACCCCAAAAAACTCATTAATATCAAAGCTGAATATTTTTGGAAGTAGTTTTTAGTTTGTTTTTAGTTTTAGCTATTTTAGGGGGATATCTGTGTGTGCAGGTGACTATTACTGTACATAATTATTAGGCAACTTAACAAAAAATTAATATATACCCATTTCAATTACGGTATTTATTTTTACCAGTGAAACCAATATAACATCTCAACTTTCACAAATATACATTTCTGACATTCAAAAACAAAACAAAAACAAATCAGTGACCAATATAGCCACCTTTCTTTGCAAGGACACTCAAAAGCCTGCCATCCATGGATTCTGTCAGTGTTTTGATCTGTTCACCATCAACATTGCGTGCAGCAGCAACCACAGCCTCCCAGACACTGTTCAGAGAGGTGTACTGTTTTCCCTCCTTGTAAATCTCACATTTGATGATGGACCACAGGTTCTCAATGGGGTTCAGATCAGGTGAACAAGACGGCCATGTCATTAGATTTTCTTCTTTTATACCCTTTCTTGCCAACCACGTTGTGGAGTACTTGGACGCGTGTGATGGAGCATTGTCCTGCATGAAAATCATGTTTTTCTTACCTTGCAGACTTCTTCCTGTACCACTGCTTGAAGAAGGTGTCTTCCAGAAACTGGCAGTAGGACTGGGAGTTGAGCTTGACTCAATCCTCAACCCAAAAAGGCCCCACAAGCTCATCTTTGATGATACCAGCCCAAACCAGTACTCCACCTCCACCTTGCTGGCATCTGAGTCGGACTGGAGCTCTCTGCCCTTTACTAATCCAGCCATCTGGCCCATCAAGACTCACTCTCATTTCATCAGTCCATAAAACCTTAGAAAAATCAGTCTTGAGATATTTCTTGGCCCAGTCTTGACGTTTCAGCTTGTGTGTCTTGTTCAGTGGTGGTCGTCTTTCAGCCTTTCTTACCTTGGCCATGTCTCTGAGTATTGCACACCTTGTGCTTTTGGGCACTCCAGTGATGTTGCAGCTCTGAAATATGGCCAAACTGGTGGCAAGTGGCATCTTGGCAGCTGCACGCTTGACTTTTCTCAGTTCATGGGCAGTTATTTTGCGCCTTGGTTTTTCCACACGCTTCTTGCGACCCTGTTGACTATTTTGAATGAAACGCTTGATTGTTCGATGATCACGCTTCAGAAGCTTTGCAATTTTAAGAGTGCTGCATCCCTCTGCAAGATATCTCACTATTTTTGACTTTTCTGAGCCTGTCAAGTCCTTCTTTTGACCCATTTTGCCAAAGGAAAGGAAGTTGCCTAATAATTATGCACACCTGATATAGGGTGTTGATGTCATTAGACCACACCCCTTCTCATTACAGAGATGCACATCACCTAATATGCTTAATTGGTAGTAGGCTTTCGAGCCTATACAGCTTGGAGTAAGACAACATGCATAAAGAGGATGATGTGGTCAAAATACTCATTTGCCTAATAATTCTGCACGTAGTGTATAGACAGGCACCACCTTACCCTCAGGTTTCAGCGTGTGTTCTTTTCAATGGGAAATAGCCATAGATTTCTTCCACGTGGATTTCAAAACCAGATCATGAAGGGACATGTTCTTAGGGGCTATGTTCGGTCGGACCTGTGGTGTCCAAACTACAACTCTGTGGCACAAATCTGAAGATTAGGGCTCATGCACACAAACGTATTTTATTTCCGCTTCTGTACCTTATGCGGAACTATTCACTTCAATGGGTCCGCAAAAACAACGGAAGGTACTCCGTGTGCATTCCGTTTCCGTATTTCCGTTCCGCAAAAAAGTAGTGCATGTCCTATTATTGTCCGCAAATCACGTTACGAGGCCCCATTCAAGTCAATGGGTCCGCAAAAAATACGGAACGCACACGGAACACATCCGTATTTTGCGGATCCATACTGTAGAAATGCTATGCTCAGCCCATATTCCTCATGTGTTTGGTGATTAATAAGTGACTGTTTCCGTTTCCAATCCGCCCAAAAAAACTGATCGCATACGGAAACCATGCGGATATGTTTTGTGAAATAATGGAAGAGGACTTAAATCAGAGAGAGAAAAAATAACTCAGATATGGAACAAAGGATCTGTGAAAAACGGACCGCAAAACAACAACGGTCGTGTGCATGAGCCCTTAGTCTCAGATTTCTGCCTTGAATTCCACAGCAAATATGTATATTATCTGGCTCTCAAGTGCGAGACTGATCCACCAATTTTTCGTTTTTTCCCTAGATGCTAACTGGAGAAAAAAAATTGTTAGGCTACATGCACACGTTCAGGATTCATGTGCGGAGCATCCGCACTGAAATCCGCAGGTGTTCGCAGGCAAATCTGTGCGGTCAATTCGCATCAATTGGTGCAGATTTGCATGCGGATTTGCGTGCGGATTTTCCGCATGCGGATTTTACTAAGTGAATGAAGAAAATTCCGTCAGGAAAAATAAAATAAATTGACATGCTGCGGATTTAAAAAATCTGCATTGTGTGCACTGAGAATTTCAAATTCTCATAGAATAAAATGTACATGACCTACAGTGCGGATTTTCCACACGCAAATCAGGATCGATCGTGTGCATTTAGCCTAACTTCTGAGAAATTTTTGTGTGAATTCAGAAACTAATTCTAAATCGGCACCTCTGACAAAATAAATTGCAGCAGCCGAACCTATACTGAACCAGCATGGCTACCACAGCATCTTGCAACGGCATGCTATTCCATCCAGTTTGCGTTTAGTTGGACCATCGATTATTTTTCAACAGGACAATGACCTCCAGGCTGTGTAAGGGCTATTTGACCATGAAGGAGAGTGATGGGGTGCTGCGCCAGATGACCTGGCCTCCACAGTCACCGGACCTGAACCCAATCGAGATGGTTTGGGGTGAGCTGGACCTCAGAGTGAAGGCAAAAGGGCCAACAAGTGCTAAGCATCTCTGGGAACTCCTTCAAGACTGTTGGAAGACCATTTCAGGTGACTACCTCTTGAAGCTCATCAAGAGAATGCCAAGAGTGTGCAAAGCAGTAATCAAAGCAAAAGGTGGCTACTTTGAAGAACCTAGAATATGACCTATTTTCAGTTGTTTCACACTTTTTTGTTATGTATATAATTCCACATGTGTTAATTCATAGTTTTGATGCCTTCAGTGTGAATCTACAATTTTCATAGTCATGAAAATAAAGAAAACTCTTTGAATGAGAAGGTGTGTCCAAACTTTTGGTCTGTACTGTATATCAAATGTCTTTACTGAAGATATCCTAAAGTGAGGACAGGTCATCTTGGAAAACCCCTTTCACAGTGCCTAATGTGGTCACTGCAACATGAGAACCTATACAAAACTGAAAAACAATGGAACTGGAATAAAAACCAAAAGATGGGAGTTTGCATACGTCTGTGGTGTGGTAGCTATATAGGATGGGTGGAATGATGTTTTACAAAGACATAAAAATGCACTAAGCCTCCTTGTGTGAATGTGTTCGAAATGAGAGAAGGGGAAAAACTAGAGCAAAATAGTTTTACTGCTGAAAAAATCTCTCTTCCCACATGTTGGTAGACATTTGGTAAGCAGAGCTAGTTCATTCAGCAGCCAACATTGAGACTGCAAGGGACATTTCTGGTGAATTCTGTCACTTCTTTATGACAAAGTCAAGTTTTTACAGCTGTTCCTACATTGACATAGACACAAGTCATCATCTTCAGGGCTCATGCACATGACCTTACGCGCTCCAAGACATACGGTTCTTTAGCGGGCCATATGTCCCGGAGCAGCATACATCATGCGCACGGGAGCGCAAAGCATCATAGGTTACTATGATACTAGGCGCATTGGACTGCCCGCGGGACTATTATCCTGCACTCATGATATTATGATGCTGTGCGCTACCGTGCGCACGATGTATGCCGCTCCGGGACATATGGCCCGCTCACTGACTGTATGTCTCGGGGGGCATACGGTCGTGTGCATGAGGCAAGTAAATAGCAAAATAATTACAAACTGTGTTTGTGATAGAGCCAATTGTTCTTCAGCGGCCCATATGGTGTTTTTGCCAAATCCCCATTTTAAAAGACCCACGGAACAGTATTTTCAGTCTTCCCGTGACATATCCTTCTATCTAAAAGATAAAGGCAAACAGGCACTCACCATCTGGGACCAATAGTACAGTAAAAGATTGCTAATTTTTTATAATTATCTAAAAACAAAGTATTGGACATCAGTATTTCTACAGTACAGGTATGAATAATATGATTAGACAATATATATCTGTATAAAAGCTGGATAGATAAATAATGTGGAAAAGTAGTAAGATAGAAATATCACTTGTGGAAAAAATATATAAGTGAATAAAAGTCTCTTATTTCATTGGTATTAGTGCAAAAAGTGTCTCTTATTCCATTGCTTTTGTGCAAAACTGCAGATAAGGTGCGCCAAAAAATAGGGCAAAAGTTCATATAGTTCCAGTGCAAGTTGAGTGGCTTCCATAAAACACTGAGGTTTTCATAAGTGGGACACTTGAATAGTAAGTTAGAAGCACTTGAGTAGTAAGTTGGAGATATCGATATAGAAAATAACAAGTGTCTATGTTTGTAACATTCGCAATGTGACACTTATGAGTTGCTGGCAAAGTGCTTTGATATATTGTGCCAGCTATGCTGAACAACGCGCTTGGGGGGTGAAAAATAAGTATTTGTCTCTACTCACAGGAGACTAGTGAGACTAGTGAGATGAGTTATGCACAAAAGCAATGGAATAAGAGACACTTTTTGCACTAATACCAATGAAATAAGAGACTTTTATTCATTTATATATTTTTTCCACAAGTGATATTTCTATCTTACTACTTTTCCACATTATTTATCTATCCAGCTTTTATACAGATATATATTGTCTACTCATATTATTCATACCTATACTGTAGAAATACTGATGTCCAATACTTTGTTTTTAGATAATTATAAGATAAAATTATCACCTATGGAAAAAATATATAAATGAATAAAAGTCTCTTATTTCATTGGTATTAGTGCAAAAAGTGTCTCTTATTCCATTGCTATTGTGCATAACTCATCTCACTAGTCTCACTAGTCTCCTGTGAGTAGAGACAAATACTTATTTTTCACCCCCCAAGCGCGTTGTTCAGCATAGCTGGCACAATATATCAAAGCACTTTGCCAGCAACTCATAAGTGTCACATTGCGAATGTTACAAACATAGACACTTGTTATTTTCTATATCGATATCTCCAACTTACTACTCAAGTGCTTCTAACTTACTATTCAAGTGTCCCACTTATGAAAACCTCAGTGTTTTATGGAAGTCACTCAACTTGCACTGGAACTATATGAACTTTTGCCCTATTTTGTGGCGCAAAAAAGTGCAGTTTTGCACAAAAGCAATGGAATAAGAGACACTTTTTGCACTAATACCAATGAAATAAGAGACTTTTATTGACTTATATATTTTTTCCCACAAGTGATATTTCTATCTTACTACTTTTCCACATTATTTATCTATCCAGCTTTTATACAGATATATATTGTCTACTCATATTAGTCATACCTATACTGTAGAAATACTGATGTCCAATACTTTGTTTTTAGATAATTATTAAAAATAGCAATCTTTTACTGTACTATTGGTCCCAGATGGAGAGTGCCTTTTTCTTTTACATATTTTGTGACGAGGTGAGTGACACAACACAGAGCACCTTCACCAATTCTGTAAAGGAGGGAGAGCCACCACAAACAGCATTTGTATAAATATCCTTCTATCTGTCTGGCCTTCTCTTTCAGTCTTTCAGGACTGTTGTCCTCAATTTGATGCGGGTGGGCGCTACATCTAGGGGGGCAGAAGGAGGTCTGATGCATGCATGTTGTTTCTTCTGGAATCTGAAGAAGTAATGATGTCAGCCACAGGAAAAAACTGGGCATAAACAATAAGTGGGGTGCTGCAGGGGAATGCCCCTTGCACACGACCGTATGTATTTTGCAGTCTGCAAAAAACAGATCCGCACAAAATATGGATGACATCCGTGTGCATTCCGTATTTTGTGGAACGGAACAGCTGGCCCCTAATAGAACAGTAGTATGCTTCTCCATAATACGGACAATAATAGGACGTGTTCTATTTTTTTGCGGAACGGAAATACCAACATACGAAAACAGAATGCCACGTCGTAACTTCAGTTTTTTTTGCGGACCCATTGAAGTAAATGGTTCTGCATATGGTCCACAAAAAAAACGGAACGGACACGGAAAGAAAATACGTTTGTGTGCAAGAGGCCTCAGGGTGAGCTCCTGATCAGTAAACAATATACAGTATATAGGGAGTATTATTCTTGGATATTATGGCTGATAGTAGCTTTTTGCAGAGTGGAATTTAATCTTGGAAAACCCCTTTAATGACAGACTACAATTTTTCAAATGTGATGTGTCACCTTACATAGGAATAACTCTTACTTATCCAAGTGATTCCAAGCTTGTTTTTCATGACACACTGCACTTTATGTCAGTATTGATACGTTCTGTGTTTATTTCTACATGTATTGCAAGACAGATAGTTATACCACACAAAATAGTTAAAGGGCTTTTCCAGGTTTCAAATATTGATAATGAATCATCCCCAATATCAGATGAGTGGTACACCTGGTACCAGCCCGGAGCCGCGGGGCCAGAAACAATACAGTGTATGGAGTGGAAGCAGTAGGCTTCATACCCTGTATAGTTTCCAGCACCACCACGGCTCGGCCACAGTTGTCTGCTTCCACTCTGTACACTGTATAGCTTCTGGTATTACGGCTGGCCGAAACAGCTGACTGGTGGGGATATCAGGTGTAAGAGCCCCAAAAGTCTGGTATTAATGACCTATACTATGGAAAGGTCTTCAATATCTGTAGCTCGGATGACTCTTTTTCATATGTTGGCATCATTTTTTTGATTTTAGCTTATTTATTTTTTTAGGATGCTAGATGGCTTATAAGTGTATTAGCATTTTTATCATTTTCAAGAAAATTTCCAAAATCTATTTAGTTCTGAAGTGGCTTTGAGGAGCCTTTAAATTAGAAACCTAATCACCCCATTTTAAAAACTGCACCCCTTAAAATATTCAAAACAGCATTTAAAAAAAGTTTGTTTAGGTGTTTCACAGGACGTAAAACAGGGGTGAATTAATTGCTTTTGCAAATAATCAAATATAATCCATTTTGGTCTGCAACACATTGGACATTAAAGGGAATCTTTCACCTAATATGACCATTATACACCACAAACATCATGATATCATTACATTCCCCATATTATAATCTTACCTTATATTATATCAAGATTCCCCATATTATGATCTTATCTTACCTAAACTGCAGTTTAATTCCGCCGGCTAGATCGGGAGGTACGGGCCAGCGCATGAGCATTAAACGCTCTGCTGCCTCTGCCCATAGTGGGTGATATGAATGGTGAATGTGTCCTAAGTCAGTTGCAGATATCTAGCTGTTTTATGGGCGTTTCCATGGAGCATGTTGGTTTTAGGCCTTACATTACAATCATAGCGAAAGAACCAAAAAATTGTCTCACTTGCACTCCTGATCCACAGTAGTTTTGGCAGGTGAAAATAAGTCAGAATGTGATAGTTTGCGCTAGATTTACCAAGTTCTGTCTGCCACTTTCATAATTTGGCGTACAGACAAATGTGAAGGCAAACTTCAGTTTGTCCCGTTAATAAATCGAGGCCTTAGTATTTATGCAGTTGAGCAGTCGGTCTGTGCCCGCTGCTGCCCTGCTCTCCCAAGTGGACACGAGCGATGTTTTACTCACCTTTCTCTTGGTGCTCCTAGCTGACAAGTCTCCTTCCTTGGCCCGTAGGGTGGGCACATGCTCCACCTTCGGCTCTTACCCCTTTCCAGATCTCTGTTGTACATGTGTGGCTGAAGTCCACTCGCAAGCGCAGCGGGCGACATAACCACGAAGGGTGAGGGTGATCTTGCTACCCACCTAATACAAGCAGCACGGTTATTGATTGCCCTAAGATGGCCGAGTAAAGACCCCCACTTCTCTAGGATAATGGGTAAATAAAGTAGACCAGATATGTCGCCTTGAAGAATTGGTTGGGTGGGGAGCCAGGAACCATCAGCGGTATAAGAGACTTTGGGGCCCCTGGAAATGAAATCATTAGCAAATATTTAATAATATCCCCCCCCCCCCCAACCTTCTTCATTTTTTCATTGTAGTCTTTATTTTTATATTCTGTTTTGTGATATTAAACTCATTGAAGGTGGTCTGACTGCCATTCCACACTTTTATTTACACCTATAAACTTGCGATATACACTCACCTAAAGAATTATTAGGAACACCTGTTCTATTTCTCATTAATGCGATTATCTAGTCAACCAATCACATGGCAGTTGCTTCAATGCATGTAGGGTTGTGGTCCTGGTCAAGACAATCTCCTGAACTCCAAACTGAATGTCAGAATGGGAAAGAAAGGTGGGCTACAACAGCAGAAGACCCCACTGGGTACCACTCATCTCCACTACAAATAGGAAAAAGAGACTACAATTTGCACAAGCTCACCAAAATTGGACTGTTGAAGACCGGAAAAATGTTGCCTGGTCTGATAAGTCTCAATTTCTGTTGAGACATTCAAATGGTAGAGTCCGAATTTGCCGTAAACAGAATGAGAACATGTATCCATCATGCCTTGTTACCACTGTGCAGGCTGGTGGTGGTGGTGGTGTAATGGTGTGGGGGATGTTTTCTGGGCACACTTTAGGCCCCTTAGTGCCAATTGGCCATCGTTTAAATGCCACGGGCTACCTGAGCATTGTTTCTGACCATGTCTATCCCTTCATGACCTCCATGTACCCATCCTCTCATGGCTACTTCCAGCAGGATAATGCACCATGTCACAAAGCTCAAATCATTTCAAATTGGTTTCTTGAACATGACAATGAGTTCACTGTACTAAAATGGCCCCCACAGTCACCAGATCTCAACCCAATAGAGCATCTTTGGGATGTGGTGGAACGGGAGCTTTGTGCCCTGGATGTGCATCCCTCAAATCTCCATTAACTGCAAGATACTATCCTATCAATATGGGTCAACATTTCTAAAGAATGCTATCAGCACCTTGTTGAATCAATGCCACGTCCAATTAAGGCAGTTCTGAAGGCAAAGGGGGGTCCAACGCCGTATTAGTATGGTGCTCCTAATAATTCTTTAGGTGAGTGTATATGGTAATCCATATTGTTCAGATTGAAGACATAATTTTTGCTGATCAATAAAAAGAGTTTTGAAAGAAATGTGACACTGCCCAGCCCGAGCTGCCTTCCCCTAGTAATAGGCCAGAGCCTGTACAAGGTTTCCAGGCCAGATGATAGTATATTCCAATGCAGGCCTGCAGGTGGCAGCAGTGCACCGGAATATATTAAATTCAATGTTCTGTGATGGATAGATATAAATGATAAAATACAAGATGCAATCTAATGAGTGCATGTTAGTCACCTAGGGTGACTTAAAGAAAGTAAAAAAAAGTAAAAGTATAAAAATATATAAAAAAACATAAAAAAATATAAAAATAAATAAATCACCCCCCTTTCCCTAGAATAATAATAATATTTATTCATATAGCGCCACCATATTCTGTAGCGCTTTACAAATTCATAGGGTTCATGTACAAAACAAAAGTAACTGGCTAACATGCAACTGAAACACTAGGAGTCAGGGCCCTGCTCGCAAGAGCTTACAATCTATGAGGAATTGGGGTGACACATAAGGTAGTTGATTGTGACATATAGGATTCGAGCCATTATTGAACCGAAACGAGTGGTGCCGGCCGATCTTCTTTGGGTTTGGGACTACTAGAGGATTGAGTTCAGGCCAGAGGAGTTGGTGGGGGAGAGGTTTAGTCGGGGAATAGTCAGTTTAGCAAGCTTGATAAGCCTGCCTGAAAAGATGTGTTTTTAAGGCACGTTTGCAGTGGAGAAGTCTTGAATTGACCTGATATTCCGGGCAGAGTATTCCAGAGAGTAGGTGCAGCTCGAGAAAGGTCTTGAAGACGGGAGTGAGAGGTACGAATTATGGAGGATATTAATCTTAGGTCGGTAACAGAACGGAGAGCAGGAGAAGGGTGGTAGATGGAGAGGAGGGAGGAGATGTATGGAGGTGCAGCACTGTGGAGAGCTTTGTGGGTGAGAAGTTTGAACTGTGTTCTGTGGTGGGTGGGCAACCAGTGAAGTGACTGGCACAGGCTAGTGGCATCAGTGTAGGGGGTGGATAGATAGATGAGCCTGGCTGCAGCATTTAGGACAGACTGAAGGGGGGAGAGTTTAGTGAGAGGGAGACCGATTAGTAATGAATTGCAGTAGTCAAGACGAGAATAAATCAAGGCAACAACAAGAGTTTTTGCAGTTTCTGCCGTAACAAAAGGGCGGATTCTGGCGATATTCTTGAGGTGCAGACGACAAGAGCGTATAAGTGATTGAATATGGGGAACGAAGGAAAATGTGGCGTCAAAACAGCGGGCATGTTGCACAGGAGTTATGATAGTGCTGCAGACCGGAATTGACATATCAAGTTTAGGTGAGTTAGTAGATGAAGGAAAGACAAGAAGCTCAGTTTTTGAGAGGTTCCGTTTTAGATACAGAGAGGACATGATGTTAGAGACAGCTGCCAGACAATTACTGGTGTTTTAGAGTAAAGCAGGGGTGATGTCAGGGGATGAAGTGTATAGTTGGGTGTCGTCAGCATAGAGATTGTACTGAAAGCCAAATCTACTGATAGTCTGTCCGATGAGGGCTGTATAGAGGGAGAAGAGTAGAGGACCTAGTACTGAGCCCTGAGGAACGCCAACATCAAGAGGAAGAGTCGAAGAAGAAGTAGAGCCAGCGAATGACACACTAAGGCTCCATTCACACGTCCGCAAATGGGTCCGCATCCGTTCTGCAATTTTGCAGAACGGTTGCGGACCCATAAATTTTCTATGGGGACGGAATGGATGTGGACAGCACACAGTGTGCTGTCCGCATCTGCATTTGCGGAGCAGGGCCCCGATCTTCGCGTCCGCAGCTCCGCAAAAGATAGAACATGTCCTATTCTTGTCCGCAGCTTGCGGACAAGAATAGGCATTTCTATAGGGGTGCCGGGCGGGTGTGTTCCGGATCCGCAACACACCACGGACGAGTGAATGGAGACTAAAGGAGCGGCCAGAGAGATAGGAAGAGAACCAAGAGAGAGCAGTGTCCTTAAGGCCAATTGAGTGACGCATGGTGAGGAGGAGTTTATGGTCTACGGTATCAAACGCTGCAAAGAGATCCAGAAGAATCAGTAGAGAATAATCACCATTTCTTTTTGCTGTTAGGAGATCGTTAGACACTTTAGTAAGGGCAGTTTCTGTAGAGTGAAAAGGGCGAAAGGCAGATTGTAAGGCCTCTTTCACACGGACGTTGCGGGTGATGTGCGGGAAAAGATGTAGGTGCGTTGCGGGAAAATGTGCGATTTTTCCCCGCGAGTGCAAAGCGTTTTAATGCGTTTTGCACGCGTGTGAGAAAAATCGGCATGTTTGGTACCCAGATCCGAACCCGGACTTCTTCACAGAAGTTCGGGTTTGAGTTTGGGATCGGTGTTGTGTAAATTTTATTATTTTCCCTTATAACATGGTAATAAGGGAAAATAATAGCATTCTTAATACAGAGTAAATTAGGGATGGAGAGGTTAATTTTTATTTTTTTATTAAACTCACCTTATCCACTTCTTTCTGCCCGGCTTCTCTTCTTTCTTCTTCTTTGATGACTTGGGAGAAAAGGACCTTTGGTGAAGTCACTGCGCACATCACATGGTCCATCACATGATCCATCACCTGAACACCATAGGGTCAAAAGAGGAGAGAGAGCATGTGGAAGTGGGAGGGAGGAGAATTGAAATTATTTGGAGATTGGGAGATTATTTTCAGCTGGATACTAGAATAAAAAAAGATACAGAAATTAAAAATCCTGGGCATTGCTTTGTCTGAAATCGCTTGCATTATTAAAATATAAAAATTGTTATCCCATATGGCAAACGTCATAATAGGAAAAAAATATCAAAATGGCCAATTCGCCATTCACTTCACCACCCCCAAAAAATTTGAATAGAAAAAGTGATCATGAAGTCATACACACGCTGAAATGGTATTAAAAAGTAAAATAAAATTACAGATCATCCCACAAAAAATAAGCCATCATACAGCAATGGAGACATAACTATATAAAAGTTATGAGAGCCAGAATATGGCGATGAAAATAAAAAAAATATTTTTGCTAAAGTTTTTTTGTTCAGTATCAAAACTGTAGAAAAACTAAATAAATGTGGTATCGCCGTAATTGTGCTGACCTGGAGAATGAGGGTAACTGGTCAGTTTTACCACAGCTGGAATGCAGTAAAAACAAAACTGAAAAAACTGTGTCGGAATTGTCAACGTTCTTTGGTCACGTGGCTGAGGCACAGCTCGGTCCTATTCAAGTGAATGGGGCTGAGCTACGATACCTGCAGCAGGTAAGTATGAATTTTCTTTTTCAGGAGGCAGGCAGGGGGCATTAAATAAAATATAATTATCATTGGGAAAACCCCTTCCGCTGTGCGCAATTTTGATATGGCAAAACAACATCATTAAGGCTACTTTCACATTAGCGATTTTTGCGGATCTGTCATGGATCTGCAAAAATGCTTCCGTTACAATAATACAACCGCCTGCATCCGTCATGAACGGATCCGGTTGTATTATGTCTTCAATAGCCATGACGGATCCGTCTTGAACACCATTGACAGTCATTGGGGAATGGATCCGTTTTCTATTGTGCCAGATTGTGTCAGAGAAAACGGATCCGTCCCCATTGACTTACATTGTGTGTCAGAACGGATACGTCTTGCTCCGCACCACATCGCGGACAGAAAAAACACTGCAAGCAGCCTTTTGGTTTCCGCCTCCAGAGCTGAATGGTGACAGAACGGAGGCAAACTGATGCATTCTGAACGGATCCTTTTCCATTCAGAATACATTAGGGCAAAACTGATCCGTTTTGGACCGCTTGTGAGAGCCCTGAACGGATCTCACAAACGGAAAGCCAAAATGCCAGTGTGAAAGTAGCCTTAGGCCCCTTTCACACGGGCGAGTATTCCGCGCGGATGCGATGCGTGAGTTGAACGCATTGCACCCGCACTGAATCCTGCCCCATTCATTTCTATGGGGCTGTGCACACGAGCGGTGCTTTTCACGCATCACTTGTGCGTTGCGTGAAAATCGCAGCATGCTCCTCTTTGTGCGTTTTTCACGTAACTCAGGCCCCATAGAAATGAATGGGGTTGCGTGAAAATCGCATGCATCCGCAAGCAAGTGCGGATGCGGTGCGATTTTCACGCACGGTTTCTAGGAGACGATCGGGATGGAGACCCGATCATTATTATTTTCCCTTATAACATGGTTATAAGGGAAAATAATAGCATTCTGAATACAGAATGCATAGTAAAATAGCGCTGGAGGGGATAAAAAATAATAATATTTAAATCACCTTAATCCACTTGATCGCACAGTCGGCATCTCCTTCTGTCTTCATCTTAGCTGTGTGCAGCAACAGGACCTGTGGTGATGTCACTCCGGTCATCACATGATCTTTTACCATGGTGATGGATCATGTGATGACCGGAGTGACGTCACCACAGGTCCTGTTGCTGCACAGAGCTAAGATGAAGACAGAAGGAGATGCCGACTGTGCGATCAAGTGGATTAAGGTGAGTTAAATTATTTTTTATTTTGTTTTAACCCTTCCAGCACTATTATACTAAGCATTCTGTATTCAGAATGCTATTATTTCCCCTTATAACCATGTTATAAGGGAAAATAATACAATCTACAGAACACCGATCCCAAGCCTGAACTTCTGTGAAGAAGTTCAGGTTTGGGTACCAAACATGCCGATTTTTCTCACGCGAGTGCAAAACGCATTACAATGTTTTGCACATTTTCCCGCAACGCCCGTCTGAAAGAGGTCTTACATGCTTGAATTTTTTCTCATACCACATTATTATTTTTTTTTACTCTAAGTGATGTTTTTGCGTTAACATGTTTAAGGGTCCATTCACACGTCCGTTTTTTCTTTCCTGATCTGTTCCGTTTTTTGCGGAACAGATCAGGACCAGATCTGGACCCATTCATTTTCAATGGGTCCTGGAAAAAATCGGACAGCACAATGTGTGCTGTCCGTTTCTGTTGTTCCGTTCCGCATGTCCGTTTAAATATAAAACATGTCCTATTCTTTTCCGCAAAATTCGGATCCTGGTACAATACAAAGTCAATGGATCCGCAAAAAACGGAAGACATTCGGATGTCATTCCGTATGTCATCCGTTTTATGCGGAATCCGTTCCTGGAAACACATAACAAATTTTATTTTTATTTTTTTCAATTTTTTTTTCAAAGAAATCAAAACAACTTTATTTGATTATTGAAATTTATACATGTTTCCATTTTTTGAGGATCTGCAAAAAACGGATGACATACGGATACATTTTCAGGAACAACGGATCCGCAAAAAACGGACCGAAAATCGGGATATAGGAAAATACTGACGTGTGAATGTAGCCTAAAAGGTTTTTTTCTCTACACAGTAGAGGACAAAAAACATGTAAAAATGACATTGTTTCAACATGTTGCATTCTATAAAAAAACTAACTAAAATAAACACAAGTAGAAAAAATGTGCGGCCTGCATTTCATATTTTCCATAGACTTTCAGCTATCTGAACATCAGAAATGCTAGTCCTGAAAAACGCCACTAAAAACAATGGGGGTCATTTATCAGCATTTTACGAGAGCCTTTGATGTCCTCTTTTTACATTTGGTGTGCAGTTATGGTGTTTTTTTTTTGTAGCATTTGTTTTCTAAGCGACTATGTAAATTTTTTGGGGGGGTTTTACACTGTTTCCTATGCAGTAAAACTGAGTTGTTACTTTCATTCTCTGGGTCAGTTCGATTACAATGATACCACATATGTATAGTTTTTCTTGCATTTTAATACTGAAAAGAAAATAAAAAATTTGGAAAAAACACATTTTTTTCTTTGTATTGCCATATTCTGACCCCCATAACTTTTTTATTTTAAAATGTAGAGCTGTGTTAGGGCTAATTTTTTGCAGGGCAATCTGTACTCTTCATTGATTCATTTTGTGTGTGTATCACTTTTTGTTAATTTTTTTTGTGGAAAGGGAAGCGACCCAAAAAAAAACAAAAAAAACAGCCATAATGATTTCTTTATCGCAAAAAAAAAAAAAAATTTTAATAGTACGGCATTTTTGCATGCAACGATGCCCATAATGTTTAGTTTTTAATTGTTTATGTATTTATTTTAATTTTAGGTGAATGTTTAGATGTTTTAAATATTTTTGAAAACATTTATTTTTACACTTTTTTTAATAGTTCCATTAGGGAACTTTAACAAACAATCAGATTGCTTCTATCATAGAGCCCAATGCATTAGCATTGGAGCCTATGTGGATTACACTATGGGGCCTATTTATGCACTGATATAAGTCACTTTTATGGCGTACACCTGTTGCAGATTTTGCCGCAGGCCATTTTGAGACAAAATCTGCGACTTTTCTCACTTACGCCACTTTCCCGACAGGTCATTGACAGGCCAGCAGACCTGTCTCATTCATCAATTTGTACGCCACTTTTTGCCACAATGACTTAAATATACGCCAGAATCTATGGTAGATTTTTTCTCTCTCAGGCTATGAGCTGAGCGCTGCGATTGGCCAGCGCTACAGCCTGGGAGAATGAGACGCCGGCAGGTTCCCCTGGGTGGAGCCTAACTATGAAGATACCGGAGCCTATACCGGGAGAACGGAGCGGCGCCCAGGGATAATAGTAAGTGCAGGGAGATCCCTGGGCGCCGCTCTCCATGTCTGTATACTTAGTTTAGATGTTTTATTCGAGTGAAAGGTCCTCTTTAAATACCCGACCGCTGACGTATATTTCTGTTAGGGGGTCGGGAAGGGGTTAAACAAATGACAGAGACCTAAAAACACCACCTAATTAACAAATACCCCAAAAGCAAAATAATTATTGTCTGTCCTGCGTTCATACTTCCCATAGACGTTGAGCTAGCTCGAGTTTTTACCCCCAAATGCCACTAAAACCACAAAAGTGCATAAAAACACCACCAAAAAAACCCACCCTAAGAGCAGGTTCACATAGTTTTATGTGGATTTTGGTGCGGATTCTGCACCCTAAAACCTTGTCGAAACCACTTGCAAATTACCTCCATTGATTTCAATGGGAAACCTGCTTGTTAATTTAC
Organism: Bufo gargarizans; assembly: GCF_014858855.1. Lineage (NCBI taxonomy): Eukaryota > Metazoa > Chordata > Amphibia > Anura > Bufonidae > Bufo > Bufo gargarizans. Next base: position 101,941,132 of record NC_058083.1, read on the forward strand.
ACAGACCTGTTTTTTCCCACACATGGTTTTTAAAACTGTAGGCGAAAAAAAATAAAAGTGACAGGTTGATTCTTGGTGCGGATTCTGCGTGGCATCCACATCCAAACCTCCCACTGAAGTGGGTGAGAACGCAAACTGCGCTGGAGTAAAATCCGCACTCAGAGTCCCACCTTAGGCCCCTTTCACACGAGCGAGTTTCCCCGCGCAGGTGCGATGTGTGACGTGAACGCACAGTACCTGCACTGAATCCTGACCTATTCATTTCAATGTGTCTGTGTACATGAGCATTTTTTTTCACGCATAATTTCTGCGTTGCGTGGGAATCGCAGCCTGTTCTATATTCAGCGGTTTTCACGCAGCCCTGGCCCCGTAGAAACGAATAGGGCTTCAGTGAAAAACGCATCGCATCCAGATGTAATGCATGTTTCTCTGATGATTGCTAAGAGAAGTTGTTTGTAAACGGAAGGTTTTTTTTCATGCATCAAAACACGTTGCACCCACGCGGAAAAAATCCAGCTCCACAAGGGCAGTCACCCAGCTTTCCTCGAGTCCTGAGTACTTCCCACACCTCCCATCTCTTTGGACAGTCAGAGGAAGGACACTTATGGTTCATTGTGTGAAAGATCCACTTTCCCTGTATATTTATAGGTTTTCTTAGCCCACAATAATGCAAAAATTATCTGAATATAGAAATTTCTAAAATCCAAGTTGCATCAAATAATGAAATATAGAAGGCGGCTCTAATATACTTTCTGGATCCATATTGTAAATGTAATAACGCAGATCTACACCTCGGATCAAAAAAAGGGGATATTTAAAGGGAACCTGTCACTGGGATTTTTGGTATAGAGCTGAGGCCATGGGTTGCTAGATGGCCGCTAGCTCCTCTGCAATATCCAGTCCCCATAGCTCGGTGTGCTTTTAAAAAAATAAATAAATATATGATACATATGCAAATTAACCTGAGATGAGTCCTGTCCCTGAGTCCAGCGTGAAGGAGCCCAGCACCGCCCCGCATCCTCCGAATCTCCTCCTTGCTCCCCGAGGTCAGAAAGCTAGAGCGCCGAAATCTCACGATGCTAGAGATTACTGCGCTCTAGCTTTCTGACGTTGAGGAGCAAGGAGGAGATTCGGAGGATGCGGGGCGGTGCTGGGCTCCTTCACGCTGGACTCAGGGACAGGACTCATCTCAGGTTAATTTGCATATGGATCAAATCGGTTTTTTTACACAATAAAAGCACCCAGAGCTATGGGACTGGATATTGCGGAGGAGCTAGCGGCCATCTAGCAACCCATGTCCTCAGCTCTATACACAAAATCCCTTGCCTTTTAGGAAAAAAGAGGGACTTGGGTCCAAAATAGGGACTGTCCCTTTAAAGGGGGACACTTGTGAGGTCTGCAGAAGCCCCTGCACTGGTATCAGCTGGACCCCTCAGGAGGCCGCTGGGCTGGGGACCGTACATGGTTCCGGCTCTAGCGCGGCCGGTGAGGGCAGCAGGAAGGGGAACAATGGTGACCAGGAAGGAGCTGACGAGACCGGAGCGAAGAAGCAAGACGAGAGAGGAGGGGAGAGGCGGGAGCGCGCCTGCGTGAGGAGGGGAGGAGCGGGAGCGCGCCTGCTGAGGAGAGTGCGGGCGGGGACGCGCACAGGCACTTGAGCTCCGGTCTCCGCAGCTGCCGGTAGGTACACAGCCGGGGTCGCCGTGGTGTGGGGCTCGCGGGCTCTCTCTATGTTCATGGCTGGTTGTTTTCTCGCCCGAGTGTGAACTTTCAGTCTGGAAGTGTCAGGTGACATATAACGCGTGTGTTTCACGCCCGGCTGTGATTGTATGTAAAGTACAGACCTGTGCCTGACTGCTGGGACTTGTGGTGCACGGTGCTTGTCTATAGATGTGCCTCCACATGTCCTGTGCGGATCCGCATTCCTGCTGTCTTCTGCTGATGGGAAGGGGAACCATCACTCCCAACATCGTGCATGTTGATGATAGGAGGAGTAGGCTTCAGCCAGAGAATTGATCAGATTGTTACCCCCATCAGTGGTAACTCACCTCAGACAGGTGATGTGTGTCCGTCATGTTACCGGCGTAAACGGATCAAGAAAAGAATCCGCTTCACGCCCCCGGTGTAGTCCGCGCTGGAGGTAGACCGCCGCCTCCTGCGGCCCACCATGCAGGGTATGGGCTACAGCTTTACGTCTGACCTATGACCTGTAACGGTCGGGCTCTGTTCACATGGGTTTAGCTACATCTGGAATAGGCGCCCAGTACCGCACATGGGGTCTTGTGCCGCCAGCTTGTGCCCATCCCGTGGCCTTTCATCCCTCTTTATTAGATCTGCAGCCCCTTCCTATGGGGAAGCATGCGGTAGCGGTCAGTAATGGGGCATGTCCTATCACAACAACTTATCCTTTACCCACAGGATAGGGGACCTGGGGGCCCCCACGGTAACAGAAACCAGGGCCGGTGTCCCCCTGTTTGAATGGAGTGGTGGACGCACATGCTCACTGGAGATAGCCGCAGGCATGTACTGTATCGGTCCCATAGAGCTGAATGGAGGGGCGGTCCCGCCTGCATGTCCGTCGCTTCTTTCATGGCGAGCTTGTGATGTTCCTGGGTGCGATTTGCCACTGTGACCATGGACGTCTAATGCTGAAATTCTGGATTTTTGCATCTGTTTTTGGCTGCCTGTATAGCCCTAGAAGAGTTGTCCCTACAATCCTGAATGTCAGATTTAGTTGCGGAGGATGGGGGTTATCAGGTTTTTAATGCCATCTTTCTGCACCTTTGCAGCCTTTGGTGTATCGTTTGCATTGAGCTTGAAAGCCTATGTGTGATATAGAATACATGACAGGTAAGTGTTTTTTTTTCCTATTAAAGGGGTTGTCCGAGTTATGAAAAAAAATATAGCACTGTAAATCTGATGGGCGGCAGTATATAACCGAGCTAAGCAAGTTTTAGGTAAAAGAATTCTATTTCCTCATTTCCCTGGTTCTCTTCTGGCCCTTTGTTTACCTGCAATAACAACAATCTCTGAGGTTTTCATCATGAATATTTGTGCCCCTCCCCCTGCTCTGCCCTGAGTGACATCTGACTGCTGGGATACTCAGCAGCATGTTGTATGTGTAGGACTACAAGTCCCAGCTGTACAATGACACTGCTGATACATGCAGGATCTTCCCCCTACCTGTTCTTGTGCAATGCTCTGCAGAACTCCTGTGCCCAGCATTTGTCTCCTTACTGCCTGCAGCTACTCAGTAAAGCCTGCAGCCCTGAGTCTGTGCAGCTAAAGGGGTTAAGGTTTTTCCTCAAGAATCCAGGGAGAGAGCAATGAGCAGCAGCTGAGAAAGGAGCAACTGGAGATAAAGTAAGTGAATTGTAAAGTCCTTACATTTGCCTAGTTAGAAACATACAAAGAACAAAAACATAATTCGGACACCCCTTTAATGTTTTTGTTAGGCCGAGTTCACACTTCAGTTATTTGGTCAGCGATTTCCATCAGTTAAAGTTCATTCACACGTCCGTATGTGTTTTGCAGATCCGCAAAACACGGACACCGGCAATGTGTGTTCCACATTTTGCGGACTGCACATCGCCGGCACTCTCATAGGAAATTCCTTTTATTGTCCGTAATCGCGGACAAGAATAGGACATGTTCTATTTTTTTTTTTTTGCAGAATGGAAGTGCGGATCCGCAAATGCGGATGCGGACAGCACAATCCAGCAACATTGAAAATGACTGGGTCCGCACCTGTTCCACAAAATTGCGGAACGGATGCGGACGTGTGAATACACCCTTATTGTGATCCCGAACCAGGTGAGGGTCACAAACACAGAACAGGTGCAGATCTTTCCGTTAGGGCTCATGCACACAAACGTATTTTCTCTCTGTGTCCGTTCAAATTATTTTATTTTTTTTGTGGACCATGTGCGGAACCATTTATTTCAATGGGTCCACAAAAAAAACGGAAGTTGCTCCTTGTGCATTCTGATTCCGTATGTCCGTTCCGCAAAAGAATTGAACGTGTCCTATTATTGTCCGCATTACGGACAAGGATAGTACTGTTCCATTGGGGGCCTGCTGTTCTGTTCCGCAAAATATGGAATGCTCGCGAACGTCATCCGTATAAATATTTGCCCGAAACATAACTAGGAATTTTAACTTTTTTATTCTTTATTTGGAATCTTAATATTTTTTTTAACAATTTGACATGAGGGCAGTTTAAGGGCTTTATTATTTTAGGGGATAATAATCTTTGTCACTTTGGGCAGCATAGATTTTCGGGGAGGTGCAGAGGCGGCGGTGCTGCTCCCCACCCAGACAGAGAATAGTGGGCAGTCATTGTGCCGTGCCTACTGCAGTCCTGGCAGGGTTGTCACACAGGATAAGGTGGCGTTACCAAGTGCTTCTCCTCCGCTCGCTCCTGCACTTCCTCTTCACACTTCTTCTTTTCAGTGAACATACGTCTTGGGTAATTAGAGGAGTGAGATCGCTGAAGAAAGAGGAGCAGGAACGAGCAGTCACCCCCTCCATCCCCCACCAGGAGCTGCATTACTGTAGCCTAGGAGCAGACCACCACAGGGCTATGCTCACTTTGGACAATTGAATTCTACATGGAGGTAATTGAGGGGATTCCCACAGTCAAGCCCAGCATCAGTTAACCACAGCAAAGAGCTGACGCTCTAGACTAGAGTGCTGTCGGCATTGCCTCGCTACACAGATACCAGTAGTGGGACCATTCATGATCAGTTCAAGGAGGGGGCCATCCTCTTCACCAGGTTAATACCAGTAGATGTAGTCATGATTTGGATGTGGCTCCAGGGTGACCTATGTGGTAGTTGGAACCAGGGGATGGGTGTTCAATGTGCTTTTTGTAGTAATCACAAAAATAAAAAAACCTAGACATTGCATATATAGATAAACTTGGGTTATTGGCAATGCAGGGCATCCCCACAATATGATACTATGGATCTCCGACTGGATCAACCAAGCATGCCCTCTGGCAAGGTGGACGTGCACAGATTCAAATAATGCCTTCTTTAAAGGGTTTATCCAAGACCTGGTAATGCCCCTCACACAGATAGTACTTACCTGGCGTTGCTTCTGATGCTGACATGGCTGCCACTGTTGTGGTAGCGCGGAGACACCAGATGCGTTGTCACTTTATGGTTACTTTATTATGACGTGGAGCAGAGAGGCAGGATGGTAATGTGAGTGAACCTGCTAATGATAATGTGTATCAGTATTCCTGCCTCATCAGGACCCAGGACTCGCCCGCTGGGCACCCCCCTGGCCTGATTCCCAGTTCCTTTGCCTCGACTGTATGCGGGACACCTTATGTGCGCTCTCCCAACGTGTGTCACCTAAACAGGCTTCATCAGGGGACATAGAGCTGTCTGCGCATGCGCAGAGGATCTGCTGTTGCTTCTTAAGCTGATGTCAGCGTACAGCCAGAAGTGGGAGGCGGTGGCTTCGGATGGAGGAGTCAAGTAGACCCTCCAGCAGCTCTGCTCAACTCTTCCGTCCAAAGCTGCCACAAGCGGTATGCCTAGTTTGGTAGGGTTGATACTGCTGACAGGTGCTCTTTAAAGGTGAAATTGTAAACAATGGACTTTTCCTTGTTATTTATACATTAGAGAATCGTCCAGCTACTTATTGGCTCTTTTGCTCAGTCTGCTGCTTAGCGACTGAGGAAAAGTAGGATGTAGTATGACAAATCTTTGTGCCTATAATCTGAATTGGCACCGAGACTGCTAGTCCCATCATTCCAGTAGTGTCCAGCAGTATTGTGCCGATTGGCCCTGCCAATGCGATCACTACTCCGGTCAGGTAATCAGTGCAGAAAGACAGGTGTGTGTGAACTAATCCATTGGCTTTATTGGGTCAGTGTGCTGTCCCTGGGCACATGGGTGGTCACATTTCTTGACTGACTTTTTAGCAAATGGCCAGTGAATCTCAGTTTGGTCTCAGAGGACAGATGGTAAAATACAGTCTGATGTGTTGGACATTTCCAGTTGGCATGGTTTTATTTCAGAAATGGTACTAAATTTGTATAAAAAATATAACAACTTGTTTTGGTAATCCTCTCCATATGTAGTGTATGCGTTATGTGGAGTAAGGAACCCCCGGAGAACTCCTCACCAGGATTCAACAAGTTCTATAAAAAGTGAATAATGCGATTTATTATTGGTGTTCATAAAAATATATAAAAAAAAGTTTATTCTATTGTCTGTGTGAATATGAATGTCCGTAAAGTATCCTTTCTGTAGGGTAGGAACCTTCTCAGGCTCCATGTATGTCTTCCATCTTCTTCAGCAAACAACCCCCAACAGATGTGAGAGTGAGAAGACGACCCCTTGTCTGTCCCTGTCAATCATTTATACCATAGATACAGGCGTGTCTTTCTAATGTATGGGCTTATACATTGTCATATATGGTAGACTTCAAATATAGGTCTTGATGTTCCCATACAGACCTCCCATTGCCAAGTGTATCACTATAGATCAGGGGTGCACAACCTTTTCTGGTTGGGGGCCACATTATCAGACTAAAGTAATCCCAAGGGCCGAAAATAAAAGTTAAAGGGGTATTACCAACTGAAATACTGTATTTATGGCGTATTGTACGTACTGTATATACTATAAATGTCTGGTTACACCTACAGGATTCCCATTTAATGGGAGAATACATGAAAAATGCGTGTGAGCAGCCACAAGACATAGACATACATGTCTGTCACCAGATGGTTGGGGGCCGCATAGAATATCAAGGGCCGCATGTGGCCCCCGGGCCGCAGGTTGTGCACCCCTGCTCTAGATGGTGTCAGTGTGTAGTGTAAGACATCCTTTATATTAAATACCAATTAATATTATATCACATATTATTTAACAGAAATCCAATACTAGCAGTGGGTATAGGACAGCACCAAATCACTGTGAAGACAGTGAATGCACATACGCCAAAGGGGCATGGCCCTTACTCCCAGGAGCAGATTTGGCATGTTTGGGGGGGCCCCTGTTGCACCACCCCATTGTCAGCATAGCAGTGCAGCCTGGGCACTTCTCCTATGGCTGGTAAGGGCTTCCCTGGCCCAGACCTTTTTATTCATTGTTTGAACCAGCCTCCGAAAGCCAGCAGGGGGCCCTCTGAATCTCTGGGGCCCCAGCATTTGCTTGGTTTGCCCAGTGGTAAGGACCGCCCCTGCTTACTCCCACCAGTCAGTCCATGAAGCAGCAGAGACCACCTCATCCATCCTCCATTACTAGACCTCCGTCTGTGGCAGAACAGTCACTGGGGTCCATTGGGCGCTGATGTTTTGTTTAGTTTTCGGACCCATTACTGCGCCGGATGTGAACCCAGTGTTCATTAATCCAACTACAGACAGAACCTGCTGCATGCTCATCCCCTACAATGGCCGACCCCTGAGCTTGAGAGACCCCCCGTCAATTTAAAAGGGCTTGATTGACACGCTGCATTATTCTGTATGTGATGGATGATGGAGGCTGTTGTCCCTTCTGCTTCTTGGATATTAACCCTGGACATGCGTGTACCACTATCATGTATCTGTGATCATTTCTATCTTCTTGGGTTTGTGATCAGAAAGATCAGCATTTTAATCAAGTACCGCCGTTCTGCCATCCAAAGTCACCAGCCTTTTCCCCATAAAATATTTTCATGGAACTTATTTAATGGGGAACACAAGTATTTCCTAAAATACAGACCGTACCCCGTCAGGAGCCCTGATGCCTTCCATCCTGTCTTTCAGGCTTGTTTGCTGGTATTACTGTTGGATGATAGGCCTGCCACAACGTCAGCTTTGTATTTGATATTATGGGTCGCTATAACTGGTGCACGCTGCGCCTGCTTCTTCTAAGCGTGGTCGTCAAGTCCGTGCCAGGCAGATTAATGGCTGCTTATCTTGTGTGAGTGGCTTGTTTGCCTCCTAGATGGCGGACGGGTTCTGTGTACAGCGCCAACTGCAGGTGCCAGTTATCAGGTGGGTAGCAGCAGGTATGGCTGGCATGTGGCACTGATGTCTTGTATTGAACAGATGTATGACATGGGCTTGCAGCACGAGGTGCCCATACACCCCACCAGCTGGGTGCTGATGCCCATGATATTATTAGGGTGATTGATGTTGGATACTGCATACTTTGGATAGGTGCCAGATTATCCGATATTCAGAATTATGGATAATTAAGACAGTAGAAATGTATGTGGAATAGAAAAGCCTAATACTGAACTTTTATTAATGACAGTATTTAGAAGGGGCTCCTAATTGGGCCCCCGACCTTACTTATCCACTATCAGCAGGTACATGCACCGTCCGTATCAATAAAGTTGGATGGAAGTGGCCAAATACGTGCTATAAAGTTGGGAATGGGATGCTAGGATATCTTTTATGACAAACAATATAAAACTTGTCAGAGTTCTGTCAGTGAAAACGACAGAAGATTTTCCATCCTTGTTGAATCTGGTTGGTCTCACACTGCATTCAGTTTGTTAGTTTTTCCATCCGTGTTGCCTCAGTCTGTCTTCAGTTTTTTGTATAGCTGAAAAAAACCTGAAGAATACTCTCCCAGTCTCCTAGAAACCATCAAAAAAGAGACCACACACAGATAACGTCCGTGTTCTGTCAGTTTTTTATCACTGACCCATTGACTTGGAAAAACAGATGAAGATGGCACATGCTGCGGTTTATCCTCCAGGGAGCGGTGGGGGTTGAGGTGACGGAGGATTACAGTCACCAATTCATGAAACGCCCTGTAAATGTTGGTTTAGGACGTGCGCCAGCTCTTATAGTGTATTTTTGGTTGCTTTGATGCTGCTCTACATAGAGGACAGTACCACCGATTGCTTTAGATTAAAATTGTGGTGCATTTTAGGCCACAACCGTTTTCGGTATGTCGCACCCAATTTCCTCTGAGCAACTCCCCTTTTCTAACGAGGAACAAAAAGTGCCTAAAACACATTCTAAGGGCTCATGCACACAAATGTATTTTCTTCCTGTGTCCGTTCCATTAATTTTTTTTTGTGGATAGAGCCATTCATTTCAATGGGTCCACAAAAAAATATAAAGTCGGAAGTTACTCCATGTGCATTCCGTTTCCGTATGTCCATATTTTTGTTCCGGATTTTTTTTTACATGTCCTGTTATTGTCTGCATTACAGACAAGGATAGGACTGTTCTATAAGGGGCCAGCTGTTCTGTTCTGCAAAATACGGAAGGCACACGGGCGTCATCCGTATTTTTTGCGGACTGCAAAATGCATACGGTCGTGTGCATGAGGCCTAAATCTGGCACCAGGCATGAACGCCAGTATTTTGGCACAAATTGGCACATTAAGCTTAGTAAATCTACCTCTGGTTGTCAGCGGACTGAAAAATCTATCTGTTAAGCCCCATTCACACTTTACAGGGTAAGGGCTCATGCACACGGCCATCGTGCTGCCGTTCTGTGCATTGGGGACCGCAATGCATGGGCAACATCCGTGCGGCGGCCAGGACGGATCGAGACCCATTCAACTTTAATGGGTCTGTGATCTGTCCGCACTGCAAAAAAGTTGTGCATACACTACTTTTTTGCGGTGTGGAGGCACGGACAGAAAACCCATGGAAGCACTCCGTAGTGCTTCTGATCCGTGCCTCCGTTCCGCACTGGACCGCATCTCCCGGATTGCGGACCTATTCCGCATACGTGATGCACACGGCCGGTGCCCGTGTATTGCGGACCTGCCGTATGCGGGCTGCAATACGGCCGGGCAACGTTCGTGTGCATGAGCTCTAACCCGGATATTTTCAGGCGTTTTTTTTTTTTTTTTTTTTACCCGTGAGTGCAAACATCTGCGGTATCTGTCCTGGACTTTATCCAGACCTGAGTGTTCTGTACAATCACAGTGGGCCCCATGCCTCGGCACCCAGAACATTTCCTTTGTAGGGAGAACGTGTCCGACATGGAGCACCTCAGGGCTGATATTCCAGAGTTTACGTGTGAAAACCGCTTCCTAAGCCCCTTCGGGTAAACTCCAGAAAATATCTGGGTGTATTAAAACGGCCGTGTCCATTTTGTGCACCACAAACAGTGGATCTTCAAAAGAGAGGCACTGGCCGTGTACACCCCACATCACAAGGAGGACCGTTTGACTTCAGTAGGTCTGCGATCCGAATTCTGCAGCCAAATATAGGACATGTCCTATCTTCCATGTGCTTCTGAGTCTGTGCGGCCACGCTGCAAAAGAAAAGGCCTATCCTATCTTTGGCTGCAACGTAGTTCACGGACCCATTAGAATCAATAAGTCTGTATCTCGAGGCGGGGTGCACACGGCCAGTGTCTGTGTTTTTCGGATTCGCTGTTTGTGATCGGGCACGGCTGTGTGAATGCACCCTTAGGGTACTTTCACACTAGCGGTTTTCTTTTTCGGTATTGAGTTCCGTCACAGGGGCTCTATACCGGGGGAAAAAACTGATCAGTTTTATCCCCATGCATTCTGAATGGAGGGCAATCCGTTCAGGATGCATCAGTTCAATACCTCTTACGGTATTTGGCCGGAGAAAATACCGCAGCATGATGCAGTATTTTCTCAGTCCAAAATTCTGGAACACTTGCCGGAACGCCGGATCCAGCATTAAAATTGCCCCATTGACATAAAAATGTGAAAATAATAATAAATACCGGATCCATTTTTCTGGATGACACCGGAGAGACAAATCCAGTATTTCAATGCATTTGTCAGACGGATCTGGATCGGTTTGCATACGGATTTCCGGATCGGGCGACGGAACTGCTTGACGGTTCCTCACAATGCAAGTGTGAAAGTCCCCTTACCGTGTCAATGTGAATGAGGCTCTAGTGATGATTCCTGTACTGGTAACCAATGCTTATTGTAAATGTGATGGCCGGCAGTGGCGTGCATAAGAAAAAAAAGGTGGAAACTGGATCCTAAAAATGCAGATTCTGAAGTTCATGTGCTCAGTAACCCAGAGCGTGCACTCCACATCACATAGCAGATCCTGTACTCCCAGCAAAATGCCTCTCCGCGCACATTCCAGAGGAGCAGAAAGCGTGTGTGAACAAGTCCTAACCAAGTGAGCTGCTTCCTAAACATTACATTATTTTAATCAGAATCGTGGATAAAATCAGTGTTTTCACCAGCTGCAAAACCCAAGCCACGAATTCACCATATGCCAAATATATTAGGATCTTGTGTTGATGGTCCAGGCGAGTACATTCTGACCCTCATACGTGGTACAGGTTTCCTCTGAAGCATCTAAGGGTATCTACCTTCTCTAAGGCCCCTTTCACACGGGGGAGTATTCCGCGCGGATGCGATGCGTGAGGTGAACGCATTGCACCCGCACTGAATCCGGACCCATTAATTTCTATGGGGCTATTCACATGAGTAGTGATTTTTACGCATCACTTATGCGTTGCGTGAAAATCGTAGCATGCTCTATATTGTAAGTTTTTCATGTAACGCAGGCCCCTATAGAAACGAATGGGGTTGCGTGAAAATCGCAAGAAAGTGCGGATGCGGTGCGATTTTCACGCACGGTTGCTAGGAGACGATCGGGATGGAGACCCGATCATTATTATTTTCTCTTATGACATGGTTATAAGGGAAAATAATAGCATTCTGAATACAGAATGCATAGTAAAATAGCGCTGGAGGCGAGTTAAAAAAAATAAAAAAATAATAATTTTTTTAACTCCCCTTAATCCTTTTGCTCGCGCAGCCCGGCATCTCTTCTGTGCTGTGTGCAGGAACAGGACCTGTGGTCACTTTCACGCCGTGCGAAGAACAGCAAAGAGGAGGAGATCTCGTCCATCGGCAGCAGTGATAGCTGCATGCCAGTCTGACTTTACAGATATCACTGATTTCGCCCGTGGCAGTACAGAGGGTGAAATCTGCAACGTTTGCGTGCCAAAAACTGCAGCAAAGTTTTTGCACAGTTTGGTGTGGATTCTGACGCTACGGCTAATCTGTAGGCCTGAGAAATATCTGCGGTGGACTCTCCATGCATGCCTGCACACGATGCAGATTACATGCTTTATTTATATTTTTTTCCCAATGTGGATTCTCGTGCAGAAAACGCACAGCCTAAGGGGCAGGCGCATGGGGATCGCAGACCCATTCACTTGAATGGGTCCGCAATCCTTCCGTTCTGCAAAAAAGATAGAGCAAGTTCTATCTTTTTGCAGTGCGGAAGCACGGAACGGAACCCCAGAAAGCACCCCGTAGTGCTTCCATGGTGTTACGTTCTTCGGTTCCGCATCTCCGGATTTGCGGACCCATTGAAATAAATGTCCACGGAACGGTGCCCGTGTATTGCGGATCCGCAAATGTGGGCCGCGATATGGCAACGGGCAGCCCACGTTCGTGTAAACGAGCCCAAACACAGTAGCAGTGAAGTGGATGGGATTAGATGTGCGGTAATTGACCTGCCGTGTGGATTTTGAAATCTGCAGCATGTCAGTTGTTTGTGCCATTTAAAAAAAAATAATAATTTGTGCTGATTTCACCCTCGGCAATGCAATGGTGAGATTTGTGGCAAAACCGCACCAAAAGCTAAAAAGTAACACTTGCTTTTTTTTGGTGCAGAAATGCACAGAAATCCTCATTTTAAAAAAAAAACAGTTTTATTTTATTTTTTTAAACTGGCATCCATGTACAGGTAGCTTTAGGCTGGTTTCACACGGGCGTTGTGGGAAAAGATGCAGGTGCGTTGCGGGAACATGCGCGATTTTTCTGCGCAAATGCAAAACATTGCAATGCGTTTTGCACGCGCGTGAGAAAAATCTGCATGTTTGGTACCCAAACCCAAACTTCTTCACAGAAGTTAGGGTTTGGGTTAGGTGTTGTGTAGATTGCTATTATTTTCCCTTATAACCATGGGAAAATAATACATTCTTAATACAGAATGCATAGTACAATAGGGCTGGAGGGGTAAAAAATAAATAAAAATTATAATAATTTAACTCGCCTTAATCCACTTGCTCGTGCAGCCGGCATCTCTTCTGTCTTCTTTGCTGTGCACAGGAAAAGGACCTGTGGTGACGTCACTGCGCTCATCACATGGTCCGTGATGGACCATGTGATGAGCGCAGTGATGTCAACAAAGGTCCTATTCCTCAAAGGTGAAGACAGAAGAGAAGCCGGGCTGCGCGAACAAGTGGATTAAGGTGAGTTAAATATTTTTTTTTAAACCCATCCAGCGCTATTGTACTATGCATTCTGTATTCAGAATGCTATTATTTTCCCATAACCATGTTATAAGGGAAAATAATAATGATCGGGTCCCCATCCCGATCGTCTCCTAGCAACAGTGTGTGAAAATCACACCGCATCCGCACTTGCTTGTGGATGCTTGCAATTTTCACACAGCCCTATTCACGCCAATGGGGCCTGCGTTGCGTGAAAAAAAAACGTGTGAAAGAGGCCTTAGTGTACACGCACATGGCAGTGTAGTTAAGGATTTTGCCGTGGATTTACATTGCAGAGGGTGAAATCCATAGAAACAATTTGCTTGCTGCAGGTCAGCTCCTTTATATAGCTGGTGCTGTGATACGCAGTGTTGCGCTCCTTTGGGGTACTGCTTGAATTCTGCAGCAGCAAAGCCTGCATTTTTTGTGCAGAACTCGGTGTAGCCACTGTGGTTTATCGCAGCATAAGTTGAGAATTGTAAAACCTCATCCATTTTGCTGTGCATCAGGCCTCCTGCACACGACAGACCTTGCGGATTTACCACTGCAGATTTTCCTGTGAATTGTGAGAAAAATAAGTAAAAATGGTTTTGAAATTCACAGTTGCTGCTTTTGCTGCAAATTCGCAGGTAAACCTCAAATATATATTGCATGCATGTTTTGTCTTCCCCAATATCGCCCCATGGTGCCAGACGGAGGCTAACAATCCCCTCTACCCTGGACAGAGTATTTAAAGGGAACCTGTCACGTTGAACATGGTGTCTGAGCTGTAGGCCGCAGGTTATAGAGCAGGAGGAGCTGAGCAGATTGATGTATAGTTTTATGGGAAAAGATTCAGTATAACTTTTAATTTACACATTTTTAATTTCTGTTCATTCTGAGCTTTGACGTCCAGGAGGCGGCCCTATCAGTGATTGACAGCTATCTCTGTATTAGGGTTGGACTGATTATCGGAGTTACTGATATTATCGGCTGATATTCATGATTTTTAAAGTTATCGGCATCCAACCTTGCCGATAATGCGTCAAGCACGCTATGACAGAACATGAGCGCGCTGCGGTCAGCGTGCCATGTTCCCTCAGCAGCACGGGGGAGAAGGAGTCACTCTCTCCCTCCCCCTGTACCGCGCTGCCAATGAGGAGAGCGGGGCGGCGCACTGATAAATAACGTCTAATAGAAATACAGGAGGCGGTGCCCAGCCTATATGACAGGAAGCTGCGATCAGCGGCCGTTAACCCCTCAGGTGCCGCACAGTCACTGATAGGACCGCCTCCTGGACTTTAAAGCCCAGAATGAGCAGGAATTTAAATGAATTTTCCTACAAAACTATATATCGATCTGCTCAGCTTCTCCTGCTCTATAACCTGCTGCCGGCAGCTTACCTTGTACTTTCATGGTGACAGGATCCCTTTAAATACAGGGCAACACACTGACTCTTCGCCTTGCACGTAGGAAGGCCATGCTATGACTCTGGCTTCCTAATTTTCTATGACCATATGGATGTGTTGCGTTCAGCTCTGCACTACTGCCGCATGCCTGCTCTCAGTATATCTGATTTGTTTTAACCCCTTGCTGAGCACAGAGTGTGTGATTTGCCCTGAATTTGGCTTTATCAACCTGTACACAGCCTGTGTAACTGAAGCTTCCTGAATGGTGCAATGCCTTCCAGTATCTCTGGCAGGAAGAGGGTAAAGGCATTTGGCAAACACTGCTGATGACAACACGGCAGACATGGTGGGGGATTTTTTGAGTGTCAGCCTCCCGCCTGCAGTTTATTGGCAGCTGGATTGTTGTTTTACCTGGAGCTTCCCCCAGCAGAATGATGTTATCTGGGAATTCCTCACATTCCAGATTCCTCTGCCAGGTCCTGTGTCAAGAAAGAGTCTCCCCCACCCAGTGCCCAGATCACGGGTTTGGGGGGTACTGTCTCTCCTATCGCTAGGTCCAAGTCCTGTCTCAGGGCACATTGACTTATAGCAGGGATGCCCAACCTGCGGCCCTCCAGCTGTTGCAAAACTACAATTCGCAGCATGCCTGCACAGCCTACAGCTATTAGGACATGCTGGGAGTTGTAGTTTTGCAACAGCTGGAGGGCCGCAGGTTGGGCTTCCATGACTTGTAGGATAGCTGCCTTATATCTGGTGGCGTCAGAGGCAGAACTTATTAAGAGGATCTGACCGAGAAATGTACATTTTCTGTCTGGTAATGTTACGGTAGCTGTGTGCCTTGCAGTGCCGACATATTCCGCAGCGTTGTGCCGCTCTGTGGATGATCGATTAACGGTCTGTGTAGATTAAGGCCCTGTTTACACGCTCTGCAGACAAAACTCTACCCACCACGATTTTGAAGGCAAGACCTTGGCTTTACCTGCAAAATCGTGCAGGCAGTGGTGGCCACGGTGGGATGATTATCGCGTGCATACAGCCACAGGAACGTGTAAATGCAGATTATCGCCGATCGATGATATAGCGGGTCAGTCAGAGCTTTTACACTGGGAGGGCTGTATTGTGGTTCACAGTACATCCCTGCTCACATGAGGCGATGCGCTGCGGACAGTCAATTTTACTGTGGCATAAAAGATGCAATCAGCTGGCAAACAATGGCGGCCTTGACGTAGCATTCAAACCGCTGTGACCGCTAAGGCCTGTGATTGACCACAGCAGTCATGGGACCAAGCTGATTCCTGGTCCTGCGGGGACCTGAAGAGGCTGGGGACAGAGCAGCAGCAGGACCATGGACAGATGAGTGGGTTTTTTATGTTCAGGAGTACAAGTGAGGACCCCAGGGGTTGTTGGCTCTAAGGCTGGAGAACCCCTTTAATACATATTGAAAACTATTTGCATAAAAACCAGGAAAAATTCCTAGAAGTCCACACAGAAGAAGGGACACCTAGGCAAAACCTGTTAGTAGCATACGTTGACTAGGCCAAGCAAATAGAAATGGGGTACAAGAGGCAAGCAGGTAAGTAATGCTAATTGGGGTATATAGTAATTGATTAGCAATCCACACAGAAATATACATACAAAGTACCCCACCGCTCCAGTCCTAATGTAGAGAAGAATAGCGGAATCGCATTGTATACCCATACAGGGGTCCCGCCACTCCAACGCTATGATGCAGGTGTGATCTGACTATGTGACATGGACTTTGTTTCTGGTTTGCACAGTTCTCTGAATTCACCCTGAAATGTATACTGTGTATGTTTCCAGGGCGATGACTGTGTATACGTGAAAATACACCGCCTGCCCTGGTCTCATGTACAAAACATTACATTCATGAAATGTGGAAAGTGTATCACTGCAGTTATAACAGCGATACATATGACTGGATGTAGCGACGTGGAGACACGTATCACTGGATGTAACCACACAGACGGGTGTGACTGGATGTAACCATGTAACCACACAGACGGGCGTGACTGGATGTAACCACACGGAGACGGGGGGGGGGGGGTGACTGGATGTAACCACACGGAGACGGGGGGACGGGGGGTGACTGGATGTAACCACATGGAGACGGGGGGGGGGGTGACTGGATGTAACCACACGGAGACGGGGGGGGGGGTGACTGGATGTAACCACACGGAGATGGGGGGGGGCGGCGGTATGACTGGATGTAACCACAAGGAGACGGGGTGGGGGGTGACTGGACGTAGCCACGTGAAGACGGGGGGGGGGGGCGGGGGATCGGTGACTGGATGTAACCACACGGAGCCGGGGGGGGGGGGGGGGTGACTGGATGTAACCACACGGAGACGGGGGGGGGGGGGGGGTGACTGGATGTAACCACGTGAAGACGGGGTGGGGGGTGACTGGACGTAGCCACGTGAAGACGGGGGGGGGGGCGGGGGATCGGTGACTGGATGTAACCACACGGAGCCGGGGGGGGGGGGGGGGGGTGACTGGATGTAACCACACGGAGACGGGGGGGGGGGGGGGTGACTGGATGTAACCACGTGAAGACGGGGGGGGGGTGACTGGACGTAGCCACGTGAAGACGGGGGGGGGGGTGACTGGACGTAGCCACGTGAAGACGGGGGTGTGTGTGACTGGACGTAGCCACGTGAAGACGGGGGGGGGTGTGACTGGACGTAGCCATGTGGAGACAGGGGGGGGGGGGTCACTGGACGTAGCCATGTGGAGACAGGGGGGGGGGGTCACTGGACGTAGCCACGGGGGGGGTTCGGGGGGACTGGACGTAACCGTGGTAACCAGAAGGAAAACTTAGTGTTCAAAGTGATTGCTGGAAACATATCAACTACAAAAGAGAATTGCAGTCCTATAAAGCGGTACTCCAGTCTTGGCCGTTGATGTCGTAAGAATATAGCATAAATGTCTTTAGGTGCGCACCCCATCGCCGGGATCCTCATCTGTTGGGAGATCTCGCTGCTGTACCCCTTTAATGTTGCTAGTTTGGGTTGGTTCACAATAGTGGTGTTTTTTTTAGCAGTTTACATTGTTCATTTTATGATTTGTACTTGGATTGGTGTCGTCACTAATGATTATGATTTTCTCATAGTCCTTACATTATGATAGACAGCAGTGGTGAATGTGCGGTGCAGGTGTAACTACAGCTGCCAGCAGTCCGCGGGATGTACGTGATGTTACAGTACTTTGGTTTAGTCAGAGGACAGCATGGGCCTACCATGAAAGCTGAACCATTTCTAGTGCACACGTGCATCGTTCTGCTCTTCTTATTCTTCCTTCATGTGTATGCCGCCTCTGTCTTTAATCTCTATCTATGAATGTCATTTTGGGGTATGGTTTTAAGTAGGCCTCCTTCACACTACAGTGAATCACAGACGTCCTGTCCGTCTTCTCCATGAACAGCACACGTACCCATTGACGTTTGTGTTTGTTCACACATCAGTGATGGTCTACTGACCATGGATCATTGTGAAAATCACAGACACATGCAGTACTTTGGTCTGTGATGCTGACCAAACATGGCCATTGAAGACTATGGGTCCATGAAAAACCACTGACACAACACGAATGGCATCCATGTTCAGTCAGTGTTTCACGGACCATTGTAAGGAGACGCTTTGGAAATTAGTTCGTAGTTGGCAAAATGAGCACAGAATCGGTGCTGAAAAAATGCTTAGATCTCTGAACATGACATGCATTGGCCCATCTGGCGGTAAGTCTCCACCAATTGATGATAAGCCATTTTAGTAGTGCCACTATCTGAAGGAGACCTGTTTGTAGGTTTTTCCACCAGAAGACCTGTCCACGTGTCCTTCAGAATAGAGTGGAATGCAAAACCAACGTCCCTTTGGACCCTTTGCGTCATAAGACACCATAAATATATGGCACGTGGTATGTGGGGCACCTGTTACAGATTTTGCACCTTAGGCTACTCCCGTGGACTGTATCCTAGATCGGACGTGGGCTGATGTGACATCACTATGTGTCGGTGATGCAGCTTCCTCTTGGGTTATCATCCAGCTTTCTGACACGTGAAGATCAAATCTGACTAGTCATCCTTCAATCTAATACTCGCTTCCAAAGCTGTGTTTAGCTGGGCAGGTATGATGTTCTTCAACCTCTGTGGAGCCATCATGGAAGCCAGTCGTGGTGGGAACGTATAGAACTGAAACATGTCGGTATAGAATATTTCCATTATGGAGTAGACCTATAAGGTTGGTGAGATCTACGATATGTTGAGCGCTCCTGACAGAACTTTCCTTGGGATTTGTAGTTCTTTCAGTTACATAACACCCATGACTGGATGCTAGGGGAATGGTGGCTGTAGACCGGTGTTCGGGCCTGATGCGAAGGGTTGTTGCTGGTGTGGAGTTTTCACTTCTCTGTTCCAGCTGCTGAACAGGCATCACTGCTTTTAAATAGCCTTTCCCTCCATTGACCTTTGTCGCCGCTGCCACCTGCTCCGCCTGCTGCTTCCTGTACAGTGACACTGCCCTAGTGACTTCTTATGTCAGCCCCGTCTGCCTGCCCTACTTTATTTGGCATCAGGATAGCACACACTCTGAGCGTTGTCATAATAATAATAGATCAAAGGTGATCGCTTAGCTGGCGGAGCGTCAAAGTACAAGGCTGAGGAGCTGTGCCGGGGGACCAGGTGTAGGAGAGGCACGTATGTCTGCGGGTCAGTCTTGGGACCTCTATTTCTTACTAATATGAAGTATAGATAAAGAAATTTATATTCATCTATTTATATAGCTTTTGTGTGTGTCTTTATGTATTGTTGCTTTGTTATTGTCAGTTTCTGCATTTAGCTGTATGTCGTGGTGTGCAGCCACATTGGCAGAACCACGTGTTAAATGTCCTGCAAACAATAAAAAAATGAAAGAAACATAATGAGCATCATCACCTAAATATACTGTAATCTCATTTAATTATTTTCTTTTTAACTATTTACAGGTCATATTCAGGCTGGAATATCCCTTTAAATGTACTTGGTTTTGCTGCCATCGTAAGAGAAGTTCTCTAGAACTGCAGGCCGTGGCCACGTGTTACGCTCTGGTCTATTGTAAATGTTAAAACGAGTTGGGTACAAACGGGGCTGTTTATTAGGACCGGCGTTTTAGACACCCAACTTAACCCTGGCGCTTGATGCGCCAAAGTTATGTTAAGGCGCTGCCTCTACATAACTTAGTCACATCCACCTCCGGCCTAAATCTACGCCAGCTACCTTACTGCCGTAGATTTAGATCATTTTCTTCACCTAAAACAGGCGTAGAAATTGATAAAAGACAGGCCCACCCTCGTTACTCTCCCTTTTTTTTTATTTAATTTTTTTATTAGAACTGACGGATGGGGAAGAAGTCAGTGTGGATTTTTTTTTTGGGGGGGGGGGGGGGGGCTTTTTTCTCATAGGCTTCTTTATAGAACTTGAAAAGACGGATGTAGAAATATAAAAAAAAACATAACATTAAAAAAAAAACTTGAAATTCATGCCATTATTAAAACGTTTTTAAAAATTATTAAAAAAATAAATAAAATGTGTGTGTGTGAAAGAGGCCTTGTAGTGAATTGACGTGTGGCAGATTTGTTTCAGAAGTTTCTGCAACTGTGCATCTGAATGGGGCTCTTTCTGTAACTCGGGCATGGATTTCTGCGACACATCTGCCACATGTGAATGTACCCTTCTATCATGGCCTCTTTCACACGACCGTGTTTATTTTTTATTTTTTTTATTTTTTTCGTTTGCCGGCCGCTTTTTGCGTTCCGTATACGGAACCATTCATTTCAATGGTTCTGCAAAAAAACGGAATGTACTTTCCGTTCCGTTGAAAGATAAAACATGTCCTATAGTTGCCCGCAAATCGCGTTCCGTGGCTCCATTCAAGTCAATGGGTCCGCAAAATAACGGAACACATACGAAATGTACTCCGTATGTCTTCCTTATCTGTTCCGTTTTTGCGGAACCATCCATTGAAAATGTTATGCCCAGCCCAATTTTTTCTGTGTAATTACTGTATATGCCATAAACGGAACGGAAACAGAAACGCAACGGAAACAAAAAAACGTAATAACGGATCTGTGAAAAACAGACCGCAAAATACTGAAAAAGCCATACGGTCGTGTGAAAGAGGCCTATTTCTCAGCCTTTTAGTCACCAGAGGGGAACCCCTTGCTGGGTCACCATGGGTGCACAGTCACTCTCCATAGAAATTGATGGTAGTCCTGGAAACCTCTGGGGGCTCTCGCTCTGGGGCCACCACTCATCTGACTTTTTTATGGTGTTTTGGACTGACTGGTCATAATATGAACTATGTTTAAAGCCCTTGGTAATGAGTGAAGGATCTGCATATATCAATCTTATGATCCCAACAGAAGGACGGAAAGCATGGAATCTCCAGTTATAACCCACCAGTCTGGATATGCTCGAAGCTTGCCCACGTATTTCTTCGTTCCACAGGGCTGCGTCATGTGCACTGATATATTAAAGCTAGGGCCGTGTTCACATTGGTGTTCTCTATTTCAGTTTTTTCTACTCCTTTATAGGAGCAGCACAATGACAACAACAGAAGTGCTGGGCGCTAACGGCACCAGACGGACCCCAGTGACTATAATAGTCTCTTGGGTCTCCGCTCCATTAGGGAGTCCAGCATTTCACCAGACAAAATATTCCCGCACATGTGGTTGTGTGTTCAGAATATGCATATATTTTTCACAGCATATACACTGTGTTTACTGGCCAGAGTGACTAGTATTGTGTCCTCTGGACGGTATAATGGGGTCGTCCGGTGGAAAGGAGGAAACCGGACAAAACCCAGCAGGATTTGCCTGAAATAAAGAAAGGGTAAGTACTTACCTGGTAGATCCTGCACCACCGCTTCAGTTCTCCCAGCCCGGCCCTCTTTATTTGGCTGCAGCAGTGACGTCATGTCGCCAGCATGGGACTGCTGCAGCCAATCGGCGCCCTTGTAAGTTGACTGGCTGCAGCAATGACATATTGTCGATGTGACGTCACCGCTTCAGCTGGGAGAACTGCAGTGGTGGCACGGGATCTGTGAGGTAAGTACTTGGCAGCAACCCCTTTAATGGGTCCATCCTGTGTCATTCAGACACATTTGGTCATAAGTTATGTTTCGGGGCCGTCCATAACAGGACGGGAAGGTTTTAGTTGTGCATAAGGTGGGTTGTTAGTCATTGGCGGTGTGTAATGGATTTCACAATGGATTGTGCAGGAATTTCCCTATCCGTCTCTAACCACAGCATATTTTCCTATCACCACCTCCTTCTCCTGCTGGATGTGGGAAAAAGGATGTGCCTAGGTTTTGGAGAGGAGTACGCTCCACACTCGCTGTGAAATGAGACCAGGGTCAGACTGGATTTTCCAAAATTATTAGTGACTGCAGTACGCCTGTATTACAGATCAGTTACGGATCCATAATGCACCCGCAATCTGATCTACCTGTGAAGTATGGGTGCAGTACTGATAACATACCATGACACACGGATGCATCCGAGCATGTGACTTCCAGATATTGGTGGCAGACTACCTACCTTCCTTCCTTAAGTTGTGCCAATTTATTAACTTATCCCCCCTTCCTCTACAGAATAGGCATCTGATTGTTGAGGGTCCCATTCCCCCCAACGCCCGGCAGACACCACCGATGAGATGCTTAGCCCATGAATAGGGCAGAAGTTGAAGGGGGAGGAATACCAGTGGCCTGAGTGTCTAACCTAGAAATATCATTGTGGGGTTATTATCCTCTCCTTCCGTTACCAAAAACGGTCAAGTTTTACCTGAAAGTGAAATGCTGGTGAAACTCATCATCCGTTTAAGGCTACTTTCACACCAGTGTTTTTGGTGGATCCGTTATGGATCAGCAAAAAAGCTTCCATCACAGTAATACAACCGTCTACATCTGTTCTGAACGGATCCGGTTGTATTATCTCTAAAATAGCCATGACGGATCCGTCTATAAACCCATTGGAAGTCAATGGGGGACGGATCTATTTTCTTTTGTCCCAGAGAAAAAGGATCCGTCTTGCTCCGCATCCCAGGACGCACTCAGAAACGCTGCTTTCAGCGCTTTTGTGTACGCCATGGGAACGCAATGAAACGGAACAGAATGCATTCTGGTGACTCCGTTCTCTTCAGTTCAGTTTTATCCCTATTGACAATGAATGGGGACAAAATGGAAGCGTTTTCCCCCGCTATTGTGATCCTATGATGGATGTCAATAGCGGAAAGAGAAAATGCTGGTGTGAACGTAGCCTAATGACGCTACTAGGATCATGCAACATACTAAGGTGGTTAACACTTTCATGCTGGGTCCTCAAATGCAAGTTTCCAAGCTGATCTGTACATGATGAGTAATAGTACAGGACAGAACAGCTACTGCTGCGGGGCTGTGCTGCAGGGGCTTCCAGAATATTGCCGATACTGGCTGAGGCTGCACCCCAGACTTCCTGCGTTTCGCACCCCCTCCATTTACTGATATGAGGGTGATTGTGTCATACACCCTCTTCTAAGGGATTCTGGTGCATTTCAAGCTTTATCCGTAAGATCTCAAGCTTTTATGCCCTAAAAACGTCTGTTTGTACTTTACCTTTGTGGCACACCTCCGCACAACGAGACCTCATCCACTCCATTAGCACGTTTTGGTTGTTGACGGTTTTAAGTGTCAGACATGGAATGAAGCGCTGGGCTGTTTATACTGTATACAGGAGATTTATGCAATAAATGTCACCGGTTAAAAGCCACATCCTGGAGTTTTAGTTGGTAAGAGAAAACCTAGTGTCTTTCACATTTCATACTTATACATAGGCCCCCATGCAACTAAACCTGGCTGATTTCTTCTACACCATGCTTGTTCACGGCTTGTATGGGGTATTGTGGCTCTGCCCCATTGGAGCTGTAGACTAATGGAAACTAAGGTATACATCTTCTAAAAGGGGTGTATGTGGCTCAGCTGGGCAGAGCTGCAGTACTATGCACAATACGTCCCTGTCATGGGCGTTCCCATGGCAGGTACCAGGAGATCGGAGAAATTGGCAACTTGTGGGTTAAATTGACAAGTTCCCTGGGGATCTCGTTGTGTCTGTGTTTTGGTGAATGCCACACCCCTTGCTTCAGGTGTTGCTTGTTGGTAAACTACTTTTCCCATAAGTAGCCGCTTCTCACTCTTGGAGGTGCAGTTTATAGATTTCCTTCCTGCCTTCTAACTAGCTGGTCGGTTGTACTCTGTGGTGCTTCTGGAGTTGCCAGTTTTCAACTTTCAGATAAGTCTTTTCTTATTGTTTTGTTTTTGTTATATTCCCTGTTGTTGTATCTGGGCCTGAGACAGAGACTTCCATTCGTCCATCTGGGGAGGAATGGGTTGTCTATGGTCCTAACCTCATTCCGGGGGCCTTATAAGGATATAAAGGCCTAGGATATTCCTACCTTCAAGGTCTGTTCATATAGGGTTATTTAGGAGGTGACCTGTTTCTTCCCTAGTTTCCAGGCCCAGTTACTGTTCCCCCTTCCCTCCTAAGTTTAATGTGGACTGATTGTGACAGTCCCATGGAGAAGAGGACTCTCCCATTACGTTGAGGGTGGTCCCAGATGGGTGATGTTTCTGTCCAGGTGCTATCCAGGTTGCCAAGTTTATAAGTGATCCCCTCTGCACAGGATAGGAGATAGTTAGTTGATCACTAGGGATCTGAACATTAGGATCCCCACCGATCCCAAGATTTTTTTATTTTTTATTATTGCATTTTACTGATTTTGGGTCTTCTCAGGAAGAGGGATTGCTAAAGCTCTACAAAGGTGGCCAACCTGTTTTAGCATTTGTCACATAACTGTAGTACATGGCCCCCATACACAACCTGACCTATGCACAGATATCTCCACTCCAGCCATCCTTGTTATGTTACTCTGCTCTTTGTCTGTGTTGGCTCAGATACTTTTGTGGCTGACAGGGTTGCACAGCTTTATTTATGTTCCCCATGCCAGCACATAGGGGAGGCCCTCTGGACTAAATGAGCTCCAGATACATATTGTGCTGCTCCTCTCATTCCATTTACATTTTACGCTCTTACATGCATGGACCTCACTCGTTACTTGACCGTTTGTTTTTCTTGTTTATGTCTCCTGCTGTTCAGCGATAAGGCCTACACATCCAGCAATCAGAGCAGTTCTCTGACCGATTCAGTGTGAAGATGAGAGCTTGCTAGTCTGCAAATGCAATGAAACTGAAAGCTGTAGGAAAAGAACATTTAAAACTTAATAAAGACCAACAGCAAAAGTATTTTTAGCCCAAACGAGTATACTGCAATAATGATTAAAAAAATGTTTTGCCCCAAAGGTGTCTATAGCCTTTAATCTTGTGCTGCACCCTATGTACTTTGATAGAGCCAGACGTGATGATGTTTTCACACCCCTGCCCAGTCAAAGTGGAGAGGGCGCGCCAGTTGAAGATAGAGCGGAGTCTCTAGGTGTAATGGCAACACCTAATAAGTGTGAGGTACTTGGCAAATAGATTTCAATCAAAATTATGTGTGCCCATCCACCACAGGAAGGTAGCCTCTCTTGGACGACAACCTGTGATATATTCTACCATTTCTGGTGCCAACCGGCCTCCAAAAATTCAGGGCAAGCAGATTCCGACTGCTAGCATACAGGGTAGGTCCAGTATGTACTGCTTGTGGAATCTGCTTGCCCTGAATTCATTGGAGGCCTGTTGGCACCAGAAAAGGTAACATTTCGCATAGGTTTCCGTCTAAGAGAGGCCACCTTGCCGTAGTGGATGGGCACATATAATTTTGATCAAAATATTTTTGTCAAGTCCCTTTATAATTCATTTATATAGTGAGTATAGCATTCTTTTATATATTTTGTGTAAGCACAGTGCTGTTACATTGTCGAAATAGTATTAGTCAGGCACTCATCAACTGACAAGACACAGATATGTATATAAAAGAATTATGCATTTATTAGTAACAGTATAAAGAATATAAAAATATAGTATATAAAAAAGTAAAAAAAAATACCTAAAGATATCAATAGGTAAAAATTGGATATTTCATGATGGGATGAAATATAGTAATATATTGATATCGGTGAATAAGCTTCGGAAACAGCCCCTGGTTGGGTGGTTATCTCTTCATGTAAAAAGATGTTCACAAAAGAAGAATTGCAGAAATATATTTATCAATGTATTCCCATTAAACGTTGATTAGGTGGTGGGAAATGGTATGTGCCGCAACTGTTCTAGTTCACAGCAGATAAGTTCATTTGTAGCGAATAAAACAATATCTTGAACAGTTTGTATTAAAGCGGCAGCACAAAAAGCACGATGGTTAGTGTCATAGATGTAGAAAATTGCTGAACAATTAGTGTTGGAACAGCGGCAAGTGAAAGTGATGATTATTAGCTTGCAATCTGTGCATCTGCTTGTGCCTACAATTGTTTGTAGTTTTCCTCTGTCCCGTAAATGTAATATCTTACTTATGGCGAGTGCGCATCTATGGTAACTCAGTTTGTGGGTGATGTGCAGTTGAAGGCGATTCCGGTGGCGTCCCACCCGGTAATCGCGATTCACTCACCCACTTATATGACCGGGTGGAGTCATACTAGTCAGAGCACCAACCTATAGCGATAGGGAAGGTGAGCCGCCAAATACCACTTGCCTTCTGTTACATTGTGTTTACTGTTGGATTCTTATATATCACTAGTCCCTATCTGTAACACCACTTTGCCAGCGTGGCTTGGCAGCATGTCTATAGTTCAGAGCTCTGTATGTATAGATGCTTTGGTGTACCCAGAATAAATAGTCTGAGATTAGTAACGTGTCCATGATGTCCTTGCCTTATTTTTATATATGAGCCATGGTGGCATCGTGTTGTATGGCAGAAGTCACTTTATATTGGACCGCACTTTTTTTTACTATCCTTGAAATCCTCAGCATTACACATGGCACGGGAATCCGCTGCTGCGATTATCTCTAAGTATTCATGGGTCAGATACCCTGCACGAGAGGAGCATGTAAAGAGAATTTATCTATTCACTGCTTTGTCCAGGACTGCAGCGGGCTGGCAAGGGGACAGGGTGGTACAGATTCAGCACCATGCAAAGTGCCTGGCAGCTGCCGTGAAGACTTGGCATTTACCCTTTTTCTTCCAAGCAGATGTTTAGCCCAGCTAGCCAATTTTATGTAATATATTTTCATAGAACTACCTTCTATGATTTATAATGCTGCACATACAGACATTATATAAAAATAATAATATATATGTAGAGAGCTGGATAGAGGACGTTTATTGCCCAATTTTTCATATCTGTCCATCTTCTGGGAGTTGTAGTTTCAGAACAGCTGGAGGTTGCCTGTCTTTGTGCCGATACTGCCAGGAGACATGAGACCTTGTATTGTCCATGGCTTTTCATCGGTCTTGTAGTCTTTATTTTCCTACCATACAGTCAGGTTGTATTTAGTGGGGAAAGTCTACTTTACGCATTTCCCTTTTTATCGGATTCCTGTGTGTGATCGCCTCCCATAATTGCCTGGTCTTGCCCAGATATTCTCGCGTACAGCGCAGTCTTCCAGCGTGGACTTGTATGGAAGCCATGGATTATACTGCCTAGAAGACTCTCATGGAGGAGATGTACTAAACTATAGACCAGAATTCTAGCACAAATTGCAGGTGGTGCACGTGGCCAGCAGGTTGCTCTATTAGGCCACGTGTCTTTTTGATAAATTTGGTATCAAGTTTTGATGCACCCTATGACATTATTAATAAATCACCCCCATTATCTGCATGTAGGTGGGTGACACCAGTTCTCCCTACACATCTTCTGCAGTTCACTTGCCTTTTTTGCAGTGTTTTCGTTTTTAATGTTTGAAAAATTTGGGCAAACAGATCTTAATGTGACAGCAGTGTGTAAGTACACCCTAATTAGAGGGGTTGTCCAGCTTCAACCCCAAATGTATCTATGACCTGGACAGCGCTGTAATTAATGTAAAAATGGCACTCGCTTGCTCACCACCGCTCCAATTTAGTGCTACGGGTCTGGTCCTGTTCCTGCAGGTCCTCACTGCGTAAACTACCATACAGGTTCATGTGTGCTTCTGCAGCCAGTCACTGGCTCCTGTGGTAACATGTCTACAAATGGCACATGAGCCAACACTCGTGTGCCGCTCGGGGCTGCAGCAGCACAAATGAACCCGTCCAACAGTTTACACATAGGGGACTGGCACTGGAACAGAGTGCTGAGGGTATAGTCTTCTTCCCACAGGTCCTCAGTGTGTAAACTTCCATGCAGGTTCACATGCATCGCTGCAGCCAGTCACTGGCTTCAGTGGTAACATGTCTACAAATGGCACATGAGCCAGCAGTCACTTGCCGCTCGGGGCTGCAGCAGCACAAGTGAACCCGTCCAACAGTTTACACATCGGGGACTGGCACTGGAACAGAGCAGGTCCAGGGCCTGTATGTATAATATATGGTAGAGCTCATAATGTATCATAGGGTGGTGGTCTTTTGGAGAGGTCTCTATTGCGTTTACTCATTTTTATGACTTTCTTTTGTGTAAATGTCGAGGAGAAGGCGAGCTGCTGTTGATGGATCTCATATTAGAGTTGCACACCACGTTGTTGTCTGGCACACAGTTTTGCACCTATCATGGCAGGACTCCATGAAATCACCTACAGCTCACAGGTCTGTGTGTGTGACAGCAACAGCCGCCTGTTTACCGGCCACAGCATTACTCACACCTTGTCCCAGTCCCAGGATTTGTGATTCTTGTTTACAATCAGCATTGGGCAGCAGCTGGCAGCCGGCGCCTGGCTCGCCTGCCATCAGACCGCTAATATGCCAGTGTTTATTGTTAATTAGGATGTGGACGGCTTGTTCTCTGCTGAACTGAAAATAGGGAAATGATAGCTGAAAACATTGTGGAGATCGCTTCTCAGTGCTGATAGGTGAGGCCGCAATCTCCGCTTTTATCTCCTTGAATGCTTCGCACACGAGGATGTCCATGTGCGCTGTGGGGGTTCACATCAATGTTGTTCCTGTTCTAAAAACATAGTAACATAGTTTATAAGGCTGAAAAAAGACATTCGTCCATCCAGCTTGTTACCCTGCAAGTTGATCCAGAAGAAGGTAAAACACCCCTGTGAGGTAGAAGCTAATTTTCCACATTTTAGGGGTAAAAAAAAAAATTCCTTCCCGACTCCAATCAGGCAATCGGAATAACTCCCTGGATCAACGACCCCTCTCTAGTAGCTATAGCCTGTGATATTATTACCAGAGGTCGTACTAAATTTTTTCCAGAAGAGTAAAAATACTCATCTTAACAATTTTGAGGAGTATTTTTAGCCGAGGAGGAGTACGAATTTTGCGGTAATTCACATATATAATGCATAGGCCCGCATAACGTAATGAGGCTGATATTTCTGCAGGGAAACCATTGCTAGTCTCCCATGTAGAAATAAATGTTGACAATTTTACATTTATCCAACATCATACGCTAAACATAAGACCACTGCTGCCATAGACGGCGCCCGCCTGACGCTGCCATAGACGCAGCCATTTCCATCAGAGATCTGTTATTTTGCATGCAGTACTTTTTTCCTTCTGAAATAACGGATCTCTGACGGAAATGGCAGAAACGGATGCCAAATGTGCATAACATGCACAGGATGCGATTTCTACTTTATTTTTTAAGTCTTCTGACGAATTAGAAGAATGGAAAAATACCGGTGATGTGAGCTCCCCCTTATCCACCACTGATTACCACGCTGCACCTCTACTTATATCGTGAATCCAAGGCAAGTAGCGGTGCAGCCCAGCAGTTAGCGGTAACCCGGATGCTTGGCCGCAACGTGTATGGGCATCCATACTGAGGGACCTGGTTATTACTTCCACTTATTTTGGCTCTAGACGACTGTCAAGTTTAAGATCCCTCTGGAACATATTGGACTTCTGTATGCTGAAAGGTGGTCATACACATTCAATAGCTGCTGGCCAACATCTTTCTCTCTCGACTCCCTCCTGGCTCCCCATTATTCAATAGGGAGAGCGGAGAAAGCCGCTGCCAGATACCTTGGTGGCTTATCTCCTTGGAGAACATAAGGATAGAGCAAAAATATTCACTTCACCTGATCCTTCTCTCCCCCAACTTCATCTGTCAGGGGAGAGTGCTGGCTGAACCTGCCACTCATGGTGGGTTTGGCCGACCGTACACTAATGTGTATGGGGGCTTTAGATTCCAGACAGAATTCGACAGAACAAAACTTGAGTCATTCTCCCTATATCTGCCTAATACCCTTCATGTGCTGCCCCCCCACCTATCATTTCTTATGTGGCACATCTTATCCATAATTCCTCCTGTTTGACAGTTTTGCTTGGCACTTCTGGGGCAGAGTTTTGTGCTGCACTGTTGTATTTTTTGGGCACTGCTCTGGTGGCATTTTGTTCTGCACTGTTGGGTTTATTTTGTGCTGCTGGTGAGACATATTGTGCTGCAATGTGGCTTTTGTTGCTTAAACTTATTTTTTCCATGAAATGAAGTGCTAATATTGTAGAAAATAGTTTAAAAAAAAATTCACATTACTATTACTGTTAGGCTACGTTCACCCTTAGGCCTCATGTACACGACCCTTTTTCGGGTCCGCATCCGAGCCACAGTTTTTGCGGCTCGGGTGCGGACCCATTTACTTCAATGGGGCCACAAAAGATGCGGACAGCACTCCGTGTGCTGTCTGCATCCGTTGCTCTGTTCCGAGGCCCCGCAAAAAAAAAATATAGCCTGTCCTATTCTATTCTTGTCTGTTTTGCGGACAAGAATAGGCATTTCTACAATGGGCCGTCCGTTCTGTTACGCAAATTGTGGAAAGCACACTGGCGGCTTCCGTTTTTTGTGCATCCGCGGTTTGCAAAAAACGGAACGGTCGTGTGCATGAGGCCTTACACTAAAGCAGAGGAACAGCCTGCCAGAGTTCTCCAGATCTGTAGCCCATTGACTATAATGGGCAGGAGCGGGGACCTGGCTGCTATGCTGGGGAGCAGCTGAATTTCCGCTGGATCCCATTAGTCTATGAGATCAGGCGGGCATGCGGCACTATCTGGCTATGCTGGATCTGGAGAACAGCCTGCTGCTTTAGCGCTAGTGTGAACCTAGCCTAATTGTAAAGACCCAGTGAATAACACATTATTTAAAGGCATCTGTCAGCAGTTTTGTTCCTATGACACTGGCTAACCTGTTACATGTTCACTTGGCAGCTGAAGGCATCTGTGTTGGTCCCATGTTCATATGTGCCCGCATTACTGAGAAAAATGTTTTAATATATGCAGATGAGCCTCTAAGAGCAACGGGGGCGTTGCCGTTACACCTGGAGGCTCTGCTCTCTCTGTAACTGTCACTCCCTCTCCACTTTGATTTGACTTTAGAAGAAGTCAGGGCCAAGTAATATGAGCCTGGTCCTGTCAATCTAAGTGCAGAGAGAGCTGAGCCTCTAGGTGTAATGACAACGCCCCCGTTGCTATTAGAGGCTCATTTGTATATATTAGAACTTAATTTATCTTAGCAATGTGGACACGTATGAACATGGGACCAACACAGACGCCTTCAGCTGCCAAGCGCACATGTAACAGGTCAGCCGGTGTCATAGGTACAGATCTGCTGACAGATGCCCGTTAATTCCATGTGGTTTGGACCCTTCGAGCACACACCTGGCTTTGTTCTGAAGGCTTTTCTTGCCTTTCTCAGTACTCTTTACATAAATGACCAACTCTTATGGCTGGACCTCCTTTCTCTCTCCATATTAATCTGTTAGTGGGAATGCAATCATTAGGTCACCGGTGATTGATATGCACTATACAGGGGGAGGCGAACCTCTGGACCCATCTCTTTCACTGCTGTAATTTTGTAGAAAACCGACTTCCAATGTGTGAAAGTAATAATTAGCAGGCTGCATTATTTGGTGGAGAACTTTCTCAGCCACCATTTAGAAATCCGCCATATTGAATTCAGCGAAAGTTTTTCCAAATGGAAGGGGGTCATGTGATGTATCAGTCTAGGGTAGGACTTAATCAGAATCTCGCTGGAAGTGTCAGTTTTCATCTTTACCGGGATCGGCGTTTCCTAAAGTGCTTCAC
Source organism: Bufo gargarizans (assembly GCF_014858855.1). NCBI lineage: Eukaryota > Metazoa > Chordata > Amphibia > Anura > Bufonidae > Bufo > Bufo gargarizans. The sequence goes on from NC_058083.1 coordinate 101,972,887, forward strand.
GTGACGTGGTCTATGTGTCCACCATTCTGCCGGATGCATGAGTCTTTGTGAACACGCTGAAGAACCGCCTTGTAGGATTCGCCATTTCAGGTGAGCCATACTGCACAATCCGGACATTTGCCTCCCCCATATATACACCTATTAATACAGAGAGGAAAAGAGATCGGAGCAGTATGGCTGTGGAGAGTATTCTCTATCCTTAGGCTGGATTCGGGCAGCTTCCCTGATTTCTGCCTGCAAATTGCAGACTCTTATGACCTCCAGGTGCGCCCATTTTTTCAGGGCCCATTCACTTGACTGTATGAATCTCAGATGGATAATTGGATAAGAATGGTACACGTTTCTGAAGTATGAATTGCACCATTTCCTTCTATGGGTCCGTGTGCCATGCGTCATCTGAATCAGGCCAGGAGTCCTTATCTGCATCTATCCAAAGTTTGCAGCCGACCTGTGAGGTGTGAAATTCTCCTGTGTAACTTTAATGGATGACTGCGTGTTTACTGCGGAGTGGCGGGGAAGATTCTTCCATTACAGTGCTGTGACTAACCATACTGTCACTGTTAACGTATGTCCTTGGGAGTTTGACCCGAGCATACAGTACAGACCAAAAGTTTGGACACCCCTTCTTATTCAAAGAGTTTTCTTTATTTTCATGACTATGAAAATTGTAGATTCACACTGAAGGCATCAAAACTATGAATTAACACGTGGAATTATATACATAACAAAAAAGTGTGAAACAACTGAAAATATCTCATATTCTAGGTTCTTCAAAGTAGCCACATTTTGCTTTGATTACTGCTTTGCACACTCTTGGCATTCTCTTGATGAGCTTCAAGAGGTAGTCACCTGAAATGTTTTTCACTTCACAGGTGTGCCCTGTCAGGTTTAATAAGTGGGATTTCTTGCCTTATAAATGGGGTTGGGACCATCAATTGCGTTGTAGAGAAGTCTGGTGGATACACAGCTGATAGTCCTACTGAATAGACTGTTAGAATATGTATTATGGCAAGAAAAACGCAGCTAAGTAAAGAAAAACGAGTGGCCATTATTACTTTAAGAAATGAAGGTCAGTCAGTCCGAAAAGTTGGGAAAATTTTGAACGTATCCCCAAGTGCAGTCACAAAAACCATCAAGCGCTACAAAGAAACTGGCTCACATGCGGACCGACTCCAAGAGTCACCTCTGCTGCGGAGGATAAGTTCATCCGAGTCACCAGCCTCAGAAATCGCAGGTTAACAGCAGCTCAGATTAGAGACCAGGTCAATGCCACACAGAGTTCTAGCAGCAGACACATCTCTAGAACAACTGTTAAGAGGAGACTGTGTGAATCAGGCCTTCATGGTAGAATATCTGCTAGGAAACCACTGCTAAGGGCAGGCAACAAGCAGAAGAGACTTGTTTGGTGTAAAGAACACAAGGAATGGACATTAGACCAGTGGAAATCTGTGCTTTGGTCTGATGAGTCCAAATTTGAGATCTTTGGTTCCAACCACCGTGTCTTTGTGCAACGCAGAAAAGGTGAACGGATGGACTCTACATGCCTGGTTCCTACCGTGAAGCATGGAGGAGGAGGTGTGATGGTGTGGGGGTGCTTTGCTGGTGACACTGTTGGGATTTATTCAAAATTGAAGGCATACTGAACCAGCACGGCTACCACAGCATCTTGCTGTTTGCGTTTAGTTGGACCATCATTTATTTTTCAAAAGGACAATGACCCCAAACACACCTCCAGGCTGTGTAAGGGCTATTTGACCATGAAGGAGAGTGATGGGGTGCTGCGCCAGATGACCTGGCCTCCACAGTCACCGGACCTGAACCCAATCGAGATGGTTTGGGGTGAGCTGGACCACAGAGTGAAGGCAAAGGGGCCAACAAGTGCTAAGCATCTCTGGGAACTCCTTCAAGACTGTTGGAAGACCATTTCAGGTGACTACCTCTTGAAGCTCATCAAGAGAATGCCAAGAGTGTGCAAAGCAGTAATCAAAGCAAAAGGTGGCTACTTTGAAGAACCTAGAATATGACATATTTTCAGTTGTTTCACACTTTTTTGTTATGTATATAATTCCACATGTGTTAATTCATAGTTTTGATGCCTTCAGTGTGAATCTACAATTTTCATAGTCATGAAAATAAAGAAAACTCTTTGAATGAGAAGGTATGTCCAAACTTTTGGTCTCTATTGATGTGGGCTGTGCCATCAGATGTGCAGATATGATATGCAACGAGATCATATGTGGACCACAAAAACTGATACGGTTGTGTGAATGACCCCTTTGAGGGGTTGTCCAGCTTCTATGACCTGGACAGCGCTGTAATTAACATAAAAATGGCACTGGCCTGCTTACCGCTGCTCTGTTTTAGTACCAAGGGTCTGGTCCTGTTCCTGCAGGTCCTCAGTGTGTAAACTTCCATACAGGTTCACGTGTGCTTCTGCAGCCAGTCACTGGCTCCAGTGGTAACATGTCCCCAAATGGCACATGAGCCAGCACTCGTGTGCCGCTCGGGGCTGCAGCAAGCCAAGTGAACCCGTCCAACTGGCGCTGGAACAGAGTGCTGAGAGTATAGTCTTCTTCCCACAGGTCCTCAGTGTGTAAACTTCCATGCAGGTTCACATGCATCGCTGCAGCCAGTCACTGGCTCCAGTGGTAACATGCCTCCAAATGGCACATGAGCCAGCACTCGCGTGCCGCTCGGGGCTGCAGAGGTATATTTTTCATGCCTCCGATTTATTGCAGTATGTTCTGCAGCTGAGACATATCCGCACATCTGAATGGGGTTGTTTCTGCGGCACGTACAGAGTTTTCCAAAAAACCCACATGAATGGGATAGTTGCTAAATGTTCGGCAACAAATTTGCCAACGAGATTATCACCTTTCTGCAGACTCCTCAGTCTGAGCCATCAGCAGGCCGCCTTCTCCTAATCGTCAGCATTATTGGCTGAGGAATAGGGGTAGGACATCAATATCTGATCGGTGGGGGTCTGACTCCCATCATCCCTTCTAATCAGCTTTTTGAAAAGGCTGTTGCACTCTGGTGAGCTGTGGTGGTCTTTCCAAGGCCTGTCACGTTCATCGGTCACATGGCCTAGGCGCAGTCACTATACAATGCAAGCAGCGTTCGGGTGTCCGCCTGCTGAGCGGAGCGGAGGACAGACTGATGCATTCTGAGCGGATCCGCATCCACTCAGAATGCATTAGGGCTGGACGGATCAGTTCGGAGCCACTTGTGAGAGCCTTCAAACGGAACTAACAAGCGGAGTCCCGAACGCTAGTGTGAAAGTAGCCTAAGTACATATTACTAGCTTTTCTCCATGTTAGATATCTTGTACTAAATATAAGATTAATCTGAATCGTGTTCCTTGGTATTGCCCTTTGGACCGTTATTCTCTTCTTATAGGCCTATTGTCACTTGGAGTCCATTTTCCAATGTTCAGGGGGCATCTACCGTAAAAATTATGCATGAAAGGGGAACAAACGGTGAGGGTTGTGCCAAATGTATTTTTGACCTACACCCTGTAAGTGCATGAAAGAAAACCATGAAGTGACATAAGGAAGAGAAGCGAGTCCACTATGTATGATGTGCACCAGGAAGCTCAGCCTTGTATTCGTCGTCCAGGGGCTATTTTTCATGTTATCAGCATTTTTAGCACATCCAGTTTCTGATGACGTTTAGATTTTACAGTTTCCTAAATTCTGAATGGAAAGCTGAAGACTGAACTGCTTCCTGTGAGATGGCCCAGATTTCCATACCATATAAAGTGCGTGACATTGTATAGCAGCTGCCTGGAACTTCCTACCCTCTCACGTTCTCCGTGGCAGACGGGCCTCAGACTTGCTATGCTTTGCCCTGTCTTGTGTTTTCCGGCTATTAATTTTTTCACATTCTTGCCATTTTGAAATTTTGAATTACCTGTTAATCAGTTTCGCATTAAAAGAATACTTTTTTCGCTTAATTATTTATAGTGGTGATGACACTACCCGGTGATGTCACTATTGATGAAGTCATCTGAGGTGTTGTTAATGGCTGGCGTCCTTTAGGGCACTAGCAGGTGTGATAACTTCGTAATAAGCAATGTTGGTGACATTTTTCTTGATATGTCCCCTTTATAGCTTGAGAACGTTTAGGGGACTGAGCTGTGCCTAGGCCACATGACAGATGAACGTGTCATCACATGGCCTAGGCAAGGGTGTTAGAAGGCCACAGGAGCGCCGGTGTCTTCTCAAACAGCTGATCGGCGGGGGTCCCGAGTGTCGGACCCTCACCAATCAGATACTCATGACCTATCCTGAGGATACAGTAGGTCATCAATGTTGAAATCTCTGAAAACCCCTTTAAGGCAGATGGGATCTTCCAGCAAGACAATGCAACATGATGATGTCACACTAGAAATGTCCGACATAGGGTGGAAAAGCATGACCAAGACTTCCAAGCATTACTCTGGCTCCCTAATTCCCCAGACCTGAACCCAGTTGTGTATCTGTGGGGCCACCTCGATCGTTATGTTCACTCTATAGGTCCTCTCCCACGCCCCATCCACCAGCTGTGGGGTGGACTGCAGTCAGCATGGCTCCAGATACTGGTGACCACCTACCAGAGCCTTACTGAGTCACTCCCAGTCCATCTGGCTGCTGTCCGTGCTGCACACGGCGGTTTCTCTGGATATTAGTTGGTAGGACACCACTGTATCGGCACCTTCTAGGAGTTTGCCGTACATACCTCAGCAGGCACATGTACTGGCTGTGCAGATCCACATGGCAAAACTAAGCAACAGATTGTCCGGAGACCAAAGCGGCTTCAATAAAATTCCGGACATATAATGTGACCTTTTGTTTCTCGATGGTTACAGTAAGTAGGTCACTAGACTAATGCTGACACACTGTAAGCTGCAAAGTCTTGGTCTGCACACGACCATCCAGACAAGATTGGCCGCTCAATGCTAATTTAATGATCCGCACAAGCTGCGGATCACTCAGAAAGCCAAACCAGCTGGCAGCGCGGCTCCGACACGTGGGAAAATATGATAGTGGCACAAGCTGCGCTCTGTAAATGTTTGTCTTAGTGTATTGAAAACTGTAATTTATTTATTAAAATTAAATTCATCCCCACTTTTACCCAGAAGAAAAATAAATAAAAAATAAACCTCGTAGGCATTACGTCCAAAAAAGCCTGTACTATTAAAATTTACAAATATTTATCCCATCTAAAAAGTGATCAAAAAGTTATGCACAGTCCAAAATAGTGTCAATAAAAACTAGATTGTCCTACAAAAAATGAGCCCCCACACAGCTCCATAGAAATAACTATAAAAAAGGTATGTAAATATAATAATGAAAATTATTTTTATTTTTTTTATTCAACTTTATAAATGTGGTATCATTGAAACCTTACTGACCCAGAAAATAAAGGCCATAAAAACAAAACCCGAAAAACTTCTTCTTTTTTTTTTTTTCCAAATCCACACCATTTGAAATTATTTTTTTTCCCCAGCTTCCCACTACATTCTATGCAATATTAAATGGTGCTATTAGAAATCACAACTTGTCCCACAAAAAAAAAATAAAAAAAAATGGCTATGTGAATGGAAAAATAAAAAAGTTATGGCTCGGGAAAGGAAAAATACAAAATTTTTTTGAACTTCTGTCTCTTTTATATAGGTAGCGTTAAAATAGTTCCGAAAATAGAATTAAAGGTCTTTTTTCCGGGAGTTTTTTTTACTGATGACCTATCCTCAGGATAATTCATCGGTATGTTATCGATGGGGGTCAGCTGCTTGAGAAGGCACCTACGCTCCTGTGAGTGCCGCTGCATTTTCACAGCTCACCCAGGACAGCGCCGTACATTGTATAGCGGATGTGCTTGGTATCGCAGCTCCATTCACTTAAATGGTTCTGAGCGCGATGCCAAGCACAGCCGCTATACAATGTACGGCGCTGTGCTTGGTGAGCAGGGAGAAGGCAGCAACGCTCACAGAAATGCCGGTGCCTTCTCAAACAGCTGATCGGTAGGGGTTCCGGGTGTGGGACCGCCACTGATCAGATACTGATAAACTATCCTGAGGCTAGGTCATCAGTATCAAAATCTTGGAAAACCCCTTTAAGACTGGGCTGAACGCTTTCCTGTAGTCGAGGCTTTGCTTTTGGCTGGTGTAGTTTACTAGCACAAGGCCTGGACACAGACGTGCCGTACTTATTGATCATTCCACAAGTCTATAGGGAGCTGTGGGATAGAAGCGATTCTGATCGATGCCGTGTGCCAGGTAATGGAGCGGAAGATGTTCCACACATCAGCTGGTTATTATCCAGGAATGAGCGGTGAAATGCTCTGCGGAGCCCCAGGAACGAGGAGGTCATTAGAGAAAGCCTCCGCGCTTATGTTGCACAGCCATTAAGAAACAATTAGGGGGATTTCAGTTAATGGTGGGCTAGAAAGCTGCTTTGTGCTGACTCGCTGAATGTCACATTGTGGATTTTGTGATGTTTGTGCATTTTTCTTCTAGATTGCACACCGCTGTATACAGAGAAAAATATACGAGAAAATCTAGTGTGCTGCAATAAGAATAGAGCTCTGTGGGAGAGGGGCAGGCAGACAGGAGAAATCCGCAATGGGAATGAGGGGTCACACCCACGTTTAACTGTCCCGGCAGAGAACAGTCTGCCAGAGCTCACCGGATCCAGCCATCGCCGGACCCCATCGACTATAATGGAATCCGGCAGGGATTTGGCCACTTTCTGGCATAAGAGCCAGTTTTCTGCTGGACAAAATCTGTTGCATGCAATGGTATTTGTCTGTCCGAAAGTCAGCATTTTGCTGGAAAGAGTCCTGATCGCATTAAGGCCTCATGCACACGAACATATTTTCTTTCCGTGTCCGTTCAGGTTTTTTTGCACACCGTATACGGACCCATTCATTTCAATGGGTCTGCAAAAAAAAAACTGAAGTTACTCCGTGTGTGTTCCGTTTCCATATGTCTGTATTTCCGTTCCACAAAAAAATAGAACATGTCCTATTATTGTCCGCATTACAGACAAGGATAGTACTGTTCTATGAAGGGCCAGCTGTTCCGTTCCGCAAACACGGAATGCACACGGACGTCATCCGTATTTTTTTTGCAGATTCGTTTTTTGCGGACCGCAAAATACATACGGTCGTGTGAATGAGGCCTAAGAGGCACATGCCGTTTCCTAAATTTTTTGCATTTTTGGCTATCTGTGCGCATGAACGGAAATCAGTTTTTTGTGTACATGTTTAAATGAGTCCGGCAGCAGAGGTCAGGCCTGCAGTCCATCTCCTCCTGCCCACTTTTTGGAAAAGCGGTGAGGGTGTTGTAAAAATATATATATATTTTTTTTTTTATCACACATTTTGTCGCAACTTGGCACTTGTGGCAAACTGCAACTTTTCTACTCCAGAAAACTGGTGCAGAACTATAGTAAATGACCCTCCAGGTGTGCTTGGAAGGCAGTGATACTGAAAACTGATACGATATCACTTGGTGACTCTGATCTCTCTTAAAGGGATTGTTCAGCTCTAGGATAAAAAGGTTGTCTTCTCGTCCAGACAGCGCCATTCCTGCCATAGCTTGTGATTGTTTTCAGTGGGACACTGCGTCACAGTTCATGTGGCGGAGGATTTTTGCCGTGCGGTTTTGAAGACTGCACCAAGAAAGTACTGGTCCGTTCTTGGTGCGGTCCATTCGGTAGAGCTAAACCTAGAGGCAGTCCGCATGACAACCCACAGCGTTGTTCCTGCTAAACCTAGAGCTAGTCCGCACGAAAAATACAGCGTTGTTCCTGCTCCTAGAGGCTCCGTTCTCCCACCTTTGTCGCCTCCCTCCAAGTCCTGATTGACAGGGCCAGGCAGCATTCGCATCTGTCTGCCAGCCCTGTGCTCTGGTGAAATCTCGGCGCAAGCGCGGTGAGGAAGCTGGCAGCCTGCGAGCGTCTGTCCCTCACCGCGCCTGCGCCGAATACTGAACGGCGCAAGATTTCACCAGATCACAGGGCTGGCAGACAGATGCGAGCGCTGCCTGGCCCTGTCAATCAGGACTTGGAGGGAGGCGACAAAGGTGGGTGAACAGAGCCTATAGGAGCAGGAACAACGCCCCCCCCCCCCCCCCCTTCCCGAGGCTAATTAGCATAATATAAAAGTTAGATTTCTGGAGTAACGGGGGCATAGATAAAAGTAGGATTAGGCTAGTTAGGTTTAGCTGACATTAGCACATTGCTAATGTCAGCTAGATTAATAGGGTTAAATCTGGTGACAGAAACCCTTTAATATGATTTTTTTTAAATTGTTCACAGTTTGCTGTTAAATGCTGTGTGGTTTTTGGGGAAATGCGGACGTGATTCTAGACCACAGAGGGCACTATCTATTGCACTTGTCACACTGTTCCTGTCTGCCTTCACAGGACACTGCACAAAAAGAAAAACTGACTGTGGTCAAAGATTTTTCTATACATGACCTTAAAGAACCCTGTGTAGTGGATCTTTTTTTTTGTTTTGTTTTGTTTTTTTCCTCTTTCTTTTCGCTGTAAATTTTTTTTTTTCATGGTAGGGCCTCTTCAAGCATTTCTGTCATATCCACCAGCATTTCAGGCCTAACCACCAGATATGCTTTTAAAGGGATTTTCCCAGTTCAGAATTTTGATGTCTTATGTTCAGGGTAGGAATATTTAATGCGAAGGGCAGTAACATAAATAAAACATAACCTTTTATTGGAAATCGCGTAAAGAGTAGCCCCTACAAGCACTGACAAAAAAATAGGCAAAAAAAAAAAAAACCACATACTGCGCCCTTGGGACCTAACCTAGGTCTCCGGGCGCTAGACATGGAGCCCAACAAAAGGCCACAACTGGAAACAATTAGCCAAAATTTAGCTACATTCACACGTCAGTATTTTTCTATATCCCGAATTTCGGTCCGTTTTTTGCGGCTCTGTTGTTCCTGAAAATATTTCCGTATGTCATCCGTTTTTTGCGGATCCGCAAAAAACGGAAACATGTATAAATTTCACAAAGCAAATAAAGTTGTTTTGGATTTCTATGGAAATTTTTTTTAAAAAAAAAGTGAATAAGTGATTTATGTGGGCAGGATTTAATTTCCAGGAACGGATTCCGCATAAAACGGATGACATACGTAATGACATACGAATGTCTTCAGTTTTTTGCGGAACCATTGACTTTGTATTGTACCAGGATCTGATTTTTGCGGAAAAGAATAGGACAAGTTTTATATTTAATCGGACATGCGGAACGGAACAACGGAAACTGACAGCACACATTGTGTTGTCTGTTTTTTTTTCCAGGACCCATTGAAAATGAATGGGTCCAGATCTGGTCCTGATCTGTTCTGCAAAAAACGGAACAGATCAGGAAAGAAAAAACTGACGTGTGAATGGACCCTAAGGGTGACTGGCTGTAACACCCGTCGTTACAGATGTTATACAAATAGAGAGAAGATTATCCAAATTACACCGTAATGGTGACCTGCTGGTAACACCTATAAACACAGACGTTATGAAAGTCAAGATCTATATGGGTGGATCTTACCAGTCAGGCTGAATGCTCTCACGTGGAAATGTAGAGGCAACTTGATTGTACTCGTTTGTCTCGGTGTAGGTCACGAACCGGGGCCGGGCAGCGGGAAAGATTACTATCCCTGATGTGCCCTACTTGGACTATGCTGTCCCTAGTTTCCTCCTAACACGGAATCATCGCCCTGAAAAGGGTGGCCCCGTCGGGAACCTACCCCTGAGCTAACGGCCCTAGAGTACCCCAAAAAAAGGGCGTGCTGAGGATGATTACCGCAAGACTCGGCCAATTGGCACCAGAGTACCTCTTAAGATGACTTTGAAATCTTGTTGAAATTTGAGAAGTTCCCACAGTAAAAGACAGTTACAAACGCGTTTCATCAATTAGAATAAGCCCCACGACTCATCATGGGACACAGGGCTGAGAGAACTGGTGAGGAACGATACAGGTGACTATGCTCACCGGGTTCCTAGTGGGAGCAAGAAGGGAAGGGGGGACCAGTCAGGGTCCAAAATAGGGCTGCACGATAAATCGAAAAAATAATAGAATCGCGACAATCGGCAAATGCGATATGGCGATTTGGCCGACCCGAAAATGTCGCGATTATATATAAAGGGGCCCTGCGCACATAACTGCCTTTTGCATATAAAGTGTTTTACTAGTGTGTGTGTGTGGGTGAAACAATCTCTCTCCTAACAGGTCCGGCCTCTGTACTCACTATGAATGCAATGCTCTGCAGCGAGGTGGCCGGCGCGTGACTGACGTCATTTAGATTTAGTAACGCTCCTCCCACTTCAGGAAGCAGGAGCGTTACTAAGTGACGTCAGTCACGAGCCGGCCGGCCACCTCGCTGCCGCTCGCTGCAGAGCATTGCATTCATAGTGAGTACAGAGGCCGAACCTGTTAGGAGAGAGATTGTTTCACACACACTAGTAAAACGCTTTACACGCAAAAGGCAGTTATGTGCCCAGTTTAGGACACATGAGGGGGACCAGCATAAGATGCTATATGTCTTAAGCTGGCCCCCCTCATGGCCCTATGTGTCCTCCACACATCCCCTATAAAAGTGCCATCCACAGGTCCCCCATAAGTGTCATCCACAGATCCCCTCACAACACGGCGTCATCCACAGATCCCCCACAACTCGGCGTCATCCACAGATCCCCCACAACTCGGCGTCATCCACAGATCCCCCACAACTCGGCGTCATCCACAGATCCCCCACAACTCGGCGTCATCCACAGATCCCCCACAACTCGGCGTCATCCACAGATCCCCCACAACTCGGCGTCATCCACAGATCCCCCACAACTCGGCGTCATCCACAGATCCCCCACAACTCGGCGTCATCCACAGATCCCCCACAACTCGGCGTCATCCACAGATCCCCCACAACTCGGCGTCATCCACAGATCCCCCACAACTCGGCGTCATCCACAGATCCCCCACAACTCGGCGTCATCCACAGATCCCCCACAACTCGGCGTCATCCACAGATCCCCCACAACTCGGCGTCATCCACAGATCCCCCACAACTCGGCGTCATCCACAGATCCCCCACAACTCGGCGTCATCCACAGATCCCCCACAACTCGGCGTCATCCACAGATCCCCCACAACTCGGCGTCATCCACAGATCCCCCACAACTCGGCGTCATCCACAGATCCCCCACAACTCGGCGTCATCCACAGATCCCCCACAACTCGGCGTCATCCACAGATCCCCCACAACTCGGCGTCATCCACAGATCCCCCACAACTCGGCGTCATCCACAGATCCCCCACAACTCGGCGTCATCCACAGATCCCCCACAACTCGGCGTCATCCACAGATCCCCCACAACTCGGCGTCATCCACAGATCCCCCACAACTCGGCGTCATCCACAGATCCCCCACAACTCGGCGTCATCCACAGATCCCCCACAACTCGGCGTCATCCACAGATCCCCCACAACTCGGCGTCATCCACAGATCCCCCACAACTCGGCGTCATCCACAGATCCCCCACAACTCGGCGTCATCCACAGATCCCCCACAACTCGGCGTCATCCACAGATCCCCCACAACTCGGCGTCATCCACAGATCCCCCACAACTCGGCGTCATCCACAGATCCCCCACAACTCGGCGTCATCCACAGATCCCCCACAACTCGGCGTCATCCACAGATCCCCCACAACTCGGCGTCATCCACAGATCCCCCACAACTCGGCGTCATCCACAGATCCCCACAACTCGGCGTCATCCACAGATCCCCCACAACTCGGCGTCATCCACAGATCCCCCACAACTCGGCGTCATCCACAGATCCCCCACAACTCGGCGTCATCCACAGATCCCCCACAACTCGGCGTCATCCACAGATCCCCCACAACTCGGCGTCATCCACAGATCCCCCACAACTCGGCGTCATCCACAGATCCCCCACAACTCGGCGTCATCCACAGATCCCCCACAACTCGGCGTCATCCACAGATCCCCCACAACTCGGCGTCATCCACAGATCCCCCACAACTCGGCGTCATCCACAGATCCCCCACAACTCGGCGTCATCCACAGATCCCCCACAACTCGGCGTCATCCACAGATCCCCCACAACTCGGCGTCATCCACAGATCCCCCACAACTCGGCGTCATCCACAGATCCCCCACAACTCGGCGTCATCCACAGATCCCCCACAACTCGGCGTCATCCACAGATCCCCCACAACTATGCGTCATCCACAGATCCCCCACAACTATGCGTCATCCACAGATCCCCCACAACTCGGCGTCATCCACAGATCCCCCACAACTATGTCATACCCAGCCGCGTCAGCGGCTCATATGGGAAAATCCAAGCAAATAGACCTCTAGCACAATTCCTTTAAAATATCGCATCGCATATCGTTATCGCAATTTTTAGGGCCCTAATCGCAATCACACAAAATTCCCATATCGTGCAGCCCTAGTCCAAAATGTATAAACTATCTAGTTGCCTAGAGTAATCAAAGTGAAGATAACCAGTATGGTACTTACATATATTGATCTGGAGGCAAGCGTATGGCTGGGCTCCAGTCCGCAGAGGCGCCCAACAAAAGTTGTGTCCCTGCAGGGCTTGGTGGTATGGCAGCGGTGAGCGTGCTTACCACGTGTGTTTTGAAAGGCTAGCGGGGCCGAGCACATACACACTAACGTCAGTGCGCCGTGACGTATGCCCGTGCCTGCAGGAAGGAAAATCTGCGCATGCGCTGCATATATAGTGAGTAGATTCTATGCACCACTATCGGGGGGCGCGGATTGCGGGGATGTGTGAGAGAGGAGGGTATGTAGAGCCATGAAATAGGTGTGCACAGCTCCCCACCTCCACCTATATACAGAATAAGGGGTCCAAATATAGAGTCAGGGTCCCCTAATATATTAAGGGCATGCAAGGGGGACTTTATAGGTATGATCCCTGACTGCTGACAAGGATTAAAGTACGTGCCAAATGCTAAAGAAAAGGTAAGAGAACACAGGGTGTAGAATAATACAGAAGGGTACATATACAACATAAGGCCTCTTTCACACTTGCATTGTCTGGATCCGGCGTGTACTCCACTTGCCGGAATTACACGCCGGATCCGGAAAAACGCAAGTGAACTGTAAGCATTTGAAGACTGATCTGTCTTCAAAATGCGTTCAGTGTTGCTATGGCAGCCAGGACGCTATTAAAGTCCTGGTTGCCATAGTAGTAGTGGGGAGCGGGGGAGCAGTATACTTGCCATGTGATCACGTCATCCATGCGCGTGGGGCGCCCTGACGTCACTCTGGAGCGCCCCGGGAGCCGCACGGACGGTAAGTATGCTGCTCCCCCGCTCCCCGCTACACTTTACCATGGCTGCCAGGACTTTAGCGTCCCGGCAGCCATGGTAACCATTCAGAAAAAGCTAAACGTCGGATCCGGCAATGCGCCGAAACAACGTTTAGCTTATGGCCGGATCCGGATTAATGCCTTTCAATGGGCATTAATTCCGGATCCGGCCTTGCGGCAAGTCTTCAGGATTTTTGGCCGGAACAAAAAGCGTAGCATGCTGCGGTATTTTCTCCGGCCAAAAAACGTTCCGGTCCGGAACTGAAGACATCCTGATGCATCCTAAACGGATTTCTCTCCATTCAGAATGCATTAGGATAAAACTGATCAGGATTCTTCCGGCATAGAGCCCCGACGACGGAACTCTATGCCGGAAGAAAAGAACGCATTACAAGAATGACATAAATAACATAAAGGAATGTAACACCTTCAGCAAAATAGTGAAAGTGAAACATTATAGCCAGGGGATAAAGAAGGGGGGTTGATGACAAATTAAGCCGGGCCCATCTAGATGAAACAACCAAAGTTATATTGTTCGTTGAGGCCAGAGGGGCTGGAGGTAATCAGTTTAAAGATCCACCAGCATTCCGTTCTGCAAAATGCGCTTGTCCCAATCACCCCCTCGCTGTGATCTCCCAACATGTTCGATCCTTTTGAACTTAATGGCTCACACCCATCCATCATGGGTGGTCTGTACGTGTCTGGTCTCCGGTGAGTCCTTTTTGTTACGGATGTCACTCAAATGTTCACCCATGCATTTGCGGAATTCCCTGGGGGTCTTTCCAACATATCGCATGCCGCACTCACAGGTTATCAGATATATTATGCCCGTGGTGCGGCAATTGATTAAATCCCGTATATAGTGCGCATATCCCGTGGATGTGTCACTAAAGGATTTGCCACAGAAACTACAGTTACCACACCTGAAACAACAGCCCTTGACTGTTTTTTCCAGCCATGATCGTGGTTTCATGGGTGGCTGTGAACAAGGTGATCCTTCAAATTGGCACCCCTCCTATATGTCAATGATGGTTGGGGCTGAGTACCTCCACTAGATCCGGATCCATCAACAGGATCTACCAGTAGTGGCCTATGATGTCCCTCACTTCAGATGCTGTTGAGTCAAAAGAGCCTATGACCCGTGGGATTTTATGTGTGTCTGTCACAGGCCGAGTCACAAGGTTATCTTCAGGTCAGGCTATCCTTGTCAGGTCATTGAGGGTCCCAAACTCAGCAGCCCACTGATTAACTGTGTGAAAGGGCCGCAGCTCCCATGTAAGCAGTGAGAAATCTTCTTTAACAAAACTACCAGAATAAAATGTGAGAACTGTTCTTTAAGATCCGTGTTATGCGCTGGGATGTGGTTTCCTGGATTTATAGGCCTAAATCCATGAAATCTGATGACCACGTGCCCCTTCTATGTTCTTTATGTCATACCCACAGGTAAGGTTCACTGATTCTCAGCCACCGCACTCTTCATAAACTTCGACTGGGGCGTAACTAAAAATGACAGGTCCCATAACAAATTTTTGAAGGGGTCCCCCAGCTATTTCTCCACATTCCCCTCTTCCCTTGCAACCCCCACTCCTGCGGCTAGTCAAGATCGCTCATGCTAGCCATGCAACCTCCCTCCCACTTGGTCATATAACACATATGAATATGAAATAACCAGAAGGGTTGGGTTTTTTGCAAATCTGCGGTTATGGCAACCTGCAAATCACACTGTGTGACATTGACCCCATCCATTTCTATGGCTGCACTGCGATCCTTGGTCGTGTCGCACCCAATATCCCAGCCTAACACACCTGAACATTGCACTAAACAGAACTGTATTGTGCACTGCCATACATCAGTATTGTAGGCTGGGGATCGGCAACCTTCAGCTCTGCAGCTGCTGTGACATTACAACTCCCAGCACGCACACTAAGGCTACTTTCACACTAGCGTTCAGAGCGGATCCGTTCTGAACGGATCCGCTCATATAAATCAGACGGTGGCTCCGTTCAGAACGGATCCGTCTGCATTATATTGTCAAAAAAGTGTGAAATTAGCCTGAACGGATCCGTCCAGACTTTTACATTGAAAGTCAATGGGGGACGGATCCGTTTGAAGATTGAGCCATATTGTGTCATCTTAAAACGGATCCGTCCCCATTGACTTACATTGTAAGTCTGGACGGATCCGCACGGCCAGGCGGACACCCGAACGCTGCAAGCAGCGTTCAGGTGTCCGCCTGCTGAGCGGAGCGGAGGCTGAACGCCGCCAGACTGATGCATTCTGAGCGGATCCGCGTCCACTCAGAATGCATTAGGGCTGGACGGAAGCGTTCGGGTCCGCTTGTGAGCCCCTTCAAACGGAGCTCACAAGCGGACAGCCGAACGCTAGTGTGAAAGTAGCCTTAATCGGCTGTTCTTGTAATGATAGCTTCTAGGAGTTGTACTTTCAAAACAGCTGGAGTGCAGGAGGTTGCTGATCCCTGATCATGGCCGTCTGAACTCCAGGTCCCCCACATATCATCACGATGAAATGAGCTCCACATTCTTCCAAGTCATGCACCCAGATTTTTTGGGTTTATCCATAAGACGGCTGTGCCGATCACTGCATCTTCTCTTAAAGAGGACCTGTCACCGCTCCTGACATGCCTGATTTAATGGTTTCATGCATTCCCCATGTAGTAGTAATTCTGGAGCCTCTATTCTGATGTCTGTATGTTGTGCCATTCTTTTATTCAACTAGAAGTTATGAATGAACTGCTAGCAGTCTGCAGTAAGGGTACAGAGGGGAGGTAACCAGTTGGGGGGTGTCTTTGCACAGACTCGCTCTATCCAATCAGTGCTGCCATTCTCAGACTGTACAGGTACACGCCCCCAACTGGTTACCGCCCCTCTGTCCCCTTACTGCATTTTGGATGCTGAACTCACAGGAGCATCATGGCCCCTTCAGTGTGATGACTGTCGGGGGCACTGGAACCCCACTTTTCAAGCAATTACAGCCTAAATTACAGCGGAAGTTGATATGCTGCATGGGCAACAAGATGATAAGTTAAGGGACACAGCAACTTAGAGGAAGTGGGGAAAGCAGGAGATGTTGCCCGCAGTCCTATGTAACACCACAGATAACACTGCACAGATAGTATTATATGTTACCTGTCAGGGTGAAGACTTCTCACTCTGGGGACATGGCCTCCTGTGACTGCTCCAGCACCTTTACAAGCTGTACTTCTGAGTATAGGGGATAACTTAAAATGATTTACTAAGATTTTAATACTGATGAGCTATCCAATTGATAGGTCATCAGTATCTGACCGGTGGGGGTCTTACACCTTGGAGCCCCACTGATCAGCTGTTTGAGAAGGCACCGGTGCTCCTTTGAGTCCCACGGCCTTCTCCCTGCTCACCAAACACAGCGCTGTAGATTGTATAGCGGCTGTGCTGGGTATCATGCTCAGCCCCATTCACTTCTATGGGACTAAGCCGTGCCTAGGCTATGTGACTGATGAACGTGTCGTCACTGGCCTGGGAGAAGCTGAGAGAAGGCCGTGGTGCTACTGCAAGCTCACCTGCCTTCTCGAGCAGCTGATGGGCAGGGGTGTTGGACCCCAAATGATCAGATACTGATGACCTAACTTGAGGATAGGTCTTCAGTATTAAAATCTTGGAAAATCCCTCTAATGTAATAAGAATACCCCTTTAACTTCCTCCTTTGTTTGTAGTTTTAGCATGACAATCAGCCTTGCTTGACTTTCTCAGTCAAGGCCATTCACTCCATCTGATTCAATCTGAGAGGCAAACTAGAATTGGGTTTATTATCTATATAGACGTTTTTTTCTCTCTGTGCTGACTGCTACAGAAGGACAATTTTTTTGTATTTGTCTATGGCATTGTACTGCCGAAATGAAAAGGAAAAACCAGCAAAAAATTATAAAAACTACAGGATTTTTCGTTCTATAAGACGCACCTAGGTTTTAGAGGAGGAAAATAACAAAACATTTTTTTCATTTTTTTTTCATCAGACCTCGGATCAGACCTCCAATGGTAATTAAACCACAGCTCATACCCCCAAAAAAACTTAAGATCAGAATCAGACCTCAGATCAGGCAAAAAAAAATATCAACTCGCCTCTCCTGTTCCAGATGCCGCTGCTCCTGAAATCCAACAATTTTCTGCTGCGTTCTATTGTGACCCGATGTAGCACAGCGTGCATCGCCTGCAGGGGAAGGCTAGAGAGTGCAGTATTCACTGCTTCTTGGTCCTACTGTACTAATGAGCGCTCCCGTAATGGAAGCGCTCATTAGTATTTGCCCTATAAGACACACTGACATTTTCCCCCCACTTTTGGGGTGGAAAAAGTGCATCTTATATGGTGAAAATAGGGTATTTGTTTTCTATGAATATTGAGTTTTATTTGAAATAAGAAAAAAAATAAAAAAACAACCCTTTCTGACAAAATGCATTTACATGTTTGTTTTCCTTCTATACAGATCCCTGTATCTGGAGCGGAGCTGGCTGCTATGCTTAGCTGACCACAAGACATGTTGAGTAGAATGGACACCAGATGCAATATGTCCTGAAGAGAAGCCAGAAACAAATGCAAACTGTAAGTCTGATTAAAGATTGGTATTCTGATAAAGGGGTTTCCCTTCATCTCCTTCTGTTTTGTCTCATCATCTCTGAGTCCCAGGAGCTCAACCATGTCCCTTCTACTTACCATCCTGTGTCTGGCTGTAAGACAACTGGCTTTAGCAGCATCCTCATCCTTTGGCCTTCGAATGAGGACTGAACTGCAGTAACCTGGCACAGCCATTGTGCTTTCAGTTCTACAAACGGTTGATTGGGGGTATGGGTTGTTGTTGGACCCCTACTGATCTGATATTAATGACCCATCTTAAGGACAGGTCCTCAACATCTACTCCCAGAAAAGCCCTTTAATACTTAGGCTACATTCACATGAAGGTATCTATTTTGTAGTCTGCAAATTGCGGATTCAGTCCATGTGCGTCCTAAACTTTTTCTCTGGCCCCATTGTAAAATGCCTATCCTTGTCAGTACAACAGACAAGAATAGGACATGTCCTATCATTTGGGTCATGGTCGTAAAGATGTGGACTGCACACGGATGACATCCTTGTGCTGTTTGCATTTTTTTGCGGCCCCATAAATATGATTGGGGCTGCGTGTGACCCGCAAAAAAATGTGGATTGTGCGTGGACTTAAAATACAGTTGTGTGAATGCTCCCTTTTTTACATGGGTGGTTTCTTGAAGACAAACCCTCTACATATTGAAGTCGGCATAGCATTCGGCGTATGGCTAGATAACAGCCGCTGAAAATGTATTTTTACATGCTATCCTTTCAATTGAATAGCCATCTATGTAATACATGGACAGGCTGGGTGCGCTGGAGCGTCACTGCATTGTGGCATTGTATTATGTTGTGTTATATAGGATTGTAGTGTAGGTAATGTCATTGCCTAAATATGACAGAACCTTTGCTACTTATTAGGATGCATCTAGGGGTTTATATGCTTTTCCTTTGCTTATTCTGATCTACACTGCAAGCAGCACTGAAGACCTTCTCAGGTCTTACGCACTCATCCATTCCCTGCTGCCTGGTGTTAGTTTATAGGAATGTGCTCCAGAATCCAGAACACTTTGTTACAAGGTAACAGGTTAAGGAATGTTCTCATAAATCACTCCGTGTGATTCTAGTTCCAGCATCGAAATTAGGTTAAAAGTCTTGTCCACATTTCTTGTTTTGATGATGTCATGAAGTTATTTCTCATTTTGGAAAGTAAAAAAAGCTTAGGAGCAGCAACAGCATGCTGAAATGCCAGGTCCATGCACCCCCATTGAGAAACATTTGATACACCTTTAAAAAAAATATAGTGACAACAGGACTTCATCCAAGTCTACCCTCCTCTCTGTAGTCACAGTAGGACGTGATCCAAGCCTACCCGCCTCTCTGTAGTCACAGCATGACTTCATCCAAGCCTACCCTCCTCTATGTTGTCACAGCATGTCTTCATCCAAGCCTACCCGCCTCTCTGTAGTCACAGCAGGACGTGATCCAAGCCTACCCTCCTCTATGTTGTCACAGCATGTCTTCATCCAAGCCTACCCGCCTCTCTGTAGTCACAGCAGGACTTCATCCAAGCCTACCCGCCTCTCTGTAGTCACAGCAGGACTTCATCCAAGCCTACCCGCCTCTCTGTAGTCACAGCAGGACTTCATCCAAGCCTACTTGTCTCTCTGTAGTCACAGCAGGACTTCATCCAAGCCTACCCTCCTCAGGACTTCATCCAAGCCTACTTTTCTCTTCGCCGAGATCCCGCGCCTGTGCACTCATTCCGTCGGCCGGCGCATGCGCACTGCGATGCCCATTCCTTGTACGGCATCACAGTAATTAATGCGCATGCGCCGATGGACCGCCTCCTTTGTGGTGTTTTCACGCCGTTAGCCGGCGCATGCACATTAACTACTGTGATGCCGTATGACTGGGTGCGCAGGCGCGGGATCTCGGCGAAACAAGAAGTAGATGGGCGGGCAGAGGGAAAGAATGGGCGGGGGGAAGCGACGATAAGGCTGAGCTAGCTGGGCACCTACGAAGGTAACACCGCCTCTGGGCACTTGCTCATTTGCATATGCTACGAAGATGTTTTTAGCCTGTTTTATAAGTCCAGGATTGCTTATAAAGGTAACGTTTTTATTAAATGTAAGGCAGCTAGAAAGCTATGGGAAGGGTTAAAAAGGTAAAACTTTGATGACAGACTCCCTTTAACAGTAAGGTTTGCCTTGAAACACTTTTTGACGTATTAGAATATGTGATCAGTGGGGGTCTGTGGCCTGTGGTCACCACTATTGGGTAAAAAGTGTCTCCTGTCTGACTCTTCCATTCACTATAATGGGGCTGTAATGCACAGAAGCATCTTGAAACCAGACGATTAAGGGGAATATAGCTTAGAGGCGTGCTATTCCTTCTTCTAGTGATAAATGGGGGTCATGGGTCCTACATTGATCTTCTGATATGTCTCAGTGACTTTAAATGAGGATTAAATCATAGACATCAACATCCAAATTCTTTTATATGTCTTTTGGTTTATTCTGTGCTTTTTAGCTACTGTATATTGTATAGGTTGGTTAAAGGGTTTCTACCACTTAGGCGTCACATATTTAGCTGTCAGACACTAGCGATCCGCTAGTGTCTGCTCTGGCCAACCATCCTAATATAATTGCTTTTGGGACGGTGGTTTGGCTAAAAAAACTACTTTTATTAATATGCTAATGAGCCTCTAGGTGCTATGGGGGCGTCATTAGCACCTAGAGGCTCCGTCTACCTTTAGAAACTGCCGCCCCCAGCGCGTCCCTCCAGCCCGCCCATCTCCTCCTGAATGCGATCCTCGTATGTATTCTGCGCATGCGCAGTGAATGTCTGACCGCTTCCCTGCTCAGACATCTCCACTGCGCCTGTTCCTCGGAGCACTATGGCGTCATCGCGCAGGCGCAGTGGAGATGTCTGAGCAAGGAAGCGGTCAGACATTCACTGCGCATGCGCAGAATACATACGAGGATCGCATTCAGGAGGAGATGGGCGGGCTGGAGGGACGCGCTGGGGGCGGCAGTTTCTAAAGGTAGACGGAGCCTCTAGGTGCTAATGACGCCCCCATAGCACCTAGAGGCTCATTAGCATATTAATAAAAGTAGTTTTTTTAGCCAAACCACCGCCCCAAAAGCAATTATATTAGGATGGTTGGCCAGAGCAGACACTAGCGGATCGCTAGTGTCTGACAGCCAAATATGTGACACCTAAGTGGTAGAAACCCTTTAAAGGTTTAGTATACCTGCACAGGTCGGTAGCATTTGTCATAGGACATGTTTAAAATGCATGTCCCATCAAGCTTCAGTGTCGCCTGTCTTTGTGCATGCTTGGCAGGGTAATGGTTAGCTTTGGCACATGTGCAGTTCACAAATAAGATACTGATTGGACTGGATGGATGGTCAGGCGAGTGGTGACGTCATTGTCACTGCTGTAAACCAGAGGCTCTGACCTGATTATCTTGCATGGGGCATCCATCCTGTAGGAACAGGATATGTAGTGCCGTAGGTGGGCTCAGTACCAGAAGCTTCCCACACCTCCACATCCGCCTATACAAAAAAATTCATGGGCAAACAGCCAAAGGGTAAAGCTAGTCTCGGGCAAGAGATGCAAAGACTGTGTTATGACGGGAGCCAGCAGGGGGCCCCATTTTAATTCCATAATAACCAATTAGCGGCTAGTAAAACATTATGACTCTGCAGACGCCTTTTAAATATGCAGCGTCTGAGTAAGTATACTGTCATGAAGTGAGTAAGAAAGGTTTGACGTACAGAGCTCTATTACATAAGATCACGGTATATTCCAGGTACAATATGTTTGTACGTCTGTTTTGCTTCCTCTTGGCTCCTAGAGGTAGGCAGTGTAATTCTGGTTTGTGAGTCTGATTCAATGACCTAACTCGGAAAAAATAACTTAGAAACAATATTTAGCAGTAATCCATTTCTTTGTTTCAGCAAATGGAACTCGGTAAAATGTAGTATTTACCTTTGATACATTCCCATGGCAGTGGCAGCTCCTAACTACTTTAATTTTCACTATAGGCCGCCATATGTATGAACATGTATATGCCAAGGTTTACATGTCCGCCAGTTCCTTTCCTCCAGTTCAGCTTGATACTTTACAGCAGTCTGCCTGACTCTTTCTTCAGCTAGTGATTGACGGCCTTCCCTCCTCCTGTGTACAGCCAAGTCTATCAATCACTAGCTGTAGGGGGGCTATAAATGCGCAATTCTGCTCCACATCTCCCTGTAATATAGCGCAGCAAATAATAGGTGACGGATCTTATTTTAAAGGTTTTGATCGATGAAGGGGGGGGGGGGGTCTGAGGGCTGGGACCACTACTGATTGCCAAAACGAGGAGAGAGAAGAGCTCACGTATCACTCTCTCGTCTCACTCAATAGAAAGTCTATCAGCCTGTGTGGATTACGTCTCATGCAGCAATGAGAGAGAGGGTGATGTGAGATCTTCTCTCTCCCCGTTTTTGGCGATCAGTGGAGGCCTCAGCACTCAAACCCCCATAGAGCCAAACTTTTGATATGTGGCTGTCACATATTAAACGTTTTTTGAAAGTTCAGTTGCAAAAAGAAGCAATACTCGCCCCTTTTTTTTCCCTCTGCTTCTTCCAGTGCTTTCTGTCTGCAGCGGTGACATTTCATGAACATACAGTCAGGTCCATAAATATTGGGACATGGACACAATTCTAACATTTTTGGCTCTATACACCACCACAATGGATTTGACATGAAACGAACAAGATGTGCTTTACCTGCAGACTGTCAGCTTTAATTTGAGGGCATTTACATCCAAATCAGGTGAACGGTGTAGGAATTGCAACAGTTTGCATATGTGCCTCCCACTTGTTAAGGGACCAAAAGTAATCGGACAATTGGCTTCTCAGCTGTTCCATGGCCAGGTGTGTGTTATTCCCTCATTATCCTAATTACAATGAGCAGATAAAAGGTCCAGAGTTCATTCCGAGTGTGCTATTTGCATTTGGAATCTGTTGCGGTCAACTCTCAAGATGAGATCCAAAGAGCTGTCACTATCAGTGAAGCAAGCCATCATTAGGCTGAAAAGAACAAAACAAACCCATCAGAGAGATAGCAAAAACATTAGGCGTGGCCAAAACAACTGTTTGGAACATCCTTAAAAAGAAGGAACGCACCGGTGAGCTCAGCAACACCAAAAGACCCGGAAGACCACGGAAAACAACTGTGGTGGATGACCAAATAATTATTTCCCTGGTGAAGAAAACACCCTTCACAACAGTTGGCCAGATCAAGAACACTCTCCAGGAGGTAAGTGTATGTGTGTCAAAGTCAACAATCAAGAGAAAACTTCACCAGAGTGAATGCAGAGGGTTCACCACAAGATGTAAACCATTGGTGAGCCTCAAAAACAGGAAGGCCAGATTAGAGTTTGCCAAACAACATCTAAAAAAGCCTTCACAGTTCTGGAACAACATCCTATGGACAGATGAGACCAAGATCAACTTGTACCAGAGTGATGGGAAGAGAAGAGCATGGAGAAGGAAAGGCACTGCTCATGATCCTAAGCATACCACCTCATCAGTGAAGCATGGTGGTGATAGTGTCATGGCGTGGGCATGTATGGCTGCCAATGGAACTGGTTCTCTTGTATTTATTGATGATGTGACTGCTGACAAAAGCAGCAGGATGAATTCTGAAGTGTTTCGGGCAATATTATCTGTTCCTATTTAGCCAAATGCTTCAGTACTCATTGGACAGCGCTTCACAGTGCAGATGGACAATGACCCAAAGCATACTGCAAAAGCAACCAAAGAGTTTTTTAAGGGAAAGAAGTGGAATGTTATGCAATGGCCAAGTCAATCACCTGACCTGAATCCGATTGAGCATGCATTTCACTTGCTGAAGACAAAACTGAAGGGAAAATGCCCCAAGAACAAGCAGGAACTGAAGACAGTTGCAGTAGAGGCCTGGCAGAGCATCACCAGGGATGAAACCCAGCGTCTGGTGTTGTGTAGGCGTTCCAGACTTCAGGCTGTAATTGACTGCAAAGGATTTGCAACTAAGAATTAAAAAGTGAAAGTTTGATTTATGATTATTATTCTGTCCCATTACTTTTGGTCCCTTAACAAGTGGGAGGCACATATGCAAACTGTTGTAATTCCTACACTGTTCACCTGATTTGGATGTAAATACCCACAAATTAAAGCTGACAGTCTGCAGGTAAAGCACATCTTGTTTGTTTCATTTCAAATCCATTGTGGTGGTGTATAGAGCCAAAAATGTTAGAATTGTGTCAATGTCCTAATATTTATGGACCTAACTGTAGGTTGCCATGCAGTCAGTCACTGGCCCCAGCAGTATGTGGAACGTCACTGCTGCAGCCAGGAAAACGAACAGCAGTGGAGATGACTGGAGAGCAGCGCTGGAAGAAGCAGAGGAAAAAAGGGGGTGAGTATTGATTATTTTGTTATTTTCAACCACTTTCAGGGTCTGCCCGAGTTTCTTTTTAACTTTGACAACCCCTATAGTTGGCTGCCAGTGCTTGTGAATACTTTTGTAGACAGGCCTCTGGAAATCACACGTTCTTCTAGGAGGGAGAGAAAGAAGTTCTAGAACTGCCGTCGGTGCCCTCCAGTAGTCAGCCGGTGCTGTAGCCATGGAAAGTCCACAGACAGGCTCCCTTCAAGTAGATTCACAAAACCGGCAAGTGATATTGATTTATGCCATGCTTTTTTTTTTTTTTTTTATCGGATAATTTTTATTAAACAGTTGTTCGCTTGTTTTTCTTAAAAAAAAAAAAAAAAAAACAGAATACAAGCAACCAGATGTACTGCCTGGTAGGATTGACCCTTCTGATTAAGATGATACCTGACTTTTGAAAATCAGTTGTAGCATTGCCGAGAAAATAGACTTTTATTCTTTAAAGAGTAACTAAACTTTTGAATAAAATTTTTATATGATGCCCTAAAAAAACATTTTCCAATATACTGTATTTTTCGCCCTATAGGACGCACCGGCCCTTAAGACACACTTAGGTTTTAGAGGAGGTCAATAAGAAAAAAAATATTTTTCATTAAACCTCAGATCAGCAATCAGACCTCAGCTCACAGCCCCAATCAGATCCCCAATGTTAATAAGATCTCAGATCAGACCCCAATGTGAATGACCCCCAATCAGATCTCAGATCAGAGCCCAATAAAAAGACACCACAATCAGACCTCAGATGAGACCCCCATGCCTCCATATCAGCCCCCAGCCATAGGTACTCAGCCCCCAGCCATAGGTACTCAGCCCCCAGCCATAATTCAGCCTCAGATCACAAAATGAAAGACCCACTAACCTCTCCTGCTTCTGGACGCCTCTGCTCCTCACATCGCGATCCTCTGCCGCCTTCTGTCGGGTGCTGTGCTAACTGACGCGCACAGCTTGTGGTCACAGAGCGCCCTCACGCTGTGCGCAGCCTTCACAGCCGAGGACCAGGAAGTGGTGAGTACAGAGCCTTCACCGCTTCCTGGTCCTCCGGTACTAACCATAATAGAAGCACTCATTTGTGTTCGCACCATAAGACGCAGGTGCGTATGGGGTGAAAAAGACGGTACTTATTATTTTTCTTAGTGTTTTACCTCCCTAAAGTGCACTATTTACTGTGCACTTAAAACTCAGTTATCGGTACACCGCTGGCAGCTCAGCGGAGTACGGACTGTGAAATTTATGAATGGGCAGCAGCAGCGCAGAGAGTACGGGCAAGGAGCGCACATTGCTGCTCCTGCCCATGCTCCCCGGAGGATTACTAACTCCTGGCATACGACGTTTAGTGCAAAGCTTGATTATTATAGATTCCCTTTAAGTAAACACAGGGTAATAACAGACTACATAACATTACCATTAATATGAGAGCAGAAACAAGAGCTTTGTAACCGGCCACACTGTATGAGAGGCGTCCAGTACCCTCTACCCTTGTGCCTATTTGGTTTCCTATGAACATTTTAGCATTTCTCTTTCCATGTATTTGGTATAATACCATCACTTTCAGCTAGAGTTGTGTGGTACCAGTGCGCACGGTTCTGCTCGGACCGCATCTGTCTTATGTAAAGGGACACGCACGGATAAGTGGTTAATGATGAGCTCAAGTGTTTTCTACTTCAGATACATGTGGAGCGTCACCGCATGTATGTTAGGTCTGCCTTCTGCTAGTCATTGTAGTGCACTGTGATGTATTCAGGCCCCGTCGATATCAATAGCAGCCGCATACAACTCTTGTATTGATGTCTATGAGGCCAGAATTTTATTAAAACCCCTATATGTATAAGTAATTTAATGTAATGCCTGGGCATTAATTACCCTAGGTTTCAAGTGAGGCTGAATTGGCAGTGTCCTCCAGACATCCTTACATATTATGGCTTTATATCTTAGGTTAGCTTCAGACTAGCGCTAGTGATCCAGCAGGCTCTTCTGGCAGGGAACAGACGGACCTTCCTGCATTGCCCCATGTCTCATGCCCCATGTGTGAATAAACCTTGTTGGATTGGAGATGCTGCCATCACTTTCTTTTTGGTTACTATCCTCAGGATAGGTCATCAATATCAGATCGGCGGGAGTCTGAAACTCGGCACCCCCATCGATCAGCTGTATAAGGAGACCGCGTGCGCAGTGCCATCTCCATTCTTTCTAACTGCAGTGAACAGAAAGAGAGATGGGAGACGGCACATGCGCACTGCGCGCCCCGTCTCCTTATACAGCTGATCGATGGGGGTGCTAAGTTTCAGACCCCCGACGATTTGATATTGATGACCTATCCTGAGGATAGGCCATCAATATTAAAAGCCTGGAGAACCTCTTTAACTTTACCCTACATGATAAATGCTATTCGCTGGAGTGAAAAAGCCCCTTTTAATATCTTCATGCCATGGAAATATTTTTTTTTTTCCATAGTTGGTTTCTCCTTGATGCTAAATAGAATTATTCCCATATAAATCCATTAGTAATACAGGACTCCAAAATACTATCGCGTTTCTGTCCGATGCAGAGTCCTCCTGGAGAAACGTATCCTCTAGAGCCGCCATAACACATCATGAAACATTAATGTGATTCTCCTTCTATTAGTATCTCCACAGCGCCCTGCTGTGTGCTGCGATCTGTACCCCACAGCGGGGGTCTCTGTATCACTACAGTGTCATGAAGGATCCCATTATTTCTAGGGTGTTTAACCTCTTGACTGCCTTGTGACCCCTCCACAGTTAGACCAGCACACTTGTAAGGTTATGCAACCCTTTAAATGGCCATTCATTTCTGCGGAGTTTATTCTGTGCACACAGGGCCTCTTTGTTACCGCTAGGCTCACTGAAAGGGATATTTCAACGACCCAGACTATGCGCTGCAACTCTGTAATTCCCCCAAGATGTCCTGCTATTGAGTATTCATTTAGCCTGGTCCTCCTAAACGCTGCGGAGGTGATTACCGCCCATTCTGTGCTGAGATAATTACACGTCTCCTGGTACGAAACTGACTTTTCCAGTCAGGGAAATGGGGGAAAAACATCCCAGGAGAAGCGATAGCTTTCTGCATTGCTCCACTAAGTGCTTACCACTGAGCTGTGGAAATAACTGGCGCAGAAGACTCTGTGCCACCAGACGCCCAGGGACGGGCTATCGATCTGTTGTGGAGTCATCTTCCTCCTGTTTGTTTTCTGCTCTATGGATCACAGCATGAATAAGAAATGAAGAACTCGCACATTGCTCCTATAACAATTGTTGTTTATACTTGTTTGCAGTCTTTATAGTGAGATTTCAACCTTTCCAAATAATCATTGATTGCTGATCGCTCCTCTACTCATCCGGGAGGTCACTAAAGACCTTTATGAGAGTTCCAGAAAAGTTGAGCTGGCGCTTTGCTATTTCCGGCTATTTTCCTCGTGAAATGCCATCAATGTATGAAATGGGTCAACCCCTTTCAGTGAGGTACAGGTCTCAGATGTGTGACCTGCACCTAGGGCTGCAGCTAACAATTATTTGAATAATCGATTAGTTGCCGATTAATTTCTACGATTAATCGGGAAAAACGACAAAATTACAAAACAGAGAGGTTTATATGATCTTACTTGAAAAATTATGTTCCAAGGCCATATTAAAACAAATTGTGGACAACACTATTATGGGGAATCTGTGGACGACACTATTATGGGGGATCTGTGGACGACACTATTATGGGGGATCTGTGGACGACACTATTATGGGGATCTGTGGACGGCGCAGTTATGGAGAGGGGGATCTGTGGATGGCGCAGTTATGGAGAGGGGGATCTGTGGACGGCGCAGTTATGGAGAGGGGGATCTGCGGACGGCGCAGTTATGGAGAGGGGGATCTGCGGACGGCGCAGTTATGGAGAGGGGGATCTGCGGACGGCGCAGTTATGGAGAGGGGGATCTGCGGACGGCGCAGTTATGGAGAGGGGGATCTGTGGACGGCGCAGTTATGGAGAGGGGGATCTGTGGACGGCGCAGTTATGGAGAGGGGGATCTGTGGACGGCGCAGTTATGGAGAGGGGGATCTGTGGACGGCACAGTTATGGAGAGGGGGATCTGTGGACGGCGCAGTTATGGAGAGGGGGATCTGTGCACTGTTATGGGCATAACAGTGCACAGATCCCTTTCCTCATAACAGTGCACAGATCCCTTTCCTCATAACAGTGCACAGATCCCTTTCCTCATAACAGTGCACAGATCCCTTTCCTCATAACAGTGCACAGATCCCTTTCCTCATAACAGTGCACAGATCCCTTTCCTCATAACAGTGCACAGATCCCCCTCCCCATAGCAGTGCCATACACAGACCCCCTCCTCCCCATAGCAGTGCCATACACAGACCCCCCCCCTCCCCATAGCAGTGCTATACACAGACCCCCCCCCCCCCCCCCATAGCAGTGCTATACACAGACCCCCCTCCCCATAGCAGTGCCATAGACAGATCCTCCCCCCTCCCCATCACAGCCCCGGCCCCGATGCTTAGTCGGACTAATCACTGCATCTTTATTTTACCTTTTACAATGACGCTCCAGTAGCAGGCAGAGCGGACGGCGGCGTAACGTCACTCACTCACGTGACGCACCTGCTCCACCCACTTCATGAATGAAGGAGGCGGAGCAGGCGTGTCACATGAGTAAGTGACGTTACTCCGCCGTCCGCTCTGCCTGGCTGTTACAGGAGCGTCATTGTAAAAGGTAAAATAAAGATGCAGTGACCGCCCGCCCGCATAGCAACGAATCGGCGATTATTCGATAACTGGATTCGTCGACAATGAATCCAGTTATCGATTATAATCGATTACATCGATTAATCGTTGCAGCCCTACCTGCACCTATCTGACATTGGTGGCATATATGAGCGATATACCACCAATGGGTGAGAGGGGCCAGCCCCTTTTAAGGTTGGTGTACACAATTCCACAATAAGAAAGACACCAGGTAAAAATGGGATCTATGGGAGACCTGAAGGACGCCAACCACTGGTGACCAAAAAGAACATAAAGACCCGTTGCACATTTGCCAGAAAACTTCTAGATGACCCCCAAAACTTTGAGGGTCCCTCTACATCTAGCTTAAAACGCTGTATTTCACCATAAGAACACTTTAAAGGGAACCTGTCACCGGGATTTTGTGTATAGAGCTGAGGACATGAGTTGCTAGATGGCCGCTAGCATATCCACAATATTTTTTCTTCCTGGCTGTGACGCTCTCCGCTGTGATTTGGATTGCAGCACAACTAGGTAGAAGGAGACGCCCATTGAGAAACCCTGGCGTTGTCTCCTCCCTGTACCGATGCTCGGTATTGGCATAATACTGAGCGCGGAAACTACAGGGGGGCACAGCGGGGCCCCCCCAAGTAAACTCACCTGGTTGTGGTGCTCTCTGCTGTGATTGGATCGCGGCACAACCAGGGAGAAGGAGACGCCCATTGAGAAACCCTGGCGTCTCCTCCTCCCTGTACCGATGCTCGGTATTGGCATACTGAGTGCAAAAAATACCAGGGGGCACAGCGGGGTGTAAGAGCGATATTTAAAAAAAAAAAAGGTATTTATCTCATTTAATATAAAGCCACGAAAGGTCCTCTTTAAATGGGCAATTTTGTGCTAAATAAAAAAAAAAAAACTCTCCAATGTAGCCAAATTGCAACAAGCATGCAAGGAAGAGTGGGCCAAATTTCTCCCACAGAGCATATTCTCGTGGTCCCTTTCCCCCAGCTGTCCCTAACATCCTGTATCGGTGAGCACACCATGTGATAGATGCAGTCATAGTGGTTTCTGGTAGGTATTCTGTGCAAGGCAGTGCAGGCAGCAGTGGGCAGCACTATAAAGAATTTTTTTAAATATTTTTTGGGGCATTGTCTGGTGCATTATGTATCAGAATGAACCACGGACCCAAGATATCCTTCATTAAACCTTCTAGCAATACACATAATGTATAGCATGGTTCATTCTGATTTTATGTGGATGGTATCCTACCACAGAGTGCCGACCCGGATCTATAAAGTGCTGCTGGTGCATTTCTATGTCACTAATGTAGCAGTAGCTTCGCTCCTGATATGCAAAGTGTGTTGATCAGACTATGCCCAGAAGTAATAGATGATTTCACATCATGTCCAGATTTTTGCATTAATTTTTGTCACTGCATGTATATGGGGTCTTCAAACCTTTTATTCACATGTATTATACTACCAATTGATCTGAGCTGCAGTACCATGGCGTGGCCACTATACAGTGTACGGCGCTGTACCCGATTGCTCAGATCAGCCCTCCCCCATTGCTCAGATCAGCCCTCCCCCCATTGCTCAGATCAGCCCTCCCCCCATTGCTCAGATCAGCCCTCCCCCATTGCTCAGATCAGCCCTCCCCCATTGCTCAGATCAGCCCTCCCCCCATTGCTCAGATCAGCCCTCCCCCCATTGCTCAGATCAGCCCTCCCCCATTGCTCAGATCAGACCCCCCCCCCATTGCTCAGATCAGACCCCCCCCCCATTGCTCAGATCAGACCCCCCCCATTGCTCAGATCAGACCCCCCCCATTGCTCAGATCAGACCCCCCCCATTGCTCAGATCAGACCCCCCCCATTGCTCAGATCAGACCCCCCCCCATTGCTCAGATCAGACCCCCCCCCATTGCTCAGATCAGACCCCCCCCATATTGCTCAGATCAGACCCCCCCCCATTGCTCAGATCAGACCCCCCCCCATTGCTCAGATCAGACCCCCCCCCATTGCTCAGATCAGACCCCCCCCATTGCTCAGATCAGACCCCCCCCCATTGCTCAGATCAGGACCCCCCCATTGCTCAGATCAGACCCCCATTGCTCAGATCAGACCCCCCCATTGCTCAGATCAGGACCCCCCCCCCCATTGCTCAGATCAGGACCCCCCCCCCATTGCTCAGATAAGGATCCCCCCCCCCATTGCTCAGATAAGGACCCCCCCCCCCCATTGCTCAGATAAGGACCCCCCTCCCCCCATTCTCAGATTATAACCTCCCATGCTTAAATCAGACCCCCATGCTCAGTTCTATAATAAAAATAAAAAAATCTCTTCCCTCTACTGATCAGGCACTGGGCTCCTGCTACTCTGCAGGTCTGACACGCTCTCCACTGTGACCTGATGAGCACAACGTCGGGTCATAGTGCGTGTCTCCACGTACTACGTTCTCACACTGTGTGCATCAGGACATAGTGGAGAGTGAGCTGGAGCTGCAAAGTAGTAACAGTGCCCGATCAGGAATAGAGATCTGAGCCTGGGGTGGAGGGTGAGCCGGCCTGACTGCTTCCCAGCTCCACAGCTAGAGCTGTACTTGAAGAAGCAAAGAGCCACGAGTTGGCCCCTGCACTATAGTTTCCAGGGCCATGGCTGACCGAAACAGCTGATTAGCTGGGGTTTCAAGTAGGTCATCAATATTTGTATCCCAGACAACCCTTTTAAAGGGGTTCTCCGGGAATTACTTTTTTATCTAATGCCCGCAGCCTACCCCGTGAATAGAAAATTCATACTTGCCTGCTCCCCACTGGCTCCTGCTTGTCCGTGTTCCTGTCCCCGGACTGTTTACATCTGGCACTGCAGCCAGTGACTGGCTTCAGCAGCGATGTGCTGCTTGAGGCCACATCAATGCTAAAGCCAGTTATTGGCTTTAGTTAGGCATTTGACCATGCCCATTTAACGTAGGATGCAAGTAGTCCGGGGACTGAAACTGTGACATGCGGGAGCCAGCATGGAGGACCAGAGCAGTGGGGAGTAGGTAAGAAGTATGAATTTTCTATATATTGGGTAGGGTGCGAGCATCACATAAAGTCATTATTCCCAGAGAACCCCTTTAAGCACAGTTATTAGCACTGGTACCTTGTAGTGCTGGGGCCATGGGTTCAAATCCGACTGTTTTTCATACAAACAAACGTTCAGATGTTGATTCTTTTCTTTTTTTTGTTTTTCGTCCTGCATAACGGAAATCTGACAGATCCATTATGCTTGGCCATAGACTTCTATTATGAGATCAAAACGGAACGCCTCTTAAAGGCATCCGTTTTGCATTCTATGAATTCTGTTATAACGGAATCCTTAACTGGATTCCTCCTCTCCTCACTCACCCTTAATTAGGAGTCTGTTCTATTGCTGGTTACTGGCCATTATTATAGAATTCTGATCAGTTACCATCTAGGTTTCCCAGATGTGGTATCTATCCCCTGATCCCATATACTTTCTTCTTTTCTTTTTTTTTTTTGCAAGCCAAGGACGTGGTTATGTTACCTGAAAACTAGTTATTAAAGGGGTTTTCTGAGACTTACATACTGATGACTTATCTTCTGGATGACCTCTGGATAGGTCATTAGCATCTGATTGATGGTTGTGGACCCCTGACGATCAGCTGTTTGAGAAGGTAGCAGCGCTCACAGTAGCACCATGGTCTTTACCTAAACCATGTGACCTCACGTTCATTGTTCACATGGCCTACGCACAGCTTAGCCCCATGGAAGTGAATGGGGCTGAGCTGCGATACCAAGCACATCCGCTACATAATGTACGGAGCTGTGCTTGGTGAGCACAGAGAAGCCCATGGGTTTTTATCACTTTTACTGCATTTTGGGGATTCCTGACTTTTTCTCTTTTAGTTAATACATATTTTTTGGGTGTTTTTTGTGTAACGGTCATTCTTTATTTTTTTTTATTTTTTTGTAATGTATCAGGGCAGTGATACTGACCATTTTTGTAATATACTTTCTTTACTGAAATCGTACATTTCTATAAGAAAAATAGCTGTAAAGTGGCCCATTTTGAGCCTTAGCAACGCTCCTCTGTCTTCTGTTTACATAGCAGGGGAGACTGTGCTCAACACTGACCGTGTTATGTAAACAGAAGACAGAGGAGCGCTGCTAAGGCTCAAAATGGGCCACTTTACAGCTATTTTTCTTATAGAAATGTAAGATTTCAGTAATGAAAGTATATTACAAAAATGGTCAATATCACTGCCCCGATACATTACAAAAAAAAAAAAAAGAATGACAGTCACACTTTAAGTGTTTTCACCGTAAGCTTTTTTTTCTATAGAACTTGATATGACTTGACATACGCCTGAAAAAAAGCATGTAAAAAGATTTATGAATTAAAAATGCCACCTACAGAAAGCTTGTAAAAACCTATGGAAAGAGCAAATACGATGGGGAGGTAATTTATTATGACTCCCTATACCAGAAATTGGCATAAAAAAGTAGCAATCCAGTAGTTTGCAACTTTTTGAACGCCACTGCTCCTAAAATTTAGGTGCATGCTGCCATCACTCATCAGTTTACTGCCGTAAATAACTTCCGGAGGGCTGTTTCTCATCAAAACTGAGGCGCATCCTCCAGCAGCGCGTGGCGGAAAACGCTCCTTGGTTTTTAATAAATGTTAATTAATATCCCTTAGAGGCTACTTGTTTATTTCTCATTTTATAGAAAATGCAATTTCCATGCTTTTTCTCGGTATCCGTGTCTTTGTTGTAGAGATTTTATAGCATTTGTCAGTGTTTTCTGATGGAGAAGGTCACACACGGGCTAGGGAACTGCTGACTCCATGCAGTACAGCGGACACAGGAGATTATAATGTTCATGCTTTGCACATACCGTTCTTTTGAGAAATTGTATGAACAGTGCACTGTTATCATTCGAGTTACTGGTAGCGTACAAAGGCGTGAGCGTTACAACTAGGCCTTAGTCATTGTGTATATTGGAAAACCAGATGCGAATACTCACATTTATGTAACATTTATGTTTGGGAGGCTCATGGAAAAAGGAGGGACCTCCTGGAAGTGTGGAGAATACAGACCTTCCAGGCATAGTATTGAGGACTGCTGCCTGTATAGGAGGCATTCACACAACCGTGTTTTGAGTTCGCAATCTAATCTGCATTTTTTTACGGATCAGATGCGGACCCACTTATTTCAATGGGGCTGCAAAAAGATGCAGAGAGTACACCGTGTGCTGTCCGCATCTGTATGTCTGTTCCACAGCCCCGCAAAAAAAATAGAACCTGTCCTATTCTTTGTATGTTTTGCAGACAAGAATAGGCATTTCTAACAATGGGGAGGATGTGGTGGTCCGCTAAATGTGAAATGAACATGACTGGTATCAGTTTTTGGGGGTTTCGCAATTTGCCAACCGCAAAACTGATACGGTCTTGTGATTGCACCCTAAGGGTACTGTCGCGCGGTGCAGTTGGGATGCATCGACAAACATGAAGTCACTCCGCAGTTTTTAAATGTGACCCAGCTGTAATGAATTTAAATCAGAGATAATAGATAATTTCATCTATGCAGAACTTTAATTGGTTGATACAGTAACTGCGTCACAACTGCGCTGTGTGACAACCCCCTAAGTGGCGCTGGGATTGCAGCCTCAGCACTAAAAACAGGAAAGGGCCTAAAATAGGAGGTGTGGCAATGAAAGAAGTAATTCTGGCAATGCCGCAACCCTTGATCTTCCTGACGCTAACCTTCAAATAGGTCTTGGCGATTTTTCAAAAAAATAAAAATCTGTTTTTGTTTTTCAACCCTGTGGACGATTTTTGATTTGAATCTTGATTTTCTTATTTTTGTTAATTAAACTGAAAAAAATACCAAGACTATAAAGACTGGCAGTGCAGGGATAACTGTACATAGACCGGCAGTGAAAGGGTTAATATACAGGTGAAACTCGAAAAATTAGAATATCGTGCAAAAGTCCTTTTATTTCAGTAATGCAACTTAAAAGGAGTTGCATTAGGCCCCTTTCAGACGGGTGTTGCGGGAAAAGGTGCGGGTGTGTTGCAGGAACATGCGTGATTTTTCCCGCGCGAGTGCAAAACATTAATGCGTTTTGTACGCGCATGAGAAAAATGGGATTGGTGTTCTGTAGATTGTATTATTTTCTCTTATGACTTGGTTATAAGGGAAAATAATAGCATTCTGAATACAGAATGCATAGTACAATAGCGCTGGCGGGGTTAAGAAAAAATAGAAAATAATTTAACTCTCCTTAATCCACTTGATCGTGCAGCCGGCATCTCTTCTGTCTTCTTCTTTGCTGTGTGCAGGAACAGGACCTGTGGTGACGTCACTCCGGTCATCACATGGTTGATCACATGATCCATCACCATGTGATGACCTTTTATGTTGCATTACTGAAATAAAATGAACTTTACACAATATTCTAATTTTTCGAGTATCACCTGCAGGGGGGGTTATATTTTTTGTGCCTTGTTTCACGCTGAGTAGCATGGTGTAAAGGAGGCCTGGCGGTTTTCCCTCCGCTGGTAGTTGTCCCTGGACTAGTTTGTGGAGGCGGTCATGATGTCACCTCACATATGATGAATACACAGAAGTCTGTTTTCTAACTCTCATTCACATCCAATATAGAGGGCGTTAGAGAGAAGCATAGTTATAACATATAAGCTGCTTGCGGTATTGCTCTCTCTGCCTCGCCACTGTCTCACTGTGCAGCTTACTCCTCCTCTTACCTCCCCTCTCCATACATTTCTGTGGGCAACTGTAATCTGATCCCTCAGTAAGCTGACAATCAGTTTTGGTTTTGCAAAATGAAATTAGTAGAAAATTATGAGTAAAATCTAGTTTAGAAACTGGGAGGGAAGGAGCTGAAAGGTGGAGAGAGAGGCATTAAAAAAAATCTGATAAGATATTTAACAAAGTTTCTTGTATTTGTACGTGCTATTGTTTTCTTCAAAGTTTGGTAAAGGTTAGTTCCCTTTTTAAATTCTTTAAATGGTTTATTGTAACTACTGCGGCCTCGTAGAGTGACCCCAGTGCAACACACAAAAAATGGAAATTCAGTTCTGTCCCGTGGGTATTATCTTTTATACATGCGGCTGGAGTATAAGAAGTGCTCCGCAGCATCCTCTAGTGGTTGGAGCTTTGTTGCAGCATCTATTCTGTCACACTTTTTTCTAATTTTTACTTCTTTTTTTAATATTTCCATTATTAACGCAGTTTAATGAGAAGTACCATCCCTGTGTGATGTGACTTGCCCATTGTACATCTGTATACACATCCTAATTGCATCACACCTTACAATTCATAGCTAAAAACATGGGGGGGGGGGGGAACCCATTTTGAAGACCACACACCTGCTAGAACCGTTCTGGTGCGGACCCTGCAATCTCCGACAACATGAAGCATCCATAAACTATTCCAGAGCCCAGATTATTGCCGTAAGCACCCCTTATAGTGTTCTACTAAGACATTACTTTTCAGCCTGTAGCTTTTCTAAACTGGCAAAGCATGCTGAGAGTTGTAGTTTCACAGATCACTGGCCCTGATGCCTCCTGGCTTCCTCTCCTCCGGTGAGTCAGTTTCACACCAGCGGCTCGTGACCGCTGTCATTCTAAATTAAGGGCAGAGCCGTGTCACCGATGTGCGGCTGTGACTAGACTGTGTGTTGTTCGCTTTCTTATTCAGCTTTTCTGATCCCAAAAAAACATCCCGTGACTCACGTCTATTTTTGGTTCCTGGAAATCTTGTTCAGCAAAGTTCTGCCCCCACAAAATGCAGTAACAGCTCGGTGTTGAGGTCACTGTGCACCTCCGTCTCGAGGGGACCGCCTGGCACTTAGACTGAGGTACGGTACAGCCCGCTCTAGTGCACAGTACTCCACAGGAAGCTTTATCCTTGTCGCATCCTAGGCTACTTTCACTCCGTTACTGACAATACGACCACCTGCATCCGTCATGAACGGATCCGGTTGTATTATCTGTAACATAGCCAAGACGGATCCGTCATGAACACCACTGAAAGTCAATGGAGGACGGATCCGTTTTCTGTTGTGTCAGAGAAAACTAATCCGTCCCTATTAACTTGCATTGTGTGCCAGGGCATATCTGTCTTGCTCCGCACCACATTGCGGACAGAAAAATGCTGCTTGCAGCGTTATTCTGCCCATGATGGGGACGCAACCAAACGGAACGGAGTGCACTATGTTTCATTTAGTTCTGTCCCCATTGACAATGAATGTCTTAGGATCTCAATAGCGGAAAATGCTGGTGTGAAAGTAGCCTTGCCTGCTCTCCTTGTCTTTTTGGAGGAATTTTTGTTACTATTTATTCATTATTAAGGCTTATGCACACAACCGCGCCGTGTTTTGCAGTCCGCAAATTGCAGATCTGCAAAGCACAGATACTGTCCGTGTGAGTTCCGCAATTTTGCAGAACAGAACGGGTGGCCCATGACAGAAATGCCTGTTCTTGTCTGCAAAATGGACATGATAGAGATAAGAGAATATATATATATATATATATATATATATATATATATATATATATATATATATATATATATATATATATATATATTCTCCTATCTCTGTGTGTGTATGTGTGTGTGTGTGTGTATGTATATGTGTATGTATATATATATATATATATATATATATATATATACATACAATTTTTTATTTATTTTTTGCGGGGCCACGGAACGGAGCAACGGATGCAGACAACACAAAAAATACCTAAAAACAAAAGTCGTGTGCATGAGCCCTTATTGTGGTGTGATTGGTATGCCATTAATATGTATCTTTCGGGGTCTTACTTATTATTTTAATTCTTATAACCATTTTCTTGTTTCCTTATCTGCGATGTATGTTTTTACCATATGTATACCAATATTAATCTGTTCTGGAATGACTATTGCTAGCTGAAACGCTGTAAGGCCTCATTCACACGACCGTATTTTTGATCCGCATTTTTTGCGGGTGGAATGTGAACCCAATTTATTTCAACGGTTCCGCAAAAAGTGCGGACAGCACCCCATGTGCAGTCTGCATCCACATGATCCAGGTGCCGGTCCGTGGGACATCCCCTTAAGAAAAATAAGCAGATAACTAGTCCTTACATCTAACAGTCAGGAATAGCTGCTGGAAGCTGGAAACCACTTTCGATGATGAGTGACAGCCTCCCTGACCGGACACCCAGCTCACCCTGGGGCAGACAGGGGGCAGTACAGCGTGTCTCTTATTCTCTTCTGGTGTTTTTTGCAGTATCGGTATACACATCAGAAGATCATAGACAATTGATTCCATGATTCTGGACCTTCACTATTTTTCAGAACGTGGCAGCAGCTCTTAAATGGTCCAAATCTCTTTTCTGTGCCATATCAACAGAAAACTCTTAGGTCGATTTAAAGGGGCTTTCCAGTTTGTATTATTGTAAAATAATTATTTATGAAGGTAGCTGTAATTTTGTAATGTATTTAGTTTACCTTTATTGTTCCTGTCTTCCGTTCTGGGCTGTGGTCACATGACCATGTCCATGCAGCTCTTATTTCCTGTGATTGGGCGTGTCAGTGATGGGTTAGTGTCTATGTAACTAGCTGGTGGGAGGATCAATAAACTAGCTGGGCGCTAATAGGGGAGTGTCTATGTAACTAGCTGGTGGGAGGAGCTATAAACTAGCTGGTGGGAGGAGCTATAAACTAGCTGGGTGTTTTTAGGGGCGTGTCTATGTAACTAGCTGGGTGGGAGGATATATAAACTAGCTGGATGTTAGGGGCGGTGCTGGAGCTGTGGCAGTGAAAGTGCATCATGGGTTTGTTTGGATACATGAACAGGAAGTGATACATACAGGATGGAAACAATGAACATTGTATTGGTTTACATGGTGAAAACTGGTCAGAGGAGTCCAAATTTAAACTGCCTGCCCCCTAATATATACATATACACTATATATATATATATATATATATATATATATATATATATATATATTCGTCTCAAATCTGTGTAATAGGGCCTTTAATGAGGCGCACATGAGAACACTCGGGTGTTTGGTTTAATAGTTATCCACATGTGGATATTTTCTTCCTATTACATCTTATACATTCTTTGTAAATGTTCCCTTCATGTATAAGTGACTAGCACCAAAGCCTTCATCACTTCAGACTGCACATCATCCTCATCATCACGTCTTTGTTGGTTTTTTGGTATTGATCTCAGTGATACAGCCGCAGGGAGGACATTTGATAAAATGCCAAGTCTTGATGCACTAAAGCCACTAGTGAATGAGGACCTTGTGGGCGCCTGTGATCATTTATCCTGTTTCATCATCATTTGTCTTTCCTTCTGGCTCTGAGTACACGGCTAGGATAGGATAGTGCGTGATGCCAGTTGTGGGCCTTTACAGTCAGCTGGAATGGCCGAAATCTGCGATTAATCTTATGTGCATGGCCGCAACCTTTAATCAGTGATAGTTACCTGATATTGTAAATCCTTGGATTGTCCTCTTTTGCCAAAGCCATTAGCTGTTTTTCCATAAAATAATAATCACTCCCCCCCCCCCCCTTCTCCACCATCAAAGAAATG
The DNA here is from genome assembly GCF_014858855.1 of Bufo gargarizans. Lineage (NCBI taxonomy): Eukaryota > Metazoa > Chordata > Amphibia > Anura > Bufonidae > Bufo > Bufo gargarizans. The sequence continues at coordinate 102,012,677 of NC_058083.1, forward strand.
TCACCAACATTTTTTTTCTGCCAGTTAAAACCAGATAGTGACATATAATTTTTTTTCTAATGATTTTATTTTCTGATTCCAGCTTTTTTTAAATTTATTTTTATTCTGTTTCCTAACTATGATTTTGGGGGCAGTCATCTTGTCTAAGCTGTTCTTGAAGTGCAGCTGTCAGCAGGGTTGTACCTATGACACCGGCTGACCTGTTACATGTGCTCTTGGCAGCTGAAGGCGTCTGTGTTGGTCCCATGTTCATATGTGTCTGCGTTGCTGAGAAAGATGTTTTTTATATATGCAAATGAGCCTCTAGGAGCAACGGGGGAGTTGTCATTACTACTAGTTCTGCTCTCTCTGCTGACAGATGCCCTTTAACCCCTTCACGCCCAGCGCCGTACATGTACGGCGCTGGGCGGGTGTTTAAAGATAGCGCCTACTCCTGCCCGTTGCAGGCACTATAGCCGCGGGTGGCCACCTGCTTCTTTTAGCAGACACCCGTGGCTCATGTCCGCAACGGGCAGTAATGCCGATCGTGCACATTTAACCCCTCAGATGCCTTGGTCAATCCTGACCATGGCATCTGAGCGCGCTGAAACCGAAAGTGCGCACTTTCGATGTGCTCTGGCTCCCCCGTGTGGCGATCGGAGGAGCCGGAGCATGTATGCAGCAGCCCCCATCTTTTATGAATGACAGGAGGCTGCTGCATAGTATTACCTATGGAGCCCTTGCCTGTAATAGGGCCCCATAGGAAACTAGTAAAATGATCATAGATTCCAATGCAAGTGCATTGGAGTCTATGATAATAGCAATCTAATGATTGCATGTTATAGTTCCCTATGGAAACTATAAAAAGTATATAAAAAAAATTCAAATCACCCCCCTTTTCCCAAAATAAAAATAAAAGAACTAAAAAAAATGCACTTCATGGGTTGTGCGAAAATGCCCATAGTATAAAAGTATAAAAATATATTCCCTATATGGCAAACAGCAAAACGGAAAAAAGCATCCAAATGGCCATTTCGCCTTTTTCGTCCGCTTCATTTTCTACAAAAAAATTAAATAAAAAGTGATCAAAAAGTCATACACACCCCATAATGGTATCAATGAAAAGTTCAGATTGCCCCACCAAAAATTAGCCCTCATACAGCTCCGTACACATAATTACAAAAAGGTTATAGGGTCAAAATATGGCGACAAAAAAATAAAACATTTTTTCCCCCTACTAATGTTTTTATCACTATCAAAACGCAAAAAAACTATAAATACAAGGTATTGCCGGATTCGTACTGACCTGTAGAATAAAAGTAACCGGTCAGTTTTATGGCACATCGAGCGTCGTAAATAAAAGAAAAACGTAAAACAATGGTGGAATTGCCTTTTTTTTTTTTTTTGCAATTTCACCCCATTTGGAATTATTTTCCCGCTTCCCACTACATCATATGCAATATTAAATGCTGGCGTTGGAAAGTACAACTTGTCCCACAAAAAACAAGCCCTCAGATGGCTATGTGAACAGACAAAAAAAAAAGGGATGGCTCTAGGAAGGCAGGGAGTGCAAAACGAAAACGCAAATAAAAAAAACCTCTGAGCCTTAAAGGGTTAAGACTGAAGTCACAATATTGCAGACACACCTGGGATATAACCCAGAAAGACCCGACTCCTGGGATACGTTCCAGTCCAGACTCGTGTTATATCCACTGAAGTGGTTGCAGACATATTTCCAGGAAGTGGAACATTTCTTCCTGGTAAAAAGGAAGAAGGTATCAGATGCACGATGATGAACAATGGTGTCCGGCGGAGCGTATCATTCATAACCTGATCAAGAGGCAGGATCCTGAATATGACTGCAAACCACAAACCAAACACTTGCCAGTTACAAGAACGCGGCTCCTTCTTCTCAGACATTTCAGCAATCATTGCTCCAGATGACAGCTTGTCAGTGTCAGAAAGGAGAAGTGGGAAGTGTGTAAGCTTTCAGCACACGATGCTTAAAGGGAACCTGTCATCAACTGTATACTGCCCATACTAACGGCAGAATAGAGTAGAGACAGGTGAGGCTACTTTCACACTGGCGTTTTGAATTCCGTTTGTGAGATCTATTTCAGGGGTCTCACAAACGGTTCAAAACGGATCAGTTCAGCCCCAATGCATTCTGAATGGATAAGGATCCGCTCAAAATGCATCAGTTTGCCTCCGTTCAGCCTCCATTCCGCTCTGGAGGAGGACAACAAAACGATGCTTGCAGCGTTTTGATATCCGCCTGACGATGTGGAGCCAAACGCATCCGTCCTGACTTACAATGCAAGTCAATAGGGATGGATCCGTTCTCACTGACACAATATGGTGCAGTTGAAAACGGATCCGTCCCCCATTGACTTTCAATGTAAGTCAGGACAATCCGTTTTGACTTAGACTTTTTTTAAAAAGAATAATGCAAACGGATCCGTTCTGAACAGATACAAGCGTTTGCATTATAGGTGCGGATCTGTCTGTGCAGATACCAGATGGATCCGCACCTAACGCAGGTGTGAACGTAACCGGAGTTGATTTCAGCGGTCTGTCATTTATAAGTTAAAAGTAAGTGGTTGCCGAGAACCAACATCACAATCATTGCAGACTGGCTCTGGATAAGAGTCCCGGCCGCCTGAGAAGAGTCCTGGTTATTCATGAATTCCTGCTCTCCTGCCCACCTGCTGATGGCTGACAGTCTTCTACCTAGTTTCCTCCCTTTCTCTCTAGGAGAGAACTGCCAATCATCAGCAGATGGACGGGGAGAGCAGGAGATTATGTATAACCAGGACTCTTCTCAGGTAGATCTGACTCTTTTCCAGGCCTGAGCTGCAATGATTATGATGCTGGTTCTCAGCAACCACTTACTTTTAGCTCATGAGTGACACACTGCTGAGATCAGCATTTCTGTCACCTAATTTATGCTGCCCTCAGTGAGGACAGCATAACGTTGATGACAGGTTCCCTTTAATTACTATGAAAAACGTGCATTACATGCCAAGACACCAGCTAGAAAATGAGAATCTTGTGGGCAGCTGCAGGCCTGGCATGCTAATACTGAATACACCATGGCATCATGGATCACGCCAAGAGAATGAGAAATAGAAAAATACACTGTATAAAAGTTAGGATTAATCTGGACTCTATTACAGTTCACATAGGACTTCTGGACTCCAGATCGGATCTACCCAATCATGTGGCAACTACTTCAAGGATTTCTCATGCAAACTTCTGAGAAGGACTTGTTCTCTAGATCTCTCTAAAAGATTGGACGCAGGCCATAGACGATGGGCTTTTTTGGAGGCAGATGCGACAGATTTCAATGTGACAAACAACCTCATCAGGTTAGATTTTTACCCTGGATACAAGTGGCACTAGGGTTGTCAGGAAGCCTCTTAAAGCGGTTGTCCAATCTATCCTCAGGATAAGTAATCAATATCAGATCGGCAGTGGTCTGACAGCCGGCACCCCCACCGATTATCGTCTTCTCTTCATTTTTTACCTGTTCACATCGCAGCGGGAGCAGTGTAATTACAAGAAGCCATCCCATTAACTTCTATGGGACGGCTCTGTAGTATACACTTGTATAGGAACGTATAAGATAGTCAGCCCGTTTTATAATATACAATCTGAGGGGAAGCAGAGGGTATTGATCTGTATGGGGGAGATCTATCATTGCATTTAGTCGGGTAAAGAGGACGGCAGAGTGACATTGTGTTTATAAAATTCCTCTTGTGAAAAAAGGAAAAATTTGAATGTGTCCAAAATCTCACAGGCCCTTACTAAGTGTTGTTATAGGCCCAACTCTATTAAAGGGAACATGTGACTTATGTTGTAAATTATATTTTTACATTAAACATGTTTTTGGAGAATTTTTGATCGTTATTTTAATTCCCTAAATCAATATCTATAGTTAAAAAAAAATATATATATTTTTTTTTAATATAATACCGTATTCCGTATTTTTAGCCCATAAGAAGCACCTAGGTTTTAGAGGAGGACAATAAGGAAAAAATATTTTTCATTACAACTCAGGTCAGACCCCCAATGTTTATCAGACCTCAGCTGATAGCCCCAATCAGACCCCCCAATGTTAACAAGACCCCAATAAGACCTCAGCTCAGACCCCAATGTAAATGACCCCCAATCAGACCTCAGATAAGAGCCCCATGCCTTTCTTCAGCCTCCATGCCTCTCATTATCTCCCATATCAGCCCCTATGCCTCTCATCACTCCCATAATAACCACTATGCCTCATCAGCCCCCACTTCAGTCCTTATCCCTCTCATCACCCCCATTGCAGCCCCCCCACCCCCAAATCAGATCAGCCCCAAAATAAAATAAAAACACTAACCTCTCCTGCTCCTGGACGCCGCTGCTCCTTACCGCCCGCGATCTTCCTCCTCCTGCTGTCGGCTGTGCAGTGAACTCAACTGCAGTGAGCTCATTAGTATTCGCCCCATAAGCCGCAGGGGCATTTTCCCCCCAAAGGCGGGGGGAGGCATCTTATGGGGAGAAAAATACGGTATATATCACCTCTATATAGATGACACAGGATCCCCTGTTTACATTAGGTGATATCAGAGTTTATCTACTCCCTTCCAAGCTTTGCACAGGTCACAGAACGTGCCTAGAAAACTCTCCTAAAAAAGAAGTCAATGAGTTCCCATCCTGACCATTGTATCTGTGGCCCAGGTGGCTGCAGTAAAGCGAATCTCTAAATGCTGTTAAAGAGAGAATAAGTCTCTAGGAGCATCAGAGGCATTTGTAGTTACACCTAGAGGCTCTGTTCTCTTTGCAACTGCTGCGTCCTCTACACTTTGACAGGGCCAGGCAGTGAAAATGCCAGAACACCTGGTCCTGTCAATCAAAGTGCAGAGAAAGCGACGCCCCTGTGGCTCCTAGAGGCTCATTTGCATATATTTAAAACATTGTTTTTCTCAGCAATTAGGGCACATACGAGCATAGGGACCAACACAGATGCCTTCAGCTGCCAAGTGCACATGACATGTAACAGGTCAGCCGGTGTCATAGGGACAAATCTGCTGACAGATGCATGTAATCCTCACGCTGCGTAAGGTAATATATTTGTCAGTGAGACAGGCTTTGGAGCGTTTGGAGATTAAGTGTTCCTCTAAATCAGCTACTAGGAAATAAATTATTACAGAGCACTCCTAAAAAGGGAACCTGTTGTGCTGAACATGGTGTTTGAGCTGCGGCATCATGTTATAGAGCCGGAGGAGCTGAGCAGACTCTTGTATAGATTTATGGAGAAAATCTGAGTAAAACATGTCATTTATTCATCTAAATCCTTGCTCTTTCTATGCTTTGGAGTCATGAGGGTGGTACAGTAGGAAGAGTCAAGAGGGTGGTACAGTAGGAAGAGTCAAGAGGGTGGTACAGTAGGAAGAGTCATGAGGGTGGTACAGTAGGAAGAGTCAAGAGGGTGGTCCCACTGAGTAACTCCTACCTCTGCATGACTAAGCATAGAGAATAAGCAGCAAGTGGCACCGCCCACATGACTCCTAAGCAGGGTTTTAAATGAACAAAATACAAGTTATAGTTTTATGGGAAAAGATTTAGTGTATCAGTCTGCTCAGCGCAGATTGCACTACGTTTTGTGGTGACCTGCCACAGCGCAGCATCATGGTTGTCAGGAGATATCGCAGTCCCCTCCCCATATGCCGGCTCCTTCTTAAGGTCCCTTTACACGGCATGACGATGTAGCAGATTGTCGGGAAGGAAGCGTTCCTTCCTGACAATCTGCTTATCGCTAGTGGAGGACACCGGTGTATTGACATGCAGCGATCTCCTCCATAGTATGGGGAGGAGCGATCACTAATGCCATCACTCTTCCCCATACAGACTCGTTGTTTCCTGGCAGCAGATTGTGTTTACACAGCACAAAAGATACAATTAACCGATGAACAAGCGTTTTGCTTGTTCATCAGGTAAACGGCAGTACATTTACACCGCCAGATCATCAGTAACGAGCATTACTAGTAACACTCGTTAGCGATAATCTGTTCAATTGTCTGCTTGTGTAACGGGCACTTTAGTTATTTATCTTATCTGTGATTGGGTAAGACAACTAAGATGGCCCCATTACAGCGACCAAATGCGGTCACCCCCAGCCTTTCTCAGTTGCTGATTGGTAAATTGGAATATATCAGGACATTACCTGGAAAATTTGCTGTTCAGGAATTTGGAATGGCTGACAACCATTGCGGGAGCTGTAATAACATTACTGGTTGTCACTCCACTTTCTCCAGATATGGATGTAAGTAAGAAATGGCTGAATAGCGTTTCTGCCAACTAGACTGAAGAGGACAATATGGCGTTTTGGATCATTTTCCCAGCTTTGATTTGTACGGCTTCATCGTCTTACTACTGACAGCCTCATGGCTATCCGCTCATCTCCACAGATCGGGGTCTCGCCACCCCAGCAGAAGCTGCTTTACCAGGAGAAGCAATGGCGGGCCAGACGTTTCCCTTGTAGCTGCCACTGCAGGAGGAATGTAGTATTTCCTTAGCGGTTCTCTGCTAGGGTTCTTAGAGGAGGATGGGGGACAGGGGACCCCATTGCTCCATGAAGTCCATATGGCCACCCCTTTATCACAAAATCCAAAACGGTGGAGAAAGTATTGTCCTTTCAGTAACTAGAAGCCATTTTTCTTGTATTTTTAGACCTGACACCCACCTGACGTACATTTTTTGCTTCTTTTAATCAGCCTGGTAATTAGATAATGAAATGTCACAGCCCCGTCTGCAGGAACACTAAAAATATCTGCTACACAATAGAGAGGAAGCGGGCCGTCACAGCGTCCTATTCTATAGCTCATCTAATCATCATTTGGGCTGCTATTTGCCGTGTTCTCCTGCAACCAATTAGCTCTACTGACAAGCGGCGTCCAAATTGAGAAATCAGCGTGCTGTTTGATGTTTGCACTTTGATGCTGCAACAAAGGACCTGGATCTTGTGGTTTGAGTGGTTTTCCCTTCTCTGCCGGCTTGTTGAGATATGGAGAACTGTGCCATCATAGACCCGAGTCTGCAGAAAGCCCAGGGCCTGCGTCCAACTGCGTGGGCCTCTACTGTGGTTACAAGGTGAACTAACCATGGCCGCCTGTTCTCACGATCCACCTAATCATGACTTGTACATGTAATATCAGTGCCTAATATTAAGGGTGGGCCGCTGCACAAGGCTCACTGATCGAGAACAAACTGTTTGTTCCTGATTGTTGCTTGAATGGGACGAGCAGTCTTAATTACCCTGCGCTGCCTCTACAAAGCTCAATAAATTTTGATGAAGCACCAGCGCTCACACAAGCACCTCTACCCCTTCAAACAGTTGATCTGCAGGGGTGCCGGGATTTAGACCTCCACCGATCTGTCCTCAGGATTAAGCCACTGCACAACCCCTTTAACATGCTACACTTATCTAAGCTTGAAGCTATTCTTCCTGACCGTTCCTCCAGTGTTCTTAGTAGAGAGTGGGTGGGGAGAATGCTGTAGTCAGATCCTTCTGGCAGTGGTTTCCAACCCTTGAAAATCAAGGGAACCTGCATGTTGAAATCCAATGTGCTCAACCCATCTTTCCCTCACCTCTGCCATCGGGGAAGAGTAGGGACATATCATACACCTTAGAGGGTCAACCTGTCCTTCTGGAATTGGTAGTAGCTATGGACGTCCGACATCTCTCTCAATTCCCTTATACATGTATACACTCGGTTCGGCCATGTGTATGTTTTCTCCCAGGAGAACAAAAGGATTGAGTGAAAAAATTCTATTTTCACAAGCCTTCCATACTCTGTCAACTGTTGGGTGAGAGTCGTCCAGTAGTAATGTGTATGGGGGCTCTAAGCTCATACTTACTCCTTAGTGTAGGCATTACTGCTTGGTCCTCTTAGGGCTCATTCAGATTCCTGTATTTCTGGGTCCACATCCGTTTGCGCAAGTGCAAAAAATCGCAAAAGCCCTATTTTGCTACTTTTTGATGCCAGAATTCTGGAGTGAAGGAATGATAAATCAGGGCCATTGCTTCTAGGGAAGGAAATCTATGTACGTGGGGCCCCGTAAGGAGCTTGTACGGCAACACACACACTGCTGTTTACTAGCAGTCTGCAGTAAGGGTACAGAGGGGAGGTAACCAGTTGGTGGGGTGTCCCTGCAAAGGCTCACTCTATCCAATCAGTGCTGCCATTTTCAGACTGTACAGGTACACCCCCCCCCCCCCCAACTAGTTACCTCCCCGCTGTACCCTTACTGCAGACTGCTAGCAATTATTCGTAACTTCTAGTAGAAATAATATGGGAATGGCGCAACAAAGAGCCATAAGAATAGACGTTCCAGAATTGTTATTACATGGGGAATGCATGAAGCTATTAAAACAGGCATGTCCGGAGAGGTGAGAGGTCCTCTTTATAGACCCCACACAAGCATGTACAGTAACTACAGCGGAGCGAAATTCCTGTATAAAAGCCATCAAAGGACCCATAAGCATTCTGGAGTACTCCTATGAAATGTATTTTTATGCACTTTCATGGCATGAGGAAGGCTTTTGCTCATGCCATACTATTGCATCTACCTTCCAAGGGCTCATGCACACGACCGTTGGGTGTTTTGTGATCGGCAAAACACTGATCCCGGCCATGTGTTCCGCACTTTGCAGAACAGAAGGGCAGGCCCCTGATAGAACAGTCCTATCCTCGTCTGTAATACGGACAATATTAGGACATGTTCTGTTTTTTTCTGGAATGGCCTTATGGACATGGAATGCATACTGAGTTATTTCCGTTTTGCAGCCCCATTTGAAGTTAATGCTTCCGCATACGGGTCGCAAAAAAAAACGGAATGGAGACGGAAAGCCCTAAATGTTTGGTTACCATTTTTCCTCATTTCTAGGACCTAGCAGTGGTGAAGTGGATTTATTTGGATCTGGTCAACAAGATCATGGGAACTTCTCCTTAGTGTCGTGGAAAAGTCCTGAACTCGACAATGTCTTAAAGCGGGAACATCTTGCGCGTCTGTAACCTGATATAACTTAGGTCATGTGTACTGGGTGTGCTTTCAGTTGTACATTGCTTTTCTCGATTACGTTTATCTTCTGGGTATTCATTACAATGTATTAATAGTTTAATTTCCTGGTGCTATAATACGTCTCTGGGATACATTTCTCACAGTTTATTGTCAAGGGGAAAGTGATGGTATCAAATGTACTACAAAATATTTCCCCATGCACACGTCTGGATTACTGCTTATATGGAGCTGGTGCATGGGCCCAAAATGTAGAGTACCTCCATGTGTCATGAAAAGTAGCCACCTGCTCCATGGGATGCACATTGAGTCCCTGCACAAGAATCCAGGAGCCTCTGCTAGTGCTGTCCAACCTGTAGCTCCAGCTGTTACAAAACTACAACTCCCAGCATGCATTGCCATCACGGACGGAGCTGTCAGAGCATGCTGGCAGTTTTATTTCTGTATCAGCTGGAGAGCCACAGGCTGGAAACCAATGCAGAGGTTGCCAAAAATGTCATGCTATGCAAAAATCATCCAGCGGGCATCAGTTCAGGTAGACGTTAGTGGAGGATGGCCAACCATGGGGCATTGACGGCATCAGTGTGGGCGTCTCGCAGCTTCTTCATGCTTGCTCCTCACACTTGTCTGCTTCCATTCAGCCCCGGTAGTTATGTAACAGGCAGCAGGTACTCTTACGTAGGCAGGAGGGGACTGTGCTTGCACAAACCTGAAACGAGGCAGTGATTAATATGCATGGGATTCCCATAGGGAGGTGACTCACTCACTACTTTTCGGAGAAGATTAGGAGCTTTCACCCATGATGATCGTCCACTCGAAGAGCAATGGATTGTAAGGTGACGCCCCCCATCTCTACAGTCTCTGTGACACTCGCGTAAAGCGTATACTGGGAGACTTCATGTCGGATGAGGATGGGGGTGGAGGGGGCTCTTGCTTCTACAGTGAATGCTATCATTTTGTGTCTTTCCTGTGACGCCCCCGTGGTCCATACTTTTAATCTCACGTCTTCACTCCAGCGCTGCCTCTGATTGTATGAGGTTTGCTATGTGGGAGCTTGGCCCCGGCCCAGGATCACTCCTCGTCTTCTAGTCTAGGACAATGCCGGTTGTGTTCGGCTGACATGATCTCGTTTGTTGTTGTACACAATTAAGGGAAGTGATATTATTAGTATTGCCTCATGACTGTGTGACGCATTAACCCTCGCCACATCACATCAGGCAGCAGCAAGTTCAGCCGCTCTCTCCATCTAAGGTTATGGAGGGTTCAGCCGTGCCTTATTGTATGAAGTAAATTGGAATTTCAGATTGTGTTTTCTTAAAGAGGTTGTCTAAAAGTTTAAAAAAGCAAACAAAAACAAAAAACGCGATAAATAAAAAGCGTACCAGATTTTTGGGTGGTCAGTGAGGGGCAACTATGGTTCAGTGAGTAAAAGATCCATGTTTTCCAAGTATGTATTTTTTAATTTACACCTGAGCACAAATTTGTATTTTTTTATGTACATATATAATATACCAAATTATAAAATGGTATACTACTTGAGATCGAATATCAAGGAACCAGACAGGCGCATTGTAGAGCGAAACAGTAACTTAGAGTATAGAAGACACACAGTCCTCACCTGAGCTCTGATGCCAGTAAGTAGCACACACCATTGACTGCACCCTAGGACGTAAAGACTGGCCTGACCACTAGAGCATCACTGCTGGATCCTTTGGACATTTTAAAAGGGTTGTCCTACAGCCTCAAAAAATTACTGACTGCGGTGAATCTGTTAAAAAGCAATAAAAAAAAAAAATTAAAAAAAAAATAAACACATTCCCCTCTTGAAAGCCTCCATGTTCCAGTACTGAGAGTCCTGTCCCCACTGCTCCAGTTCTCGGGGCCCGGAAATGATTATGTCTCATACCCGGTCACATGGACTGCAACAGCCGTTCAGTAAGCATCTCCAGTCATCAGCTACTTGGGGATTTGTCACCACTGAGGTCAGTAAGTAGCTACGGCATTCCACGTGACCAGGGACAGGATGTCATCACTACCAGTCTACAGGGAGCATAAACAGCAGGGACCCTTGGCATTGGAATAAAGTGCTTTCAAGAGTGTGTGTGTTTTTTATTTTATTTTAAGCCGATTCCCTGCAGTCGGTAATTTTTTATTTTTTTGGAGGGTGAGGGTGGTCAAAAAACCCTTTTAAAGGGGTTGTCATACGAAAAATAGCATAGCCACTGAGTCATTCAATAAAATATATCTGTATAGTGCCACCTGCTGTTTGTTCTTTTTCTTGTTTCTTTGTACTGCTCACTGAGAAGGCCGCACATGCTCAGTTTCATCCTTCAAACATGGACACGCCCCCTGAGCTGCAGCAGAAAAGACACTCCCCTTGAGCTTTTAGCTTGATATAAATCTAGGAGAGCAATGAATGGGGAGATCTCTGGATCCATGTGAGGTACAGGGCTGGTTCTAGCTTTGCTAGAAAGAGATTGTCGTGTCCTATATGAAGTCTGATTTTCGTTTTTTACATTAGCCATAAGATAACACCTTTTAAGTGGTGACAACTGTTAGTTTATTACATTTATGCTACTGTATTCTTTTTTAACTCTTATGCAGATCTGTTTAACATGTCAACATCAGCCAGTCTTTCCAGCCTAATGTCAACCAGCTATTACGTAAGATCTACTTATTCCCAGTTCATTACTGTCACCTAGAGCTAGTGTGTTGAGCTCTCTGGCTCTGCTATTTGGTTTGGGTCTGGGACCAGCACAATCATGAACGTGTGGGGTCCTTTGTCCCTCCCAAATGAACACAACAATGGTCGAGCATGCATCTCTATGGGACTGCCAGAGATGGTGGAGTGCAGCACTTGGCTATCGACCTTCCCAAAGTTAATCAGACCTCAGATCAGACCCCCGATGTTAATCAGATCTCAGCTCAGAACCCCCCTCCCACCGCAATATTAAGTAAATCTCAGATCAGACTCCCCAACGCTGTTAAGCAGATTTCAGATCAAACACCCCCCACCAATGTTAATCAGACTTCATATCAGAGCCCCCGGATGTTAATCAGCCCCGCAATGTTATAAGACCTCAGATCAGACAAAACATAAAGACAATAACTTACCTCTCCTGCTCTGGATGGCGTAGCGCTGGGTCGCTGTACTGTGACCTGACGTCGCACAGCATCAGCTCATAGGGACACAGCAGAGCGCGGTGCCAGCAGAAGACCAGGGAGTGATGCGAAAAGCCACTGTATTCCGCACTTCCTGGTCCTACTATGTACTAATCTAATCAATTCCATAATGAAGGCGCCCATTAGTATTTGCGCCTTCATTATGGAATTATGATTTGTGTTGACTGCTACAGAAGGATTTTCAATTCTCAATGGAATAATACTGCTGAAATAGAAAAAAAAATACATAAAAATTCTTGACTATTGAGTTTAAAAAACATACCCATTTTTGATTAAAGAGACCCCTGCAGTATCTCACGCCTCGTTCACACGTCAGTGATTGTGAGCCAAAACCAGGATTGGAGCCTCCACAGACATAAGGTATAAGGGAAAGATCTGCCCCTGTTCTGTGTTTAGAGCCGCACCTGGTTTGGCTCAAAATCACTGATGGAAATCACTGACCGAACACTGACATGTGAATAAGGCATAACATTGAGGAGTTGATTTATCAGAACGGTTGTTCTGCTGTTCTAAGTAACCAGATTAATGATTTACTTTGTGCGTGTAGGTAAGAAAATGAAACTTGAACTCCTTCCAGATTCAGTTTTTTTTGTTTTGATTTTTTATGAGGCCCTTCTTTGTTTTCTGTTAATGTGGGTAGTTGATGATAAAATATTTAGATGATAGTAATTATACTGAATCAAAAGATGCAAATGGGAACTTTTCTGCGTGGTGGAGTTTTCCAATCTGTGTCTTCTGTTGCAATCTGAGCAAGGCTCCTTGTTCAGCCAGTTACCTTACAGCCTGACACAGGATTTCTTAGGTGGAAGTGGCTAATGGCTGAGCATCTAGTACTCACAAACAATTGGTTGCACAGTGGACGTATCAATTAGACCCAATGATTTATTGTACATGGTTAGGAAAACATCTTGACTCCTCCTTTTGACTGCTGTAATTACCGTAGTAAAAAATTAACTTCCAATTTGTAAAAGTATTAATTGGCAGCTGCCATTTTGAAATCCGCCATATTGAATTAAGCTCATGTTTTTCCAATGTGAAGGGGGTCATGTGATGTATCACTCTTTGGTAGAATTTACTCAGAAATGCACTGGAAGTGTCAGTTTTCACCTATCTTCACCCGTTTAGTAGTTAAACAAGGCCAAAGACTCCTAAAGTGCTTTATGTGACGTGTTCTATCTGCCCACCATGCTGCTGGATGCATGAGGTTAAACGTTTCATCCAATCTTCATGAACAAGCTGAAGAACTGCAGATGATACTACTTCACAGCCCTGTAGGATTCACCAGGTGATCCATACTGCGTATTCGGGATCGACCGATATTGATTTTATAGCGCCGATACCGACAATCTGTGAACTTTCAGGCCGATAATTTATACCGATTATCCTGTGAATTTTCATTTTTGAAAAAATAAAAAATTCCTACACATCTGCTGAAAATGAATGTTTATTGTTAACGTGTATTTTTTTGTTTTGTAAATCTTTTTCATTTATAATTAATATTTTTTATTTATTTATTTTCTAACATTTTACTAACATTTAGCCCCCTTAGGGACTAGAACCCTTGTCCTATTCACCCTGATAGATCTCTATCAGGGTGAATAGGACCTCACACTGTCCCTGCTGCTCTGTGCTTTGTGAACACAGCAGCAAGGTAGCTGACTATGGCAGCCAGGGCTTTAATAGCGTCCTGGCTGCCATGGTAACCGATCGGAGCCCCAGGCTTACACTGCTGGGGCTCCGATTGGAACTTCCACGGAAGTTAACCCCTCAGGTGCCGCACCTGAGGGGTTAAACTGCCGCAGATCGCAGCTACCGCTCATAGAGGTCGGGAGCCGGCTATGTGATTCTGCAGCCAGCTCCCGCCTCCTGTATATGAATTAATGAGAAACGTATCTTCATTGGTGGCGCAGTGGCCACAGCCCCTCTTCTCCTCCCTCCTCTCATTGGTGGCAGCAGCAGCAGCACAGGGGGAGTGAGACACTGCTTCCTTCTCCCCTGTGCTGCTGAGGGAACACAGAGAGCACTGACAGCAGCGTGATCCGTGTTTCCGATTCGTTATCGGAATATCGGCAAAATAGATACAGATAACGTTCAAAATTCAGAATATCGGCCGATAATATCAGTAAAACCGATTTATCAGTCGATCCCTACCACGTATTGTGCAATAAGGTCCACCTGAAATGGCAAATCCTACAGTACTGTGAAGAATTATCATCTGCGGTTCCTGAGCGTGTTCACAAAGACTGTATTTTTTTTATTTTACATTTATTACTAACTCCCCACCAGTATTTCAGCAGTATCATTTGTTACAACCTAATGGTTGCATCCATACATTTTGAATCTTTTTGCTATGGGAACCTCGACATGTGAGTCCAAGTCATACTGCGTGCTCTAATGTGTAAACAGGAACTAAAGTCTCTCTTTGTGGCTGACTTCCTGTGAACTACATCACCAATCATATCCATCCCGACAGCTCTCAGGCCCCTCCGCTGCCTCGATGTTCTTATGTATTTCGCTGTATTTTGTTAATGATATAATGTCCCTCCTATCTAAAAGGTCCAGGTGTACAGATATATAGCAGGTGGGTGTATACATTGATTAGCTGCTGCTATGTAATCCCTACTCGCACTGCCTGCCTGTACTATCTGGGCGTGCTGACTCTCCATTGTAATTCTTTGAGATGTAGCTTCACACTGGTCTCCTTGGCTCCTGCATGTAACGGCAGACGGGAGAGAGATGAGAGGGCAGACAGGCTCAAGCTGCGTCACATAGGAGAACCTGGAGACCTTGCAGTGTGAGGGGATAGCAGCTGTATAACTAATCTGTCATGGCTGCCCTCAGAGGACGCAGTGCAGTGTGGTCAGGCTAAACCATGTCTGTTTCTGCAAAGCCAGTCATGATGGGAAATGTAGGATTCATTAGGAATACTATATCTGAAGAGAGAAGGAATCAAGATGGCTGAGAATCTACAAATTACACATTAGATAAAACAGGAATACACAACAGCCTATGTCTTATTCTTTAATAATGGCCTATTCTGCAATATATACAATGCCTTTGGAAAGTCTTCAATCCCTTTTTTTTTTCACATTTTGTTGCTGCCTTTTACTAAAATAAAATAAAAATTTGCTAATTCATTGAAAAGGAAAAACTAAAATCTTGCATTAACATAGGTTTTCAGACCCTTTACTTAGGACTTACAGGGGGTTCAGACCTGAGCGTTCTGAAACGAGCGCTCTGTATGCGCGATTGTACGGGCGTTTACAATCGCGCATACAGCGACAGGCGTGCACACATTGTCGGGCGTTCCCGAATATTTATGTGCGGGAACGCGCGACAAATGCCCAAAAAAAAGCTCAAGCACTTGTTTGAGCGTCGGGCGTTTTACAGCGCGATCGTACGCGCTGTAAAACGCCCAGGTTCTTGCCTGTTGTGCGTTTTACAGCGCGTAGGAACGCGCTGTAAAACGCTCAGGTCTGAACCCAGGGTTAGTTGAAGCACCTTTTGGCAGTGATTACAGCCTTCAGTCTTCTTGGGTATGATGCTTCATGGTTTGCACACTTGGATTTGGGGATTTTCTACCATTGTTCTTTGCAGATCCTCTCAAGCTCTGTCAGGTTGGATATGGACTGTCGGTAAACGGCTATTTTCAGGTCTCTCCAGAGATGTTCAATTGGGATTAAGTCAGGACATTGTCTTTTTGGAAGGTTGACCTTTGGACCAGTCTGAAGTCCAGACTACACTGGATCAGGTTTTATTTGTTCCATTCAGCTTTCCCTCAACCCTGACCAGTCTCCCTGTCCCAGTTACTGAAAAACACCGCCACAGGATGTTGCTGCCACTACCATGCTTTACTGTATGGATGGTATTAGGCAGGTGATGAGGGGTGCCTGGTTTCTCCACACACCACACTTGAATAAATTGAGGTGCAAAAGTTGCAATCTTGGTTTCATCAGACCAGAGAATCTTGTTTCTCCCAGTCTGAGAGTCCTTTAGGTGCTTCTTTGCAAGCTTTCATGTTTCTTTTGCTGAGGAGAGGCTTCTTTCTGGTCATTCTGCCATCAAACCCAGGATGGTAGAATGCTGCAGTGATGATGGTTGACCTTCTTGAAGTTACTCCCTTCTGCACACGGGATCTTTGGTGCTCAGCCACAGTGACCATTGGGTTTTTGTTCACCTCTCTTTCCAAGGCTTTTCATCCTGATTACTTAGTTTGATGGGGCAGTCAGCTTTAGGAAGATTACTGGTTGTTCCAAACTAATTCCACTTAACAATTATGGAGGCCACTGTGCTCTGGAAAATTTTAGTGCAACAAAAAATGTTTTTATCCTTCTCCAGATCTTTACCTCCTCTTAATCCGTTCTCTGAGCGCTACAGGCAGTTCTTTCCTCCTCATGGCTTGGTTTTTGCTCTTATATGCATTGTCAACTGTGAGACCTTATATAGACAGCTGTGTGTCTTTCCAAATCAATTGAATTTACCACAGGTGGACTGCAGTCAACGTGTACAAACATCTCAAAGATAATCAAGAGAAATAGGAGGCCCTCAGAACTAAATTACAATTGTCATAGCAAAGGGTCATTTTGTTTTTTCCTTTTTAATAAATTATCAAAAATTTTGATCTCTGGATAGGTAATCCGTATCTGATCAATAGAGGTCTGACACTCAGGACCCCCACAGATCAGCTGTTTTATAAGGCATCAGCACTCCTGTGAGCGGTGCTGCCTTCTCTCTGCTTTTCTTGCTTTTTGAGTGACGACATGTTCATGTGTCACGTGGCCTCGGAGCAGCGCAGCCCCATTGAAATGAATGGAGCTGAGCGCGATACCAAGCACAAGAGTATCTATTTTAAGTTTTTCTCAGGCATGGACACCGCTTGAGAAGTTACATGTTACTTCTTGCAAGTAGATTGTATTCTGGATTCCATAGAAGTCAAATGGGGAAGCTGTTAGACCACAACGAAATACTCTTCTAATACCCCTTGTAAAAACTCTTCTAAAACCTCCACCAGATTAAAAATCTGCTATGAATTTGTGTTGTGGATTTTAGCCGTGTGAACATACCCGTAGGAAATTTTGACCTTGCTCAACTCATAAGCAGGTAAAGTTAGGTCACAACTGACCCTTCCAGTGCGTTTCTGAGTAAATTCTAGCCAAGACTGATATTTCACATGACCCCCTTCCCATCGGAAAAACCTGAGCTGAATTCAATATTGCGTATTTTAAAATGGCGGCCCAAAATGATGCCCACTAAATAACGTAGCCTCCTTGCCAATAAATACTTTCACACATTGGAAGAAAATTACACGACTTGAAAGGCTGTGTCCAGACTTTTGCGCAAACTCTGTACATCACATGCATAATCTCACGATGTGTGCACTTAATGGGGGAGCTGTCTAATGAAACACGCCGTACCACACAATGACACTAATGTTGTGAGTCTTCTTCCAGGGCCATGTTTCACAGGTAGTACCTCCTCCTATAAAATGCCTCCCACTCTGTCGGATCCCATGGACATCTGGGCGGACGATTCACAGCATTCTCCAAAAGTGTCTGTGGATGTCTTACTCCCCACTGGAATCTATGTGCAGATGAAGGTGCCACGGGATGCTTCCATATCACAGATTAAACAGGTAATAATAATAAAAAATAATAAAAATCTAGTCTTTAAAATTAATCTGTCAGCAGTTTTGACCCTTCAAAACTGCTGACAGAGCTATGTATGCAACCATGAGAGCCGTGCTTCTTTCGTGACTGCAAAACTACATTTTAATGCTTCTGTTCCGGGTATCGCAAGTGCCCAGGGAGGTGTCCTCCTCACATGCAGTGACAGAGTCTGCACTGAACACCGTCCATGGTCACAGTATCTCACATTTTCTCCAAGGAATAGCATTACTGATTGTTTTTAGGTAGTGCTATATTTTCTGGGAGGATTTGCTTTTCTTTGTTTTCTTGACTTAAAAGCATATTTGGATCTCCTATCCACAGGACAAGGGATAACTGTTAGTTAGTGGGGGTCCAACCTCTAGGACCCCTACCAATGACCAGAACCAGGGCGCGTACCTCGGAGATGAACGGAATGGTAGGTTGAGTATGAGCACCGCCGCTCTCTTCCGCTCTATGAGAGTGCCGGAAATAGTCGAGCACTGCACTTGGCTATCTTTGGCAGTCCCATAGAGAATAAATGGAGCTACCTTCTGCTAGGGATACGGGGCCCCTGTGACTGGTGGAGGTCTTAGCAGTTAGAACCCTCCCCCCCACACCTATCTAATAGCTATCCCCTATCTTGTGAATAGGTTATAACTTTATCTAACTGGAATACCCCTTTAACACCTTAACATTGTTACTCTATGTGTCCTGTTCTGTTCACAGCTTGTGTGGAAGGATGCACAAAGCTACCCCCTCTTCCATCTGCTCCTGGAAATCGACTCCTATATGTTCCAGTGTGTCAACCAGACAGCTGTACATGAGGAACTGGAAGATGAGAGCCGGCGGCTCTGTGACGTACGACCCTTCCTGCCTGTCCTTAAGCTGGTGACCAGGAGCTGCAATCCTGCGGAGAAGCTAGATTCCAAGATAGGAGTCTTGATAGGAAAAGGTACTGTGTGACCAGGCGTCACTTCTTGGCATCCTCTCGCTTATTACAGAGGGTGCGGTCATATTGCTGGTCATACCAGAGTAACAATGGCCTTTATTGTGCCATGCTGGTGTAATGAGTCCACACTTCCCCTCGAGTGTGCTGGATCTTGTGATATTTCTGTATTTAACCTTTCTATTGATCTCTTCTATACATGTGACAGCAAAATGTAGCCTTTAAACTTCAAGGCGTTCTTTTATTGCAGCTGCAGTAAATGATGACGTGCTGTAAAGCATAATATCAGCGATCCTGCTGGAAATAGCATTTCTTACCAAGGGGCATTTTTTCACTCTGTCTTTTTTGGCAAAACCCAGCAAGAACTGAAAAGCACTGACTGCTGGTGATGCTGAGTTAGATCCCAGATATCACGGACTAGAAGCCGAAGACAGCCCCGTTTGGTTTAGTCATGTCCATTAGTCTGCCTTGGTCTGTCTTTTCAGATCCACCACTGTCCAGTATCCAAAGCTTTGCATTGACTAGGATTGCAGCTCATTATAAAACCGAACATCTGACATGGTCGGGGGTTCCAACTGGCACTGGTCTGCTGGGGAGAAAGGCTAGGATCAAAATTGTTTGGCAATCAGACAGACATGGTAGAAAAAGGTGTTTTTGTTTTTTCCTATACCGACCACCACTACTGAATTACATAACCCCTGTATATGAGCAGTGTATAATGTGATGGAAAAATCAAGCCAGCAAAGGAGGCAATATGGACTATCACAATACATTAGTAAGTGCCTTGTATTAACTTTCTCTCCATGATAAATGCCACATGCCGAAGTGACACAACCCCTTTAACGTCATTCCTAACAATTACACTGCAGATGTACACTTAAGGGACGTTCTCAGGTCATAAGTTTAACATGTGCCACACGACAGAAAAACTCAAAAAGTTAGAGCTTTGATTTGGCTGTAAAAACACAGCCGAATCACAGGAAATTCACAGCGATTTGTATTGCGGTCTGTCATGGCGCCTCACATTGAGATTTTATGGACAATCATCAGAGTCCTGTAATGTAATTGCTGTGTGGCCCCAGCCTTAAGGCATCTCTACAGCATACACTGTAACTAACTGCATTCTCAGCGCAAGAGGATCCCTTTAAATCTCTCGGACTCCTGAATGGCCAAATATGCCTAAAAACATATACCCACTTCAGTACTGCTTGATTAATATTCAGATCTTCAGTTCAGGACTGTAGCAGAGGTGGGTAATAACTGTGCAATAGTGGTTACAGGAGCCCTCCCAAACAATTTCTCCTATCTTCCAGCACTCCTGGGAATATGGCTTTAGTGAAGTGGGATACCAGAGTTTACTGAAGTTACAACTGAGTCTTCAGTGGTGTTAGGCTGTAGACCAGGGATCAGCAACCCTCTGCACGCTAGCTTCTGGAAAACTACAACTCCCAGCATGCACACTTGCCTGGCTGTTCTCATAACTGTCATAGAAGTAAAAGGAGGATTCTGGGCGTTGTCGTTTCAGAGCAGCTGGAGTGCTGATCCCTGCCCTAGCTATAGAGGTGATTGTATTAAAAATGAATGAGGCTGGCCAGAATGTTAAAACCGATGTGACTCTCCAATACAAAACACACCCGGTGGGCCATACGTGTCGCTGTTTTGAGGGATAAGCAGTAGTTTTGTTAGTTAGATAGATATCTCTGGACCACCCTTCACACCTTACATGGGACAGCGCATTGATTTCAATGGGCACCATGTAATAATCCATTTCCCATGTGATTGCGCTGCAGGGAAATTCAAATCTTTATAAACAGTTTAGTTTATTGTGTACTGCATCAGCGACTTTTCAGGTTAGTGGAAGGCAGTGAAATAACTCTGGCACATATCCCGCGGTCTCCCTGAGATCTGCAGGCCCTGCCCTAAATGACAAGCTTTGACTTGACTTTGGCAGATGAAGAAGAGAACGTTTGACTTTCCAAACCTCAGCATGCTCCTCTCACAAACCTCTTCTCCCTTTTAGATGGCCTCTTTTTTTTTCCCCATCTCCCCTGAAATCTGGAACCCACTTCTAAACCTGGCTCAGCTTCGCACAGAATGAGTGACGTGCGGTCTTATATATAAGCCATAATAAGTGTGATCTAATAGACTTTGTGACCATCGGCCCTGTGAGAAATGTTATGGTTTTCATTTGTGTGTTGCTACAGTTTCAGCATTTTGCTCAATTTCCCCCATGTCCCCATTTTTGCCAAGGTGTAACTGTCATTTTTTTTTTATTTGCTAGTTTATTAGAGCTAGGCATGTATACCTGAGTTAGTCTGTCAATGATTGTCAAAAGATCTGTAATTACCCTATAACAACAGCTTTTATTAATGTCTCCTGTCCCTTTCCACTGCTCCCTTAAAAGACCATTACTAGGGCTTGTCTGTCTCCGGCTAGGAAGACAGAGGGGCGGTCCTTCCCACTGCATGCCTGCATTAGGCTTCAGAGTGAGGAGGCGTGTCTCTCAGTAATCCAATCTGATTGGCTGGCAGGAAGCTGCTGGCTACAGCAAGTGTGTATGGGATGTGAGGGAAGGCAGTTTTGGCCTCAGAGAACTGGCAGAGGAGCCATCTTGAGAAGGTCTTCACATTGTAGGATTCAAGACCGCCGTAACTAAGGGAAAAACAGTGGTATGTGAAGAAACTAAAGATTGCTTTATGCATAATAAAGAGGACATGACAGTTACCCTTTAAAGCTAATACTCTGTACACATTCAGTTGATGCCATCACAACTCGATCGCACATAGTAGGTGACTATTCCTGGGGAATAGCAATTGGGTTGGATTTTCCAGTCCATTTCTATTGTTTTCTCACTAGTTAAGCTGCTGAGGTGCATTGAGGGGCTAGGCTATGCTTGCATAAAGAATAAGAGGGACAATAATTAAGACTGGCCCCTCTGCGCTGCCGGAGGAATCACCGAAATTATGTAGAGGCGCAGACCTTTACATAAGTTTGGCGCTTCATCTGGCAGGCCGTGGCTACAGACTTAACTCTACGCCAGCCCTCTTGCTGGAGTAGATTAAAGCCAAAAACCTGCGTGAAAATTAACTGAGCCCGTCCATGCGCTTCCCTGCCTACGCCAACCCACCTTTTCTTACCACTTTAAAAAGTGGCATAAGTGAGGAAAAGTCATAAGGTTTGCCATACATAAGCCGTGCGTTTAGATTCCAGCTTTAGTTCCCCTTTAAAATCCTTGCTTGCTGGCAGTACAGCGCCCTGTGTAATCAAGGATCTGCTGCAGCAGTGATTGCTGATGTATCCACAGAAGGGCACGTGAATGCAGCTTTGCACCGGACAATGTGGAAAGATTATTAAAAGGGTTATCCGGGTATTACTCCTAATGACCTATCCTAGGTCATGGATATCAGATTGGCGAGTGTCTGACTCCCAGTTAAAAGAGGCCGGGTGCTCCTCCTCCTTTTTAGACTTTTTAGCATACATCGGTCACATGGCCGACTCTCAGCTCCATTGAAGTGAATGGGTCTGAGCTGCAGTACCAAGCATAGCCGCCATAAGATGTATGGCGCTGTGCTTGAAAAGCTGCCAGGACCCGCTTCACTCACCAGAGCTACGGTAAGCGCAGCGGCTCATTCGAACAGTTTATCGGCAGGGTGTCAGGATTCAGACCCCTGCTGATCCGATAATGATGACCTTTCTTGAGAATAGGTCATAATTATCTTTATTCGGAGAACCACTTTAATTGGCCTTGGGTCATGTTCAGACATAGTGGATTGTTGTTGTTTTCGGTGCAGATTATGTGCAGCGCAGTGCAAATAAATGTGAAAACGGTATGGTATATGGGGCGTCTATACAGTGTCGGACTGGGGTACCTAGGGACCACCAGTAAAATTTATTTTGGGGGCCCACCATACGGATACATTCAAATATAATAAATAATCTAACAAGTTTTTATATGAACATCAGCTGGTTGAGGTGCTGTACATGGAATATATGTATGTAGTGCACTAAACCTACTGTGTTATGTGTCACTTGTGCAGGGGGTGGGAGACTAGGGGCCCACCTTGCTCAGGGGCCCACCGGGGGATTCCCCTGTACCCCTGTGGGCCAGTCCAAGCCTGCGTCTATAGGAAGAGGTTTCTATTTGGCGTGTCTATTAGAGATGTTATTGATTAGAGGCTGGAGCGTCATCTCCCAGTACACAGAGCACTCATTTGTTTTTAATAAATGCCTATTTCCTCTGTCCAGCCCCCCACCCTCCTCTACCTTCAGGGTGCTGTCAGATGTTTGAAATCACTTAAAACGCGTTTCATGGAAATGAGCTTGTGATCTCTCTTTGTGCCTGAGAGAGAGATGGTGCTGGTTATCCACAGCTCTGGGTTTGGTTTATTACAGAGCCGTGCCACCGAGCTGTCAGGGATCACATGCAGGAATGCATAGATCAGGTCCCCAGATGCTCCAAACCATGGAGATCCAGGGCCTGGAACCACTAGGAACCTGCACCTGTGGGCCAGTTTTCTCTAGCAATTTTAACCCTGTCATGCCTTATACCCCCAATAATTGTAAAAACCTTTCTGGAAAATGACACCTTTTGAATTTATGCCTCAAGTCAGTCAGTATAGTTGGCTCGGGTGACTGAACTGCATTTTATCCCCTTAGCAACATAACTATATTTTGCCTTAATGAGAATGTCTCATCAGAAAATGACCTATTGTTTAAATCACGTTTTTAGGTTAGACATATTTTCTTAAGAGTTTTTTTTGTTTAGTTTTTTAAAGGGAGCCTGTCACCTACTTTACACACACAAACCTGTTATCACTGCCCTGTAGGTGATATAAACGGTTAACAGATCGTACCTTTCTTTCTCCCTTCTGTGTATTTGATGTTGAAAAAAATGACGTTTGAAGATATATGCAAATGACTTGCAAGCGCCCAGGGGCGTTCTTCCCCGAATACAAGTGCCCATGCCCTGCCATTGATTTCTTCTCCTATGTTTACATGGAAGAAGAGCCCAGTGCCCTTATGTCACGGATTCTGCTCACTTCACTGCCAGGCCCAGGCTTTGCCAGTGACCAGTATGAAAATTGTATTTCTTTTTTAAATACAGATAGTGGCATGAAAAATGTAAAAAAAAAAATCACCAAAAATTCTAAAAAATAAAAATCGGTTTAACATAGAAACGTTATTTAAACAATATGTCATTTTCTTACCTATATGTTTCATCAGTCATAAGTTTTAGATCTTTCTCAGTTTAGCTGTATGAGACCTTGAATTTTGCAGAAAGGGGAAGTGGAAGGGGTGGTGGGGGGTAAATTAAAAACAAAACAAAAAACTCTATACCTATTTCATTCCAGGAGCCCAGTTTTCCAAGGTTTGATTGTTATGCTGGTTTGTTTATGGCTACAGTCCGTGAGAGAGAGAGTCTTTCTTGCTGACTGAAATATTTTCCATCTTTCAGAAATGTATTGGATATTCCTATCCAGTGATGGTTGCTATTACTAATAATGCAATGAGTATCGCTTTAGAATTGCTTCAAAGGTTTATGCTAAAGATGCAGTATGGACAGGAAGGACCGTGTCATATGGGAACTCTATAAATGTTTGTGGTTGTAGGGCACAGATGATTGGTGCCACTGATTTGACACTGTGATCTGGATGCTGGTAAACATGTGGGTCGTGACATTAATAAACATCCTAATTAGGGTCAGAGAGCTGATTTGATGAAAAAGCAATCATCCTTACTCCTTTTCTGGAAAAAAAAAAAAAAGACCCCCATACCTGACAATCAGAGAGCAAGTATAGTCTCTGTTTTATACAGTAGGGAGAATGACAACATCCATAGAGGTCAATGTTAAGCTCCCCCTGGGATCATTTACAGTTACACAGGGAGAGAGAAGGATGTGTATCATCTCTCTTCTTGCAGCTTGTCAGCACGTCCCTCCTAACCCTTCATATCTCCGGCTGTGTTTCAGCTGTAGATATAATCCTGGTCTTGTTTGAAAGCTGACAATGTATGCTTTTAAACAAGACCAATATTGCAGTACTATGCTTTTAAACAAGACCAAGATTGCAGTACTATGAGCTACTTTGAGAGATACAGCCTTTAGAAATGAGGTCAGGATTAAAAGATGGAGGTGTATGCAGTTCTCACTAGGACTTGTTTCTTATGGCTGTAACTGGTGATGTATGGTGGCTAGTGCTTTTATCTTAAAGATTAGATTGTCAGCTTTAGAAAAAGACCAGGATTACATCTATAGCTGAAACAACAAAGCCTGAGCTATGAAGGGTTAAAGTAGCCCCCCTGCCCCCCTTTAGAAAGGACATGCTGACAGGCTGCAGAAAGAGCCTTCTCTCTCCCTGTGTAACTGTAAATGATCCCAGAGGGAGGTTAACATTGACCTGTCTGTTTGTTTGAGGGGGAGTAGGGGGAATGATAACATACAGAGACTATACTTGCTCTCTGTCACGTATGGGGGTCTTTTTTCCAGAAAAGGAGTAAAAAGATGATTGCTATATCATCGTGGCTGTAGCCCAAACACAGTCTAAATAGTCCTCAGAAATGGCTCCTCTTCTGTAGCCACACAGCCCCAAATGGTGTTCAAAACAGTCTTGTCCTTTCCTGCCTGAACACTGTTCGAGATGGTCAATGTGAAGGGAGTGGTGGTGGGGTTTAAAGTCCAAAATGCTTGCTTTATTTTTTCATTAGATGTGATACAGGCAGGCATGTGTATCTAGGCCGTTTTTGACTTTTAGAAGCCTGGAAAACTGGCAGCTGTCCACTGTGGAAGCAGTACGGTTTGCCCTATTTGTCACCCAGGAAAATGTTTTATAGGCTCCAATTGTAGAGGACATGACCTGTATTTCTATGGTTTCATGAAACATTGTCATATTTAAAGTTCATAAATGTCTTTAATATTAAGACAATGGAAGTACAGTAAAAAAATGTCTTAGACATTTCTATAATGTCACCCCCTGCTAATATCTTTGGTTGTGTATTGTAACCATATGGATAAAAACTCTGTCCAAGAAACCCCTTTGAAGTTTAGGACCCAAAGCAAAATGCCCTTTCTGTCTAACCCTTTAAACCATCACAGACTAGCTATTACTCATAAGGCCTGTCAGTAAGACTGGAACCCGATTACACAATGGTTTTTATGGGGGTTTATATATGAATAGTTAATACAGTTATCCAAAAATGAAGAATTTTAGGAACTCTATTCACTTTACTGGGTCATTTACCCCCTTTCCTGACGGTGTACATTTTTTTCATGGTTTGTTATAATTTTTTTTATTTTTTTTGGTTTGTTATAATTTTTTTTATTTTTTTAAGTACATGTGTCTGAAAGCCATAACTTTTTTCTTCCATTCAGTAATGTAACTATTTTTTGTTTTTCTTGAGTAATACATGGGGTTTTATTTTTATGCCATTTTTTTATACTAGTATTTCTTTATTTTTTTACATTTTTTATTTTTCTTATGTTAATAGCAAAAAATGCAACAAAAACTTTTTTTTTTTTAAATTATGTCTCCTTTCCATAACAGTCATTTTGATATATGGGATTTATGGGTAAAGGTGGCTGGGAGCATTGCTAGAAGCTGCGCTGTGGCGTGTGGAAGCTGTTTTTGTTTTATTTTTTCTATTTTATGCTTTGTGCCCCCTCATAAGGTTATACAGGAACTTTGGGGGGACATTTATCATTACTTTTTATTTTTTACATTTTAATTTTAAATTTATTTCTCATTTGTCCTGTAACTGGTGCTGACATATTAGCCCCAGTTAGAGGGGGAATACAGTCCTCATAATGGTTGTGCATTGATGTACAACCTGTGTACAGAGCTGATCTGGGTCTGCCGAGACCCAGCAACTCTTGTACACTCCAAATTCCCGGTGACCACATGACTGCTGTGTATATAGCGATGAGGAAGGCAGAGACAGTGAAAACACATTCCTGCCTTGCCTATGGGGAGCCCTGCTGTCACCATCATCGGGCTCTCCGCTCCTGCAGCTGCACAATTAGCGCACAGCTGTGGTCTCTGCAATAACTATTTAAAATGCGTGTCCATTGACATGTGCCGACCACCAGACGTATATAGTCAGCGGGCATTCGACAAGGGGTTTAAGTATAGTGGGTGCTGGGTTATGACAGCCATACACATCAGTTTGTAAAAGTGGTGGTGGCTTGCTTCTTGGCCAGAATTGACACATTTATGAATGTGACTTTATAAGATGTGTCAATTCACATAAGCAATCTCCCTGCAGTAGTTGGGTGAAATGAAAGCTGAAGAAACAGCTCTGGACGTATTTAAAGGTGCAACACATTTATCAACATTTTGATAAATTTGGTGCAAATAACGGCAACGTTGCCTCCAGCAAAACTGATTTCAGATATAATGTGTATAATATGTGTGTGTGTATGTGTATATATATATATATATATGTGTGTGTGTGTGTGTGTGTGTATACACTACGTGCAGAATTATTAGGCAAATGAGTATTTTGACCACATCATCCTCTTTATGCATGTTGTCTTACTCCAAGCTGTATAGGCTCGAAAGCCTACTACCAATTAAGCATATTAGGTGATGTGCATCTCTGTAATGAGAAGGGGTGTGGTCTAATGACATTAACACCCTATATCAGGTGTGCATAATTATTAGGCAACTTCCTTTCCTTTGGCAAAATGGGTCAAAAGAAGGACTTGACAGGCTCAGAAAAGTCAAAAATAGTGAGATATCTTGCAGAGAGATGCAGCACTCTTAAAATTGCAAAGCTTCTGAAGCGTGATCATCGAACAATCAAGCGTTTCATTCAAAATAGTCAACAGGGTCGCAAGAAGCGTGTGGAAAAACCAAGGCGCAAAATAACTGCCCATGAACTGAGAAAAGTCAAGCGTGCAGCTGCCAAGATGCCACTTGCCACCAGTTTGGCCATATTTCAGAGCTGCAACATCACTGGAGTGCCCAAAAGCACAAGGTGTGCAATACTCAGAGACATGGCCAAGGTAAGAAAGGCTGAAAGACGACCACCACTGAACAAGACACACAAGCTGAAAGACTGGGCCAAGAAATATCTCAAGACTGATTTTTCTAAGGTTTTATGGACTGATGAAATGAGAGTGAGTCTTGATGGGCCAGATGGATGGGCCCGTGGCTGGATTGGTAAAGGGCAGAGAGCTCCAGTCCGACTCAGACGCCAGCAAGGTGGAGGTGGAGTACTGGTTTGGGCTGGTATCCTCAAAGATGAGCTTGTGGGGCCTTTTTGGGTTGAGGATGGAGTCAAGCTTAACTCCCAGTCCTACTGCCAGTTTCTGGAAGACACCTTCTTCAAGCAGTGGTACAGGAAGAAGTCTGCAAGGTAAGAAAAACATGATTTTCATGCAGGACAATGCTCCATCACACGCGTCCAAGTACTCCACAACGTGGCTGGCAAGAAAGGGTATAAAAGAAGAAAATCTAATGACATGGCCTCCTTGTTCACCTGATCTGAACCCCATTGAGAACCTGTGGTCCATCATCAAATGTGAGATTTACAAGGAGGGAAAACAGTACACCTCTCTGAACAGTGTCTGGGAGGCTGTGGTTGCTGCTGCACGCAATGTTGATGGTGAACAGATCAAAACACTGACAGAATCCATGGATGGCAGGCTTTTGAGTGTCCTTGCAAAGAAAGGTGGCTATATTGTCACTGATTTGTTTTTGTTTTGTTTTTGAATGTCAGAAATGTATATTTGTGAATGTTGAGATGTTATATTGGTTTCACTGGTAAAAATAAATAATTGAAATGGGTATATATTTGTTTTTTGTTAAGTTGCCTAATAATTATGCACAGTAATAGTCACCTGCACACACAGATATCCCCCTAAAATAGCTAAAACTAAAAACAAACTAAAAACTACTTCCAAAAATATTCAGCTTTGATATTAATGAGTTTTTTGGGTTCATTGAGAACATGGTTGTTGTTCAATAATAAAATTAATCCTCAAAAATACAACTTGCCTAATAATTCTGCACTCCCTATATATATATATATATATATATATATAAAAAATACATTTGTCTCATTTATCTTTATTTAGTTTTGGATTGATTATTATTATTTTTATACAGGACTCCAGGAATTTGATGCCCTTCAGGATAATGAGGTCAAGGAATTTCGGAGTAAGATGAGGAAGATCAGCGAAGACAAGATCCAGTCCATGCTTAGCTTGACCTGGTTGGAATGGCTTAAATGCACTTTTCCTCCTGAACTCGATCCTTCCATACAGGACAAAGTTCAGGACAAGACTTCTGGTAGAAACTTGGTGGTGGCCATCCACTTTGAAAACTGCCAGGTACAACTAAATAATATATTATGAATCCCACAGTCAAGAAGTACAAATCGGCATTATATTCTGGGTCATATTAAAGAGCATCTATCAGCAGATTTGTACCTATGACACCGGCTGACCTGTTACATGTGTGCTTGGCAGCTGAAGGCATCTGTGTTGGTCCCATGTCCATATGTGCCTGCATTGCTCAGTAAAATAATATTTAATATATGCAAATGAGCCTCTAAGAGCAACCGGGGCGTTGTCATTACACCTAGAGGCTCTGCTCTTTCCAACTGCCATGCCCTCTGCACATTGGTTGACAGGACCAGGCAGTGAAAGCATCATCACACCTGGTCCTGTCCTTCAAAGTGCAGGGAGAGCAGCGCCTTTTTATGTAATGGTAACGCCCCTCTTACTCTTAGAGACTCATTTGCATATATTAAAACATCATTTTTCTCAGCAATGCGGGCACATATGAACATGGGACCAACACAGATGCCTTCAGCTGCCAAGCGCACATGTAACAGGTCAGCCGGTGGCATAGGGACAAATCTGCTGACAGATGGGCTTAGAACCCTCATATTGTTTCCGTATATAGACTTTCTTTTTTTCTTGAATAATTTTCAAGCTGTACAAAATCCACTTGGCAGGGTGTCCCAAAAGAGAACTTTACATGTAGTTCCCAGCTCTCATCATATATCATTCTACAGTATGTTGGAATTTTAGGCCTATGTGATGTTATTAGTGTGATGTTCAGGCTCTTTAGAGAACATGTGCGCTCTACTGAAAAAGGGGTGATGTGGCCCTGACTTTTTTTTTATTCTAAAGGAGTGTTAAAAGCCTAACACAAGATTAGCCATAGTCATAATATATTTGATAGATTCTGTGTACTGAAGTCTTTGGTCCATCAGGATGCAATTTTGGTAAAATTTAGCATTTGCCTGCTGACAAGAGTGCCACTGTTTTATTGTCTCTTTTTTTTTTTTATCTATTCAGGATGTCTTCAGCTTCCAGGTTTCCCCAAACCTAACCCCTGTAAAGTTGATTGAATTAGCTATTCGCAAGCGGTTAACTATCCATGGCCGAGATGATAACGATGTGGATCCAGAAGATTATGTACTCCAGGTCATTGGGAGACTGGAATATGTATTTGGGGACTATCCTCTATTACAGTTCCAGGTGAGTGTGATAGCATGTGATGTAAAGCCTTCGGTTATATCGGAATGACCACATTATAGAGCTACGTTTCCTCTCTGATGGCTGCGGCAGAAGAAACATCTGGCTGGTGCTGCTTCCCCCAACAAAATCAGTCACTTGCTTGGCGGTCTTGAGAAACGGATGAGCAGAAGTGCATCCAGTATTACAGGGTTGTCTGTGATAAAACAACCTCTTTTTAAAGGGGTTGCCCAGGATTTATTTATTTTATATTCCCCCTTACTCAGCGGGACCTGTGAAGAGACCTATACTTACCTTCTCCTTGACGCTCGATTCGGGCAGGCTGCCTTCATAAGACTTCTGGTCCTCACCTGTAAACTTCCTGCATGGACAGGGTCATGTCCGCCGCTGTCACTAATGACTGGCCTCAACAGTGACACATTACCAAGTGTCCTGAGGCTAGTCGTTGGCTGCAGCAGCGCATGTGATCCCATCCGTGCAGGAAGTTTACGGGCAAAGACTGGAGTGGTGGGGAGTGGGTAAGTATAGCATAGGTCTGTCTGGGTGGGAATTAAAAAAAAATCCTGGCCAACCCCCTTAAAGTCTTCATTTATTGTTTTTAATAATTCACACAACCCCTGAGTTGTTTAAATTGTCAGGGCTTAGGCTTGGATTCTGCACCCAAGACCTGAAGAACCCACTTACTCTGCAGCCAGTGCATGTGAAGTGAGTGTTTTATGACCCATTCACATGCTCTGGATAAATCCACATGGAATATCAGATGTGCCGCAAAGTTTAAACTCCACAACCTGTTCATTATTGGTGCACACTCTGCTCTGAAAAGCCACGAATCGGCACCATTTATTTACAGTGGGGATAATCCTTGTCCCGATCCACATGGCAGTTCACAGAGTTTCGCTGCAGATTTCTAACAGAATTTTTTTCAAAATCCATGGCCTAGTGAAAATCCAGACTGCATGAACGTACCTTTTAAGGGCTCTTTCACAAGAGCGGATCCCGTACGTGGAATCCGCTGCGTGAAGGAGAGCCAAGTCCCGTTCCGGACAGCAGAGACACTGAGCAGTAACGTGATTGATTAATGCTCCGTGCCTCTCTGTGATCTTTTTACTACAAAGTCACGGTGACATTTTTATCTCACTGTGATTTTGTAGTAAAAAAGATCAGAGAGCCACGGAGCATTATCAATCATGTCAGTGCTCCGTGTCTCTGCTCTCCGGAACGGGGCTTGGCTCTCTTTCACGCAGCGGATTCCACACACTGGATCCGCTCATGTGAAAGAGCCCTTACAGTGAGAGATGGGCATTTCTTGGGATTTATCTTCAAAAATAATTACATAAAATAATCAAGTTAATTTCTTTTAAATGATTTGCACTAATGACATTTCATGCCTTCCTTGATGCTTCAGCAGTATGTCTCCATCTCTTTTCCAGTATATCGCAAACTGTGCCGTGAATAAGACGCTCCCAAGGCTCCTGCTAGTTGACTGCTGCAATATTAAGAAGATGTTTGACCAAGAAATGAATGCCATCGAACTAGCAGTGAAGAGGAAAACCTCTGGGCCACCCTTGCCATTGCCCCCCAAAACCCGTGGTGCCTCTGTGAGTAACCTGATGATTGTAATGTATTGATGCTCTTGGTTTGAGTAAATCAATTGCATTTTGGCTTCACGTACCATTCACATATTGCCTTTCAGATGCTCAGGCAGTAGCCACAGGTCCAACTCCAAAATGCCAGTCATGTAGTACATAGACAGCTTGGTCCGCCAGAGAAAGAGAGTTGTTGTTTGAAGCAGTTGTCCATTCTGGCTAGTAGAGGGGAGTCCTGAGTGGGGGGACCCCTGTGGATTACATCCATGTGACCTAATAGTCTTGATGAGACGACCCTTTAGAGTTTGAAGTTGGACCTGTCGGCAGTTGTTAGGCCACCGCTGCCTTGTAATGTCTACAAACAGCCGGCTCCACATGTGTCTATATGGATAGTCAGAACCTACATTGAAAAGGTTGTACTTTAATGCCACGTGGACTGTATGCACACAAGGTTCTTGGAGGTATGGATTTGGATCCATTAGGGTGAAGAGTAATGGTCTCCATTCCCTTATAACACCTATACTGGCTTTTACATCCCTGACACTACAGTACGATCATCTCAAGCCTTTCTAAATCTTGCGCATGCGCTGTTGTCTCCTAGAAGTCAGGGCATGTACACCCCTTCTTTCCACATGGCCAAAGTTTTGTACTAGTCTCCAACATTAGTATATGAAGAATGAAATTAAGAACTTCAATAGGAAGTGAGTTATCATAACGGGTTTCTGTTTTTCGGCTTTATGTATAAAGGGAAGTGCTGGTTACACATCGGTCGGGTTCATTATCACACCACTGACTATTAATAGGTGGGAATTACCACAGTCACTTCTTGGGTAAACGTACGTAAAGATCCCTTTACGCTGGACGATTATCGGGAACTAATATTTGGATGAACGCATGTACCAGATGCCACTGAAGGAGCAAACACTTGTTCATTGGGTAAAAGCTTTGTTGATGGGGCACCCAAAATAATTGGTTCTGGGCAGCAGATTATCTTGTGTAAATGCTGCCCAGAAACAATGGATCTGTATGGGGACAAGTGACCGTTGTAGTGAGCGCTCACACCCGCATGAGGTGATTGCCGCATGGAAATACAGCTTTCGCTTCCTCTGAAAAGCAGGCAATTATCAGGAAAGAATGGGTTATCCCCAATAATTGCCTGCCCAGTCTTCACATGTAAATGGGCTTTTCCCACAGTGAAGTATCTTTTATCAGTACACATCCCAAAACCTTACAATTCATGTACCGGGTACATATTCATGAAATGTACCTGTTTCCGTACACATAGGCACAGCCCCCCCTGCATTCTGTCTGGAGGTAGCAGGCTGAGGGACCACTGTTCTAAATAGGTGCGTGCCCTAAACGCGGGACCTGCGCCCAGCACACATTTCTGGCATAGTCTATGGATATGCCATAAATGTGCTAGGAGAATGCTCCTTTTGGTTGCAGCAGCAGTATCGTCCCAGCTGTGCCTTCCCCCTTCAGAATTGGAGAAGAGATTGCCAGCAATATTGGAGGTACTCTTTAATTAAATGCAGCATATAGTGGTTATTCCTAATGCTGAACTTGTGGACGTTGCTATTCGCCTTGTCGGAGGGGTGTGTCCGGACTTGGACAGTGTCAGAGAATGTAGAGACGCCCCAAACTGGTAACACCCACTCAGGTTATTACTACGTTATAAAGAACTGGCACAATACCTGAGTAATACACCCATGTACTAAGTGACGTGTCAAGAGGTGATGAGTCCTCTTTACCAGATGTTTGTATCAGACATTTGCGGTCACTGGATATTGGAAGGATATTTGCTTTATAAATAAATGCACTGTTCACTGTACTGTGTATATATATATGTTTATACTGTATATATGACATATACACGTGTATATAATTTTGGTGTCATTTTTGCACCATTTAAATATATGATAATAATCTGTGTATGGCCAGTTTAAAGGGGTCGTCTGGAATACCTATATTAATCAATATCAGATTGACAGGGCCCATACTCCCACAGTGATCGCGCGAGTGCTGCGTCCTCTTCAGGTCTACGGTGTAGCGGGTGGGCAGTGTAATTACGGCTTCCTCTCCCATTCACTGCACCGCCACTACTAGGGAGACGGCGTGCAAGTAAACAGCGAAGAGGACGCAGCACTTGCGCCATCACTGCAGCCCCTTCAAACTGGGAGTCAGCCCACCACTGATTACTGACCAGTCCTTAGTGTAGGTCATCATCTTCAGAATGTAGCATGGTTTGTTGAATTATTCACGTGACGTCTTTCATTGCTGCAAAAATGAAACTTTCCAATCGCTCGGGTTGCTTTCTCTTGTAGGTGATTTCCAAGAGTGTGTGGGATTTAAATGAAACGTACAAGATTACCCTGATAAAGGGGAGCAAACTGAACACAGAAGATACAGTAAGACGTGCCTCATTTTATTCCCCCATTCGTTAGTAGACTAATCAGTTGGTTGCTTTGTCTTTTGGTATTCTAATCTGTTCTGTGATATTTAAAGGGAACCTCCAGTTTCATTTTTTTTTTATTTGTCTGCATTACCAAAAATAGCAAAAAATGAGAGGAACAATGCATAGAATAGCCTTCCATGGATATTTTTCCCATTCCCCACTCCGCAGCTTGCAGTCTCCCGCTCCAGTCCATCCAGAGCCTTGGTGCACATTGGCACACAGTCACCACTAGGAACCACTTCACTTACAGCTAAATACAGCTTTTATGAAGGGGTTCTCACCCATTTCATATGTCATCACTGTATGATCGATGTAGGGTCTGATCTTTTGGGACCCTCACAATATTGAGACGGAGTGGGCAACATTACTGGTTCGCTTTATAGTATTTCCCGGCACAGCAGCGCTCCAGCCGCCCACTGTGCAGGGGAACTGCAGCACAGCTCCATTTAGATGAATAGGGCCAGCTGCAGTACCACTGCACAGCAGGTGGTCGGGGGCGCCACTGTGCAGGGAGAAAATATGCACTGAATCAGTGCTGCTGCTCCTTCATTGTCCAGATAAGCAGGGGTTTCACAGGTCATAGCGATATACTCCTTTACCCTGGGTTCAAACCTGAGCGTTCTGAAACGAGCGCTCTGTATGCGCGATTGTACGGGCGTTTACAATCGCGCATACAGAGACAGGCGTGCACACATTGTCGCGCGTTCCCGAATATCTATGTACGGGAATGCGCGACAAACGCCCAAAAAAAAGCTCAAGAACTTGTTTGAGCGTCGGGCGTTTTACAGCGCAATTTGTACGCGCTGTAAAACGCCCAGGTGAGAACCATTCCCATAGGGAAGCATTGGTTTCTCCTTGTTGAGCGTTTTACAGCGCGTAGGAACGCGCTGTAAAACGCTCAGGTGTGAACTTAGGGTTAAAGTCATTATTTAATGAAGTCTGTGACCCTGTTAGAACATATGGATGTCAGAGAGGAGGGGTCCCTCAGGCTGCTCTGGAAGACATGATCCATCCTTGTATTATATGGAAGACCATTCATCTGACAGGGTGCCCTATTGTACCTATGACACTGGCTGACCTGTTACATGTGCACTTGGCAGCTGAAGACATCCGTGTTGGTCCCATGTTTATATGTGCCTGCATTGCTGAGAAATATGTAGTTCAACTATATGCAAATGAGCCTTTAGGAGCAACGGGGGCGTTGCTGTTACACCTAGAAGCTCTGGTCTCTCTGCAACTGCTGCGCCTTCTGAACTTTGAGAAGACCAGACAGTGAAAACATCATCACACCTGACCCTGTCAGTCACAGTGCAGAGGGTGCGGCAGTTGCAGAGAGAGCAGAGCCTCCAGGTGTAATGGCAACGCCCTTGTTGCTCCTAGAGGAGGAAGCCGATACTAAATAATGAGCTCTATTATGTGCCCCCAGGTTGTGGTGCGGGCAGGCTTATTCCACGGCACTGAACTGCTGTGCAAATCCTTTATGAGTTCTGAAGTGCCCGTGAAAAGTGACCATCTGTGGAATGAGACACTTGAATTTGACATTTTTGTGTGCGACCTGCCACGTATGGCTCGCCTCTGCTTGGCTATCTACACCGTACTGGACAAGAACAAGAACAAGAAAGGCAACAAAGCTTCTAACCCCAAATACCAAACCATTAAGAAAGCAGGGAAAATGGTAATGGTCTCTTATCTCCAACATCTTAACCTGAAACTGATTCAGCGTTTTTGCCAATCCAGAGGTGCTTGTTAATATGCCAGGAGGAGTCTGAATCCCACGGGGTTCAGAGATGCGCCATGCTGTGCCCCATTCAGTGGCTATGGAGCCGATAGCCTATACTTGGCCGTCTCCGTCACCCCCATAGACTTGGCATTTGCATTACCTCCGCTCCCTCAGACTCCTCCTGGCTGAACTTGGGGTTCAGGGTTCTCATTCTAGTGATCCCAGAGATCATACATATGTGATATAGATATATATATATATATATGCATGCATGCAGCACTGGAAAATCGCCATTACTATTGCAAGTCACTGTATGGCACATTATCGGTGACTGTGTCATGGATGTTATTGCCAGTCTTGATTTCAAAGGTAGGGGAGGGTATTGGTATTTTTTTCTAATGGATGTCGTATGCCTTTAGCAGCACTCTCCTGTGGCCTGGGTGAACACCATGGTGTTTGACTATAAGGGACAGCTGAAGACGGGGGACCACGTGCTGCACGGCTGGTCATCGTTTCCCGGTAAGTAGGACCTGTCCTGGGAATATTGTCAGGCCCTCGTTTGCCCAACTAATTAACTTTCATGTGTCGCTTTTCCTTCCAGACGAACTTGAAGAAATGCTAAACCCAATGGGAACCGTCCGGACCAATCCTTTCACTGAGAACGCCACAGCGCTGCATATTAAATTCACTGAGTACTCTAAAGTAGGGATTTATTACCCTCCATTTGACAAGGTAATCATTTCGGTTTCCCATTTTCTGCTATGAGGGATTGTCTATCCCCTTACTGTAAAAAGATAATTGAAGTCACTACGAAGGTCTGTCCTATGTAAAAATGGGTGGCACTTTAATGAGCAAGTGATGTGAGTTTTTTCATTGGCATTTCCCCTCCGCAGCGATCCTCGCTTTGTCGTATTCTATATAACTGTTAAATATTCAGTTTCTGGAGCCTGGAAAAGCGGGTTACAAAGAATATAAACCCATATACAGTGATCATACAATATGTGTGCCCTGGAAGAGCTGCCATTACAGCTCCCAAAGGGAGACTTCTGCGTGACAGATATGTGATGTCAGTACTTTCTGTGCTGATGGCCCCAACGCATCGCCTATGTTTGCTGGAAGTGATTGTATCTAAGGCATTACTTACCGTACCTCATATCTAATTAATAATGGTCATGTATCTCTTCTTTATTCTGTGTATCTCTAGATTCATTCTATCTAATCAGATGTTGTAGACTTATATGTAGCTCATTGTCTAAATGAAAGTATTTTTTTGAGCAGATACTTGAAAAAGCCGCAGAGATCGCTCGTCAGAGTGACAGCATCAGTATGTCGGTGAGTTGTCAGACGTTCTATTAACATTCCATGCATGGAGGGGGATGGAAGCTGCCAGAATGGGAAAACAGCCACATTCCTGGTGTCCGGTCAGATATCTGCCTTTATTTTCTTACCGACATGAGAAGACGGAGCATTAAAATATATAAACCCCTTTTTGAACAGCTTTTTAGTCAAAATCCAATAAAAAAAATGGAGTAACTTGGTAAATACTTATCTACAACTAATTTACAGCCGCCGTATGTCTCTGCCGTTCACACCCAAAGTGAACATACAGATTCTGCTGGTTCCTCCTTGGAATCTGTATGGAGGTATATTGCCCCACAGGAACCCAGCAGAACTGAACTTTGTGCCTGAACAGAGGAGAGCGTGACAGGAATAAGACTGTAAAAGAGAAATGACCTTTTTGTAGGGTATTCAGAATTTTATGTGTGGAAAGTTGTAAATAGGAGCAGACGTGAGATTTTCCTGTGTGTTTCTGTATACAGTATATACTATATACAGTCTACATAGATCTTCCTGTAACTGTGTAAAGACATTTCTTCATCACGGCAACAGTTAGGCTCCAGTCACACGTCCGCAATTCTGTTCCGCATTTTGCAGAACGGAATTGCGGACCCATTCATTTCTATGGGGCCACACTTGTGTGCTGCCCGGGTCCGCAATTCCGTTCCCGAAAAACATAGAACATGTCCTATTCTTGTCCACAACTGCGGACAAGATTAGGCATTTTCTATTATAGTGCCGGCAATGTGCGGTCCGCAAATTGCGGAATGCACATTGCCGGTGTCCGTGTTTTGCGGATCCGCAAAACATATACGGATGTGTAAATGGACCCTACAGCAGGTTTCATAGTCCAGCATGTAAATGGCCACAGAGAGCTTGGTCCAAGCAGAGAGATCTTCGGCTAGCTTCACACTGAGGTTAGTAGTTCCAGCAGAGAACAGCCGGAGCTCTCTGGGTGTTACTGGAATGCCCGCCGGCCCCACTGGCTACAATGGGTTCTGGCGGAGATCTGGCGGCTAACCGGCAAATATGCCCGGTATTGTACAGGAAAAAAACGCTTCTCTGCCAGAATTACTAACAGCGGTGTGAAAGAAGCCTAAGAGTTCAGCTCAGAAGCCTGCTGAATGCGGCTCTGGACAAGATCAGGATTCGCTCTGAAGATATTAGGCTCCGTTCACACTAGGTCAAGGGCGTACACGTGGTGTGCAAGCATCTGCCGTTAACTCCCACTGTACTTAAAGGGAATCTGTCACCACTGTTATGGACTGTTATCTGCAATAATACGACAGATAAGGTGTCCAGATTGCCATTTTTTATTTTCCTACCAGCCCTCATTCCTTCATTGTCTATGCTCCAAGCTGTGCTGAAATACCCAGTTTGCCCTGCTATGCTGCTGTAACGTAATGGAGAGGACTCCTGTGCAAGTGCTCAGCAGTCCTGACAATGGGGGAACGGAGGGAGCCCATTTGTATCTTAATGGGTCACACTCCTTTACATCCAAACACAAAGGACACACGGGTCCCAGGGACTAGTACACGGCAGGAACGAGTCTCCTGGTTCCAGATAAAGGCGGTGTTTAATGGCAAAGCAGAAAGTTAATGAGTAACATGGCCTGGGGAGAGTTTAGTGCTGGAAACGTGTAAGCCCTGCTGAGCTTCTCAGGCTGAGGTTACGGTTTTGACATTTACAATGCCGAAGGGAAATTCTTTTTGATAATGGTAAGTCAGTATCTAATGACTAACGAAGAGTCCACATCCTCAGAACATGGCAGGTAGCAAGACATTACAGAGTTTAGGTGCCAGTTGAATAACAGATTTGAGGTTTTGCACAAGAGGCTGGAGGGTTTAGTAAGAGGGGTGTGCCCTCTAAGGCTCGTCTGATTTACTGTGATTTACGCAAGAAGCTAGTGTAAATCATAGTTCAAATCTATGCCAACTGATAGATGGTGTAGATTTGACTTGGGGACACAACCCGTGCCTCTTATTAAATTTGGCGCATTTTGCTCCAATGGACTTTAGACTAAGGCTGGCCTATGTAACGGCCGCCATAGTATATCTGCCTCACCATATTTTATCCTATTGAACATCTGCAGTTAGATTATTGGTGGTGCGTCTCAGCATTGCATCACCTTGAAGCTTCAGAATCTCGGATGAACACTTGGCATCTATAGTAAAGTAGAACAGCCCTCTAATGTTCCTCATGAGAAAAATCGGACACACTTTGAACCCACGGTTACAAAAGCAATATAAGAAAAACTGCACCCATATGTTGGGTGAATGTCATCTTAAAGGAAATGTGTTACCAAAAATGTTATCTGCCAGAAAACCAGTAACATCCCCTTTTTTCTAATCTGTTTTTATTTTCTGATTTGTAGATTTATTTATTTTTTTATTCTATTTCCTGAACATTATTATGGGGGCGGCCATCTTGCCTGAGCTGTTCTTAACAGCATTTACAAAGCATTAAAACAATTGCTTTACGGCAGACATGGTCCATAGACACAATGGACAGGAGGGGACCTCAGTGACTTCTATGGGAGAGTCTTCTAGGCATGTCTGGTGCAGAGGCCATTGTACAAGGAGAGAAGAAATAAGATGTGACATCACCTATTGTGAATGGTGGATCCTGTCTTATCTATACACAGAGGTGATATCATCAAAGGCAGGATTAGAATGAGTTAACTGCAGTAAAGTGATCTGTACAGACCAAGAAGTGGCGCCAGTTATTAGACCTAGTGGCCAGTGCAAGAACTGCAGGATTTTTTGTTTTAGTTTAAATATAAAAAGTGAAATCGGAAATTAAAAATAACACCACAAATTATTAAAAAATATGTTAAACCTAAAAAGGTGATTTAAACAGCAGGTCATTTTCTGATGACCCATTCCCTTTAAAATTCTGACCAGTCCAGCAGCTCTGAGGTTATGTACAGATGTACAGTGATCCCTTCCCAGAATAGAAGATATATTATATTGTACCCACATGTAGAAACTAAAGGTACTTTCACACTAACGTTTGTCTTTTCCGGCATAGAGTTCCATCCTAGGGGCTCAATACCGGAAAAGAACTGATCAGTTTTATCCCCCTGCATTCTGAATGGAGAGAAATCCGTTCAGGATGCATCAGGATGTCTTCAGTTCAGTCTTTTTGACTTATCAGGTAAAAGATAAAACCGCAGCATGCTACGGTTTTATCTCTGGCCAAAAAAACGGAAGACTTGCCTGAATGCCGGATCCGGGACCAGAAAGACGTATTTGGCATTTCAATGCATTTTTCTGACTGATCAGGCATTTTTAAGACTGATCAGGATCCTGATCAGTCTTATATCCCGAATTTTGGTCCTTTTTTTGCGGATCCGTTGGTCCTGAAAATGTTTCCGTATGTCATCCGTTTTTTGCGGATCCATTGACTTTGTATTGTACCAGGATCCGATTTTGCGGATAATAATAGGACAAGTTTTATATTTTTTCGGACATGCGGAACGGAACAACGGAAACGGACAGCACACATTGTGCTGTCCGATTTTTTTCAGGACCCATTGAAAATGAATGGGTACGCAACTGGTCCAGATCTGTTCCGCAAAAAACGGAACAGATCAGGAAAGAAACAACGGACGTGTGAATGGACCCTTACAAATGCCATCAGTTGGCATACGTTTTGCCGGATCCGGTGACGGAACTGCTTGCCGGATCAATCTGCCGCAAGTGTGAAAGTAGCCTAACTCTAAAATTGCAAATCATGATTAGAACTTTACATTTCTGCTTATTATTTTTACCCATTATTTCCCATGGTTGATTTATAGGAGAGATACAAACATTTGTCTTTGGTGCAAGTCCTGCAGCCATAATGTTATACTGCCACCTAGTGGAATGCACCATTAACAACAGCAGAATAAATGGACTCTGTACAGTACATACCCATTTAGTTACTATTGTAGCTTGGTTTTCTCTTAATAAAAAATGCCGACATATTTTCAAAGAAAAAAAAAACTACTTTATTGAATATAATACTGTGTAAAAAAAATAAAAAATCCTGGCCTGTGATTCATCAGGCCAAGGAAGGTTGCCCATTTCAGTATGTAGTATGTTGTCCAGAGCTAATGAACCTTCAGTGGTTGGATATAAGCTGAGATGATCCTAAAACATTGATATGTCCATATTACAGGGGCGTGGAGGAAAAAAATTTAATATAGAGCTGAAGGAGATCATGGAGAGGGATCCACTGTGCCAGTTATGTGAAAACGAGAAGGATCTTATTTGGACATTGCGGTACGACTGCCGGGAGAATTTCCCTTGCTCGCTCCCTAAATTATTACTGTCTGTCAAATGGAACAAGTTGGAAGATGTTGCCCAGGTAAGAGGCTTAGCGAGCGGGCACAGACAGCCAGGTGACTGTGATTTTCTTTACAAGGATTTGAGTCTTCTGTGTTTTCTGTCATTGGGTTTACTTGGTTTATCATCCTTAAGTCAAAATGGAAAATCTTTATTATCTTCATTAAGCAAATGGCATTTACATATCATGTAGAGAAAGTTAGTACAAGGCACTTACTAATGTATTGTGATTGTCCATATTACCTCCTTTGCTGGCTGGATTCTTTCTTCCATCACATTATACACATTACAATCCTGCAATCCAGCAGCAGTGGCCGTGCTTGCACACTATAGGAAAAAGTGGCATCCTCTCCGGTGGCTGGACCCGCAGGAGTGTGCCTAGGCCAACTCTTATTGTGTTTCCCATATTGTGCAAGCACAGCCATCACTGCTGGATTGCAGGGGATTGAACGTGCATATTGTAATGGAAAAATGAATCAAGCCA
Source organism: Bufo gargarizans (assembly GCF_014858855.1). Classification (NCBI taxonomy): domain Eukaryota; kingdom Metazoa; phylum Chordata; class Amphibia; order Anura; family Bufonidae; genus Bufo; species Bufo gargarizans. The sequence continues at coordinate 102,054,883 of NC_058083.1, forward strand.
GCAGAGGAGGCAATACGGACAATCACAATACATTAGTAAGTGTTAACTTTGACTATGTGATAGATGCCATTAACTCAAGTCAGAAAACCCCTTTAACTTGATTTTAGTCCTTGACCCAAAAATGAGGGTTAAAGAGGTTGTCTGTTACAGCTAAGGTCTTGTCATATGTGCCTCCCTAGGGTGAGGATTGTTCCCCGATTACCTAAAGTTGTGGAGCCACATCTAGTGCCACTCAGAGAGACCAGTAAGTGCGTATAGAGTTTGAGCACCCCATTTTACCTATAGCCCAGGAAAAGGTTAGACCCCTGGAGTATACATAAAATGTATCTGTAGGCCCCCCTTTTACCCAACTGAGGCCAAAGACTAAGGACACTGCAAAAGAAAGTATGCTTCACAGTACATTCATTAAAACCCGAAGCCTATGGGTGACAGGTGGCTCTCTATAAGTTAAATCCACGGCACTCCAAGAGTTGATGCAAAAAAAGTAATCTCATTTAATTCTCAATAAACAGAATGCTGTTTAGTATACATCCAGTGCAAATAAATATACATATAGTATTTATGCCATATCAGATAAAGAAATATATCCCGAACGTTTCGGTCTGTGCGACCTTCTTCAGCGGGATCTGAAGGCAAGGAGAGTGTAGGCATGACATCCAGCGCATGCCTACACTCTCCTTGCCTTCAGATCCCGCTGAAGAAGGTCGCACAGACCGAAATGTTCGGGATATATTTCTTTATCTGATATGGCATAAATACTATATGTATATTTATTTGCACTGGATGTATACTAAACAGCATTCTGTTTATTGAGAATTAAATGAGATTACTTTTTTTGCATCAACTCTTGGAGTGCCGTGGATTTAACTTATACTGTCTAAACCACTCTCACAGGCACCCACACTGGATCCAAGGTGTGCAGAGTACACAATTATTCTAGGTGGCTCTCTATGGCCTCTCACTGGTGTATACACTAGGAGCATATACCGCCAATGTATACAAAGCCTTCCTGCATGTCTAGGACCCACGGATAAGACAGGATTTTTTTCCTTTCTCACTACCAAAAAATGGCTGTGACGTTGCTTTCCATAGGAATACATCAAGTAGCTTGAAAATCTCTCAAAAGCAATTTTTTTTATTTAATTTTTTCCATTTCTACATACTGGGATTTCTGAGAGGTCGGATAGAGTAGTGAGTAGAGATGAGCGAACTTCTGTTTTAAGTTCGGCGTCTAAAGTTCGGGGGCGGGTTACCGGAGAATCCCGATCTGGAACCGGATATGGATTCCGACTTCCGTTGTGGTCCGTGGTAGCGGAATCAATAATCGGCCATTATTGATTCCGCTACCACGGACCACAACGGAAGTCGGAATCCATATCCGGTTCCAGATCGGGATTCTCCGGTAACCCGCCCCCGAACTTTAGACGCCGAACTTAAAACAGAAGTTCGCTCATCTCTAGTAGTGAGTACTTTTTTTCCTCCATAGAGGAACATGGTAATCGCTTGGAAATATTGAGAATCTCGTGTTAATGTTTGGATTACTCTATAGAAAAGAGTCCTGCCACAAAATATTTGAGCCAGCTCGCATGGAGTTTTTTGGCGCTGATCTGGCCGCGATTCCATTAGCCTCCCATTTATTTCTGTGACAAGCAGCATTGTGTTGTTTTTTACAAGGAAAAGAGAAACCACATGCCCTATCTAATCCACACAGAATCTCCCATTGAAAAGAATTAGAAGTGTAGAAAAACTGCTCTGTACATTTTCTGGTGTTTTTTGCATGGTTTTTGGCACAGATCTGCACCAAAAACCATGGGCTGAAAATGCACCCATTGGTTAAAAAAAAAAAAAGTTGAAAAAACAAACCAGACTAAAAAGAAAACCGTGCGGATGCCGCAGTGAAATATGTATTGTGAACGTTTAGGTGTAGCCCTAGTCCCGGAAACCTGTGAAGCTAAGGTGTGGGCTACACTGCGACTTTTTGTAGCGCAACGGATTGATTATAACTAGTAAATGACAGCTGCAGTCCACAGGATTGGAATGAAGCTGTGGTTTAATAGTTAAAAACAATCAGTTGCGCTACAAAAAGTTGCAGTGTAGCCCAGGCCTAAAAGTGGTCATAAATGTTAGATGAATGTGGGCCAAACGCATTGATTTCGGACGACCATCTGATGTGTGTGGGGGTGTCCCGAAGAGTCGGGGCCGATCTTTCTGTTCTCACTTTGCCTACTGAGAACACAGGCACACTTTGGCAGACTGTACGTGTGTATGGGGAAGGAGTATCTAGGGTGTGTGGAATGGCTGCCTTTAGACTGCCTTCTTATTAAAAATATACTTTGGTGTTTGTTTTTTAATTACCTTTAAAGGATACCCTGTTGCTGTCCCTAAACAGAGGACCATTAGATAGGGGTTAGCAGATTTTGCAGATTTTTGCAGTATCCGCCAACTGATCTAAAGTCTTTTGGGGTCACCAGTCCTTTGCCTAATGCTTGAGCCCTGGGGAAGAGGAATCAGATGTTCTCTGTAGGTTCCGTCACCTTAAAATGACACATCAAGGCAGTCTCTTTTCTTCCTGGCTCCATAGAATTAAAGGGGTATTCTGGTTATGTAACTCCTGCAGCGTTGGTGTGTACGTGGTGCACATCAGCCTCTGAAGTGACTCGGTTTTTAAATGATGCCCCCCTCTTCTTCCAGGTCAGCTTCTCTTTCTTGAAACGCACAGTAGAGCGCATCCTCTGTCATGTGATATTCGTGGGAAAGACGGGACCATACATACAGAGAGGGATATGGAAAATAGTGAGAGATACATGGTGAAAAGCAGACAGACAGGCTCAGACAGATTGACAGACACGCAGAAATACAGAAACCGACAAATACAGACAGATGGCTATGTAAAAGGCAGAAACTTACCAGCAGAAAGACCCAGAGAGCAGTTTAAAACAGCAAGTAACAGATGAAGCAGATAGGGACCAAGTGACACTGAGCAAGATCTGCACAGGCAAGTGGAGAAAAGAAACCGAAAAAGCTGCAACAAAACCTCGGCTTACTGCTACATGTCGGGAAGATTCAGCAAGCCTCAGGTGATGTAGAATCCGCTGTCAGGAGGTTCAGAGCAGAGAAGCCCCGACCAGAGCTCATTCACAGAGCAGAGAAACTGAGCATGCTCGACCAGTAGCAGGAGAGAGCAGACCGGTCGTATCGAAGGGAGGCAGGAGCGTAAACAAGGCAGAGGGAGACTAAGAAGTAACTAGACATTATTAGAGAACAGTGCAAAAATGAATATAGAGTATATTAGACATTTGTTACCTGCACAGTGCTTTCAAAGCCGACCCAGTCCAATGAATCGGAATACCCCTTTAGACTAAGGGCCCATTACATGGTTATCGGACCAATTATCGGGAATGAACGTTTGTACGAGTGCTTGTTCTCGATAACTGCCCCATGGAAATGTGCAGCTGACAAACGAACAAAATGTGCTGCCCCCTGTATAGGGGCGAACGATCGTTCATAGTACAGAGGGGAAGCTTGCCGCATGGAAATGAAAGGTTCATTGCGGTGTGTATCAGCCCTTGTAAATGGGCCCTAACACGCACGAGGAAATCTGTTATCTTTTGGCCAGCATTGTCTTTGGCCCTAGTCAGTCATCTGGTTTCTTGGTTTTCACTCTTCCATGCGGGAACCATATTATATCACCATATGCCAATTCCTTTACCTCAAGCGTGACACATTCCACTATGGTAGCATGAATGTAACCGTGTTTGGTGAATGACTTGATATCAGAGTTTTAGTACATACTGTAAGGCCTCATGCACACAACAAATTGTGGATACCGGCCGCGTTGCATCCACATTTTTTTCGGCCCATTGACTTCCACATCCGCATGTCAGTTCCGCAAAAAGAGAGAATATGCGGACCATGGACCCATTGAAGTCAATGGGTCCTCAAAAAAAATTATGCGGACGGCATGCAGGCTGCATCCGTATTTTATTAAAAACGGACATGGTTGTGTGCATGAGGCCAACAGCACATAATTTCTTATTATATTCCCCGCTTATCATATTTGTGGATTATTCTCAACGAGCCACATTTACTTTTCTGTTTCTAAAACTCTTCAGAGGATTTGATGGCAGCAGAAACAAAGAAATTGGCATTTTACATTAAAAGAAAACACAGCTGGAATAGGCTTTAATAGGATGGTTTCCTGTCTGCGCGCAATGATTGGAGGTCGTATGGGTGCAGAGCTGTTTTTAGACATCCTTTGGTCTCTGGGCGTCGCGTTTTGATGGCTGATTATCTCTGCTGGTCACAGAGCTCCTCTGTAGCCTTCACTTCCCTTCCAGATTTGCAGAAGAGGAATGTAAACATGTTGCAAGCTGTATTTTTGGAATTTCCTCGCGCCTGTCAGGTCACTTAGACCTCTGCTTCCTTCCAAACCACGGCTTGCAAATTTGCTTTCCAAAAGACGTAAGAAACCATTTCCTCCAATCACAATTTGCCTCAGTTTTGTATAGGGGGGGGGGTGTAGAAGGTAACCATAGACCCATTTCAATTCCTTGGAAGCTTTTAAGTGTTTTTAGAAGTATGATTAACATACATTACGGTTTCATGACCGCCTTCTGGTGGGATTAAGAGTTTTGTAACTCTTATTTGATCTGAAACTCGATAACGTTTACCCTAGTCATTCTCTTATTGGATTGCTGCGCGCAGCCTTTGTCTGTATGTCGCATTGATTTTATTTATTTTTTTACCTTCTTTGCAGAGAAAATTGCTTTGTATTTTGTTCAGTTGGAACGGTTAGCGGTGACCTGGACCAGAATATTGTGCCCTATTTTAGATGCAGCGTGGTTCTATATCTAGATATCCAGGTGCAATGAGAGGAAAGTGTGGCCACATTTCATACACAACAACTTCCTGACCGGGCTGCCATTAGACATCCAGACAATGAACCGATAAACAGGGAAGTTAGAAGACGCAGAATGGGGTCAATCAACTTTTCTCTGGAAAATTCCCTCCGCTCCATAGCAGGACTCCATAGTACATTTAGCATATTCAGGAACCAGTGCAACGTGGTGTATATAGCAGGATATCTAGGCTAAAACCTGGCCAGGTATATTGGCATTAATATGTGATTGGGACTTTAGCACTGGTACACAATGGACATACCAAGGTTGTGGTGGTAGGATCTGATGGGGACATGTAGGCTATGGCTGTAGTGCATGGTGAAGTTTTTGGAACATGAATACCCAAAGAAACCCACACAAATACAGGGAGAACATACAAGCTCTAAGCACGTGTTACCCCAAGTCAGATTCGAACCCAGGTCTGCAAGGTAACCACTGAGCCACCTTACTACATCTGTAATACATGGTAGACATTTCTAGGCTGTATGTAGTTTCTGCAGTCTTTTGTGTATCTTGGCCATAACTTTCCTACATATGAGATGTCTATTGGCTCTAACTCCGTGTTGAACTGGCACGCCAGAGTAAGGGCTTGTTCACACCACCGTATGCATTTTGACATCCGCGTGCATTCCGTATTTTGCGGAAAGGAACAGCTGGCCCTTCATAGATCAGTACTATGCTTGTCCGTAATGTGCACAATAATAGGGCATGTTCTATTTTTTGCATGCTGCGGTTTGCTCTCCAGTATGAGAATGGGACGGAATGCATTTTGGTACATTCTGTTCTGTTCAGTTACGTTTTGTCCCCATTGATAATGAATGAGGACAAAACTGAAGCATTTTTTTCCAGTTTTGAGACCCTATAACAGATCTCAATACCGGAAAATATTAACGCTAGTGTGAAAGTAGCCTTACGTAGAAGACACCCACCTCCAGTGTCCATGATCAGAGACAAGTCCTTTCTCTGCCAAAACTAATAGAAAAATGCAACTCCGAGCACCACATAGGGTAGTACAGTAAAGCCAGGCGTAATAACACTTGGTCAGCGTTACCTTTTACAGTTTGAGAACAGTCGCCCACCGCTAGATATGCATATAAGGGGTCATTTATGGAGAAGCTGGCGCCTCTTCATAATTTCGATTCACCGCCAGCTATGGGCTTTTATTAAGACCAGCGCCTAAAACGCCGGTCCTAATAAATGTGCCCCATAGTGCACAGACGGAGTCACAATGACTGCAGGTTATGGATCCTCACCAGGCAGAAGCCAGGCGTCAAGTAATTGCAGATCAGAGGTCCGCGGCACAAAAATGTCTCAAACCAATGGTTAAAATAACCACCAGCGCTGGACTCCAAGTTTCTGTGAATAACGTCAACTTTAATTCCAAAACTGTGACGTGTTTTGGAGGTAAACCCCTTCTTCATACAGACGATGAACTCCTCTCTGATGTTTAGCCCCTCAGGTGCTGTGGTCAATTGTGACCATGCCATCCTAAGGGGTCATTTATTGGGAATGGTTTGCTCCCAGTTACCTGCGAAGTGAAATAACCCTTTAATCGGTAATTTTCTCCTTGCAGCTTCAGGCCTTGCTGCAGATTTGGTCCAAGCTTCCTCCCAGAGATGCTCTAGAGCTGCTTGATTTCAACTACCCTGACCAGTATGTAAGGGAATACGCTGTCAACTGTCTGAGGTTGATGAGGTAGGTCAATTCATAGTCTGAGATATATACATGCAGTTCATCAATAGATACTCTCTATTATCTTAAAGGGAACCTTTCACATTGAACATGATGTCTGAGGTGCAGGCTGCATGTTATAGAGCAGGAGGAGCTGAGCAGATTGACTTATAGTTGTATGGGAAAAGGTTCAGTATAACTTGTAATTTTTCCAATTATTTCCGTGTTCATTCTGGGCTTTTGAAGTCCAGGAGGCGGTCCTATCAGTGATTGACAGATATACACAGTCATAGAGGGCAGGCTGTCAATCACTGATGGGACCGCCTCCTTCACTCAAAGCCCTACAAAAGTATATATCAATCTGCTCAGCTCCTCCTGCTCTATAACATTCTGCCTGCAGATTATGGTGCAAGGTTTCCTTTAAAATGCTTACCACGGATGGAAGTTTCCATTTGTTTACCAGGTGGTAATCTGCAAGTTATAGCAAAGGAAATTGTTTTCTTGGTCCACATATCCTTGTATATGGAAACTGCCTGTGTGTGATATTTAACAGTACCAGCCGTCAGACCAATGTAGACCATACAAGATCATGGTTTGTATTGCATAGTATCATTTTGGGTATTTCCACTTATAACATGCCATGACAGACTTGCCATATACTACAGTACCTGTTTTAGTAACTAATTGCAACCCCCATGTAATAACAATTCTGGAGCATCTGTTCTTATACAAGTAGTTACTAAAACAGTCCTCTTTAAGGCCAGGTTCACACTTCAGTTATTTAGTCCATTATTTCCACCAGTTATTGTGAAGCCCACTCAGAGATAAGATCTGCTCCTGTTCTGTGTATTTTCACCCGCACTTGGATTTGGCTCACAATAACGGATGGGAATAACTGACCAAATAACTGAAGTCTGAACTCCGCCTAACAAGAGCCTTTTACCTTGATAGAAGATCTGTGTCACTCATATATCAGTAGCCTCGGGAATATACAAAAGCCTGAGCTAGACAGCCGTAGATATGCTTTTGTAGGTAAGCCCTTACTTTCTAGGTTTCGTGCACCAGCATTTAAAGGGGTTGTGCAGCAATTGATATTGATGACCTATCCTCAGGATAGGTCATCCATATCTGATCGTTGGGGTTCCGACACCTGACACCCCCGCCGATCATATGTTTGACGAGGAGGCGGCACTCCATGCAAGCTCGCTTCCTGGTCTTTACATTACCTGTTGTCTCCTCTAGGGGGGTACGGCGTAGTGTCATTACACTACTCACGCCATTCAAGTGAATTCAAGTATTACACTGCACTTCTGAGACGAACAGCTGATCCGCAGGGGTGCTGGCTGTCGGACCCCTACCGATCAGGTATGAATGACATCCTGAGAATAGAACATGCAATGCAACAGCTCTCTGCAAACCAAATAAAGTACAAAAATGCATTATTATTTCTATGCTTATAAATTTGAGATGCTTGGCAAATCGTTTAGTACAAAATTATTTGAGCCCGTCTGCCACACGTCAAGGCGATCTCTGTAAGACGGGTTCCTAACACTAAATTCTACCTGTTATGTGCCATGACAGCTGCTATACAATTCAAGGAGTGTAGGTTCCACATTCATGCTGGGCCTGCTTTAATTTTTATCATCTTTGGTGCCAAAATGGCCTCCATTATATCCAGGGAATGCAGGTACCAACATGCATGCCGGGCCCACTGCACACCACTCCTGGTGCCAAATGGCCACCAATGAATGCAATGAGAGTCCACACTATACCTCTCCTGGTGCCAAATGGCTTCCAGTGAGTGAGGGGGAGCAGGCCAAGCTTTATACTCACACTAATTATCCTGAGAATAGGTCATCAATATAAATCACTGCACAGCCCCTTTAAAGTTACCCTTCAACCACTGCTTAGCAATAGACTACAGATTATATGCATTTACTGAGAGGAAAAAACAAGTCTGCGAGGAGTAGCTCATGACCCACATCTCAGCGAGCCTGGGCCCTGTATGTTACATGGATTGTTATGCTCCACTTTCTGAACTTGACGGTCCCTTTTCTTACACCCTCCTGTGTGTTATCAGTGATGAGGAATTATCCCAGTACTTGCTGCAGCTGGTCCAAGTTCTCAAGTATGAGCCTTTCCTGGACTGCGCACTCTCGCGTTTCCTGCTTGAGCGGGCGCTGGCTAATCGCAGAATCGGGCAGTTCCTTTTCTGGCATCTCAGGTTGGTTTATATATATATTTACAATGTAGTTATTACCCATCGCAGCATAGCCAGTGTGAAATGATGGATTGGGTTATGCACACAACCTAGTCACAAAGCTGTAATTGATATTGTGCTGCAATATTTAATGTCTTTTATGTTGTTGTTTTTTTTTTCTTGTTTAAATGGATTTTTATAATGATTGAAAGCCTAGGATATCATTATTAGATTGTGAGGGTTCATCAGCAGTTTGAAGGGGGGACGTCACATTCCCTTCATTGTTTACCAGGCACAGCTCTGCGCTTTTAGTAGCGGCTGTGCCTGGTATTACAGTTTACTACAGCCCCATCCCATTTTACTGAATGGAACCGACCTGCAATACCAGGCGCAGCCACTACTAAAAGAAAAGACTGGGATTCTTTACGGTAAGAGCAGTGAGACTATGGAACTCTCTGCCTGAGGAGGTGGTGATGGTGAGTACAATAAAGGAATTCAAGAGGGGCCTGGATGTATTTCTGGAGTGTAATAATATTACAGGCTATAGTTATTAGATTACTAGAGAGGGGTCGTTGATCCAGGGAGTTATTCTGATTGTCTGATTGGAGTCGGGAAGGAATTTTTTCCCCTAAAATGAGGAAAATTGGCTTCTACCTCGAGTAGATTTTAGCCTTCCTCTGGATCAACTTGCAGGATAACAGGCTGAACCGGGGTGGACAGGTGTCTTTTTTTCAGTCTTATAAATTATAGGGCACATTTATTAAGACGAGCATTTTAGATGCCGGTCTTAATAACCCCTGTGGATCCGCCAAAGTTATCAAGAGGCTCCGGCCTCTACATAACTTGGGCAGATCCTCCACCAGTTCTAAATGTAAGACAGTTTCCGAGCGGTCTTACATTTAGACCATTTTCTACACCTAAAACAGGCGTAGAAAATAATGACTGAGCCAGGCCTGCCTCCCCTAATATCTTAAAGATAGGCCATCCGTTTTAAAGAACTGGATAGCCTCTTTAAGTTTCTCCAGGTAGGTCAAATGTTCACCACAATGGAATCTTATAAAATGAGTCTTTGCTGATTTCTCTAATATTTTCAAGGCATTCCTGTTATAGTTGCATCCCTATTTCCATCTTAATCTGTATTTCTGCCAAACTTAAATAATGTATAATTTTAAAGAAAGAGCTGTACTGGGTGCTGTATGATGAAGTATGTGCAGTACTTGTTTTAAGACAGAAGGGGGCTATGTGCAGTAGTTGGGAAATGTCGAATAGGCATTGCCTAATAGTCCAAGGGGTTTCTGCTTTGGATGATCCAGTTTTATTAGAAGGTTGTCCTGATGTTCAGCTGCTCACAGGGTGTCCTGCAGCTTGGACCCCACACAATCGATTGTAATCTGTAGGGAATCTAAAAGCAAATGTTCGCTTCTCCTGCAGCGCCATCACAGACCAAATGAAGCATTACACCCCTCTCATTTAAACCCCCCAGCTTTTTGTGAAGTATGTGCATGTGTTAGGTCCTCCAGAAGGAGATGTTATTTGTAGCTGCTCTCCAATAGAGCATTTGTCAAAGCAATTGTCTGGTATCAAACATACTGGAGTAAAAATACCAGTTTATACCTTTTTAAATCTGAGGTTTTAGTCACTCAGACATGCTCATTTTCTGTGAGCTGGGGTTCCTCTGCCTCTAGCCATTCCTCTGAGGATACGATGAGAGGTTAGATCTCAGGCAGTATAAATATGGAATCATTTGTGGACGCAGATGTAGTTATTGTAGTGCCTTGGGAAGGAAACGCAGCGGCTGGTCTTGATTTTCTCTGAATTTATAAGAAAACCACCTTTCAGAATGACTATTATATCCAGTGATCTTGTCGTTATATAATAGAATGGTCTATTTGCTCAGATGGGATTATTTTATACTGAAGGGTCTATGATTTATAACATACTTCTTTTATGACTGGCAATATAATGGAGAGACATAAAACTCTCCATGGACTAGGCCTCTGCTGACCATATATCTAGCTATAGCAGTATAATAGGAGCTCATTTTGATGTTGAATATGTTGCTTCCTCACTTATATGTACACTGCTGTTATATCCAAATGACACATGATATAAACTATTTCTGCCAACTACTCCTTTACATTCACTCATTCAGAAGAAGAACTCCAAAGCTCGGCATGCAGTTAGGTCTCCGGCAGATATGTAAATGGTTCCAGGTGTGGTCTAGACCCTAGCTATTGCCACAAGTGGGCGTAAATGTGCTTGTTCCACTGCTTTATAAAAAAGGCTCTCAGAGGCTACTTTTAGGTAGTGTACCTCTTGGTGAGAGATTTTTTACTGCTAGACATACCTCTACAACAGAAAGACATTATTGGACAGAAAAAAATGGGATGGCCATTTTAACGAATTGTCCGCCATCTAGGCCATTGTAACCTAGCTGTTAGCAGGTGTTTTGGGCACGCACACAGCGAACAGACTCGGCGATGGGCCAGACATCACGAGCAGTTCCCACAGTCTTGTTGTCCATCATCCAGATACTTCATTACATACCCCTGTCTCTGCCTGGACCATTCATAGCCTCTTAGTAGAAAGACATTTGGAGTCACCGTGCCAATTGCGTTTCCCGCGCTTGTCTGACAGCGTCACCTTTGTTTGCAGTGGTGTCGGTCACTTACATATATCGTCATTACTTTCGTTTCATTAAATTCTTGGTGTGAGATTTATGTTATTTTGTTTTGTTTTTTGTCAATGCCTGTGTGTGTATATGTTTCTTGCTGGTTGCTATGCATTACATGCTATTTTTTTTTCCGTAGATTCGCCATCTTTATATGAAATTACTATTATGCCGCTCCATTTCATCCCTTTCCCGTGTGTGCAAAGAGACTTGTATGTCCAGCCAAGTTTTTATTACTATAGCCAGAAATCAGAGCAGTAAGTTGAAGCTCAGGCCCCAATGTAAAGGGCACCCCTGCACCTACCATGTGCCATTTATAATAGTGCCCGCCTATGTGGCAGCAGTTTTTTTTAGGTACCCCTATATACATGCCCCTGTCTTAACTACTGTTGAAGGTCTCTGTTTAGGGATGAGCGAACTTGTGTTTCAAGGTTCGGGTTATCTAAGAATTCCATTATGGATTCCGCTACCATGGACCATACGTTATAAACCGTGGTAGCGGAATCCATAATGGAATTCTTAGATAACCCGAACCTGAACCTTTGTACACCGAACTTGAAACACAAGTTCGCTCATCCCTATCTCTGTTCTTTCTTTGCCTTCTGAAGGTTAAGTTGAGATGATCTGACATGCCTGTTTTGCGTTGCATATCCAAATTTAATGGCTGATAAATGCTGCAGATTATTGCAGCAGCCCACATGTAACCGAAGTGTGCCCATCACCATGTAGTCTGCAGTTTATTCCTGTGACTTTGATGGATAGACCCCTATAGGAAGCCCACATAATCATTGTACAAGGAATTCAAGAAATGCCTCTTAGTGCTTGACTTGGCAGGACATATAAGCCTCTTAGCACACATGGGAAAGGGATGAAATGGAGCTGCATATATAACCTGTGTGAAGCTAGAAACAGAGAACATGGCCCATGGGTATGATATTATTGGATAGCCATAAGGATATCAGGTCTTGTACTTGCTTTTCTAAGTCTTTCTCATTTTGATATTCCTGGCTATAGGGCTGAAATGCACATCCCCGCTGTGTCCGTGCAGTTTGGTTTGCTGCTGGAAGCTTATTGCCGGGGCAGCGTAGCTCATATGAAGGTGCTGTCCAAGCAGGTAACCAGCACGAGGAGTGCTTGTACAGAATACAATCAGCTCCACCTCTGTGACTCCCACATAGTGTGTCGTGTTCTTAAATCCAAATAAAAGAATAGACAGCACTCCTGTTTGAAAAAAGCAGCGGGTGCGCATCTACAAGGGAAGTGGGGAGCTTCCCTTAATAAGCCGGAAATTGATATATGCAAAAATTGAGGTATGGAGACAGAACGTCCTTCATGTGAAGTTTATTCCAGATGCAACGTTTCGGCAATAAGCCAGCTTGAAAAAAAGCTTAAACGTTGCACCTGAAATAAACTTCGCACGAAGGACGTGCTGGCTCCATACCTCAATTTTTGTTCCTAAATTCTGCTGAATTTCCTCAAACCTCCCAAGAAAATTGTCACCTACAGTGGATATAAAAAGTCTACACCCCCCTGTTAAAATGTCCAGTTTCTGGGATGAAAAAAAAATTTGACAAAGATAAATCATTTCAGAACTTTTTCCACCTTTAATGTGACCTATAAACTGTACAACTCAATTGAAAAACAAACTGAAATCTTTTAGTTGGAGGGAAGAAAAAAACCTAAAATAATGTGGTTGCATAAGTGTGCACACCCTCTTATAACTGGGGATGTAGCTGTGTTCAGAATTAGGCCTCATGCACACGACCGTAAATTGTGCGTCCGCTAAAAAATTCGGCATCCGTTTTTTTGGTAGGATCCTTTTTTTTCCCACAGTTCCCTTGTAATAAATGCCTATCCTTGTCCGCAAATGTGAAAAAAGTAGGACATGCACTATTTTTTTTTTTTTTTTGCTGAAGGGAAACGCGGAACACAAACGGATGAACTATCAGCATTTTTTTGCTGACCCATTGAAATGAATGGGTCCCCATCCTATCGGCAAAAAAACCGGAACGGAGGCCGAGAAAAACAACTGTCGTGTGCATGAGGCCTTTAGCAATCACATTCAAAATCATGTTAAATAGGAGTCAGCAAACACCTGCCATCATTTAAAGTGCCTCTGATTAACCCCAAATAAAGTTCAGCTGCTCTACTTGGTCTTTCCTGAAATTTTCTTAGTCGCATCCCACAGCAAAAGCCATGGTCCACAGAGAGCTTCCAAAGCATCAGAGGGATCTCATTGTTAAAAGGTATCAGTCAGGAGAAGGTTACAAAAGAATTTCCAAGGCATTAGATATACCATGGAACACAGTGAAGACAGTCATTATCAAGTGGAGAAAATATGGCACAACAGTGACATTACCAAGAACTGGACGTCCCTCCAAAATTGATGAAAAGATGAGGAGAAAACTGGTCTGGGAGGCTACCAAGAGGCCTACAGCAACATTAAAGGAGCTGTAGGAATATCTGGCAAGTACTGGCTGTGTGGCACATGTGACAACAGTCTCCCGTATTCTTCATATGTCTGGGCTATGGGGTACAGTGCCAAGACGAAAGCCTTTTCTTACGAAGAAAAACATCCAAGCCAGGCTACATTTTGCAAAAACACATCTGAAGTCTCCCAAAAGCATGTGGGAAAAGGTGTTATGGTCTGATGAAACCAAGGTTGAACTTTTTGGCCATAATTCCAAAAGATATGTTTGACGCAAAAACAACACTTGCACATCACCAAACCCACAGTGAAGCATGGTGGTGGCAGCATCATGCCAAGGGGCTGTTTTTCTTCTGCTGGAACTGGGGCCTTAGTTAAGCTGGAGGGAATTATGAACAATTCCAAATACCAGTCAAAACCTTTAAGCTTCTGCTAGAAAGCTGAACATGAAGAGGAACTTCATCTTTCAGCATGACTACGACCCAAAGCATACATCCAAATCAACAAAGGAATGGCTTCACCAGAAGAAGATTAAAGTTTTGGAATGGCCCAGCCAGAGCACAGACCTGAATCTGATTGAAAATCTGTGGGGTGATCTGAAGAGGGTTGTGCACAGGAGATGCCCTCACAATCTGACAGATGTGCAGTGTTTTTGCAAAGAAGAGTGGGCAAATCTTGCCAAGTCAAAATGTACCATGCTGAGACTCATACCCAAAAAGACTGAGTGCTGTAATAAAATCAAAAGGTGCTTCAACAAAGTATTAGTTTAAGGGTGTGTACACTTATGCAACCATATTATTTTATTTTTATATTTTCTCTTCCCTCTACCTAAAAGATTTCAGTTTGTTTTTCAATTGAGTGGTACAGTTTATAGGTCACATTAAAGGTGGAAAAATTTCTGAAATGATTTATCTTTGTCTCATTTTTTTACATCACAGAAACCTGACATTTTAACAGGGGTGTGTAGACTTTTTATAGCCACTGTATTTTATGTTAATATTGTCATTGCATCTTTAGCCAAAGCCCTCCGACACATTAGCATTGTATTCACTTCTCTATGGCCGGCACATTTTACTAGATCTCTCCTTCATGGAAGGAATTGGCTGACCTGTTCCCTCTTCAGATAACATGTCATTTTGCTTTTGTTCTTAGGTGGAAGCTCTGAACAAGCTGCGCACGTTAAACAGTCTGATTAAGCTGAATGCAATGAAGCAAAGCAAGGTGAAGAATAAGGAAACCATGCATGCCTGTTTGAAGCAAAATGCATACAGGGAAGCCCTCAGTAATTTCCAGTCACCCCTCAACCCCAGCGTTACCCTCTCTGAACTCGTGTGAGTGCCCACTTTCTTCTAGCGTAGATGGATTCACAGAAGTAGACCCAGGGGAGTAAATAAGCATCTGCTGGAGTATTGACTATGGGAAGTCATGTTTTGTGCATCTCTTTATGGTTTGGACCAGTGGTCTACAACCGGTGGCTTTCCAGCTGTTGCAAAACTATGGCTCCCATCATTTCCCAGAAGTTGTAGTTTTGTAATAGCTGGAGAGCCACAAATGAAAATGAGTTTAGACATAAATTTCTCTTTGCATAGATTTATGCAACCACATTATTCTCTCTGAATTAGTAATCAGTAAGTAGTAGAGATGAGTAACGTTTTGTCACTTTGTACCCGTATATAGTTATCATGTTTGGGTTGGTGGAGACAACACCATTGGCAGAGTTTCCTAATATTTGCTGCTCATATCTCTTTTCTCTAACATGGACAGTATAGACAAGTGCAAGTACATGGACTCCAAGATGAAACCTCTCTGGATTGTATACAACAGTAAAGGCTTTGGAGGAGACTATACAGGGATCATTTTCAAAAACGGAGATGGTGAGCCAAAGACTGTAAGACAGATTTATCATGGGCAATGATAACCAGGTGTGCTGCCAGATGCTGCACCTCATCCATCTACGCCAGCTCCTGGCTGGCATCGATTTCAGTGTTCTTCTTCACAAGAAAACTGGAGAAATAAATGGTAAATGTGGCGGGAGTAACGCCACTTGCGCAAAAATATTTGCGCAAGTACCATTGAAAGTCACCAATGTGCGATAAATTCGGCCCTGTGTGTATACTGTATGTATGTGTTCCTTGATTAAATCCATGCACAGCCTTTAGTGTAGCCTGAAGTACATCATATTACAGTAGCAGCAAAGTGCATGAGAGATGAACTGCAAAGTCTGCACGGACATTGACATGCATTGTGGGTTTATACCCAGAGCATGTCCATTTACGGCACAGATGTTCCACCGTAGATTTAATTTTACATGTGTGTCTCTGCACAGATCTGCGTCAGGATATGCTCACTCTCCAGCTACTTCGACTGATGGACATGCTGTGGAAGGAGTCTGGGCTGGATCTACGGTAAGCTACTTCCTGATCCCGATTGGGGGGGGCAGTTGATTGTTTTAAACAATTGTTGTCCACTCCAATGTTGCTTATTAGCTTAGAAGTCCTTGTGTAGGTGGAGCGCTTAGCAGCGTGTGTGCAGTGTGTGAATGCGTCTTGACAGCTACTGACATAGTGTCAGACAAGTGTGCTGTGCAGTGAACCTTTGTGTGCAGGAGCACAGTTACCCATTCCATTTAATCAGTTTTTGCAGGCAACTAGAGGTAGTTTGCTTACATTAGTCCATCCACACATTGCCCCCCTATGTTCAAGCTCTGCAGATATAGTTGTGGTGAACAGGAGATAGTTGCTGCCAAGGTGAGGGAGATGTGCACTAAGTCGTCAACTCCTTGGGGTGGAAACAAAGTGTTTTAATTGTTTGTTATGGCTCACAGACGTTTTATCCTTATGTCAAATTAAAAGTGAAGTTTTAATACACACATTATACCTGGGTCAAGATGGGTCTATGCCATTCTTGGCATTAATATATATGCTGATCAGGAGTCTGGCACCTCCAAAATCCGTATTAAAGTAAGCCTACCAACGTGTAGGTGCTTCAAAACACAACCACACCTTTCTTGTGAAAATCCAGGCCTCTACTCCTGAGAAATGCTTCTTTTAATTTTAATGCAAATAAGGGTAGGGTGTTTTATTCGGTGCACCTGGCGTTCCCCTGTGTCATCTCTACTGGTTCTGGAGTCTAAGGGACTGTCAATCAAACAAGGGCAGGTTCTGGGTGGGGTTGCTCGCGGAGCGTTGGTGCACCAAGCCAAGTGGCCTTAGCCACTGTATCCCAAAAACTTTATTTGAATATAAAAGAAGCATTTCTCAGGATTAGATACCAGATTTTCACAAGAAAGTTATAGGTGTGTTTTGTTTTTTTCAGATTTATCTAAGGCTACTTTCACACTGGCGTTTCTGGGTCCGCTTGTGAGATCAGTTTCAGGGCTCTCACAAACGGCCCAAAACGGATCAGTTCAGCCCCAATGCATTCTGAATAGATAAGGATCCGTTCAGAATGCATCAATTTGGCTGCATTTGGTGTCCGTTGCATTTTTGAGGCGGTCACTAAAACGCAGCTTGCAGCGTTTTGGTGTCCGCCTTAGGATGCGGAGCCAAACAGATTCGTCCTGACTTACAATGTAAGTCATTGGGGACGGATCAGTTTTTTACTGACACAATATGGTGCAATTGAAAACGGATCCGTCCCCCATTGACTTTCAATGTAAGTCAAGACAGATCTGTTTTGACTTAGACTTTTTTTTTTTTAAAGGGTTTCTACCATCAGAATTTCTGTTATGTAGCTGAGTGACATTGGCGATGTGCTAATGTCAGCAGTACATAACAGTGTGTTTTTTTACCTTTCTCTCTGCAGCCGTTCTGCTAAAATACACACGTTTACAATATGCTAATGAGCCTCTAGGTGCTATGTGGGCATAGATTCAGCACCTAGAGGCTCCGTCTACTCCCCCTTTATCCTGCCCTGGTCCTCCGTTCTGCCCTCCCCGCTCCTCTTGATTGATGTCCAAGTTCGCAGCATCGTTGAGGCAATCCCGTGCCTGCGCCGTTCACTTCTATATTTGGCGCAGTAAGTGATGGCCGCGCTCCTGGTGCCGGTTTCCTCACTGCACCTGCGCCGACTACGTCACAGTGAGGAAGCCGGCACCAAGAGCGCGGCCTTCACTCACTGCAATACAGAAGTGAACGGTGCAGGCACGGGATTTCCTCAATGATGCATGGAACTTGGACAGGCAGAACGGAGGACCTGGGCGGGATAAAGGGTGAGTAGACGGAGCCTCTAGGTCAGGGATGTCAAACTCGTGGCCCTCCAGCTGTTGCAAAACTACAACTCCCATCATGCCTGGGCATACTACAGCTATCAGGGAATGATGGGAGTTGTAGTTTTGCAACATCTGGAGGGTCATGAGTTTGACATCCATGCTCTAGGTGCTGAATCTACGCCCACATAGCAACTTGAGGCTTATTAGCATATTGTAAAAGTGTGTATTTTAGCAGAACGGCGGCAGGCAGGGAGTTATAAAGCATACTGTTATGTAGTACTGACATCAGCACATCGCTAATATCAGTCAGCTACATAAGAGAAATTCTGATGGTAGAAACCCTTTAATGAATAATGCAAACGGATCCGTTCTGAACCTTACCTGCATGGCGTTATGCTTACTGTGAAACCAATTTTGTTGGGGACAGACTCCCTTGGAGAGTCAATGATTTGCATGCTGTTTGTAACTCACAGATGTCATAGTCCAAAAGTGGTTTATACTGAATACAAGGAAGTGTTAATAAGTCCGGGCTGTGTGCACTGCGTATTGTGTGTTTTTCTCCAGATAAGGCTACATGCACACGAACTTTGTTTCCATGTCCATTCCGTTTTTTTTTGCTGATAGGATGCGGACCCTTTCATTTCAATGGGGCCGCAAAAAATGCGGACAGCACACCGTGTGCTGTCCGCATCAGTATGTCCGTTCCGTAGCCCCGCCAAAAAAAAAGAAGAGCATGTCCTATACATGTCCTACGTTTTAGGCATTGTAACAATGGATCCGCAAAAAAAAAAAACGGATCACATACGGTCGTGTACATGTAGCCTAAAGGTGACTTTGTGATTGGTGACATATTTAAGGGTCATAATAGTTTTACTGTTTTGCTGTTTATACAGTGAGGTTATCAGTTGCATTCTCCGTAGCCTGACACATGCTGTCCATGCACACAGAGCAGTTTCCAAGTCTGTAATAACCTGACAGGTGAGAAGTGTCCTCAGCCCATTCAGCCTTCTCACCCCCACGTGTATGGCTTGCCCTCCCGCTGACTCCTGTCAGCTGCTCTTGACAAGGATGTTTTTATACTCCCCTCCTGCTGCTTCTCTTGGGAGCCCGGCTGTCAGCGCTCGTCCGCTGGACGGGAAGTAACTGGCCTTACGCCCACAACCTCCATAGTGTGGGTGTGACAAATGACTGTGGAATAAGGCCAAGTCACCCAATGACCCTGGCCACACTTAGCCCCGGGTTGTCACCCCTGCAGAGCACGGTCTCATGCTTGCTGCGCTGACACCTTTTGTTCTCAGAACGTTATCCCAAAAAAGGGAACTTGGCAAATTCTCATCTTCTTCCTTTCTGCGCACCACGAACAGCCATATTGTCGCCTATATAGCAGCTGTAGTGAGTGAAATGTAATGTTTACCGGTAGTATAACCCTTAAAGGGGTTGTCCAGAATTAGTGCTTTCTTTCAGAAACTGCACCACCCATGTCGTGTTCAGTATTGCAGCTCAGGCCCATTCACTTCAATAGAGCCGAGCTGCAATACCAGATACAACCTATAAGCCGGCGTGGCACTGTTTCTGGATGAAAGTAGCCATGTTTTTCTGATCCTGGACAACCCCTTTACCTTCCAAGACACAAGATAGACTAGAATGATTTGTGTTCAGTTAGCATTACAGTTTCAACTTCAAGCACAACTTCAAGGAAGCCAAAGAGTAAATTCCTAAATCGGCCGTCTCCACTTACATGTATGAGAAGAGTGCTCTGATCATCTCCATCCCCTGTACACCTGGTGCGGCAGTGCCCCCTGGTGGTGGCTGATAGAATGTCACACATACAATACTTGCAGCAGTGGCTATATATGCCATTCACAACCGCATGCTTCTTGAGATTAATTATTTACGACCAATACACATCTGTGTCTCAGGATAATACCTTATGGATGCCTGGCAACAGGAGATCGATGTGGCATGATAGAAGTGGTGTCCGCAGCAGAGACCATTGCAGATATCCAGCTTGACTCCAGCAACTTGGCGGCAGCAGCTGCCTTCAACAAAGACGCTCTTCTGAACTGGATCAAGGAGTGCACTGCAGGGTAAGTTCTCTGGTTCTGATCTTCATTGCTGTCAGTGCACTATGTTTTCAGATCAATTTCTAATATCATTTAATATTGTTACGTGCAACAACCCCCTTAACCCTCATTATGCTATTCTTGCTTTTCGGTACAGAGATGATCTGGAGCGAGCTATTGAGGAGTTCACCCTGTCCTGCGCCGGCTACTGTGTAGCTACTTACGTGCTTGGGATCGGGGACAGGCACAATGACAACATAATGGTCAGAAAAACAGGACAGGTAAGACATTGAGGTATCTTCTAGCTGAAGTTATTTGACCAGTGAGATGTACATGTGCACCAGCGTTTATGGGCCAAGTATTTCTAACCCACATTGCTTTTGTGAAAGGTATTGTACAGAAATAATGCACGTAGTGATGTCACAGAACGGGGACAAAAAAACAGTAATATAATGTAAGGACCATGCAGTGATGTCACAGCAGAAGTATAATAAACAGTAATGTAAGAAGGATGCACACCGTTGTCACAGTACAAGTATAATAAACAGAATTATAATGGAAGCATGATGCACACCATTATGTCACAGTACAAGTATAATAAACAGTATAATAATGGAAGCATGACGCCTACCGTCATGTCAGTACAAGTATAATAAACAGTATAATAATAATGTAAGGATGGTGCACACGGTCATGTCACAGTAAAAGTAAAATAAACAGACTTAGAATGTAAGAATGATGCACACAGTAATGTCACAGCAGAAGTATAATAAACGGTATAATGTAAGGATGATTCACACAGTCATGACACAGTGCAAGTATAATAAACAGTAATATAATGTAGGAATAATGCACACAGTGATGTCACAGGACAAGTATAATATACAGTGATTGCTTTGATGTCACAGCACATTGGTAAGCACAGGGATAACGGAGTGATGTCACACAGTAATGTCACATTACAGAGATGTAACAGGTACCAGAATATAAACTGGTATTCACAGGAGAGAGCTGTACTGTTAAGGGGGTTTTCCGGTTCTTTAAAATGTATGTCCTGCCCTTAGGTTAGGGCAGTGATGGCTAACATTCGGCACTCCAGCTGTGGTGAAACTACGACTCCCAGCATGCTCCATTTATTTCTGTGGAGTTCTGAAAACATCCAAGCAAGTGTGCATCTTGGAAGTTGTAGTTTTACCACAGCTGGAGTGCCGGAGGTTAGCCATCACGGTAAGGGCATCAATATTGGCTTAGTGGGGGTTCAGTTCTCTGCACCGCTATTGATCAGCTGTTTGAAGTGAACTTCCAGGAAGTTCCATGTCCTCTGCTCTGTACGGCACAGCTCCATGCTATTTGTGGCGGCCGTGCCTGGTATTGCAGCTCAGTCTCATTCACTTGAATGGGACGAAGCTAGAATGCCAGACGCAACTTCTACTTAAACAATGACGGGGACAGCGCAAACAGCTTATCAGTGGGGGTGCTGAGGGCTGGACTCTTCAAAGGATTGAGACCCTTACTAAACATTCATGGAAAAAATGAAACATAGAAAATTTGTATATAAGCTAAATGAGGCAGCTTTATAGTCTTTCCTTCCTCCTGCCCCCCATATACAATTGTGATGATGAGTTTGGGAAAAGTTGAGGAATTTAGGCTACTTTGGTGCCGCTAGAAGACAGCTTGCTGCAAAAAAGAAAACCTTGAGATATATATATATATGTATCTCAAGACCCCAGTCTGCTGTCCTCTGGTTAGAGCACTGTGGGGGCATCATAATTTACATGTCCATCGCAGGCCAGAAGCTTAGAGTAGAATTAGCGGGGGTTTAATGGATCGGGGGGGCTAGTGCTGGATGAACAGTCAGCACAAAGCCTAATGGGGTTGGGAAGTAAGAAACAAAAGAACCAGGAAGTCCACCTACAGCACTGATAACGTTATTTGGCGTAACTCAGAATGGGATTAGGGGTAGGATAGGGCAGTTTTTAATAATTGAGTTTGGGTACTGGAACACCCTGTTAATAAAGAGCTCGATCTGCAGATGCAGCATTATTTAAGATTGTAGACCGATATGGAAAATAGACACAAATACAGATAAATGCATTTTTACTGGAAATCATTGTCTTGTCTTCCTTCAGCTGTTCCACATTGACTTTGGTCACATTCTGGGGAACTTCAAGTCCAAGTTTAAAATTAAGAGGGAGCGTGGCCCCTTTATTCTTACTTATGACTTCATCCATGTCATCCAACAAGGGAAGCCAGGGAACACGGAAAAATTTGGCAGGTAAGTGTGCAAAAAATTCAGCACAAATAAAGACTTCTTAACCACGAGTTTATATTATACAAAAACCCTGCCGCCTGCTCCATTGTGAAGTATGACGGAGAATGGATGCATCTTGATGCTGAGCGAGAATTGAACAAAAAATGAAATGTCTTTGAGAAGTCAATAGTGAACTAGAAAATCTACAATTTCTGGGAAAAGGAAAAGTGTAACTGTTGTGTGGTTGGAGTGGCTGGAGTAACTGTTGTGTGGTTTGAGTGGCTGGAGTAACTGTTGGAGTGGCTGGAGTAACTATGGAAAGATTGGACTGGGCAGAGTAACTGTGTGGAGTGGGCAGAGTAAAGGTAGTTAACATTACACTAACCAATTGATTGATCAAATTTAAAAAGTGCGCATGGCAAGCTTGATAGTGAGAAATGCATTTCAACTTTTATTTATTTATATAGCACATTTAATTGCAATGTTGTTGCCCAAAGTGCTTCACAGTTACATTAAAACATACATTTTTAAAAACATTAGCAGCCGATTTGTGCAGGTGGGCTTGAATATGATGGAGTGGTGGCAGTTTAGAAATCATGTCCTGATTTTTCAGCTCACACTCTAGCTTTTGTCACTCTGCTGGCTGCTCACACACCTGGGTTCCTATGGCAACTCACTCTACAGCAAGGGCAGAGAAGAGCGGTTAAAAACAAACTGCTCCAACTTGTTCACTTCACTGGTGGTTGCCATCTTTAAACGGTTGTAGTTTAAAAATTATAAATCCTACAGCGAAGGGAGAATCACAACACCCAGACCTACATTTTGATGCATAGTTTGGAAATGATGTCCTGATTTTTCAGCTCCCACTCTAGTTTTGAACATTCCGCCGTTCATTCCTATGGGACCAATTTCGCCACAAAAACGCCGATATTTCTTGAACCATTCGGCGAAATGTCCCACAAAGTAATAGCACACCAATTGGGAACAATGCGCACGTTTCGGTATATTACTATTTATGTAGTGTAAAAACTGTGGGAGGAGTTAGGGTGGTAAATTTGGCTATACTAATAAGAATATATATGTGAGAAAACAGTGCCATGCAATAAAACTTAATAAGAATTGGTCTGACATGGCAAATGTGTTATTGCCTCGTCTGTATTCATTCTGTCTCAGTATTTTGCAAAGTGTTCAAGGCTTTCTCTGGTTTCTGTTTGCTTCCATACAGGTTTCGACAGTGCTGTGAGGATGCGTACTTGATCCTGCGTAGGAATGGAAACCTCATCATCACACTCTTTGCACTCATGCTGACCGCTGGACTGCCAGAACTTAGCTCTGTAAAAGATATTCAGTATGTCAAGGTAATCTGATCAATGTGTTAATCCACAATACAAAGCTTTCTTCTGTCAAAGTAGAGCATATACCAATCTGATAAGACACTGCCATCACTCCTAAATGTCCCTTAACACGGGACGACACAGCAGGCGATTGTCGGGAAGGAAGCATTCCTTCTTGATAAGCGCCTGCTTGTCGGTGAGAACGGCCACTGCATTTTCATGCATCAATCTTCCCCCCCCTTTCCCCTTATCGCTAATGCCATCTCTCGTCCCCATACTGACTAGTTTGTTGGCAGTAGATGCTGTTTACACTGCACAATCTGCTGCTGACAAACGATTTTTGTGACCACATGAATGATCTTCATTGCTCGTTCATCAGGTAATTGGCAGCACGTTTACACCTATGAACGCTTGTTAGCAATTATCTGTGGGATTCTTGGTCCATGTAAAGGGCCCTTAAGAACTTTACATCTCTTGACATATAAGTAACTTTCTCAATTACATAGAGAACATCTACAAATATAAATAAAAAAGGGAACCTTTGATCACATATGACGCTCCTATGTTGTACAGGATGGCAAAAGGTTTGAAAAGATGTGTTTTTTTTATTTATTTCATTTTCGCAAAAATATAAAGTTTATATGGAGTGGGCAGACTAACTGCCTGTGAATAAATATGTGGGAGGTCCCAGTCTCGGGAATAGTCATGCCATTATGGCTTGCAGGCCAGTTCCAGGTGGCATCCAGCATGTGCACAGTGCCCAGATGAAGCAGATACCAATACACATCACACTATAAACATACTATTCACAGGTAGTGTGCGTTACCTTAGAACTGTACTTTTATGCTGAAAGATTAAAATCTATTTCTTTTACCAGTAAAAAAAAAAAAAGGCCAAGAATAAAGGTGCATTTGGATGCTGCAAAGCGCAGCTGATTGTTGGGAAGGCAGCGTTCCTTCCCGACAATCGGCTGCCCATTAAGTGGGGGGGGAGCGATGTATTTGTATTTTTATATGCAGCGATCACCTCCTCAGTATGAGGACGAGTGATGGCTGCTGCTCTGACTCCTCCACATACAAAATAATTGTTCCTGGGTAGCAGACTGCTGTATAGACAGCAGGATCTACTGCCCCGGAACGCACCTCAGATCATTGCACCCAATGAACAAGCAATTCGGGAACGAGTGTTCTTAGGAATGTTCATTCCCTATTATCGGGCATGTAAATCCAGCATAAGTGCAAGCATTTTTTGTGCTTTTTTTATTAATTTTTTTGCAGTTTTATCACTGACGTTTTTTTTTTTCTTGCCGTTTTTTCCCTGTACATAAGATGATGTGAAGATGCCTGACAAAATTAGCTACATCATGCTGCTTTTTTGTAAAGAAACCAGGGAAGAAGGGACGCAAATGAGCTCATAACAAGCTCTGCCTCTAATGCCACCAGATGTAAGGCAGCTATCCTAATAGTCAGTGTTTGACTTGAGACATGAATTGGATAATAAGCCGGTATCTCATCTGCAGACGGCTGTTTCGGAGTGAAACAGTGCAGAGTAGATAGTACTGGCTTAGGGCTCAAGCACATGGCCGTTGCAGTTTTTGCGGTCTGCAAATTGCAGATCCGCAAAATGCAGATTCCAGCCGAGAGCCTGCAAACATTTTTTTCACTCCTTCACAAATGTCTTCTCTTTGTCCGCAAAATGGACAAGTATAGGACATGTTCTATATTTTTTTTTTTTGCGGGGCTGCGGAATGGGCATACAGATGCAGACAGCACACAGTGTTCTGTCCGCATCTTTTGCGGCCCCATTGAAGCAAACGGGTCTGCATCTGATCCGCAAAAAAACAAAATGCAGATTGGATGCCGACAAAAACCAGTCATGTGCATGAGCCCTTAACTGGGTGAGAGGCCCAAGTCAACACAACGGTCGTGGGCATGAGGCCTTATAGGATAGCTGCCTTCCATCTGGTGGCATCAGAGGTAGAGCTTGTTAAGAGCTCATTTGCATCCCTTTCTTCCCAGAACTCCAGAGGAGCATGTATGGTCTATAAGTCTCCTCACGCTGATTATGGCCTCTTGCACACGAAAGTGTGCGCCCTGTGGCCATGCTGTGGGCCGCAATGCACGAACACCCACCATGGGGCAGCTGCAGCAGATCGCGGACCCATTCACTTTAATGGGTCCACGATCCGGCCGTTCCACAAGAAGATAGGACATGTTCTATCTTTTTGCGGAACGGAAGTACGGGACGAAACCCCACGGAAGCATTCCGTAGTACTTCCGTAGGGTTCCGTTCCATGCTTCCGTTTCGCATCTCCGGATTTGCGGACCCATTGAAGTGAATGGGTCCGCATCCGTGATGCGGAATGCATACGGAACGGTGCCCGTGTATTGCGGATCCGCAAATGTGGTCTACAATACGGTAACGGGGCGCACACGTCTGTGTGCAATAAGCTCCCCGCAAGGAGTCCCCGCGTTTCCCATAGACCCTCTCGAGCTGATTTTTTATTATTGCAAAAAAACTTTCCAAAAACCAAAAAGTGCAGAAAACGCCAGCAAAATAGTGTGAAAGCACCCAATATGCAATGACAAGTCAGAGAAAAACTGTCAGTTTGATACCAGAAATATGATAATGTAATTAGTTTTACAAAAGGAAAAAAAAATCTAAATAATAAAGAAATTTTTAAAACATGACCGTCTGGGATTACTGTAGGACTGGACAGGGAAACACTGTGCTAGGAAAAACCTGCAAGATGATTTTCTCCTTGTGAGTGGGACCACGCACCGAGGAGTGACCCTATCACAGTCAGCAAATGCAACCTGTACAGTATTTTCAGGTGCAGCCCCAAGCCACCTGCTGGTTTACAGTAGAAGTACACGCCGTCACTGCCTTCAGCTGCAGCTTCGTCTCGCCCTCTCATGCTGGGTGTACATGGAGCAGTAGTGTGCCAGGCAAGGCCCTTTTTTTTTTTTTATTTTTTTTTTTACATTTCACCTGTGAAAACAGTGAAGCCAAACACATGTGGTTGGTAATTGGCCTTGCGGCTCACCACTGCCAAAAACCCACCGTGATTCAAATCCGTTAGCTCTCAGCTGCTGATCCCAGAGCGCGGTGCAATGCAGTTTCCTTTATGCACTTAGTTTTGGTTTGCTTGCTCTGAGGCAAAAGTGTAAGACATCTGTGCGTGCTACCTATTTACAGGGAACATGTTTGCTCCTGTATACCCTGACTGAGGGCGGTATAGTGCTGATGGCATTCTGTACTTGTACAGTACTGACCTGCCACAGATCACAGCACGCCCCAGCGCTGCAAGAGAGAGGAGTCCTGTGACGCATCTCGCCCCCGCTCTTCCCCACCACAACAGGAAAATAACTCAATCATAGTCTGGACGTGGTCATTTTGTGCCTTTTTATGTATTTTGTGGGTTAAGCTTAAACCCTAAAGGCGAACACGGACGTAATTCTTATGACTGATTTGTTTCACCCCTGGCCATGAACTGGTCATATACATTAGGGTCTATTCACACATCAGTGTGTATTTTGCGGATCCGCAAAACACAGACAGCGGCAATGTGCGTTCCGCATTTTGCGGACCGCACATTGCCGGCACTAAGAGGATATGCCTATTCTTGTCCGCTATTGCGGACAGGAATAAGACATGTTCTATTTTTTTCAGGATCGGAATTGCGGACCCGGAAGTGTGGGTCCGCAGTCCCGGATCGGGGCCGCACATCCTGCGGCCCCATAGAAATGTATGGGTCCGCAATTTCGGATGTGTGAATCGAGCCTTAATCTGTAAAACCAACATTGGTTAACTGGATAATCTGACATTGATTGTAGCCAACGGAAAGTTAGGACTGTGTACTTCTGATGCTTCTCCAGCCTCTGAGGTGATAGCAGAACTGCAGTCATACAGTCGGGGACTAGAGTCCTATCTAAAGTCTATGGTCAGCCCGATGCATAGGATCCTGCTGCTCATTCGTTTTTAGAGAATTTGGATTTTAGTTGCTGAAGCTCTTGATTTCTCCTTGGCCGAGCAGCTCCAGAAGTATCCAGAGCGGCCCAGACCTCCTCCGTCCATACAGATCAGTGTCCTGAGTAAATGCAGGATGATGGGGGCAGTAACAACAATGTTTCGCTGTGGCCAACATTAGTAATTAGTACATATGGCAGGGGCGTAGCTATATGGGATACAGAAGTAGCAGTTGCATCTGGGCCCTAGTGCCTGAGGTGACTCAAAGATCCTTCTAAGGGTCCATTCACACGTCCGTAGTGCATTGTGGATCCGCAATACACCCGGCCGGCACCCTCATAGAACTGCCTATTCTTGTCCGAATTTTTTTTCCGGAGCTGCGAACCGGAAGATCAGGGCCACGCTCCTGAAATGCGGATGCGGAGAGCACATAGTGTGATCTCCACATCCGTTCCGTCCCCATAGAGAATGAATGGGTCCGCACCTGTTGCGCACAATTGTGGAACGGGTGCGGACAACACTTGTGGACGTGTGAATGGAGCCTAACATATAAGAAGCCCCCTCAGGTATTAAAGGTACATGGGGCCCAGGAACTGAATTTATGCCGCCCAATGTTCAGGCCAATCATCAGGAACAAACGTACCAACAAGCAATAATCTGCCCATCTAAAGGTGCTGCAGGTCACCTGATGAATGGGCAAAACTCTTGTTCATTGGGTGAAACAATCCTTCATGCGGACGAATCATCGTTTGTGGGCAGCAGATGGTTCTGTGTAATCAGCGTCCTGCTTCCCAGTAACAATGCAACTGTCGGAAAGGAACGCTTCCTTCCTAAGAATTGTCTGCTCATCAGCGCAGTGTAAAGAACAGAATAAAATAGAAATACAGTACGACATTGATATTGTCTAATAACTCGCGCACAAGAGTTATACATATATTTTTGACACTTGGCTGGATCCAAGCCCCCAAAAGGGCCAAGACAACAGTGCTAACCTCTGGTTACGCTCTGCGCGCACTGCATGAAGTCTGATACATAAACTGTTAGTGTAGCTAGCTTTATGTCTGGAGATGTCCTCTGACATCAGATTTTTGTTACAAAACTTCTCGTTTTTCCCCCTAGGACTCCTTGGCTCTGGGAAAGACAGAAGAAGACGCACTTAAGCAGTTCCGACAGAAGTTTGATGAGGCTCTGAAGGAGAGCTGGTCAACCAAAGTCAACTGGATGGCACACACTGTGCGTAAGGATTACAAGTCCTAGCGGCTCCTTGATGGCCTGTTCTATGTCTGTAATGGTCTGGCTCTACGTTTGTATCCTGGTCCTGGAAAGATGCAACTGTACTATGGAACGGCCGTCCCGGCAGCTACCATGGGGGAAATGGTGCCCGAATGTATGATGTCGTAACCAATTGTTGATGGTGCCTGAATGTATGAGGTCATTACCAGTCCTTGTAGTTCTTCCTGACTGAGGGAAACTGCAAAAGAGCAGCTGGTGAGAAAGAACTGAATGTGAGACCAGACGTGTTCAATTCAAAGACATTAATGCCAATATTTGTACAGTAGAGGTTGGTGAGGACACTTCTGATGGACGTAAAAGGGATAGGACAATGATTGCTTGGTGAACAGGAGTTGAGGCCTAGAATCTCCTTGCCTCTGAGCAAGTCTGTGGTTTTGCACACTTTCAGTTTTGATATCCTACTTGAGCCCTTTGTTTGATAATCAATTTTTTTAATCAACTTTTTTTTTTTTTTTTTTTTTTTTTTATGATATTGTGCCGCCCGTGTGGCTCAACCCTTACAAATGATCTTAGATTATTTTTTATTTGACGTCTTCCTGAAAACTTGGTAACTGTTTCAGCTCTGCACTGCCGTATGGGATTATGTCAGGTGCTTAGAGCTTGATTATGAATGTCTTCCATTCATTATTCCATATCCGTTGTGGCCTACAGCAATTTGTTGGATGTGTTTCCCAGTATTTTGGGGTTTCTGCTCATTTATGAATTCTCTTAGCAGAATGATCACTACATGTTCTTATAGTCTGCTTCCTTACTACACTGAAATCGATACCTCTTGTACCTTCTTAGTAAGGGGGCTCTTCCATGCAGGCTGTCCCGGACCTGGAGAACCAGTGTTAACTTAGTGACTACTAGAAAAGGATAACACAGACCCGCTTTGCTCAAGCTTCGACTTGCCATGATGGTAAGAATGGGCCATTTTAATATTGCTGAGAAAGCAGACTAATAAGATGGTAAAAAATTCCCCCAGGGCTACATTTCCGCATCTCATCTCTAATATTTGCAATGTGCAATTCTAGGTGCCACATTGTAGTAATAGTATCATCTGCTGCTGTCACGCCCTGGAGAACGAGGGGGCTGTCTTGTCATTAAAGCAGTTTTCCAGGATCCTCAGGATAGGTCATGAATAGTGATGAGCGAAGCGAGCTTCATATGTTACATCCGAAGTCTTATTAATACTGCACGGCGATCCGTCTCCATACAGTATTAGAATGTATGGGCTCCGATGAGCCGAAGTTAGTTATTCACGAAGACGCGCGTGACTTGAAGCAATAACTTCGGTAGTTGATTTTTAAATTGGAAAACCACTTTCAAACTTGGTACCGAACTCTGCTTCGGTTCTGAGGTACCAGTCGAGACCAGAGTACTGTTTCAAGTTTTAAAGTGGTTTTCCACTTTAAAAATCAACTACTGAAGTTATTCAACAAAGTCACACGCAACTTCGCAAATAACTAACTTCAGCTCATCAGAGCCCATACATTCTAATATGGATCTCGGTACAGTATTAATCCAAAGTTTTGAACAAAGCGACTTCGAATGTAACATCCGAAGCTCGCTTCTCTCATCTCTAGTCATGAATATCAGATCAGTGGGGGTCCGACACCCCGCACCTCCATTGACCCGCTGTTTTGGGTCAGTCGTGGCATGCAAACTGTACAGTGTACAGAGCTGGAAGCAGACGGCGTCATACACTGCGTAATGGCAGTACCTGGATACTGCACCTCAGCCGACACAGACGCTGGAACCTACACAGTGTACAGAGCCTTCTTCAACTGCTATATACACTGTATAATTTCCAGTGCTGCGGCTCCCTGATCAGTGGCGGTGTCGGACTCCCTCCGATCTGATATTGATGATCTTTCATGAGGCTAGGTCATCAGTATCTATGTCCCGGGGAAAACCCTTTGAAGACCTCTGCAGCAGCACTTCTCCAGGATCTCCCTGTGACGGATATTGCTGCATAGTTCCACACTGAGATCTAGTTTTATATATATGAGCATAGTCTAATGTGCTTGACTTTGGGTTCTTTTGCAAAGATGAAAGCCTGAGAAGATCATGTGCAATTCATATGAATATGCAATGTAAAAGTTTTGAGTCATGTCTGCTGCCAGTTGTATGTTTATTGTGTTTGTGAGAATAGAGACTGAATGTGATGTGACTAAGATTTACATAAGGCTACATTCACAGGACCGTATGTGTTTTGCGGTCCGCAAAAAATAAAATAAAAGCGGATGACGTTCCGTATGGCGCACTTTTTTTTGCAGATCCATTGCCTATCCTTGTCAGCAAAACGGACAAGTATAGGACATGTTCTTTTTTGCGGGGCTATGGAACAGACATACTGATGCAGATAGCACACGGTGTGCTGTCTGCATTTTTGGTGGCCCCGTTAAAACTAATGGCCCCGCATTCTATCTGCAAAAAAAAAACGGAACGGGCACAGAAACAAAATACGTTCATGTGAATGTAGCCTAAGGCAGATTATAATGGAAAAGAGAGATTTATTTATTCCACTTTTTTTTTTTTTTATAAAGGAGAAGAGACTATTTTATAATGATTTGACGGTTGTCGCACGACTCCTCTATTTATTTAAAGCCCGGGAGTTGCGGCTTTGCTGTGATTTTCCCAGTGGTAGAATGTTCTATTTTGTACAGAATGTGTACCTGGCACCGTCCTCCTTTATACCAAGCACCGCACAGGAGGCGCCAGGACTGCTCAATGCTTCTGTTGCACACGTCTTACACTGGAAAACAAGTCTGTGTACATAAGACAGAATATTCCACTTTTTTAATGAGAATGTATCCGCGTTGATTTTACACTGTAAAGAGGACACAAATCTGATTCAGATGCCGAATAAACATAACCGATGTTCTGTAGTCAGTGGCTGATGTGTCTTTCTTTTTTTTTTGTTTGGTTGATTTATAAAAAAGGTTTTCAGTTGTTTACTTAAAGGGGTTGTCCACTTCCTGGCTACTGATGACTAGTTTGTTTGTAAGATGAATATATAACACTAATACAGCCTTTGTTGAAATTCTGCAGCATTTTCTATATTTCATAAGGTATGCCCCATTGTTTGCCAAGTCTTTTGTGCTGTCCATAAAATGGCTGCTGATGGAGGGTCATGTGACCAGGCAATACAGTGCACCTGTCACCTGTACTTGCACTGTTGGGAGTTTAGTGCAGTGTATTAGAATGGAGGAGGCTGAGTGATCTGCCTGGTCACATGACCCTCCGTTAGCGGCCATCTTGTAGACAGAACTTCTATATGGACAGCACAGGGGGCATGACTTATGACCTATAGCAAACAGCACATGATATCAACAAAGACTATATTAGTGCCATCTTACATACACACTGGTCACAAGTAGCCAGAAAATACGGATACTAGCTGCATGCACGCCACATTTTCATAGTTGAACTGCCTATTTCTGTCTGCAAAACGGACTAGATTAGCACATGTTCTATAATAACGGCCGCGCAGATGCGGACAACATATGGGTGAAATCTGAGTTCTGTCCACATTTTTTACGGACCCATGGAAAAGGGCAAAAATTGTGGATCAGATGCGGACTCAAGCAGCGATCATGTGCATGAAGCCTAAAGGGTTTGAACAACTTCTCTTCTCCTCAGGATAGGCCATCAATAGCTGATCGGCAGGGGTCCGGCATTGACTTCAGTGGGAGCAGGAATGCCGGCCTCCCGCCAATAGCCTATCCTGAGGATAAGCCATCACTTACAAAAGGCTAAACAATCCTTTTTGTGAATATTGACTTGCCCATACAGAGGAAAAAGGAACGCAGTGCTTGATGGGGAAGGTAGGTGTCCTAGAGTTTCCAGGATGGGTTCACAGGAAGTAGGCTACACAGAGGAGACTCATTACCTGTTTACAGAGGAAAGCATGCACCGGACTGGTGGTCACACTGGAGGTCACATGACCAGGCACCTGTAATTAAAAGGTTCAACAGGTGATGAGTTAGGATGAAATAGAAGATACTGCTAGAATATTGATGGTGAGATAGCATTATTTGTGGGGGAAAAAAATAAAAAAATTTGCTGTACGGCAGACGTCTGGTCTTTAAAGATGGCGCCCTCTCACAAGCTAAATACATTAAGTATTTCTGTGATCATACTGACAGAAGAATGAAGGCAACAGGTTAGTTTTACCACATAAGGAACGATGTAAAAATGACCCCTAATAAACTATGGTGGAATACACGCCCCCAACTGGTTACCTCCCCTCTGTACCCTTACTGCAGACTGCTAGCAGTTCATTCATATCTTCTAGCAGAAATATTAAAGGAATGGCACAACATAGAGCCATAAGAATAGATGTTCCAGAATCGTTCTTACATGGGCAATGCATGACGCTATTAAAACAGGCATGTCCGGAGTGGTGAAAGGTCCTCTTTAAGTGCACCATGGGTGGGACCAAACCACTTTGCACCCTTGCTTCTCCCTCTCTTTCTTTATTGACAGGGCAGGCAGGATGACTATGCTGGAACCTTGGTTGTGGATTTTAAATTATAAATAAAGAAAAGTCCTGTTGTATCTATAGAAAACAATAGATCGCTTCCCTCTTGTAGCATTTCATGGGGGCTATAACAGAATAACGTAGCCACTGCCTAATTATTGTTGATAGCACTTGAAGTGGTAAAACGTGCATAAAACTCCTGAAATTTAGTGTAATTGTTCTGTTTTGGTCTGGAGGTCCCTTGTGGTCTTCTTGCTAACTGTTCCTCCACCCTACTACAGCTCTGGGCAGGTGTCATGACACACCTGAGAACCTGGACCAGTTGCAGATAAAAAGCCCTATTTAGTGACGTTTTGCTTCTTGATATGGATGTCAATGGGATACATTTCATTATGGGATAAATGCTGAACTCCATGTGAAATTTAGCCATATGAACATAGCCTAAGAAAGATAACTCTGTTCGCCCAGTACATCAGAACCCCTCTGATGTTTCACTTGAAATTTTCAAGGAGTGTTGACGTGGGTTGGATAATAGAAAGATTAATGTTGGAAATTTTTATTCTATGATTCTACAATTAGTCATACCACATTTTATGGTTTTTTTTTATGTTAATACTTTTGCTGCATAACACTGTTTTGAGAAAAAAATATTTTTTTTATATCATCACTTTCTTAGGAGCTTATTTTTTGCACAACATGTATTTCAAGGTACTGTATATACAATAATTTATTGTTTAACTTAATTTTCTTTTACAAGGGGAATGTGGAAGCAAACAGTTCCACCATAGTTTTTTTATTTCATTTTTATTTAACATTTTGTGAAATGCATTCTATATAATGTAAACTTCTTTCTATAAGTCTTTACAATTGTGACGATATTATATAATTTATTTTTACTGTTGCTAAAAAAAATGATGGAAAAATGCTTTAGTTTTATTGGGGAGGGAGGAGCTTTTTTTATGTTTCACTTTATTGAACATAAATGCCATGGATATGTTTGATTGTTGATAACCCCAATGCTGGCCGTTGGTGCGGGATGTCAGCTATATATTACAGCTGACACCTCCCACTAATGGCACTCGGTGCAGCTCCTGTGACTGTGGCATCCACTGTGGAACCTTAAAGGGGTTCTTTATTCGCTAGATATTGATGACTATCCTCATCAATATCAGATTGGTGAGGTCTGACACCTTTCACCCCCACCAATCATATCTTTTTGGCAGCAAACTGGAAACAAGCAAAATTTGAGAGGGTTAGGTCACTTTGGATTGACTTCTCAGGCTTGGCCTCCTAGGAATTCCACACTTAGTTTGAAATTAATGTTCTCTTTCTCTCCCATACCATCTGTGGGACTAGGGCAGGGTTCGGTGATCCGTCGTTCGAAGTTTAATTTTGTAATGGGAAGGGACAGGTGCCATAATGGGGGGCAACATTTATTGTTTACTAGCTGTGGTATTTTCATCCTTATGCTTTAAAGTTGTTTGGGGTAGCATTGTTGGAGGTGGGCAGCTTAGATTGAAATCAGCGGTGGATGGCAAGATGGCCTTTCTGGACTCTTACGAATTTGGTGCACTTTCAATATTCCTGCGTGTTAAGAGGGGGAGAGGGATTTTGTTTTGGTTTTCTTTGTTGTAAAAAAATGTAAAAAGTTAATAAAAAGGTACAACTTAAAAAAAAATAAATCAAAAGTTCAATTTGTACTGCAAAAGGCGTAAGTAAAAAATAAAATGTACAATTGATCCTGCAAAAAATCAGCCATCGTGAAGCCTGGCTAAAAAATAAAAAAAGTAATGGATCTCAGAATTAAACAACACAATAACACATTTTTTATAGTTTTTATTGTGTAAATGTCAGGGTGTACACAGATGTCATAGGGCCCCCTAGTAAAGCTTAGTATGGACCCCCTGCCGCACCCAGTTTTCCAATATGTGTGCAACAATCACTCCCAGGCAACACAAAGCACAATGCCCAAGATTTTTGCAGAATGTATTATTTTTTTTTATTAAGCAGAAGAAATTTTAATTGAAAAAAAATTTTTATAAAAGAAAAAAATCACCCTCCATCTAACCCACTTTACCTGACTTCTACATCAGAAAAAGTGGAAAAGGTGACTAATTCTGACCTCCATATTTCTCAATATATTTACACCAGACGACCGGCATACACATTAATAAATCTCCAGCTTCCCACCTATTATAAAACTGGCTGCCTGAAGCCACCACTAGGGGGAGCTAAGTGCATAGGGAGTTATACAGTTACCATTTACTGAAATACAAGATTAAATAATCTATTTGCACTGAGCTCCCTAGTGATGGCTAAATGAAATGGCAGTGTTTTCCCATTGAGGAGGAGGAGTTCAGCACTAGGCCACGTAGCAGTTGTGTGGTCTGCCTCCATACAAGGTATGCCTCTGGCAAATGTAGTAAAACAGAAAATAGAGAAATGTGGTATTACAATGTAATACCCACAGCATTATCACCATCTATAAGGCATTAAAAGCATGAGACACCCATTCGAGGAATGTAACTATCATATCTACCTGGCAGCTGTAAATCCCAGCTCTCATTTTATTGGGTCAGCGGCACCATTGGTGAGGTCACCACTTACAGACATTGTCCATTAGGATTAGTGTTGTGAGAAGCAAGCTTTGGAGGCTTCATTCGAAGACGTTCAAAACTTTGGATCAATACTGTACAGAGATCCGTCTCCGTACAATATTAGAATGTGTGGGCTCCGATGAGTCAAAGTTAGTTATTCCCGAAGTCGCGTGTGACTTCGTTAAATAACTTCGGTAGTTGATTTTTAAAGAGGAAAACCACTTTGAAACTTGAAACTGAACTCTGCTTTGATTCCGACTAGTACCTAGGAACCGAAGGCGAGCTCAGTTTCAAGTTTTAAAGTGGTTTTCCTCTTTAAAAATCAACTGAAGTTATTCAACGAAGTCACACGCAACTTCGCTAAATACCTAACTTTGGCTCATCGGAGCCAATACATTATAATATTGTACGGAAACGGATCTCCGTTCAGTAGTATTCCGAAGTTTTGAACGAAGCGACTTCGGATGAAGCATACAAAGCTCGCTTCGCTCAACACTAATTAGGATGTCACCGCCTCTATGATGTCACCACCTTTATGACATCAGCACATCTTTTAATAGTTTGTCATTATACTTCCCGAGCAGTAAAGCACTGTGGAATATGTTGGAGCTGCTAAAATAAAGGTGACAATGTCATCTGCCTGTAGTCTGATCCTTTGGTCATTTATTACACCTTGCTTCTTTATATTCTACTGCTGTAGTCAGGACAGGTCAGTGAAATACAGGCGCACTATGTCATATCTCCAAAGAGACTTCTGAGCCACATGTAACTGGTGGAGAAGGAGGAGGTTAGGCACACATACGCAGGGGGGTTGGCCTAACTACCGGGGTGGCAGACGTAGCAGCTACTATGGGCCCAACAACTTGGGGTTCACTATATAAAATGTGCAGTTAGTGCTGAAATTTTTGTAAGGCAACTTTCACATATGCTTATGAGGAACAGAGACACTTGCGCTGCCGTTAGGTATAGCTCTGAGGCTAATGTTTTCACCATGTTTGGCGCTGCCTAGTATTGGGGTGAGTGTCCAACCTGCTCTCACCGATAGTAGATGACTAATAGCTATATATATATACAGTCATGTGAAAAAATTAGGACACCCTTTGAAAAGCATGTGGTTTTTTGTAACATTTTTAATAAAAGGTTATTTCATCTCCGTTTCAACAATACAGAGAGATTAAAGTAATCCGACTAAACAAAGAAAACTGAAGAAAAGTCTTTTCAAGATCTTCTGTAAATGTCATTCTACAAAAATGCCTATTCTAACTGAGGAAAAAGATAGGACACCCTTGCCCCTAATAGCGAGTGTTACCTCCTTTGGCTGAAATAACTGCAGTGAGACGGTTCTTGTAGCCATCTACCAGTCTTCGACATCGGTCTGAGGAAATTTTACCCCACTCCTCAATGCAGAACTTTTTCAGCTGTGAGATGTTTGAGGGGTTTCTTGCACGTACAGCCCTTTTCAAGTCACCCCACAGCATCTCAATGGGATTCAAATCTGGACTTTGACTTGGCCATTCCAGGACTCTCAATTTCTTCTTTTTCAGCCAATCTTTGGTTGATTTACTAGTATGTTTTGGGTCATTGTCATGTTGCATGGTCCAGTTCCGCTTCAGCTTTAATTTTCTAACTGATGGTCTCACATGTTCTTCAAGCACCTTCTGATACACAGTAGAATTCATCGTGGATTCTATGATGGTGAGCTGACCAGGTCCTGCTGCAGCAAAGCAGCCCCAAACCATGACACTTCCACCTCCATGCTTCACAGTTGGTATGAGGTTCTTTTCTTGGAATGCTGTGTTTGGTTTACGCCAAACATGTCCTCTGCTGTTGTGTCCAAATAATTCAATTTTGGACTCATCTGTCCAAAGAACATTATTCCAGAAGTCCTGGTCTTTGTCAACTTTATCTCTGGCAAATGTCAGTCTGGCCTCGATGTTTCTCTTGGAAAGCAAAGGTTTCCTCCTTGCACACCTCCCATGCAAGTTAAACTTGTACAGTCTCTTTCTGATTGTAGAGGCATGTACTTCTACATCAACAGTAGCCAGAGCCTGCTGTAGTTCTCGAGATGACACTTTAGGGTTTTTGGAGACCTCTTTTAGCATCTTGCGGTCTGCTCTTGGGGTGAACTTGCTGGGGCGACCAGTCCTGGGCATGTTGGCAGTTGTTTTGAAAGCCCTCCACTTGTAGACTATCTTCCGGACAGTGGAATGGCTGATTTCAAAATCTTTTGAGATCTTTTTAAATCCCTTCCCAGACTCATAGGCTGCTACAATCTTTTTTCTGAAGTCCTCTGACAGCTCTTTTGCTCTCACCATGGTGCTCACTCTCACTTCAACAGTCAGGAGCACACCAAACTACATGTCTGAGGTTTAAATAGGGCAAGCCTCATTCAACATGCAGAGTAACGATCTACTAATTATGTGCACCTGGTGTGATATACCTGTGTGAGATCTGAGCCAATTTAAGAGGGAATACATGTGAGGGTGTCCTATCTTTTTCCTCAGTTAGAATAGGCATTTTTGTAGAATGACATTTACAGAAGATCTTGAAAAGACTTTTCTTCAGTTTTCTTTGTTTAGTTGGATTACTTTAATCTCTCTGTATTGTTGAAACGGAGATGAAATAACCTTTTATTAAAAATGTTACAAAAAACCACATGCTTTCAAAGGGTGTCCTAATTTTTTCACATGACTGTATATATATATATATATATGTATATAATACCGGCGTTTGCATACAGAGAGGGTAGGGGAGGGTGAGAATTATTACATGTATATACAGGACACTAATTACGAGATCTCTAACTGTATCTGGTGAATAGTCGTTCCGTGATGTGGTGTGATCCCGTTGTTCCAGGAAGCGCTGTATAGATATGATGAGACGCTTCTTGCTCTAACTCTCACCTTGAGTGCTGCCCCGGCCGGTAGCTAGCGCACAAGTGGAGGAGCCTGCAGGGATGAGTTCAGGAGCGTCTTCGTGTGACATCACAACTTCGCTCTGGGTGCCTCCAAGGGACAAATTTCCACCCAACGCGTTTCAGAATCTACGGGTTCTTTCGTCAGGGATAGTTCATGGTACAAGTCCTGGGGATTAAATAGGTTTTCCATTCCCATAATCTTTCCTGCAGTATCTGGTTAGTAGCCTAGGGGCACACCACTATTCACTTTATGCTATCCCAGCCCATTGTCATATAGGGTCATAGAAAATACAAAGGGTAGGGAGGCAACAGAATATTTTTTAAGGAAGAATGGAAATATACCCGATGAACAGGTGGACTTCATAGGACAATGTATTGACTTTATTTTAACGCATAATTATTTTAAGTACGACAATTAATTTTACCTCCAGACGTGAGGGACCGCTATGGGGACTCAATTCGCCAATCTATATGTTGGTAGGTGGAGGAGCTTGCCATCTACCCATCTGGCGGACTCGGTGCGGATCTAGTCCTCTGGAAAAGATTTATTGATAATGTGGTTTTTATTTGGAAGGGAGGGGAATCTCGCTTGCACCAATTTTTAGATAACTTAAATAAAAATGAATTTTATCTGCACTTCACAAGCAGTTAGAGCAAGAAGCATCCCATCAGATCTATACAGCGCTTCCTGGAACAACGGGATCACACCACATCACGGAACGACTATTCACCAGATACAGGTAGAGATCTCGTAATTAGTGTCCTGTATATACATGTAATAATTCTCACCCTCCCCTACCCTCTCTGTATGCCAGCGCCGGTAATATATATATATATATATATATATATATATATATATATATATATATATAAACTTTCACATATGCGTTTTGAGATCCAGCAGAGGATCTTAAAACCGGGCCAAAACGGTTCCCGTGCATTCTGAATGGAAAGAGATCCATTCAGGATGTATCACGATGCCTTCCGTTTTGTGACCGGTCATTGAAACGGAACAAACCAGATACGTCACTAAAAACAATATACCGGTAAGTCAATGGTGACAGATCCATCACCATTGACTTTCAATATATTTAGTGACTGATCCGGTTTGTTCCATTTCGATTTCACAAAGCCAAGTCCTAACGGAACGGATGCATCCTGATGTGTAATCAAAACTGAACCATTTTGGTCAGGTTTTGAGATCCTCTATACCTGAAACCAAAACGCATATGTGAAAGTAGACTAAGGTAGCATAGAAAACTGTCAATTCAAAAAAAAAAAATTAAAAAAACCTTTAAAATTTTTTATTCCCATGGTTACCCTGTGCTTAGTGACATCATTGGGTTTATTATTTCTGCACAGTGACATCACTATGTGCATTTTGCCACTATAATTACATCAGTGTGCATCATCCCACTATTACATCATTATCCATGCACTGTGACATCATTGTGTTCATTAGGGAAGTCATAGCTTTCCTGAACTCTCTCTACTAAAAAGTGGTATGGTTGTGTGGGTCCCCATTCCAGGTTTTGCTACGGGGCCTCATGGTTATTTGTTACACCCCTGGGCAGAGATGTAATTTGAAGCTTCTGAGCCCCAGTGCAGAATGAGTAATAGGGCCCTCCATTACTATGTGCCATGTATAATATAGGTGTCTTCTTTTGTGGCAGAGGAGTGTTTGGACCCCTTCATGTACCAGGGCTCAGTTGCAATTGCTACTTCTGCATCTTCCCTAGCTACACCCCTGTTCAAAGGCTAAAGCATTGAAAAGTAGAGAAAAAACATGCCTCACAGGGAAGGCCCACTGAGCTCTGAGCCTGCAGCTCCACAAATAGACAGGTTACAGAAAGCATGCCTTGAAAGGGAAAAAATAAATTCAGAAAGCAGTAACGATATAGTGCAAATCAAACATATCCAAGTACACAGATATACACTCACCTAAAGAATTATTAGGAACACCATACTAATACGGTGTTGGACCCCCTTTTGCCTTCAGAACTGCCTTAATTCTACGTGGCATTGATTCAACAAGGTGCTGATAGCATTCTTTAGAAATGTTGGCCCATATTGATAGGATAGCATCTTGCAGTTGATGGAGATTTGAGGGATGCAAATCCAAGGCACGAAGCTCCCGTTCCACCACATCCCAAAGATGCTCTATTGGGTTGAGATCTGGTGACTATGGGGGCCATTTTAGTACAGTGAACTCATTGTCATGTTCAAGAAACCAATTTGAAATGATTTGAGCTTTGTGACATGGTGCATTATCCTGCTGGAATTAGCCATCAGAGGATGGGTACATGGTGGTCATGAAGGGATGGACATGGTCAGAAACAATGCTCAGGTAGCCCGTGGCATTTAAACGATGGCCAATTGGCAGTAAGGGGCCTAAAGTGTGCCTAGAAAACATCTCCCACACCATTACACTACCACCACCAGCCTGCACAGTGGTAACAAGGCATGATGGATACATGTTCTCATTCTGTTTAAGCCAAATTCGGACTCTACCATTTGAATGTCTCAACAGAAATTGAGACTCATCAGACCAGGCAACATTTTTCCAGTCTTCAACAGTCCAATTTTGGTGAGCTTGTGCAAATTGTAGCCTCTTTTTCCTATTTGTAGTGGAGATGAACGGTACCCGGTGGGGTCTTCTGCTGTTGTAGCCCACCTTTCTTTCCCATTCTGACATTCAGTTTGGAGTTCAAGAGATTGTCTTGACCAGGACCACAACCCTACATGCATTGAAGCAACTGCCATGTGATTGGTTGACTAGATAATCGCATTAATGAGAAATAGAACAGGTGTTCCTAATAATTCTTTAGGTGAGTGTATGTTGAAAAATATTTTTTTCTGTGACAAAGGTGCACAGACCCTTTAAACCAAATAGCCTAATGTATTATGGTCTCCAGGAATGGCTATCCCTAGGAATCTCAGTAATCATAGTGATCTAGTAAACTGTGTGCCACAAAGAGCGAGTTGGCATGCAAAGTGTCACATTTTCTGCAAGTGACAATCTCACACTTGGGGCACATTGTCTTGGAACGCCCTGGCTGGTGGCAGCAGGATTCCTCATGGGAGACTTTTGGTTCTTTGGGTCCAGGTCTTCTCATTGGCTTCTTTTTATCATCTTCTGGTAAACGTTTCTTCACTCTGAAGGTAAGATTTGGTTGTTATTTTCTTTTAGTTAGGATTTGCTAACAACATAAAATTAATTTTCAGTATATGTTTTATTATGACTGAACACTATGCCCGCTTGTCCCTCAAACTTCTAATTTTTCCAATAAACTCTATAAAAAATGATGACGAACACAGGGACTCCTTCCATCAACATAGATTGAGAATTGCAATTGCTTGAATCCCTACTAATTTTATGTCAGAAGATGCATTTGCAGGGATAACCCTTTAAAGGGAACCTGCCTGAGTGCAGTAAAGTAGTGACACACATACTGATTTCAGCAGTTTGCTACTTATGTGTTAATGTATAGGGGTTTCTCACAGTGCGTGACCAGCGACACCAGCAAAGAGTCCGATATATTCATAATATGTGTAATACGCCAGAGTGGCATTACCATTTCTTAACCCTGCTACTGTCTTTGATTACTACCAATAATGTCATCTATGTATTGACAGGACGAAGCGTGATAACGTTTTCATTACCTGGCCCTGTTAATCAAATTGCAGAGGGTGCAGCAGTTGCAAACAAGGTGGAGCCTCTAGGTGTAACGGCAACGCCCCCGTTGCTCCTAGAGGCTCACTTTCATGTATTAAAACTTCCCTTTTCTCAGCAATGCGGGCACATATGAACACGAGACCAACACAGATGCCTTCAGCTGCCAAGCCCACATGTAACAGGTCAGCCAGTTTTTTAGGTACAAATCTGCTGACAGGTGCCCTTTAACAGCATATAGAAAGCATTAAGAAAATTGGTTTATGGCAGCATCATGGTCCATAGACACAATAGTCTGGAGGGGATCTTGTTGACTTCTAGGCATTACACAGCTGTACACAAGTCATGGCAAAAAAAAGCAACAAAAGAGAATATGATAAAGGTGTCCTGCCTGCTCCAGCACCGGAGAGGAGGAGGTCACCAGAGCCATAGGGATCATTCTGTGTAAAAGAGGGGTATAACTTCGGGAACAGTATGTGAGAAAGAAGAGGGACACCATTGGGACCAGTGTATGAGAAAGGTGGGGGGTCACTATGGGGAGCATCTGAAAAAGGGGGAAGACCTAGGAATAAATCTATTTATTCTGGAGAAAA
The DNA here is from genome assembly GCF_014858855.1 of Bufo gargarizans. NCBI lineage: Eukaryota > Metazoa > Chordata > Amphibia > Anura > Bufonidae > Bufo > Bufo gargarizans. The sequence continues at coordinate 102,098,119 of NC_058083.1, forward strand.
ATTTACATTTAACGCGTATGAAAATACACAGTTAGGTGCCAAACTACTTTATGCCTCTTTGCTCTTCCTGCTTCCTTTACCAACCCCTCCTCCTTGATTGACAAGGCCAGGTGAGATGCCTATGCAGGAACCTGACCAATCAGGAAGGAGAGGGAGGGGCTGGCAGAGAAAGGAGGAGCAATGGTGCAGAGTGTGGCTTGGGCCAGCACTCGGTGCACGTAACTGCTCATTTGCATATGGAATAAAACAACAATTTCTCCGGATTGCTAAGTGAAAACTATCATTCCCTTACGTCCAAACAGCAGCACAATCGTGGTATTACTGCCCCTGTGAACAATCAGGACAGGTGGAACCTTTATTAATTAAGTCAAACAAAGTGGTAATTAACCAGGAGTGCCCCCTATAAAGCCCATCCCCAACACACAGACTGTGTGTTTTTTTTCTGCCCTGCGGTAGTCTCTTGAGACCAATTTCTACCTTATTTCTGCAGTCCAGGGGTCCGTTGTGCGTTGCTCCCCCCCCCCCCCCCATTTTTTTCTCCCTACCCCGTGTCGGGTTTGGAGACGATCAGGTACTCCTCTGTCTGGCTCCGACCGTAGCCTTTTTGGTATGGGGTGAGGGGGGAAGGTGCCTCTGTGCGCCTCTAACATCGCCTCGGTGATCTTTTAGTGCATACTTCCGGTGTGTCTCTAGGACCGTAGGCCATAGGGTGAAGTCGCGCCATCCAGAAGGTCGGTCCACATCCTCCTTCTCGGCGTCGGGCTCCAGTGAACCTCCAACTTTCGGTCGCAGTGGACCGGAAGCGGAGCGGCACAAAGGTTTAAGGAGTCCCTTATCCTTAGTTCCAGCTACTAACAGGTAGTTTGGAGGTTTTACACCTTTGGTCAGCTGTAGGCTCTATTTTTCTTTCTTCTTCAGTCTGAACTTTGAAGCGGCAGTAAAAGTTGGCTCCTTCCCTCTTACCTATTTAAGTAGCCCTTCCCTTCAGCTGTCTCTCAGCCACATTTGTGCTGAGAGTAGCTAACACGTTGGTGGAGTCTAGTGAGTACTACAGGCGGTTACTCCCCATTAAATCGTCCTGCCACCTCTGCTGCTGTAAGCATTCAACCATTATTTTTTACAGATGTCCTCTCCAGGCTCTGGCAAAATGCCCTCTTCGGGACGCAAAACTTCTTCCAAATGCAGACAACTGTCATGTTGGGAATGTGAGACTCCGTTGCCTGACGATTATTTCTATAATAAGAGACCCAGTCTCTGGATATGATATCCTGGGTAAAGGAATTTGTAGGGAAGTCCATAGCTGATGCTGATGCTTGTCCCAGAAGAGACCTATACAGAGTTCTCCTAAGAGATCGTCGTCTTTTGGAGAAGACTTGATGACAATCGAAGTCCATTTTGAGTTTGCTGCCCTGCCCTTTGGAATCTCTTCTGCCCCCCACACCTTCACAAAAATTGTGGTTGCGGTAGTGGCAGCCCTGAGGTTATAAGGGTTAGAGATCATACCTAGATGACTGGCTACTAAAGGCTGCGTCTCTAGACGTCGTGCAGAACCATCTTCATCGAGCTCTCACTTGTCTCCAGCAGTTAGGCTGGATAATAAATTGGGAAAAATCCGAGAACGTCCTGGCAACATCAAGAAGATTTTTGGGATTCATAATAGACTCCTCTTGGATGACTCTTTCCCTCACTCCGGAGAGACTCCAATAGATAATCAGAGCCGCAGAGTTTTTAATGGTCTCCAGTGTGGTTTCCATCAGAACCTTGATGAAGATGTTGGGCCACATGTCAGCAACTGCAGAGGTAGTCCCTTGGGTCCTAGCACACTTGCGCCATATTCAGTCAGAAGTGTTGGGCCTGTGGAACCGCAACCCTACGGGGTTGGACAAGAAATGCTCCCTGTCTCCTCGGAGTCGCCGCTCCCTCAGGTGGTGGAAGCAGCTAAAAGATGGGAGGTCCTTGATTCCACCCCGGTGGATCATGTTGACCACAAATGCATCCCTTCTACAAACCGGATTCCCAAAAAGTTGGGACACTATACAAATCGTGAATAAAAACTGAATGCAATGATGTGGAGGTGCCAACTTCTAATATTTTATTCAGAATAGAACATAAATCACGGAACAAAAGTTTAAACTGAGAAAATGTACCATTTTAAGGGAAAAATATGTTGAATCTGAATTTCATGGCATCAACAAATCCCCAAAAAGTTGGGACAAGGCCATTTTCACCACTGTGTGGCATCTCCCCTTCTTCTTACAACACTCAACAGACGCCTGGGGACCGAGGAGACCAGTTTCTCAAGTTTAGAAATAGGAATGCTTTCCCATTCTTGTCTAATACAGGCCTCTAATTGTTCAATCGTCTTGGGCCTTCTTTGTTGCACCTTCCTCTTTATGATGCGCCAAATGTTCTCTATAGGTGAAAGATCTGGACTGCAGACTGGCCATTTCAGTACCCGGATCCTTCTCCTACGCAGCCATGATGTTGTGATTGATGCAGAATGTGGTCTGGCATTATCTTGTTGAAAAATGCAGGGTCTTCCCTGAAAGAGATGACGTATGGATGGGAGCATATGTTCTAGAACCTGAATATATTTTTCTGCATTGATGGTGCCTTTCCAGACATGCAAGCTGCCCATGCCACACACACTCATGCAACCCCATACCATCAGAGATGCAGGCTTCTGAACGGAGCGTTGATAACTTGGGTTGTCCTTGTCCTCTTTGGTCCGGATGACATGGCGTCCCAGATTTCCAAAAAGAACTTCGAATCGTGACTCGTCTGACCACAGAACAGTCTTCCATTTTGCCACACTCCATTTTAAATGATCCCTGGCCCAGTGAAAACGCCTGAGCTTGTGGATCTTACTTAGAAATGGCTTCTTCTTTGCACTGTAGAGTTTCAGCTGGCAACGGCGGGTGGCACGGTGGATTGTGTTCACTGACAATGGTTTCTGCAAGTATTCCTGAGCCTTTTCTGTGATTTCCTTTACAGTAGCATTCCTGTTTGTGGTGCAGTGTCGTTTAAGGGCCCGGAGATCACTGGCATCCAGTATGGTTTTACGGCCTTGACCCTTACGCACAGAGATTGTTCCAGATTCTCTGAATCTTCGGATGATGTTATGCACAGTTGATGATGATAGATGCAAAGTCTTTGCAATTTTTCGCTGGGTAACACCTTTCTGATATTGCTCCACTATCTTTCTGCGCAACATTGTGGGAATTGGTGATCCTCTACCCATCTTGGCTTCTGAGAGACACTGCCACTCTAAGAAGCTCTTTTTATACCTCTATACCATCATGTTGCCAATTGACCTAATTAGTGTTAATTGGTCTTCCAGCTCTTCGTTATGCTCAAATTTACTTTTTCCAGCCTCTTATTGCTACTTGTCCCAACTTTTTGGGGATTTGTTGACACCTTGAAAATTTTAATCAATGTATTTTTCCTTTAAAATGATACATTTACTCGGATTAAACGTTTGATCTGTCATCTACGTTCTATTGCAAATAAAATATTGACATTTGCCATCTCCACATTATTGCATTCAGTTTTTATTCACAATTTGTTTAGTGTCCCAACTTTTTGGGAATCCGGTTTGTAGGTTGGGGAGCCCATCTGGAAGAAGTTCCAGTACAAGATACTTGGACTCCCCAAGACAGCCAGATGTCGTCGAACTTAAAAGAATTTAGAGCAGTCCGGTTGGCACTCCTGCACTTCGCACCTCAACTCCAGGGAAAAGCAGTGAAGGTTCGCTCTGACAATATGACGACAGTGTTTTACATAAACCGACAGGGAGGAACGAGGTCCCAACCTCTCCTCCAGAAAATCTAGAGGAGGGATATGCGTGTGCTGCTGTTAGGACTAAGGGAAAACAAATTATTGTTAGAAATTAACGATTCCCTTACATCCAAACAGAAGCACAACTGGAGATTTAGCAAGAAGAAACCCTATGAGGGAGGGTCCTCTAGCTGAACTGAACTCAGGACAGACCTGCCAAAGGCGGCATGTTCTGAACTTCTTAGATGAAGCCTATAATGGCTTACATATGTAGCATGGGAACTCCATGAGGCCGTAGCGCAAATGTGCTCCAATGGTACTAGGCTTCTCTCAGACATCGAGGTAGCGACCGCTCTCGTAGATTGAGCGTGGACAGAATTTGGGGGAGTCAACCCCTGAGCGACAAAAGCTACTCTGATTGCCTCCTTGATGCAGCGGCTTAATGTAGATGCATTCACCTCCTTTTCTCTCTCAAGATTCTTATTCTGATTGCTCATATCCAGCGCAGCAAGTATCCGGTGATAATCCTGTTAGCCAGCAGAAACGGGGTTAATTTTGTATACGTACATCGGTCTCCTGACTGCTTTTCCCTATGGACAATCTACAATTCAGCCAAAATAGAATGCCTTACCCTGACCATATCTCTCTATTACAGTACAACAGTTCACTTTGTATATGTATCCCCTACTGTAATCTATGAGAATATTCACAAGGCACCAAGAAATTAAGTAACGAGAACAGTACAGGCCTGCTGCATGTTTTATCATTTGTAGTAAAGGGTAGATTATATTTTGTAATGCACAACTCCAGTGCTGCAGAACAACCTCATCCATTTGGAAAAGAAGCTCTGCGGCACCTCAGGTGTGTATACGGTTGTGTGGCAGCAGCTGAGACATAAAGGTTTATATAATACAATGTCACTGCTGTAAAACCCATTATTAAAGCAAGAAGTGGCTCAGAATGTCAGTCAGTGGTTGGCACAGGTGAAAGATTACTTCTGTGGGAGAAAAGTGGCGCCTGTGCAGTAGCACTGTATAATCATCAGGTTCTGACATTAGAATATGAAGGATATACAAATATTATTTGCAGACCGGTCAATTGAAAATGTACTTTGAATCACTTTGTAGCATTTTAATCCTCCCTCATTAGCTCTCAGTTGTGGACCTGTCCTGACCATATCCTACCCCTACAGTACAATAACCTGTCTTGACCATATCATTCACCTACAGTACAATAACCGGTCCAGACCATATCCTACCCCTACAGTACAATAACCTGCCTTGACCATATCATTCATCTACAGTACAATAACCTGCCCTGACCATATCATTCACCTACAGTACAATAATCTGCCCTGACCATATCATTAACCTACAGTACAATAACCTGTCCTGACCATATTCTACCCCTACAGTACAATAATCTGCTCTGACCATATCATTCACCTACAGTACAAGTGGGATGGATCCTAGCTTGGGCAGAGAAGAACCTTACCCACCTGACCACAGTTCACATCAGAGGAGCTCTCAATGTGGTGGCGGATCACCTAAGTAGAAACCTTCCGGTTACAGGCAAGTGGTCACTAAGCCAGGAGGTCTTCTGTCAGATTACACAACGGTGGAGGACGCCAGAGATCGATCTTATGGCAAAAAGGTTCAACACCAAGATAACCAAGTTTTGCTCCCTATACAGGGAGGAAAATCTCTGGGCAATGGATGCTCTGTCCATTCCGTGGAGGTTCAGGCTGGCCTACATATTCCCTCCAGTTTCCATGATGCCAACAGTATTGATGAAACTCAGGCAGGACCAGACCTAAGTGATCGCCATAATACCCTTCTGGCCGAGGAAGTCTTGGTTCACCCAGCTCATACAGATGAGCCAGGGACAATATCGAAAGCTTCCCTGAGGGAGGACCTAGTTCATCTAGCTGGGTCCTGCCTAGACTTGAAGAGTCTCAACCTGACAGCCTGGAGCTTGATCGCCCCCTTCTAGAATCTAGAGGGTTTTCAGCAGGGGTCCTGAGGACTTTATCTCATTCTAGAGCTGAGTCTACCAACAGAACCTATTCCAGAATCGGAAGGATTTTTCGGCAGTGGTGTGACCTAAATATGGTGTCCTCTGGGAATCCCCCTGTTTTGTCCATACTCCAGTTTCTACAAGATGGATTAGACAAAGGTCTCAGACCATCGACCTTAAGGGTAGATACCTCCGCTTTGTCTGCAAATTTGGGAAAACCGTTTTCTCTGGACCCTTCAGAGCGTGGATTCAAAGTTCCTATCCTGGAAAACCTGTTTTTTGCTGGCTATTACGTCCGCAAAGAGAATCGGAGAATTGCAGGCCTTGGCCGCGTTGGAGCCATACACACTCTTCTTACCGGATAGCTACAGAGTAGCTTTTGTCGCTCAGGGGTTGACTCCCCCAAATTCTGTCCACGCTCAGTCTACGAGAGCGGTCGCTACCTCGGTGTCTGAGAGAAGCCTAGTACCATTGGAGCACATTTGCGCTGCGGCCTCATGGAGTTCCCATGCTACATATGTAAGCCATTATAGGCTTCATCTAAGAAGTTCAGAACATGCCGCCTTTGGCAGGTCTGTCCTGAGTTCAGTTCAGCTAGAGGACCCTCCCTCATAGGGTTTCTTCTTGCTAAATCTCCAGTTGTGCTTCTGTTTGGATGTAAGGGAATCGTTAATTTCTAACAATAATTTGTTTTCCCTTAGTCCTAACAGCAGCACACGCATATCCCTCCTCTAGATTTTTGTTGTTGGTAATATTTACTATTTCGCACAGTCTGTGTGTTGGAGGTGGGCTTTATAGGGGGCACTCCTGGTTAATTACCACTTAGTTTGACTTAATTAATAAAAGTTCCACCTGTCCTGATTGTTCACAGGGGCAGTAATACCTCGGTTGTGCTGCTGTTAGGACTAAGGGAAAACAAATTATCGTTAGAAATGAACGATTACATTCAACTGGTGAATTTATAGGTGACAGACTACCTTTAATTGGCACTTGCTATGAAAATGCTTCCTCACCAAGTGTGTGGCACCAGTAGTTTGGCTGAGTAGGTCTGGGGATGATTTTCCTGGCCTTACTTTCTAATGAAGGGAATTTAGTGATGAGTGAAGCAAGCTTCGGATGCTTCACCCAAAGTCGCTTCATTCAAAACTTCAGAATAATACTGTATGGAGATCCATCTCCGTACAATATTAGAATATAGAGGATCCGATGAGCCGAAGTTAGTTATTTGCGAAGTCGAGCGTGACGGATCCATCCGGTTTATGTTATGCAGGAGAGGACTCCAGCATAACGGAAACCGGACGGATCCGTTATGCAGGCCCTAGACTTCTATTATGACAGAATGAATAACGGAATGCCTCTAAAGCATTCCATCATGGAATTGTGTTATGGTCTGTGGTAACGGAATCCATAACGCAATTCAGTAAATACCACAACACGAACCCGCACACAAACTTTAAAATATGAAATGCGCTCATCCCTAATATATATAAATATTATGAAATATTGTTATACATTTGAAACCAGCTTGGTGGTTATCCCACCAGACCAGAAATTACCTTTTCAAGGACATGATAAAGAAATTAACTGCCAGGATTGAAATTATCTTCAATCCTGGCAGTAGGGACGTGAGCAGAGTTATGGGGCTGTATACACTGCAGATCTGTGTGTGGCAAATCTGCAGAGTTTTATAGTACCCACAAATCCAAAGCAAAATCTCAAAAATTTCTGCCACGGAATTGTGGCAAAAAATCCACCAGTGTAAACTGACCCTTACAGTTGCACTCCTACACCCAAGAGATCATCATGACTAAGGTGCTGGAGCCTATCATTGGGTGTATACACAGAATTAATTATTGCAAAATAAGCCTGTGAAGGATGCTATACATTGGCATCTATCACCATAGAGGTCCAATTATACATAAATATATATATATATATATATATATATATATATATATATCCAGAAAAAGGACGGCACTCCAGCAGGATGAAAGTGAAAAGCTTCTTTTAATCGACCATACGGTGCAACGTTTCGGCTCAACTGAGAAAGGCTCAGTTGAGCCGAAACGTTGCACCGTATGGTCGATTAAAAGAAGCTTTTCACTTTCATCCTGCTGGAGTGCCGTCCTTTTTCTGGATATATTGGTTGGGGTAAGGTCGATTCCCCAGGAGCGTGCACCCGTTTTTCTCCTAGTGCAGCCAGTGCCGCCATTTTTCCTTTGTATATATATATATATATGTATATATAAAAAAGGCCTTCATAGGAAACCAGTCTATGTAATTGATAAAATGCTATGTTAAAGAATACCACCTGGCCCCATGACTGCTGCAGCCAATCACTGGCCTCAGTGGTCACATAATTTGAATTTCATGTCACAATGAGGTGCCAAAAAGTGACCAGGTACAGCAGGACTGTGTACATGTGATCAGAAGACATGGACCCATGCCCATCTAGAGGCTACCAATGTTATTGTACACAAAGCTAACAACATTAGCCTAATCCAATGACAATATGATGAATGTATTTATTAGACGTGGAAATAATACTTGTGATTCTTCAATGATCCACAGACTGCAGCGATGGAAGACACTTTCTTGCGCAGGAGCCACTCCCGTTTTTTTCTAGAAGTCCTGTCCAAGGATGCATTCACCTCCTTTTCTCTCTCAAGATTCTTCTTCTTATTCTGATTGCTCATATCCAGCGCAGCAAGTATCCGGTGATAATCCTGTTAGCCAGCAGAAACAGGGTTAATTTTGTATATGTACATCGGTCTCCTGACTGCTTTTCCCTATGGACAATCTACAATTCAGCCAAAATAGAATGCCTTACCCTGACCATATCTCTCTATTACAGTACAACAGTTCACTTTGTATATGTATCCCCTACTGTAATCTATGAGAATATTCACAAGGCACCAAGAAATTAAGTAACGAGAAAAGTACAGGCCTGCTGCATGTTTTATCATTTGTAGTAAAGGGTAGGTTATATTTTGTAATGCACAACTCCAGTGCTGCAGAACAACTTCATCCATTTGGAAAAGAAGCTCTGCGGCACCTCAGGTGTGTATACGGTTGTGTGGCAGCAGCTGAGACATAAAGGTTTATATAATACAATGTCACTGCTGTAAAACCCATTATTAAAGCAAGAAGTGGCTCAGAATGTCAGTCAGTGGTTGGCACAGGTGAAAGATTACTTCTGTGGGAGAAAAGTGGCGCCTGTGCAGTAGCACTGTATAATCATCAGGTTCTGACATTAGAATATGAAGGATATACAAATATTATTTGCAGACCGGTCAATTGAAAATGTACTTTGAATCACTTTGTAGCATTTTAATCCTCCCTCATTAGCTCTCAGTTGTGGACCTGTCCTGACCATATCCTACCCCTACAGTACAATAACCTGTCTTGACCATATCATTCACCTACAGTACAATAACCTGTCCAGACCATATCCTACCCCTACAGTACAATAACCTACCTTGACCATATCATTAACCTACAGTACAATAATCTGCCCTGACCATATCATTAACCTACAGTACAATAACCTGTCCAGACCATATCCTACCCCTACAGTACAATAACCTGCCTTGACCATATCATTCACCTACAGTACAATAACCTGCCCTGACCATATTATTCACCTACAGTACAATAATCTGCCCTGACCATATCATTAACCTACAGTACAATAACCTGTCCTGACCATATTCTATCCCTACAGTACAATAATCTGCTCTGACCATATCATTCACTTACAGTACAATAACCTGTCCTGACCATATTCTACCCCTACAGTACAATAACCTGCCCTGACCATATCATTCACCTACAGTACAATAACCTGTCCTGACCATAATCACCTACAGTACAATAATCTGCCCTGACCATATTATTCACCTACAGTACAATAACCTGTCCTGACCATATTCTACCCCTACAGTACAATAATCTGCCTTGACCATATCATTCACCTACAGTACAATAGCCTGTCCTGACCATATTCTACCCCTACAGTACAATAATCTGCCTTGACCATATCATTCACCTACAGTACAATAGCCTGTCCTGACCATATTCTACCCCTACAGTACAATAATCTGCTGTGACCATATCATTCACCTACAGTACAATAACCTGTCCTGACCATATCATTCACCTACAGTACAATAACCTGTCCTGACCATATCATTCACCTACAGTACAATAATCTGCCCTGACCTTATCATTCACCTACAGTACAATAACCTGTCCTGACCATATTATTCACCTACAGTACAATAATCTGCCCTGACCATATCATTCACCTACAGTACAATAACCTGCCCTGACCATATCATTCACCTACAGTACAATAACCTGTCCTGACCATATCATTCACCTACAGTACAATAATCTGCCCTGCCCATATCATTCCCCTACAGTACACTAAAATGTACTGACCATATCATTCACCTACAGTACAATAACCTGTCCTGACCATATAATTCACCTACAGTACAATAACCTGTCCTGACCATATCATTCCCCTACAGTACAATAACCTGCCCTGACCATATCATTCCCCTACAGTACAATAACCTGCCCTGACCATATCATTCACCTACAGTACAATTATCTGTCCTGACCATGTCATTCACCTACAGTACAATAACCTACCCTGACCATATAATTCACCTACAGTACAATATCCTGCCCTGACCATATCATTCACCTACAGTACAATAACCTGCCCTGACCATATCATTCACCTACAGTACAATAATCTGTCCTGACCATATCATTCACCTACAGTACAACAACCTGTCCAGTGGCTGACTGGGGGGAGGGGGGCATCCGCCCCGGGTGGTGGCTCTCAGGGGGCTGCCAGAAGCAATGAGCGCGTCTATCAATACAGATGGAAGCACTCATTGCGGGAGCGCTGGGAGCTGCGGTCCTGTCACTCACCGCTCAGCTCCCCAAACTCTTCCCCTCCCTCAGGACGACCACACAGAGCTGCAGAGCGATCTGTGCCTGCAGGGAAGAGAGGTATGTGAGTTTCAGAAATGGGACAAGGTGAAGGGGGTACAGAGGGCATTACTAATGTGAAGGGGGCACAATGGGCATTTCAACTATGAAGGGGGCACAGAGCCAAAGGGCATTACTACAATGAAGGGGGCACAGTGGGCATTATTACTGTGACGGCGGCACAATGGGGATTTCTACTATGGAGGGGGGCACAGAGGGAATTACTAGCACAGTAGGCATTACTACTATTAATGGGCATTATTACTGTGAAGGGGCACAATGGGGATTATTACTGTGAAGGGGGCACAATGGGGATTATTACTATGAAGGGGCACAATGGGGATTATTACTGTGAAGGGAGCACAAAGAGGGCATTACAACTGTGAGGGAGGCACAATGTGGGCATAACTACTGTGAGAGGGCACACATCTGTACAAAACTACAGTGAAAGTTGTACAATAAGGGCAATACTACTGTCAGGGGGTACATTTTTAAGTATTGGGGGGTGCCAGAGAAAGTACCCGCTGCGGGTGGCAAACACCCTAGGCATGCCACTGGTCCTGACCATATAATTCCCCTAAAGTACAATAACCTGTTCTGACCATATCATTCCCCTACAGTACAATAACCTGTCCTGACCATATCATTCCATACAGTACAATAATCTGTCCTGACCAATATCATTCCCCTAAAGTACAATAACCTGTTCTGACCATATCATTCCTCTATGGTACAATAACCTGTCCTGACCATATCATTCTCCTACAGTACAATAACCTGTCCTGACCATATCATTCCTCTACGGTACAATAACCTGTCCTGACCATATCATTCCCCTACGGGACAATAACCTGTCCTGGCCATATCATTCCATACAGTACAATAACCTGTCCTGGCCATATCATTCCATACAGTACAATAATCTGTCCTGACCAATATCATTCCATACAGTACAATAACCTGTCCTGACCATATCATTCCCCTACAGTACAATAACCTGTCCTGACCATATCATTCCATACAGTACAATAACCTGTCCTGACCATATCATTCCATACAGTACAATAATCTGTCCTGACCATATCATTCCATACAGTACAATAATCTGTCCTGACCATATCATTCACCTACAGTACAATAATCTGTCCTGACCATATCATTCCATACAGTACAATAACCTGCCCTGACCATATCATTCCATACAGTACAATAATCTGTCCTGACCATATCATTCCATACAGTACAATAATCTGTCCTGACCATATAATTCACCTACAGTACAACAACCTGTCCTGACCAATATCATTCCCCTACAGTGCAGCAAACTCTCCTGACCATCTCTCTATATTATATTCTGATATAATTATATACTTCTGTGTTCTGTTACAATTTATGCTGCGAATCCTGGACAAATCTTCTGGCACTTGTGGTTGAAAACTCAAAATCTTTATTTTAAAGGGGTTATCCCATGATTGATGTAAAAAATGAAAGTCAGACATCATATAGTAGATAGTGATGAGCGGGATGTGCCATATTCGATTATAACGAAATTCGCAAATATTCGCTAAAATATTCGTCGAAATCGAATATTCGTCATTATTCTAGTTATCACGATTAATATGCGATTTAAATAATCGCATATTGCGATTTTAACTTAAGGCAACTTTCCTATTGGTTTGATATCTAGAATTAGCGAAAATGACGAATATGACGAATGTATTCGTCATATTCCTCAAAACTAAGATAACTAAATATTCTCCATCTTCGTTTTAGCTCCATATTCGACAACTTCGCTAATTCTAGCATTCAAATAGGAAAGTTGACTAGAGACAACTAAGTTTTTAATTCGCTATGCGATAATATTACTTAGCTTTTTTTTAATAAATAGAATAATTATAATACTTGATAATTATAATTATTCTATTTATTTTTAAAAAAAGCAAAGTAATATTATCGCATAGCGAATTAAACTTAGCTGTCTCTATAGTCAACTTTCCTATTTGAATGCTAGAATTAGCGAAGTTGACGAATATGGAGCTAAAACGAAGATGGAGAATATTTAGTTATCTTCGTTTTGAGGAATATGACGAATACATTCGTCATATTCGTCATCTTCGCTAAGTCTACCAAGCCAACCATAGTAAACCAGGTCTAAGTTGAAATCGCAATGCGATTACTTCAAGTTATATTAATCGCATTGCGATTTCAACTTAATTCTCACATCCGACAGTACATTCTAGTATATGGAGGCGTTCCCATGGTGATGGGGACGCTCCATGAGCACGGAAGTCGGCAGAAGCGGCAACGGGCACTGACTGGAGCAGCCAGGAAGCCAGGAATCCTCAGAACAGGTAAGAACTACTTTTGGGAATTGGGAAAGAAAAGCATATAACAATAAAAATAAAGAATATTCGAAATAATAAATTTTATAGCGCTATATTCAAAATATTCGCGAATTAGCGAAGTGCCGATATTCGCTAAAAAAATTCACTATTCGAATATTCGCGCTCAACACTAATAGTAGATGACAATATCTTTCTAACAAAGCTAGAACCAGCCCTGTACCTCACATGAATCTCCACATTCATTGGTCTGCTAGATTTATATCAAGCAGACAGCTCATGGGGGTGTCTTTTCTGCTGCAGCTCAGGGGGCGTGTCTCAGCTCTCCCTATCACAGCTCAGGAGGCAGTTGAAGGATCAATCTGAGCATGTGCGACCATCTCAGTGAGCAGGACAAAGAAATAAGTATAAAAACAAACAGCAGATGGCGCCATACAGATAGGTTTTATTGAATAACTCAGTGGCTATGCTAAATTTTTAATTACATACAATTGCAAAAGTATTCAGATCCAGGTGCTAGTTTGAAAACTGTATAATATTTTTCGTGGGACAACCCCTTTAAGCGCAGAAAATATTCTGTAAGTACCTCTATCATAGCACTATAGTAAGCACCTCTATTATACTACTATAGTAAGTACCTCTATCATTGCACTATAATAACCCCTTCTATCATAGTACTATAATAAATACCTCCGTTATAGTTCCATAATAAGCTCCTATAACCTAGTACTGTAGAAAGCTCCTCAATCATAGTACTATGGTAAGCACCTCTATCATAGTATTATAGTATGCCCTTGTATCATAATACTATGGTAAGCATCTCTATCATAGAACAATAGTTAGCATCTCTATCATAGTCCTAGTGTATGCTCCTCTATCATAGTATTATAGTAAGCACCTCTATCATAGTATTATAGTAATCACCTCTATCATAGTGTTATAGTAATCACTTCTATCATACTACTATAGTAAGCACCTCAATCATAGTACTATAGTAGTCTCCTCTATAATAGTATTATAGTAATTACCTCTATAATAGTACTATAGTAAGTGCCTCTATTATAGTATTATAGTGAGCTCTTCTATTATAGTATTATAGTAAGCGCCTTAATCATAGTACTATAGTAAGTGTGTCTATCATAGTATTACAGTAAGCACCTCTATTATAGTATTACAGTAATCACCCCAATCATAGTGGTATAGTAATCTGCTCTATGTAATAATCACCTCTATCATAGTACTATATTTAGCTCCTCTATCGTAGTAGTATATTAAGCACCTCTATCATAGTACTATAGTGAGCTTCTTTATCATAGTACTATCGTAAGTGCCTCTATCACAGTATTATAGTAACCACCCCTATCATAGTCCGATAGTAATCACCCCTATCATAGTACCACAGTAAACACTTCAATCATAGTACCATAGTAAGTGCCTCTATCACAGTATTATAGTAATCACCCCTATCATAGTCCTATAGTAAGTACCTCTATCATAGTATTATAGTGGTAACCACCTATAAATGCCCGAAATCAATCAGTTCTTTCTGTCCCTCTTTGAATCTCCGTCATTAATCTGGTTTCTCTATATTGCCCACTAATCTGGTAACAGTGGAACCACATGCTTTTTGATGATTCTTTCTAGTCCAGCCATAATATCCTTTTTCTTCACAAGTTTCTCATTCTACATTAATGGTAATCTGTCAATCATGTCATCAGGTCAAGGAAACACAAATACACCCTCTGAAGTCCCTACACTAAATAATTGGCCAGTTGGCGGTCAGTGTCATGTCACATACGGTCTGGTGTCCAAAGGAATTGACAAGTCCCAGAAGTACAAACCTTCTTTGTGGTTGACCTGTTCAGCCTTCTCTGTGTGGATACAGTGGTCAGATCTGACTGCCAGCAGGTTCTCCAGTGAAGAGACAGAAGTGTCCAGAGAGCTTCCAGCACAACCTCCTGTCCTCCTCACTGATCAGTCTTCATTTCCTTATTTTCAGATATAATTGCCCATTCAGTCTTTATAATCGAATTACTGGCCTAAGTAGGAATGTGTAATTTACTAATTGTATTTTGGCCAGGATGGATTCTCCTCCAACCCAGGCTCCTGCTACTTGTTGCCCCCACGTTCTGCTGCTTACAGTGTAATGGCTTAATGTCATTTTCCACAGTGTTTTGTACAATGGTCTTGCCACAGAAAACACAAGTTGTTAGCTCCTTTTATTAGGACACAGGACAGTAATGCCTGGTAGGTGCAGGTAGGTACCTGCACAGAAGCTCCTCAGTGATACCAGCATCTATTATGAAGGTAGAGGGTCATTTCATAACCATCACTCCTCCAGTCCCAGCTTCTTCCACCTGCACACATGAGCTGGGGAGCCCCCATGTATTCTCCCACCTCCTCACTCAGACACTCCCAGGGCTGGTGCTGCCTGCACCATCACACATCAGACAGATCCCTGAGAGCTCCAGAGGAGAGAAGACAAGAGATCTGCAGAGATTCCAGGAGATCATGTGAGTAGTAGATGTGGGGAGCTGTCCACTGCCTCAGTGCTGATCTGTACTATGGGAAAGTGCTGTTACCCTGTGCATCCAATGCTAGCTTGTATGGATTGTCTGTATTCTGAGTACTAATAATCTCATTTATCTGCTTCTTGTTTCCATATACTCAGTATTAATGCTCTTGTCACACCCCTAACATACTCAGAACTGATACTAAAGTTCCCTAATGATACTCTCATCCCCCTACTCTGTCCATATAATACTCAATGCTACTGTATATTAGCCTTACTGGGAACACCTCTATAAATATCACCCGTTGCATTCTCGTCTTCTACTCCTATGGTCAGAGATCCAGCTGACAACCCTGTTGACTCCTTGCTGATTGTCTTGTCGCCCACTGATGGAGGCAGGGGTGATATCATCTTTTCTAATGCATATTCCTACATATACTTCTCAGCTATGGCAATAAGCACCAGTACCCTCATCACTCCTTTCTTCTGATGGTAGCCCCTCATCATCGTTATACACAGTACTGAAACCTCATCAAACCCTCGTACAGCTTACATCCCCACTCATTGCCTTTCTACTCAGAACACATTTAGATTGTTTAGAATTACATTTTGCACTTGTAAGGCTGACAGTGGAATCTCTCTGCTCTCCTTATATACCCAGTTATGCACCGAGCGCCCCATCCCCTGTTTATTGACTCATCTCTGCTACCCTTATTATTAAATTATTTGTATACTCACTTCTGACAACCCCTCAATCCTCTCACTACCAGTATACTCACTTCTGACAACCCCTCAATCCTCTCACTACCAGTATACTCACTTCTGACAACCCCTCAATCCTCTCACTACCAGTATACTCACTTCTGACAACCCCTCAATCCTCTCACTACCAGTATACTCACTTCTGACAACCCCTCAATCCTCTCACTACCAGTATACTCACTTCTGACAACCCCTCAATCCTCTCACTACCAGTATACTCACTTCTGACAACCTCTCAATCCTCTCACTACCAGTATACTCACTTCTGACAACCCCTCAATCCTCTCACTACCAGTATACTCACTTCTGACAACCCCTCAATCCTCTCACTACCAGTATACTCACTTCTGACAACCCCTCAATCCTCTCACTACCAGTATACTCACTTCTGACAACCCCTCAATCCTCTCACTACCAGTATACTCACTTCTGACAACCCCTCAATCCTCTCACTACCAGTATACTCACTTCTGACAACCCCTCAATCCTCTCACTACCAGTATACTCACTTCTGACAACCCCTCTATCCTCTCACTACCAGTATACTCTGTTCTGACACCCCATCACTTCTCTTACTATCAGTATACTCCGTTCTGACACCCCATTATTCCTCTCACTACCAGTATACTCAGTTCTGACAACCCATCACTTCTCTTACTATCAGTATACTCACTTCTGACACCCCATTATTCCTCTCAATACAAGTATACTCACTTATGACAACCCATTCCTCTCACTACCAGTGTACTCAGTTCTGACACCCCATCACCCCTCTTACAACCAGTATATTTAGTTCTGACAACACATCACTGCTCTCACTTCCAGAACACTCACTTCTGACACCTCATCATTCCTCTCACTACCAGTGTACTCACTTCTGACAACCCCTCAATCCTCTCACTACCAGTATACTCACTTCTGACAACCCCTCAATCCTCTCACTACCAGTATACTCACTTCTGACAACCCATTACTCCTCTCACTACCAGTATACTCACTTCTGACAACCCATTACTCCTCTCACTACCAGTATACTCACTTCTGACAACCCCTCAATCCTCCCACTTCCAGTATACTCAGTTCTGACACCCCATCACTCCTCTCATTATCTGTAACAGAGAATGTCTTGGTGACGTCTTCAAAGGGGTTGTTTGGTTGGTAAAATAATTTTAAGAAATTATTTTAATGAGAATAGCATTAAGAACCCGACAGAAGTGATATTCAAAGATGCCCCACCTCTCCCATGTGTCGTCGGTGGAGTCCGCTCCCTGATTCCTCTCGACATGCAGGAAATTTCTGCTCTTCCAATCACCGACTGAGGCAGGTCACTAGGTCACAGTAGGTGCTCTCCAGCCCTCCTCTGAACTCTCATACCTCCATCAGTAGTACCAGCAGAACCTGCTTTCATTACTAAACACTACTGTTTGCCATTGTCATCAGAGTTAGCAGGAGGGCTGGAGAGAACCTACTGCCATCATGCATAGTGCAGAGACACACAGGACCGACACAATTAGCTACTACGGCCATACCCATCTGGTATTTGTGGAGGTAAAACTGACCATCGTTCTGTATTTATTTATTTTATGCACTTATATAGCACTACTATATTCCGCAGCGCTTTACAGACATAAGCATCTAACTGACCTCAATGGGGCTCACAATCTAAGGTCCCTCTCAGTATGTCTTTGGAGTGTGGGAGGAAACCCAGGGAGAACACACAAACTCCATGCAGATGTTGTCCTTGGTCAGATTCGAACCTAGGACCCCAGCGCTGCAAGGCACCAGTAATAACTACTGAGCACACCATGCTGCCCGTTCTGTATGTCCAAGACATCTTGGAACTGGTCTTTACTGCCTTTTTTTGAGAAATGGCCACACACGGCCTGTGCTCTTCGGGGGTATCCAGCAGTTCCCCTGGAACTTGATCACCAGCCATCAACCACCTTGGCTGAACTACAGGTCCAAGTTGAAAGAGCATGGAATTACATACCAGAGGAGGATATCAGCATCTGTATGACTGTCACCATACCAGTGTGGCAGCCTGTACCACAGAGAGTGGAGATGCCACCCAGTATTAATGTAACCCTGCCTCAACATATACCTTACTGCACAACCCAAAATAAAGGTTGCACCACCTTGCTTGTCTGATCATTGACCAAGCACCCCTAGCAGATTATACTTTGTCAATCTCGGCTCAATCGCATTAAGTTTTCCAGGGGATTTAAAACAATTATTTTTATTTTTTTGTAGTTTGGATTAAGAATGCCATTAGAAACACCAGTCTTGATACATTCCCTCCTATACGTCTAATGACTTTTTGACCTGGGCAACATAGGAATGTCAATTACCAATCACCCAGGTGTGTGGCACGGCTGCAGCCCCGCAGGGTGGAAATCCCATCTCTTCTTTTTGGTGTTGCTAAATGCAATACTACACCCATTACGTGACTAGGAATTGAGGTGCACAAAGTCACCATCCAGATCCAGATCATGTCTTGCATCCGTTCATTGTGTGCCTCTGCAGGTTACAGCGTCCCTACTTCCCCTCCCTAAGTGCATGATAATATTTTCTCTCTTTAAGTGCATGTTAATTAAAATTTCACACCGAACTCCACTGGAGGCTGACAAATCAGGATATTTTTAGTGGTTATAACAGCTCATTTTAAATGTGTGTATGTAACAAGGAGAGACTGGAACATTCCCAGAAACCAACATCTTTAGTTTCTCTAACATCAGATCAAATCCCCAGGACCCATGAGCTCTTGGGTCTTTTTATCACCATGCTATCAGTTCTTCAGTCCTGTACTAGTTACATGGAGAGGCTTAGTTAGCAGGTCCTTTCCCCTCCGTCCACCAATAAGGGCTCATGCACACAAACGTATTTTCTTGCCGTGTCCGTTTTTTTTTTTCTGCAGACCGTATATGAAACCATTCACTTCAATGGGTCCGCAAAAAAAAACTGAAGTTACTCTGTGTGCATTCTGTTTCTGTATGTCCGTATTTCTGTTCCGCAAAAAAAAGAACATGTCCTATTATTGTCCGCATTATGGACAATTATAGGACTGTTCTATTAGGGGCCAGCTGTTCTGTTCTGCAAAATACGGAATGCACACGGATGTCATCCGTATTTTTTGCGGATCCGTTTTTTGCGGACCACAAAATACATACGGTCGTGTGCATGAGCCCTTAATGTAACAAACTTTTTTTGGGGGGGGTTTTCATAGTCAGGATCTGTACATGACCGCAAGGCCCCACGGGACAGCTTCTGGGCGGCCAGAAATTCCAAATGTTCTGCTGCATTATTTTAAAATTGATTGCTATTGGTTTTATAGGTAAAATTTTTGTTTTATTCTATTCATTAACTGCAGCTCATGGAGGCAAATAACCCATTTCTGACTTAGCTTATCCAAAATAAATACTAAAAATAATGACATGACACTTTGTGTTGGAATAAAAATGGCCGCAATGCTTTATTAAGGGTAAATAAATTAATAAATAATTAAAACTTCAAAATTCATAAATAAATAACCATAAAAAATTCCAATAATTACCGAAATCCACTCAGCAATAGCCTGGTGATACAGCCCCTCTAATAAAGCAAAGCAACATAAGCAAAAGAATAGGGAGGGAGGGAGGGCGACGATCCGGTCTTGATAAAACTGGCCCAGAAGCGCCGCCGAAACCCTCATTTTAAGGACTAAACTTTCCCGCCGCTGGCATCCACACCAATCAGCTGTCCAGAAATCTCCCCCAGCAACCAGCTGCACCAATCAGAGAGGATCCCTGCATGTCATCCAAGGTTCAGGTAAGACCAAATAAAACCAGCTGATTCTGACAGGACTTAACCCTTTCATAAAACCTGAAATAAAAAAGCGGGAAAACAAGAAAAAGGAGGGGGGGAAGAGAGAGAAAACAAGCAAAAACCATACAAAAAAACACATATTAATGGTGTCATTGCCCCCATGTGTCCCCCAAGCAAAACGCTCTGGGGGGCCTGAACAATCTTGCAGGTAAAAAGCAGCTTCGCCCACAAAACTGCACTGCCAGCCAACTTGGAAACCATGCCATCATGCTGTTCAAGGTGGTTTTTGGCCACATCTGGAAGCAGCACTGTAGGGCCCTAGTCTGAGGCTGGGTTCAAACAGCTAAAATCCACCGAGGCATGCGCACAAGGTTGTGTTTCCTTCTATTGCTGACTTCCAATCTGCTAAAGAAGTGACTACTTTTTTCAAGTGGATTTTAGCTGCTTTCCCCTTTGAAGTCAATGGATAAGGGCTGAGATAGCTAGTGTGGGGCTTTTTTGTCAGCATTTACAACACTAAAAACGTTCTGCTCTCAGAGGCAGATCAGCTTATTGGTCTCTGCTTTAGCTACACATGGGTTTTAGTCGTGTGAACCCAGCCTGACTCTTCAGCTTGTGCTCCAGAGTCAGGGCGAGGCGTGCAGTAACCACCAGTCTGCCCAGTCCCCGGCAGCGTCTTACTTATCCTCTCCGGCCCATGAAAACAGATGATGGCTGCTGACAGAGGCGCCCTGTATGTCGGGCAGCTGGGTGGGAATTAGCTGTTGGCAGGGTAATGGGGCTGCCCTTCTTCTCCACACTGTGTGGCGGCCTGGGAAGGTGACACTGCGAGAAACTGTGAATGTTGGCTGGGCTGGTGCCCCCACTTTGCCCTTCATCCAAATTACTGCCTGAAAAGCTGGATGACAAGGAACACAACTTTCTATGATATAGCCGCTAGACCAGACTCTGACATCTGGAAATGATGTCGACGGACAATAACCCTGCACCCAAGGGGCCAGAATGATGACATAATGGGGAATCAGATCAATGAGCCAAGCATGCATGTTTATAGAGGGTCTGGAATATAACTATCATCTAAATCAGCTTTTGGGTGACAGATACCTTATTTCTAGAGCCATATTGATGTTGTCTATATACAACACAGTATTTCAGTGATGAAATGGCCAAAACGTGAGACCATGTATGGGGAGAAAGAGCAGGCCTTTGTGACTACTGAGATATCAGTCCTACTATGGTAAGGTCTGGGTACTGGGACAGATACCCAAAGACCTTATAAACCAACTGGTGTTTTCATTGTCCCGATGTCTTTTCTGGGCCCCAGTTGATATGCACTTTGTACACTGACACCTCTAATTCAGTAGATGCATGCATTTTATAAAAAGTCAGAAGTATGAGCATTTAGTGAAGAGAAGGTATACGTGTTGAGCGTTCTTAGAGCGTTCATATTTTCCGTCATACTTATTCCAGCTTATAATTCTAGACAGACTGATAATGAACTCTCCAAAAAAAAATCTGCTCAGCTGAAGACTTCATCATCACCTGGTAAAATGTGTGACTGTGTGATGAAGGATCCTTAGAGGGTTTAGTTGTAGGTGTCAGATTTATTCTTGTGTCGTTTGCCTGGCTTTTCTGCCAATATCTGCAATGTATTTATACTGTAGGACAGGGATCAGCAACCTTTGGGACTCCAGCTGTGGTGGAACTACGACTCCCAGCATGCACACTTGCTTTGCTGTTCACATAACTCAAAGTGAATGGAGCATGCTGGGAGTTGTAGTTTGACAACAGCTGGAGTGCCGCAGGTTGTTGGTCCCTGCTGTAGGAGGAAGGTCCTAGACAAGGACGGAGATGAGGTAGAGTTCCCAGGAAGATGGTTTACTTTATACAAAGGGTAAGCATAGAAGCTTCAAAGCAATCAAAGAAATCATGAACAAACATTATTTTATTTATTGATCAATATGTGCAAAATGCAAAACTTACATTTATATATTATATCGTCCTTTTAGCATGAATCTCCATCTTTAATCCTCATATGATTTTAAGGTCCAGCATTCTGTGCTGATTAATATCATTACAGCAGTCAGAGGTCCAAATCCCTTGCATAAACATACAGTGGTGTTTGAAAGTTTGTGAACCCTTCAGAATTTTCTTTATCTCTGCATAAATTTGAACAAAAACAACATCAGATTTTCACATAAGTCCTAAAAGATGATAAAGATAACCAAATCAAACAAATGAAGCAAAATGCTTAGACCTGGTTATTTATTGAGAAAAACGATCCAATATCACATGTCTGTGAGTGGCAAAAATATGTGAACCTTTGCTTTCAGTATCTGGTGTGGCCTCCTTGAGCAGCAATAACTGCAACTAAACATTTCTGGTAATTGTTGATTAGTCCTGTACATCGTCTTGGAGGAATTTTAGCCCATTTCTCCATACAAAATAGCATCAATTCTGTTATGTTGGTGGGTCTCCTGCCATGAACTGCTTACTTCGGGTGCTTTCACAAAATTTCTATTGAATTAGGGTCAGGACTTTGACTTGGTCATTCCAAAACTTTAACTTTATTCATTCTTTAACCATTCTACAGTAGAACTACTTATGTGCTTAGGGTCGATGTCTTGCTGCATGACCCACTTTCACCCGATATTCAGCTTATGGACACATGTCCTGACATTTTCCTTTAGCATTTTATGGTATAATTCAGAATTCATTATTCCATCAATGATGGAAAGCCATCCTGGCCCAGATGCAGGGAAACAGGCCCAAACCATGATGCTACCACCCCCATGTTTCATAGATGGGATCAGGTTTTTGTGCTTGAATGCAGTGTTTTCCTTTCTCCATACATAGCACTTTTTATTTAAGTCAAAAAGTTATATTTTGGCCTCATCTGTCCACAAAATATTGTTCCAACAGCCTTCAGGCTTGTCCGGGTGATCTTGCAGATAGGCAGCAATGTTCTTTTGAGAGAGAAGTGGTTTTCTCCCTACAACTATGCACACCATTGTTGCTAAGTGTCCTTCTGATGATGGACTAATGAACAA
The DNA here is from genome assembly GCF_014858855.1 of Bufo gargarizans. Classification (NCBI taxonomy): domain Eukaryota; kingdom Metazoa; phylum Chordata; class Amphibia; order Anura; family Bufonidae; genus Bufo; species Bufo gargarizans. The sequence continues at coordinate 102,121,386 of NC_058083.1, forward strand.
GGGTCACACAGCAAGATAACAAACCTAAACACACAAGGTGTTCTATCGAAGAAGGGTTACAAAAGAATAAAGTGAGAAAAGCCTTTAGTTGCCTAAAAGTTACCTTGGGTTCCTTTGTGACTCGCAGACTAATACATGCCTTTTCCTTGGCGTGATCCTTGTTGGTTGACCAATCCTGGGGAGGGGGGGGAGGGGGGAAATAATGGTCTTGAATTTCCTCTGTTTGTACCAACTTTTTCCAGCCTGATGAGTATCAACAACTCTTGTTCTGAATCTTCTGTGTTCATTTTATGATACACTTCAGACTTTGATAGAAGTTCCCTTTTCTTTAAATAAAACAGGTTACCCACACATACCTGATTGTCATCCCACTATCTCCTAATCCCAAAGGTTCACATACCTTTGCCACACACAGACATGTGATATAGGATCGGTTTCCTCAATAAATAAATTAACAAGTCTAATATTTTTTTTGACTTGTTTGATTTGGTTATCTTTATCTACATTTAGGATTTTTTGTGAACATCAGATTTTTAGGTCAAATGTATGCAGAAATATAGAAATTTTTGAAGGAATCACAAACTTTTAAGCACCACTATAGATGATAATCTGGCTGCCTGCAGTAACCCCTAGAGGGAGTATAGGAGCTTACTGTTGTTTATTAGGTACAGTGTATCACAGTATGCAGTAGCTCCCTCTAGTGGCTTCTCCAGGCAACCTTCATGTTTTCTTTTAAAATCTGTGTCTGATCCAGTTTATAAGAAGACCAGACACCTCACCAAATAATTTAACCATTTGAATAATCCTAGGGAGAGTGGTTTCCGTATGGTCTATAAAAAACAGAACATCGTCTGCATATAGTGAGATACGATCTTGTGTTCCCAGCGTACCAAATCCTTTGATCTGATCGTCCTGCCTAATGGCCATCGCAAGGGGTTCGATATATATATCAAATAGTAGGGGAGATAGTGGGCAACCCTGACGGGTGCCTCTATTTAACTCGATACTGCTACTCAAAATTCCATTAAGACTCAATTTAGCCCTTGGAGATCCATACAACAACCTAAGAGTGCGTATAAACCTCTCTCCAAAGCCCATCCTAGCAAGAACCTTCCAGAGGAAGCGCCACTCCACCCTGTCAAAGGCCTTAGAGGCATCTAATGACAGGATGGAGCGGGCGGTCCCCCCAGGGGCCTGGATATTAGAAAAGAGCCGGTGTAGATTATAATGTGTACCCTTATTTTTCATAAAACCGCTCTGATCCGGATGGACTATGGAGGAGATGACCCCAGAGAGCCTTGTAGCGAGGACCCTCGCCAAAAGTTTTACATCTGCATTAAGCAGTGAAATTGGTCTGTAAGATTCTAAATCTAGAGGGTCCTTGCCTTTTTTTGGAATTAATATCACTGTAGCCTCCATCATTGAATCCGGCAACCTCCCATCCTCCACTGATTCAGCAAAGACCTCCAGTAATCTAGGAAAAATACAGTCCCCATATTTGCTATAAAATTCATATGGAAGCCCGTCTGAACCAGGAGTAGAATTGGGTGAACATAATTTAATAGCTCCCTCAAGTTCCTTAATTGAGACCTCCAGTTCTAATGCTTTCTTTTGGTTCTCACTAATAGTTGAAAAGTTGATCCTATCTAGGTAAAGATCTATCTTATCGTCTGTAATATTAGAATCAGCCTTATACATATCAAGAAAATAATCAAAAAAGGCCTTCTCCACCGGACCCTGACCAATAGCTATTCTACCATCCCTCACTCGAACCCTCTCTATATGTTTTTTAGGTTGTTGATTGGAGATTACTCTGGAGAGTAGCCTACCGGGTCGCCCAGACTCTGTAAAATATTTTTGCCCTTTAAAGAAAAGATTCTGTTGAGCTTTATCCAGTAAAAAATTAGCATATATTTGTGTAGCTTTTTGCATATTTTCCCTATTTTTCTCCGTCTTATTTATATGAAAGGATTCTGTCGCTGTGATCACATGTTTCTCTAGATTCTTCTGTTTTTTCCCATATTCTCTTCTAAGATTCGTGATATTACTAACCATCAATCCCCTCATGTAGGCCTTAAAGGTATCCCATACCACTTGAATTTTTGCCGAGCCGTCGTTGATATCCCAGAATCGGCCTATTTCATTTCGAATTATTTCATGTGTCTTTATGACTGATAGCCAGTAGGGGTTTAATCTAAAGGGAGGTTTTGATATATATCTAACCTGAGAGAAACATAGTTCAAGTACTAACGGGGAGTGATCGGATATTGACCTTGTTTCATATTTCATTCGTTTTATCAATTTCATATATTTGCTATTTATCAGTACTAGGTCAATTCTAGACAATGATTTACCTGCTTTACTAGAACATGAAAAAACCCTTTTCCCCTGTCCCAGATATTCCCAAGCGTCCTCAAATCCAGCCTCCAGGCAGAATCGTGCGAGGGGGGACCCCTGAACCGTACTGTCCCCCTTAGCACTCATAGAGACCCTATCACGTAAAGGATCGATGACACAATTAAAATCCCCAATAATCAATGTTGGACATTCTGGCCATTTATCCATGAATACTAGAAGAGAATTAAGAACCAGCAGAGAAAATGGCGGAGGAATATAGACAAAGGCCAAAATACATAACTCTCCCCCTAACCTGCAGTATAGAAAAATAAATCTTCCCTGTTGGTCGACAGAGGATGCCTCGCAAACGAAGTCAATAAGTCTATGTATCAGCACCGTAACCCCTCTCGAGTAATTGGAGAGGGTAGAATGATACGTATGCACAGCCCATCCCCTGTCGACCACTCTAGTGGTCTCCTCAGTAAGATGGGTCTCGAGCAAACATATTATTGCTGGTAGATGGACCTGAGTCAAGTCAAAAACCGCTTGTCTCTTACCTCTTTCCCCCAAACCACGTACATTCCAGGAAAAAATTCTAATCATCGTCATCACCAGTGGTTAAATGGAAGATTAGGAGAGAGGGAAAAAGGAGAAGACAAGATGAAAAGGGAAAATAATAAACTAAAAAAAAGGGAACCACACCTACTTTGACGCACCACAACCCAACCCCCCCCCCCACCCCTCTCCCACAGGCAACCCACCACATATTGTAGTAGATTTCTTTCCTAAGACCAACCCTCGACCCTCCCCCCAGTCAACCACCCCCCCGCCGCCATTTTGAAGCAAAGAAGACTCATTTAGGGGTGTGAGCCCCCTATATTACTAGTTATTCCCGTCATTTCATAACCCAATTGAGTCATTGATTGTTTCGGTCAATCCAGTCCGCGGCTTCTTCTGAGGTATCAAAAAAAAAAGTTTTATCCTCAAAAATAATCCGCAGTTTGGCCGGGAATATAAGAGAATATTTAATATCCCTCTCTCTTAACTTCTTTTTAACAATCATGAATGTGCGTCTCTTTTCTTGTATTTCTTTCGAAAAGTCAGGAAAAAAGGCCAGTCTAATCCCATTATAAACAACCGGTGAGGATTCCCTCGCCCTTCTCAAGAGGACATCTCTGTCCCCTGAAGTCAGTGACTTAGCAAGAATTGTCCGAGGTTGTCTCCCTGGAATTGGTTTTCCTCCTGGGACCCGATGAGCTCTTTCAATCATGAAAAGAGGAGAAAATGATTCTTTACCAAAGTTCTCAAGAATTAATTTCTGTACGAATTCAGTTGGATTTTTTCCTTCCTCACCCTCTGGAATGCCTATTATTCTCACGTTATATCTTCGTGACCTATCTTCAAGGTCCACTACCTTTTTCTTCAGGAGATTATTTTCCACTTTAAGTATAGAAACTTCCGTATTTATTTTTTTGGATTCCTTCTGTATAAAAGTAACAGAGCTTTCAAGGGTGTTGAGTCTGACTCGCATTTTGGTCAATTCCTCTTTTATTAGTCCCACATCAACTTGAATAGATCCAAGTTGGGTTGTAACCACCTGTATCAAATCTCCGTTCTGTTTAACCGCTAGGAGTATTTCTTCCAGCGGGGACGAATTGTCATCAGGGATAACTTCCCCCATTATTCCATCCTCCTCCTCAGGGTAACTAGCGCCTTTTTGTATTTCTCGCTCAGTTACCTCCAATTCATAATTCTTTTTTTCAGAGAATTCCTTTTGTCCGCCCCTCGTATTGACCCTTGGGGATTTCAGAAACTGGTCAAGTTTTGTTGGTTCAGCCGTTCTAGACCCCTGTTTCTGACCTGATAGATCGGTCGAACGCCTTGGGGCTTTTGGGCCCATATCTTATTCCTCCTTTTTTTTTTTTTTTGTAAATTTTTTTCTTTAAATATTTTTTTCTTGGATATTTATTTGATTTTTGATTTATTTATTTTTTTTCCCTTATTCCGCCTCCTTACTCTCCTGTACTCTCCTATACTCTCCTTACTCTCCTTCTTTCTCTTTTTCTTTTTTTTTTTTTCTGTTCCTTTTCTTTTGCTTTTTTTTCCTTTTTTTCTTTTTTTCCTTATCCCCCCTTTTTTTTTTTTCAGTGCCTTCTTCTTAGTTCTTGTTTTTTTTTTTTTTTTAAACCCTTTTTTTTTTTCGCTCCTCCCTATTTTTTATTTTTTTTATTTTTCTTTTTATGTCCACTCTTCTTTATACTCTTTCTCCTCTTATTTCCTTTTTTTTTTTTTCCCCTTCTCCAGCTTATATTTTAGACTTTAAAGTTAGCTTTCTTGTGATCTTATGATCAAGTGCAGCTTATAATCATATGTAACCATACATACACAACTTACTCAAAGTCCATTCAAGGTTAGTTGGAGTCAGCGGTCATGGGGAGGTTAATCACTAGAGGAGAGAAACTTATAGCTTCCTCAAAATATGAGGGAACAGCAGGTTACTCACTGACATCAGAACCAGGGGGGGTAACGGATCAGGCAGGAACCGGAGGCACACTCAATGGAGGTAGAGGAGAGAAAACCTCCAGACAGCAAACTGTTTGCAATGAAATGGAGAGCAGGAGAGGAGGCAGGAGCGGCAGCATCAGACACGGCACAGTCAAGAAGGAACCGGAGGCAGCCTGAACCCAACAGCCGATATCGGCACCGTAGCAGGCTTTGGGCAAAGAGCAGCAGCGCAGATCACGCGGTCCCGGTCACAGAGAAGGTAGATGTAGAATTCGGCACACAGACGCCGGCATACTCAAAGCGGCAGCGAGGTAGCAGAGCAGCGGGGAGAGCCGGGAGCGTGACGTCCACTACGTCATCACGTCTTCTAGTCTAGCTTCCAATAGACCCCCTACCACAGAAAGAGATTCCTGTTACACAGTTGGATATTGTTGATACCTTCCAATATTTGGGTTTGACGATATCGCCTCGGGTCGAAAATTTTGTAGAACTTAATTTGATTCCCATCATGGTAAAGATTAGAGCTAAAATAGGAATTTGGCTGAAACTTCCCCTATCTAGAGCTGATCGAGTTTCACTAGTTAAAATGGTGATATTACCACAATTGCTCTATGTGCTCAGGAATACACCTATTTGGATACAAGACAAACATTTTAAACTTATAGAGAGTCTAATTAATGATTTAATATGGGGAAGAAAGCGAGTTCGACTTAAGTTGGAGTATTTGTATAGATCAGTGGAGTGTGGGGGTTTAAATCTCCCCTACTTTAAGGGATACTTTATTGCAGCCCAGCTCTTGAGGTGCTATGAATCAGAGCATAGCGCACTTCTGGGGAAGTTGGTAACTAGTCATGCCCACAATAATATTTTTTCCTTGTTGGAATCTGGCCTATTGAAGAGTTATGAGCAAGGCTATAGAGAGACTATAAAACTACTCCTTAAGGTGTGGGCTACAACTAGGACATGGTTGAAAGTTAAGGGTTCACTTACATTTACGCCTCTTTGGCACAATTTGTATTTAAAAAGGCTGGATGAAATTGCAGCTGACACATTTTGGCAGAAGAATAAAATTTTATATATTTCACAGGTAGCTAAAGATAGAGAAATTAAATCCTATATGGAAATGACACAAAATTTAAAAAATCTTTCATGGTTTAGGTATTTCCAATTGCGTTCTGTGTTATCCAGCTTGGATGATAAGCGGCTGTTGGATATAGATAATGTTTCCTTTCTGAATGATTGGGTAGGAGGTACACATTCTAGAATAAAAATCTCAAATATATATAAGTTATTAATTAAAGCACGGTTTAGTGATATACACTCTCCAGGACAAAAAGCGTGGGAGGCGGACTGTCCGAATGTACAAATAGAAGGGTGGGATAATATTTTTGGGAATCTATCTTCACTATCCCAGAACTTTAACCATGTCCTGATACAATTTTATATCTGCCACAGATTATATATTACTCCACTGTGGATGAACAAATGTGGGTTAAGAGACACGTCCAATTGTCCCAAATGTGACACTGTAGGAGCAGACTTTCTCCATATAATATGGACCTGTCCAGAACTTATAAACTACTGGAACGGTATCAATAACTATATTATGTATAAATTAAAAATTCTAATCCCTTTTGAACCACAAGTATTTATTCTCAATGATCTCTCCAAATTAAAAATTCATAGTTATCAAAAGATTTTCTTGAGTAGAGTATTCATGTTGGCTAGAGTTTTGATCAGCCGCACCTGGTTTGCCCGATCCACTCCAAATAAAAACACATGGATAAATTTAATCGATAAGGTAAAGAACTACGAAAAAATTTTATATAGACGGAGGGAAAATGAATACCAATGGACCAGGATATGGGGTGGTTGGAGGTCTGGTTAGCTGAGATCAAGTTGTTTTATTTATAAGGGGTCCTACTTTGACGCACCACAAACTGGGAGGGAGGGAGGGGAGGGTTTTTCTAAATATTTTGAAAAGATGAGTGGAATATACGCACATATAATTACTTGGGTTACTAAGAATTGAGAGATTGTAATAAATTTTTTATTGTAAACGTTATGTAGTTTTCCCAATAAAAAAAAAAAAAAAAAAAAAAAAAAAAAAAAAAAAAATCTGTGTCTGAGAGGAAGAATTGGAGCTGTGTATCAGAAAAATGGAGATATGTGCAGCATTATAAAGAAATATCAAGAAATTCATCAGCATAGATTTCTAGCTCTATTTAGATTTACATTAGTGTTTAATATGTATTATATTGTGCAAGCTCTTAGTTATCGGGTGGGTTTGAAAAGGTATGAGAGGCTTCAAGCAATAGATTACCCTATCTGATGCACATCATAAACATGTTAAATAGTATGTACATTGTCAAAACTGTCAATTCATGCAATAAATGTCCAATGTGGAAAGAATTCTGGATATCTTTTTTTTTCTTCAAATGACTTGAGTAAGATGGCTCCCCAATCTTATTGGGTATCTGGCAGGAAAGCTATTCTTCTCACTGTGGCAACCTCCATAGACTTCAGGTCTAAACATTCAGCCAGAGCTTATTAATAATTTTGGGTTCTGCAGCAGTGTTTATGGCAGGGACACAATAAAACTGGGTGGCATCTTCCCTTGCTTTGGTACAGGCTGGTTCTCCTCCTGTGGTATGTCATTCCAAGGTCTATCAGCTTGGACCCGTAGTTCAGTCAAGGTGGTTGTTGGCTGCTATGCATGGGACATCCATCTCCTCCTCTATTCTTAGACATTCTTGATGGGGGAAGAGATCTAGTGATCAAACTAGCCAGAGAAGTTGTGTGTAGTGCGGCAGTGTGTGGGTAGGCATTATGTTTTTGGAACACCACGTCTCCTGAGTCAAAAAAGAGTATGAATGTTTCCACAATGTTCTGGACATACTGAAGGCTGGCCAAATCTTCCCTCCATGAACACCAGATGGGAACGGCCATGGTTGTTACTAGTGCCCCACACCATCATACTTGGTGTCTCTGCACTATGGCAGTAGGCACTCTCCGGCCTTCCTACGAACCCTCATACAGCCATAATTAGTACCAAGGCAGAACCTGCTTTCATCACTGGACACTTTTGTTTGCTATTCATGCCTACAATGGACTCTCTCGTAACGCCAGTACAGGGTCTCTTAATGAGAGGTAAGTGGATAGCAAGGTAAAAGTACATGAATGCAGCCCTGCCTCCAGTAGATGGTTTCTTATGGTCTGGGTGGTCACAGCAGGGTCCACTGCAGAACTAATCTGCGATTATGTGGCTGGTGTATCTGTCTGCCTTGAATGGCCAGTACTCTATCTATGTGTGCCCTCCTCTGACCACTGTTGACACCTCTGGCACTGTTGCACTTCAGAAACTTCTTGACCAACTATTTTTGAGATTTGATTGATGGACCACACAGCTTGATGGAGTCCTACTATTTGGCCCTATTCAAAATCCATTAATTTCACAAATGATCAGAGAGAAGATGAAAAAAAGTGCTGTCAGACAAAAAAAAAAGTCTGTGGACCATTTGTAAGAAAAGTAAAGATCTTGGAACTTTGATCACTACATGTAACAGCCTCCATATTGTCATACTGACATATTTTAAAAAAGGTTTTTGACCTTAACTCCTTCTAGGTGTTCTTTTTTCATTTTCCAATTGTATATTTTTAACAGAGTAGAGACATTTGTGACCCTTCCTTTTTTTGTGTTTAGGTCCGGCTCAGCTGGTGGTATTCCGCAAAGCAGCAGTCGCAGACTCCTTCAAACACAGGCGCAAGTCAATGAGGTAAATCATGGGTACAAGCAGGGGCGTAGCTATAAGGTCATGGACCCTGGTGCAAGAGTTCATCCTGGGCCCCCATCCCTCAGTGCTTTGTGGTCAGGGCAGGGAAGCACATAGCCTTCCTGCTGCCTGAGGCAAAAATTTTACCGGCAACCCTCCCCATGCCAAATTCTTGACCTAACCCATTTCCTCCAGCCAGAGGTGTAACTTGACCAGCATGCACTTTCTATAATACTGGTGTCTTCTTATGTGGCACAAGGGTCTTTGGGCCCCCTCAGGCTCCTGGGCCCGGTAGGGACTGCTACCTCTGCACCCCCTATAGCTACGCCCCTGGGTACAAGGACGGTATCAGAAATATTTTGCAAAGTCATTGATATTAAAACATATGTTTTCTATAAATGAACACTACTGATACATTGCCCTCAAATGGTAATTGCATCTGGAACTAAGTGAATGGTATTTGATGGTGATGGTTTGATGATTTTCTTGTGTAGCTAATTGTTAACTATGGGAGATCCTTCACTAAAAAGATTTCTGCTGATCTGCCAGGTTTTAGTTTCAGTAACAAATATTACTATTGGCCACTACATGGCAGCCCATAAATACTGCATAGGCAGTTTTTGTCGCAGTTTTTGCACCAAATACAGCAAAAAAGAAGCAAAATTATTGAGGAAAGACTTTTTACATAACACATTACATTAATTATTTAATACATCCCATCTTTTTTGCACCCACTGCGCATACAGTGAAACTCTGCCAAAAAGTGAATCCAGACCAATAAATACAGTATGTATTGTTCACTCACACTCAGTGGTCGCACTACATTTTTTCCAGAAGAGTAAAAATACTCCTCTGACCATTTTTGAGTATTTTTACCCGAGGAGGAGTACGAAATTTGCAGTAATTCAGACACATGATATATAGGCCTATACTTGGTTCTGCGTTGAAGATTGCGTTTGGAGCCTCTGTTGCAGATTCTGTCAAAAAGGCCAGACAAAAAAGCCTTATATGCAGGACTTTTTTGTCTGGTAAAAAGACAAAACCCGAACGGAAACTGAACGGTCTCCATCATAGTCGGCGGAGACTGTTCAGCTTCTTCCCTGTCAGCTAGGCTGGGTTCACACCACGTTTTTTTCATACATTTAATGTACACACAAAAAACGTATATATGTTATCAGACGCCTCAGACAGACACCGTACTGTGGCATCCGTCACCATTGTTCCATTGTAAAAAAATATATATATATTATACATTAGGCTACATGTTTTTTTTTTTTGCTGGACTTTGCAGGATGGAAAAACGTGGTACACTAGGCTTTCCCATCCTGCACAGTTCTGCAAAAAAAAGGATACTTCTTTTTGTTTGTTTTTACAATGGATCTCCATGGCATCTGTTGTGTGTTGAATGTATGACAAAAACCCACTTCTGTTAGTTTCATTGTTCTGCTCCATTAGATGAGCAGAACAACAGAAATAAATAGCGCTGATGTGAACGGGGCCTGAGAGGAGGGTATGCAGGGGGACCATTACTGGTCTAACATCAGGCAATTATAGCCAGGTGATAAAGTCCAGTCCAATATGGGGGATCTTCCCTGTACTTTATCACTTGGCTATAATAGCCTGCATTCGCTACACGCTGCGCCACATACATCACAGGCTGAGCCACATACACGTGTGTGATGTATGTAGTGCAGTATGTGATGTATACATGTGTGTGATGTATGCAGTACAGTGTGATGTGATGTATACATATGTGTGTGATGTATATAGTGCAGTATGTGATGTATAAATGTGTGTGATGTATGTAGTGCAGTATGTGATGTATACATGTGTGTGATGTACAGTACAGACCAAAGGTTTGGACACACCTTCTCATTCAAAGAGTTTTCTTTATTTTCATGACTATGAAAATTGTAGATTCACACTTAAGGCATCAAAACTATGAATTAACACATGTGGAATTATATACATAACAAAAAAGTGTGAAACAACTGAAAATATGTCATATTCTAGGTTCTTCAAAGTAGCCACCTTTTGCTTTGATTACTGCTTTGCACACTCTTGGCATTTTCTTCACGAGCTTCAAGAGGTAGTCACCTGAAATGGTTTTCACTTCACAGGTGTGCCCTGTCAGGTTTAATAAGTGGGATTTCTTGCCTTATAAATGGGGTTGGGACCATCAGTTGCGTTGTGGAAAAGTCAGGTGGATACACAGCTGATAGTCCTACTGAATAGACTGAATTTGTATTATGGCAAGAAAAAAGCAGCTAAGTAAAGAAAAACGAGTGGCCATCATTACTTTAAGAAATGAAGGTCAGTCAGTCCGAAAAATTGGGAAAACTTTGAAAGTGGCCCCAAGTGCAGTCACAAAAACCATCAAGCGCTACAAAGAAACTGGCTCACATGCGGACCGCCCCAGGAAAGGAAGACCAAGAGTCACCTCTGCTGAGGAGGATAAGTTCATCTGAGTCACCAGCCTCAGAAATCGCAGGTTAACAGCAGCTCAGATTAGAGACCAGGTCAATGCCACACAGAGTTCTAGCAGCAGACACATCTCTAGAACAACTGTTAAGAGGAGACTGTGTGAATCAGGCCTTCATGGTAGAATATCTGCTAGGAAACCACTGCTAAGGACAGGCAACAAGCAGAAGAGACTTGTTTGGGCTAAAGAACACAAGGAATGGACATTAGACCAGTGGAAATCTGTGCTTTGGTCTGATGAGTCCAAATTTGAGATCTTTGGTTCCAACCACCGTGTCTTTGTGCGATGCAGAAAAGGTGAACGGATGGACTCTACATGCCTGGTTCCCACCGTGAAACATGGAGGAGGAGGTGTGATGATGTGGGGGTGCTTTGCTGGTGACACTGTTGGGGATTTATTCAAAATTGAAGGCATACTGAACCAGCATGGCTACCACAGCATCTTGCAGCGGCATGCTATTCCATCCGGTTTGCGTTTAGTTGGACCATCATTTATTTTTCAACAGGACAATGACCCCAAACACACCTCCAGGCTGTGTAAGGGCTATTTGACCATGAAGGAGAGTGATGGGGTGCTGCGCCAGATGACCTGGCCTCCACAGTCACCGGACCTGAACCCAATCGAGATGGTTTGGGGTGAGCTGTACCGCAGAGTGAAGGCAAAAGGGCCAACAAGTGCTAAGCATCTCTGGGAACTCCTTCAAGACTGTTGGAAGACCATTTCAGGTGACTACCTCTTGAAGCTCATGAAGAGAATGCCAAGAGTGTGCAAAGCAGTAATCAAAGCAAAAGGTGGCTACTTTGAAGAACCTAGAATATGACATATTTTCAGTTGTTTCACACTTTTTTGTTATGTATATAATTCCACATGTGTTAATTCATAGTTTTGATGCCTTCAGTGTGAATCTACAATTTTCATAGTCATAAAAATAAAGAAAACTCTTTGAATGAGAAGGTGTGTCCAAACTTTTGGTCTGTACTGTATGTAGTGCAGTATGTGATATATACATGTGTGTGATGTATGTAGTGCAGTATGTGATGATCACACACTGCACTACATACATTACACACATCGATACATCACACCCTGCCCTGTCACCTTCTTCTGCAGGTCCATCTTGATGTCTGGGCTGCAGGCTTCAGCTCCTCAGCCGCCATGCTTCTCGGGGTCCTTGCACAGCGCGCCCGGCACTCCTAGCTTGAGCCAATAGCAGAGCTTGCTGTCCAGTGCTTTGCTATTGGTTACTGCAGGCACGGGCAGCATTACTGTGTTGCCTGTGCCGTTCACAGAGCACCCTGCACTTATGAAAAGCAGAGAAAAGTGTAAGACGTATTGTTTTTTTGTGGATCCGTCATGGATTTGCAAAAACGCTTCCATTACAATAATACAGCCTCATGCATTCGTCATGAACGGATCCGTTTGTATTATCTTTAAAATAGCCAAGAGGTATCCGTCATGAACACCATAGAATGTCAATAGAGGACGGATCCGTTTTCGATTGTGTCAGAGAAAACGGATCCGTCCCCATTGACTTACATTGTGTGCCAGGACGGATCCGTCTTGCTCTGCACCACATGGCGGACAGAAAAATGCGGCAGGCAGCGTTTTGGTGTCCGCCTCCAGAGCGGAATGGAGACGGATCGGAGGCAAGCTGATGCATTCTGAGTGTATCCTTTTCCATTCAGAATGCATTAGGGCAAAACTGATCCGTTTTGGACCGCTTGTGAGATCCCTGAACGGATCTCAGAGATAAGAAGCCAAAACGCCAGTGTGAAAGTAGACAGACTTTTTTTCAGGGAGTAAAATGGCCTGAACAAGCATCCATGACGCTTGTACAGGCGTTATTGCGACCTCTGCTCACACTTGTTTCTTCTAAGCCTTAAAAGGGTTTTCCATGTTCAGGATATGGATGGCCTATTCTGAAGTCTGACTGTCGGCACTCCCTGCTGGTTTGTGCAAGCGATGCAGCCTTCATTGTTTACCTGGGGTTGTCTACCTGCATGCCATCTGCTTAGGCTGGGTTCACATCTGCGGATACCACAGTTCACCGCCAGATTCCCATTAACTGTAATGGGATATGGCAGGGATCAGGCCACTTTCGGAATATAAGCCGGCTTTCGGCTGGACAAAAAAATGCTGCGTGTATTTTATTCAGTGAATTCTGTCAGTTGGTTCCACTGTTCAGATGGCCACATGGCCTAGGAAGAGGCCTAGACGGTCATGGAGCGCTGCAGCCTCTTCATACAGTTGATCAGCATCACATATTGATGACCTACCTTAAGGATAGACCATCAATATAAAAATCCAAGAGAACCCCTTTAATCATTATAGCAGAGTAGCAACCACATTAGGTTCTGCTTTCTGGACATCTCTGGTCAGGTAATACAACCTCTTACCACTAGATGGCAGCAAAGTCCACGTGAGTTGAAATCAGCAGCTTTGATAAGCCAGGGGCTGCTTTATGGTAAATGTTTCACTTCTGAAGTCCCATTTATTTGTCCACCAATAACTTCACTAGGGCATCGCCATATCCTTGCCATTGACGCTTTCTTTAGAAAACCTTAAGATACGAGCACATGTGGCGTATTCGCTGCATATTTTCTGCAGCAGATTTGAATGTAGAAAATCAAAAGTGTTTACAGTAGTAGAAAATTGGAGGACATTTGCACAATTCTCATCCACACACTGTGGATATTTGCCACACTTGACATGCGGTGCAGATTTTAAATCCCCAGCAAGACAATTTGTGTTGCAGAAATACTAGTAAATCAGCTGTTGTAAAACCAGCTGCAGACCTGCCACATGTGGCCAGACCCTATTACCCACAATTTTACACAGATCCAGACATACTGTAAAATGGAGCAAAAAAAAGTCCAAATGGATCCAGCGAGTAAAATCAATGATTCTTTATTTCTTCATTTAAAAAAATGTATAAACAAGTAATCCTCCTGCATAAAATCAACGCGTTTCAACCATAAGACAGGTCTTCTTCATGGATTCATAGCAAAACGTGAATATACTGTAAAATGTACCTGGACAATGGATCAGACAAAGCACCAACATAGAGGATTGCAAAATGTGCTGCTTTAGTTACACAGAGGAGCAGAAATGTTATTATAGCTAGTATTGGGGTCCGGTCACAGTCAGGATTCCTCATGCAGTTTTGGAAGCCAAAATCAGGAGTGGATCATAAAAGGAGAGAAGGTATAACGGACGGGCACGTCTTCTGCTCTTTTTTTAATTCCCTCTTGATTTTGGCTTCCAAAACTGCATCAGGAAACCTGAGTGTGTGGCTGGACCCTTACTAAGAGTTCAATTCATTACAGACACTGTGAAAGGAACATATTGTATCTCAGCTCTTGTGGGAATACACTAGACATCAAGGCATGCTGAAACTTCTAGTTCTACAGCAAACACAGCACACATCTCAGCAGCTCTGTTGTAGGAGCTTCCATTGGAATCCAAGTTTCTGTTTCCGTGTGCAAATTGACCTGCATTACAGATATCCATATCCACAGCATGTCAATTATGTTTGTGGTTTTAGCTGCAGATTTCCCCCTTTTCAACGGAAGGGTGAGAGCTGCGGCAAAACCGCATCTGATCAACACCAAAATCCACATAAAAAAAATTGTGGATTTTGGTGCGGATATGCTACAGAAACACACATAAATCCGCACGGCGCGTTCACCCACACTTGTATGCAGGTGGCCTTCATGAGATATATCTAATCTCGATAGAGCCCTCACTCCCTTTGAGAAAATATGCATAGGTTCAGGTGTCTATCGCCACTCTCTCGCTGAGGTATACAAGACACTGGTACTGCCTGACAAGGATTTCTGCCCTTCTTACGTACACAAGTGGACTCAGGATCTGCAGCTGGATATCTCCTCTGACCAATGGCTTAGAATCTTCCAATTAGCTCATAAGTCTTCCATTGCCAGTAAATATCAAGAGGCTAGTTACAAAATTCTGTCACGGTGGTACTATGTTCCGACACGTCTCCAAAGGATGTTTCCGACAGCGTCCCCTCTGTGCTGGCGTTGTGAATCGTCTCAGGGTTCGCTTCTACATATTTTCTGGCAATGTGACAAAATTAGGCCCTTCTGGGACTCAATTCATAGGGCTTTATCTTCCATTTTCCCTTTCAACATTCCGAATTCGCCTGTTTTTTTCTTACTGCTCCATTCGGATTTGCCCATGAGCTTACTCAGACGCTCCTGTTTGCGACATACGGTCATTGCGGCTAGGTCTTGCGTCCCGGTGAAGTGGAAATCCCCTGTTCCACCTTCCGTTGGAATGTGGATTCAAAAAGTGGAGGAGATCCGGAGAATGGAGGAACTCACGGCATCCTTGAGGTGCAACAATAAGACCTTTGTTACGTCCTGGACCCCTTGGTTCACCTTCCAAGATTCAGCGGAGTACAAGTCGTTACTTACCTGAGCTGTCCTTTATGCTTGTTTGGTCTATGCAGTCTCCCTTTGTTGGTGTGTTCCCCTCCCCCCCCCCTTTTTTCCGTATGTGGTGTGTCTTTTCCTTTTTGTCGGTCTGATTACTGTTCTCAGGTCTTGATAGGTGTTCTTCAAGACTAGCTACTTTTGGAGTATAGTCTCTATTTGTCCGCCATGTCCTTTATTATTTTGTTTGGTTGCTTTCATGATTGCCGTCGGCAATGTATATTAAGATTATATTGTCAGGATACCTGTGTGTCACCTGTATTAGTATGCTGGACGGGTTTCGGCTATGCATATTTGTGATATGTGATGTAACATGTCGCAAGCTTTGTAATTCTTTTGAAACATAAATAAAGAATTAAAAAAAAAAAAAAAAAAAAAAAAGAGATATATCTAATCTCATACACTTTGCTGGTACTATAGTACGCTGCATTTTTTTTCACATGGAAATCCACTCAGAAAAAACGTGCGTATTCCCCGTGTGTGGATGGCTGCATATGCACATTTTGCTTTTTTCCTTAGGTGCGGAAATTTTATGTGTTCTGTGGATTTTGAAACCTGCAGCATGTCAATTGCTCATGTAATTCCGCACCTTATGTAGAGTGGTTTTCCCCATAGACTTCAATGGGACTGTTTAGAGAAACAGAAAATCAGCACCAAAAACCACACAAAAATGACACAAAAACCATGGTAAATAGTGTGGATTTATGTGTGTTTTTTGAGCGGTTTTGGCATACATTTCTTGCAGATTTTCTGCACACAGATATGCACCGTGTATCTTTGACATTGGGCATACAGCTGCAAATATCTGGCCATAAGTTCAGCAGCAATTTTTCAAATATAATTAAAAATTTACCAGTATTTTTCGCCCCATAAGACGCACCTAGGTTTTAGAGGAGGAAAATAAGGAAAAAATATTTTTCATTACACCTCAGGTTAGACCACCAATCAGACCCCCAATATTAATCAGACTTCAGCTCACAGCCCCAATCAGATCCCCAATGTTAAGAAGACCCTCAATCAGACCTCAGATCAGACTCCAATGTTAATAAGACCCCGATCAGACCTCATATCAGAGCCCAATATAAAGAATACCCCCCCATTCAGACTTCAGATGAGACCCCATGCCTCATATCAGCCCCCTGCTATATCTCATAACCCCTAGCCATATTTCTTTGCCCCTAGCCATGTTTGATCAGCCCCCAGCCATGTTTCAGAAGCCCCCAGCCATGGTTTAGCAGCCCCAACCATGTTTCAGCAGCCCCAACCCTGTTTCAGCAGCCCCAACCCTGTTTCAGCAGCCCAACCATGTTTGATCAGTCCCTAGCCATGTTTCAGCAGCCCCAACCATGTTTGATCATCCCCCAGCCATGTTTCAGCAGCCCCAACCATGTTTCAGCAGCCCCCAACCATGTTTCAGCAGCCCAACCATGTTTGATCAGTCCCTAACCATGTTTCAGAACCCCCCAACCATGTTTGATCAGACCCCAGCCATGTTTCAGCAGCCCCCAGCCTCAGATCACAAAAATATAAATCACTTACCTCTCCTGCTCCTGGACGCTGCTCACTGCCTGCGCTCTGTCTTCCTCCTCCGTCGGCTGTGCTCTGTGAACCGGAACGCACAGCATGAGGTCACAGAGCACCCTCACGCTGTGCGCAGCCCTGCACAGCCAAGCACCAGGAAGCGGTGAGCACATAGCCTTCACCGCTTCCTGGTCCCCCGGTACTAATTAGCACTTCCACTTTGGGGGGGGGGGGGGGGGGAAGTGCGTCTTATGGGGGCGAAAAATATGGTAACTAAAATAAACATTTTTTTTGCATTATCAATGTCCTAAATTCAGAAGACCTAACTTATTACATCTTTAAAGCGAGAGCTGGATCAAAGTACTGTTCTAAAGGAGCCAAGCTAAAAAGCATCCAAGGAGTAAGATCTGAGGAAAGTAATTAGCAGGTAACCATCTTCCATGTCATTTTTGAGGTTGCTTTAAAGGCTATGGGCGCCTTAAGGGAAATAAACAAAGTAGTGTCTCACCACAAGAAAGTACAATGTAGTCAGACATTGGTCCAAGATAAATACATTCACATACTCACAGTAAGTATTTTGGAAGATAGTAGTGGGTGCAAGGGCAGCAATCTGAATTTCAGGATAGCAAATTAATTTCGTGGTAGCAAATCAATTTGACCTGAAATAGTGTAAAAAAATAAATAAAATCATACTGGCTGAAGATCTGGTGCAAATTCTTGCACTGTTCCTGATGATATCATATGTCAGAGCGCACAGGATTTCGTGTGAGATCTTCAAGCAACTTCGTGGACTTCGATTCGCTCAACACTATGTGGTAATGTGAGCAGTGCTGGAAGGTGTGTTGTCCAACTTCAGGTACCTCAGATGGGTGAGACAGATAAAATCCAGAGAGTGGCAGTAGTCTCAGCAAAGCATAGTTTGCTGAGACATTTCTGTATACATTTTCTGGGCTGGATTTTACTTGGACTGGTGGCTAGGCTTGGTAGAGGGAGTTCCCAGTCCACACGCTTCCAGTACGGGTTTTCCTTTCTACCTGAGGTGATCGCAGGTGAGGCCTGCTGTAATCAGGCTGGCATAAAGCACCTGAGAGTAGGTCAGTCTGAGGAGGGAGAGCGAGACTGTTTTGTGAAGCAGAGGCTCTGTGTGTGGTCTCAGTCAGGAGGACTGAGGGGCCACAAGGCTTTGAATAGCCTGAGGTTTGGAGGACCTAGCGACACCTAGAGAACGAGGGTTGCACGCCCAGCGTCTGGAGGACTACTGGGCCACACTCCCCCAAAAGGTACTGGAGTTGCCACAGCCTTGAGGCTGCAGTATTGATGTTGGCTGAGGAAAGCCGCATATAATGTCCATGTGTGAACTGAGCTCTATGAGTGAGATAGGGACATATTGTGTTTAGGTAGCGCCTAGACGGGCAGGAGTTTATTTGTGTTTTAAGTGTTGGCGGTGCGGGAACCTCACCCCACCAGGTGATGTATAACTGGACTATCCTTTATAAGAAGACTGTCAAAATAAATGCACAGTTTGGACATGAAAATCCGTTGTCTGGTGAGATATCTGTGAGTGTGACCCCCTGAAAAGAGACGATCTCTTACAACTAATATTCATCAAGGCTAGTGGACATCTAATATTGTGAATAGTGAATCCACAGATGTAGGACAGCTTACCAATTCTCCTCCAGAACTGTAAAAGACCTGAATCCTCCCACCATATACTGTATGTAAAAAGAAGCTTGTCTCTTGACATCTCCAGCAAGTATCAGGAGTAGGGATTAGCAAATCGATCTTCGGATCCAAGATCCAAAGTCGATTTGCTCAAAGCTTCGTCTGAATGCTGTAGACCAGTCAAATGTATGGGCTCCATCACGGGAAATTAGTTATCACGAAGTCTTGCGAGATACAAGATCTGAAGTCGATTTGCTCAAAACTTTTTTTATGCTGTGCGGAGATTCGTCTCTAAACAGCATTCAAATGTATAGGCTCCAGCGAGGGAAATTAGTTATCATCGAAGTCTCGCGGGACTTCAGTGAATAACTTCCGGATTTGATTTTTCAACTTTAAAACCATTTTAAAACAGGAATCCAAAGTCAGCTTCAATCTTGGCTTGTACCTCGGTACCAAAGCAGACTTCGGATCCCTGTTTTAAAATGGTTTTAAAGTTGAAAAATCAAGTCCGGACGTTATTCACTGAAGTCTCGCGAGACTTCAATGATAACTAATTTCCCACGCTGGAGCCTATACATTTGAATGCTGTTTAGAGACGAATCTCCGCACAGCATCAAAACAAGTTTTAAGCAAATCAACTTCAGATCTTGTATCTGAAAGACGATTCGCTCAACACTAATCAGGAGTGTCACTAAAAAGAGAAAGCTTGGTAGGTACCATGAACCATTGGTAGAGTAATTCTCTGGAGAGCTCAATATGATTTGTGCATCTAGAAATAGTTGAGATTGCGGTGAAGGCTGTATACTATCGTTTCTCAGAAAAGGTAGTTTGGAAGTCCCTCTCCCATTTTGACTTGTAGTATGTAAGAAAATTAGGACCTGCACATATTAGAAGCTGATCGAAAAGGAACATTTCCTATGTAATAGTGAAAGAGGAGAGTACAAGTAATCCTACTGCATAAAATCGACGTGTTTCAACCATAAGACAGGTCTTTGTGGATTCATAGTATAAAATGGTACCAATGAAAACGTCACCTCATCCCACAAAAAATGAGCCCCCACATAAGACAATCACTCCAAAAAAGAAAAACAATGGCACCCGTAAACCAATTCATCAAAATGTGCTCTGCAAAAGCCTTATGGCGCTCCTTCCATTCTGAATTCTGCCATGTGCCCCCACAGCAGTTTTTCCACCACATATGGGGTGTTGACGTATTCAGGAGAAAATGGGTAACAAGTTAGGGGGTGCTTTTTCTCCTGTTACCCCTTGTAAAATGAAAAATTTGGGGCTAAAGCAACATTTATTGGAAGAATACCAAGTGTTACCAAGTTCTGTAAAACGCTTAGGGGGTCAAAGTGCTCAGTACCCTCCTGAAAGGAAATCTGTCACCAGGATAATTGCTATTGAAGTAAAGCCATGGCCTAATAGCACTTAGTACCATATTTCGAGTTGTGCCTTTGTTTCAGCAATCAATGTTTTCTATCTTCTAAAAATCCAGTTTATTTGGTATGCAAATGAGTCAGTAAGGTGCCCAGAGGGGCATCACTCTTGCAGGAAGGATCCCAGGCACGCCTCCTGCTAGTGCCCAAGCCAGCCCTCATGCTGGGAGCAGGGAAAGTGGGGGGCAGAGTTATGGCTTGAATGTGATGTAGGAGGGGTGGGTGGACACATTGTGGCAGGAGGCGTGCCTGAGCTCCTTCCTGCAACAGTGACGCCCCTCTGGGCACCTTACTGGTCATTTGCATACCAAATAAACTGGCTTTTCAGAGGATAAAAAACATCTATTTCTGGAAAAAAGGCACATCAGGAAATAAGGTACTAAGTGCTATTAGGCTATGGCTTTACTTCAATAGCAATTATCCCAGTGACAGATTTCCTTTAATATATTCTTTAAGGGGTGTAGTTTCCAAATGGGGTCACTATTTGAGGGTTTCCACTGTAGGGGTACATCAGGGTTTCTTTAAATACAAAATGGTGCCTAAAAACCATTCTAGCAAAATCTGCCTCCAAAATCCATATGGTGCACCTTTCCTTCTGGCCACTGCAAGGTGCCCATAGGGCAGTTTGCTGGAACATATGGGGTATTTCTGTAAACTGCAGAATCAGAGTAATATATATATATAGTTATAAGGGAAAATAATAGCATTCTGAATATAGAATGAATGCATAGTAAAATAGACCTGAAGGGGATAAAAACATTTTTTTTTAACTCACCTTAGTCCACTTGATCGCGCTGCCCAGCATCTCGTCTGTCTCCTTTGCTGAACAGGACCTGTGGTGACGTCACTCCGGTCATCACATGTTCCATCACATGATCTTTTACCATGGTGATGGATCATGTGATGGATCATGTAATGACCGGAGTGATGTCACCACAGGTCCTGTTCCTGCAATGAATGCTCACCACAGGTCCTGTTCAGCAAAGGAGACAGAAGAGATGCCGGGCTACGCGATTAAGTGGACTAAGGTGAGTTAAATTTTATTTTTTTTAACCCCTCCAGCGCTATTTTACTATGCATTCTGTATTCAGAATGCAATTATTTTCCCTTATAACCATGTTATAAGGGAAAATAGAACAATCTACAGAACACCGATCCCAGACCCGAACTTCTGTGAAGAAGTTCGGGTTTGGGTACCAAACATGCGCGATTTTTCTCACGCGAGTGCAAAACGCATTGCAATGTTTTGCACTCGCGCGGAAAAATCGCGGCTGTTCCTGCACATTTTCCCGCAACGCCCATCTGAAAGAGGCCTTAGGCCTCTTGCACACGAACGTATTTTCTTTCCATGTTCGTTCTATTTTTTTTTGCGGACCGTATGCGGAACCATTCATTTCAATGGGCCTGCAAAAAAAACTGAAGGCACTCCGTGTGCATTCCGTTTCCATATTTCAATATATCCGTTCCGCTGAAAGATACTGTAGAACTTGTCCTATTTTTGTCCACATAACGGACAAGGATAGTACCTATTAGGGGCCAGCTGTTCCGTTCCGCAAAATACGGAATGCACACGGACGTCATCCATATTTTTTCCAGATCCGTTTTTTAGCGGCCTGCAAAATACATACGGTCGTGTGCAGGAGGCTTTAAAAGTAGAGAAATTCACATTTAGAAAATTGTAAATTTTTCCCAATTTTTGGTTAATTTGGGATTATTTTATAAATAAAGGTGAATTTATCACTGACATGAAGTACTATGTGTCATGAGAAAACAGTCTCATAATGGCTTGGATAAGTAAAAGCGTTCCAAAGTTATTACCACATAAAGTGACCCATGTCAGATTTGCAAAAATCGGCCTGGGATATAACATATAAAGTGGCTCGGTAGTGAAAGGGTTAAAAACCGAAGTGCCCCATGAGTCCATAAACGACCCCCAAAACAAAGTCAACCTATCAGCTGTGCTATGTTTACCCAGCTCCTGCATCTCAATGGTAAACCAGAGTTTGAAAGTATCTTGTAGCCGGAGAGATTTTACCTGATCTAGGATGGTGGCTCTATAATAGGAAGATACTGACGGGCACCCCACATCTCCATCTTTCATTTCTCTATATAGAATATCTGCACTGAACACCAATATTGGGTGTAGTGAAAATGTGATGAAAATCTTTGGGGGAAGATTTATCAAACTGGTGTAAAGTAGAATTGGCTTACAGCAACCAATCAGATTCCACCTTTCATTTACCATAGAAGCTGTGAAAAATGAAAGGCGGACTCTTATTGCTATGGGCAACTAAGCCAGTTCTACTTAACACCAGTTTGGCAAATCTCCCCCTTTATGGCCGAATGCACACGGACATCAGCGGTCTGTGGTATCCCGGCCTGGCATCCTGCTGACAGCAGGAGCGCACGGCGTCATTGGTTACTATGACGCCGTGCGCTTCATGCCGACGCTGCACTACAGTAATACACTCGTATAGATCATACGAGTGTATGACTGTAGTGCAGCGGCGGCATTAAGCGCACGGCGTCATAGCAACCAATGACTCGGTGCGCTCCTGCTGTCAGCAGGAGGCCAGGCCGGGATACCACAGACCACTGATGTCCGTGTTCCACGGCCGTGTGCATTCGGCCTATGTTTCATTATATGGGAGTATTTCTTGTACAAATGGGTCTCCTGCACACAAAGGATATAATATTTAAGTGATTTAGCTTCTTTCCACGAGAAATATCTTTTGAAAGGGCTGTTTAGAAGACAGAAGATACTGTGAACACCATATTGAAATAGTGATAAACATATTTGCTGACATTTTCCTGACCTGAGGATAGCATGCCTATGATGCCTACATCTCTTGAATAGGGGTTTAGAAATAGATAAAGACCAATTAAAACTAATAGTAAATAAGTAAGTGTCTTTATTAGTCCACCATAACTCAGACAATTGGTACAGCTGGGGGGTTGGATATCATCTCTGAGTGAGTACCACCCAGGGATCCCACCTAGCCTGCATGTTATAAGTAGAATAAAGGCTAAAACAATGGAACTATAACAATTGAGCAACTTGGCTAGAAGTTGGCTTGGTTCATAATTGCCTCACAAGGCAATAAGTGTGAGGTAGCCATAACAATCCTTGATGATGATGACCTCAATCAGGTGGATTCTGCATGGATTTGGGAGATCCAACGGTGGTTCACTGAGGGGTCAGGGTTGGAGTCTTCTTGTTTGCAGGCTAGTAGATTTTCTGTAGTGTGTATGTGACCATCAATTTAGAAGCTGATTGAGGAGAGTACAAAACATCAGTTGTCCTATTTCTGTGGCTCTGTAGCTTTACTGGATAACCCCATCTGTATGGGATGCACTTTTCTCTGAGGAGCTTCTTGGTGGTAGAGAATTTCCGCCTTCTACTGAGCATGGCAACGGAGAGTTCTTCAAATAAAGAAATGTTAGCAAATATCTCAGGCAACTCTTTAGTTTTCCTAACAGCTGCCATAACAGTTTCTTTGAAATGATAAAAATCAGCAATACATCCCTGGGGACAGATGGGTGTGACTGCTTTAGTTTGGGGGTTATATGCACCCTATCTATTATCATATCGCTTTGTTCAGTGTCAGGGAGCAATATAGAGAAGTCATCGTCAAAAATTCCCTTGAGGTCTACCAGTTTCAACTTAAGGGTCCCCATATCATCATATGTAACGCCCCAGAGTGGCATTACCACCTTTGCACCCTGCTATTATCTCCTATGGTCTAATATAGTGTCATCTAATGCATTTATTTCAGGTCCTATACATTGTGCATATTTATTTCTTGTAACTGTTATTGTTCATGTAATTTACCTGGTTCACCATAAGGTGGCAGCAAACACGGCAGAGCTATAGTTACAGAGAATGGAACCCTTCTTTCCATTCAAACTCTCCCTCTAAGGGGGGAAGGGGACTAGTTAGTTAGAAGGCAGTCTAGCTTACCCCCTGCTAGGGGAAGGAAGCAAGGGCTGAGCACGTGACCGTTTGATGTGGCAACGCCAAGCCCAAGCTAAGCCAGCTAGAGCACCTTCAGCTCTGCTGGACATAGAGGCCACAGCTTGAAGCCTCCGAAGCCAGGAGGAGATTCCCTTCACAAACCTAGAAACAGACTACACAGAAAGAAGTTGCAGCATACAGCAAAAGCAAAGTTACACAGCAAGCCTGTCAGTACAGTAGAGCCAGAGAGCCACAGATGTAGCAGAGTTGTGTTTGCCTGCCAGAGTATATATGCTAAATCCTGCTGGGACCAAGAGAAAGTCTATAAACTGTTGTGGAAACCTTTACTAAAAGTAAATCTGTTATTGAACTTCATCACAAGGTCTGGACTCAATCATTTCTCCAAATCCCTCAATTATTCACCCTATTTGTCTGCTTCGGATGACAACGCCTGGGGTCCAGCATATCCAGGTAGGAGCACCATGACACAAGTACACTTAAAGGGACATTTTAGGCCACCCTATACCACTCGGCCATTGCTACACCTGGGTACCACCAACAACACCATTCCTTAAAGGGACTTTGTCCCATTGTTGCTTCACTGCAACTGGCGTGAGAAAAAACGTATCCCTCTTAAAGGGACCCCTTGCCACTGTTGAATGTTGCACATATAGCTCATTTTGCACATCCACTAATGAGTTGTGCGCCCTGAAAAACTCATCCATTTTTTCCCTCCAAATGTGCAGCTCTATCACCCATCTCTTTATAGATATTCTGCACAGTAACCTGAAAGTCTGCCTGGATGGAGCTACTCAGTTCCTGCAACATGGCTTTCATACTGGATTCAGTAATGGCGGGATCTGTTTCTGCCTACTGAACCTGCTTAGTCATAGACACAGGGAACTTAGGTGATGAAAAGACTGACCTGGATGCAGAAGAGCATGGTGAGTTACCAGTAGGGATGAGCGAACCCAACGTTTTCAGGTTCAGTTTTGAGTTCGGGCGGTGGAGGAATTCTATAACGGGAGGCAAAACGGAAGCCTTTAAGAGGCATTCCATCATAATAGAAGTCTATGGGCAGCCGGATCCGTTATGCTGCCCGTAGACCTCTATTATGTCGAAATGCGTCTTAAAGGCTTCCGTTTTGTATTCTGTCATAGAATTCCGTTTTATTCTGTGCTAACGGAATACATAACGGAATTCCTCCACCGCCCAAACACCGAACCTGAAAACGTTGTGTTCGCTCATCTCTAGTTACCAGGCTTTGGTATTCCGTTCGGCATCTCATGTGGCAATCTCACAGCAATTGCAGTGGCCGAGATAAAGGACAGACCCATCCCACTGTCTGTGTCGCCTGTACTGTGCATGGAGCGGGCATCATCTTGGGCGTTGGACGCCAGCTGATAGTACGTGGTCATCTTAACAGGTTCCGTCTTCCTCTGCTTCCCCCATATCATGGTCGCAGGCTGGGGTGAGTTAGCCAATCTTAGAGATGCCTGAGGGCTAAGTTGCTGGTTGTCTTAGCCTGATTTCAGCCGTTTGTGTAGTAGGTCAGGAGCGGGGAACAAACTAACACAGCTGTCCTGTTCAGCATCCAGCCACACACCCCCCCCCCCCCCCCCAAAAATTCAATTGGTGTTTATTAAAATGTTTAGTTATTTCTGAGATACAAGGGTCACAGTCAGTTTTCTCTGAATCCCATCATCTGACCAGCTGATACATAGATCTTATCTCTGATGTCCTGACCTCATAGACACTCATTATAGCTAAAATACATGTTTATGAGATCAGGAGATCAGAGCTACACATGGGTCCTCAGATGATGGAATTCAAATAAAACATTCTGAGACTGACATGAACGCTTGTATCTCAGAAACAGCAGAATATTTTTAATGAAGACCAATAAAAAAATTATTTTAGCCCAAAATGAGTAAAATGCAATCATAAAAAATGCCCCCAAAGGTGTACATAGCCTTAAAAAAATGTGGTGCTGACTTACCTGATTTGAGTTCCTTGCAGTTTACAGGACAGATTATAAATTTTCTCAGATAATTGCGGTTTAGTTCCATTCAATGGAGCTAAACCTAAACGGGAATTTTTGTACTATGCCGAAAAGAAGGGTTGGAGGTCTTATGACAGGTTCCTTTAAAAAAAAAAAAGCTATCAATGCTTGCTGTTAATTCTCCTGGTGCGTCTGCCCTTACAAGCCCCCTCGACAGTGTATGCCAGTTTTCTTCTGACCGCAATTAAAAAAGCATCTGTCTAGGTGCAGCAGATGCCTCCCGATCAATGTATTTTCCATTAGTAACTTTGAAGAAATAATTTAGGTCAGCTCTGCAGTGTCTGTGGTCCATCAATGCCCCTTTTTATGCAACCAGTGATTCTATTTGCTCGTGCAGCACCTGCCTGACACAGAAATACAGCCATTCACTAATACGCTGCCTTACTCCTGACAGCACTTTCATAACTCCCATTCATTTTAATGTAGCACAACAGGTGACAAAGACCAGTTCATTCTCTGCCATCGGAGCACGAGCTATTAGTGTTTTTTGACCTATATCAACATGTTTCTATAGAAATGGTGCTTGAATACTAGGGATACAATTTTCAAAAATATGAGCAATTTATTTATTGATCACCTGAAGAAAAAACTGGTAGAATCCCATATTTCATCCAGTAAATTGAATGTTTGCAGATAATTGAAATGCTGTTGTAGTCCTTCCGGACCTTTTGGTGGAATTGGGGTTGAACATGGAATTAGTCTGCTGCTGAGCGGCTGTCCGGGTTTTATGATGTTGGTGAGATCTGACCATGCAAGGAACGAGGGATAAACCATCCAAATGTCATGTTGTAAATATGGAGGAATGGATAGTACCTTGCTAATTCTGACAGCTGCCACTAGGGGCGCATCACTAATACAGATTTATATAGGTACAGCTGAACTCATTAAAAGCTCTCTAAGGCCTCTTGCACACGAATGTTGGGCATCTGTTCCATGCA
The DNA here is from genome assembly GCF_014858855.1 of Bufo gargarizans. NCBI lineage: Eukaryota > Metazoa > Chordata > Amphibia > Anura > Bufonidae > Bufo > Bufo gargarizans. Next base: position 102,148,514 of record NC_058083.1, read on the forward strand.
TTAGGGACCACAATTTCCGGTCAAGGACACATATATGGCAAAAGATGTATATGTGTCATCCACAGATCCCCTCCATAACAGTGTCATCCACAGATCCCCCATAACAGTGTCATCCACAGATGCCCCATAACAGTGTGTCATCCACAGATGCCCCCATAACAGTGCGTCATCCACAGATGCCCCCATAACAGTGCGTCATCCACAGATGCCCCCATAACAGTGCATCATCCACAGATGCCCCCATAACAGTGCGTCATCCACAGATGCCCCCATAACAGTGCATCATCCACAGATGCCCCCATAACAGTGCGTCATCCACAGATGCCCCTATAACAGTGTCATCCACAGATGCCCCTATAACAGTGTCATCCACAGTTGCCCCCATAACAGTGCGTCATCCACAGTTGCCCCATAACAGTGCATCATCCACAGATCCCCCCATAACAGTGCATCATCCACAGTTGCCCTCATAACAGTGCATCATCCACAGTTGCCCCAATAACAGTGCGTCATCCACAGTTGCCCTCATAACAGTGCGTCATCCACAGTTGCTCCATAACAGTGCTTCATTAACAGATCCCACATAACAGTGTGTCATCCACAGATGCCCCATAACAGTGCTTCATTAACAGATCCCCCATAACAGTGTGTCATCCACAGATGCCCCCATAACAGTGTAATCCACAGATGTCCATAACAGTGTCATCCACAGATGCCCCCATAGCAGTGTGTCATCCACAGATCCCCCATAACCGTGTCATCCATAGATCCCCCATAACTGTGTCATCCATAGATCCCCCATCAGGGCTGTCTTTAATGCAGGGCAAAAGGGGAAGCTGCCTCTTGAGCCCCGCTGGCCACTGCCCACAAATTCAATGACATTGTCTTAAAATATCTTGCCTCCGCTCCGCCGGCTCCGTGTCCCGATCCTATCCTTCACTATGCGAGCGGCATGGCTTGCATAGTGAAGGACTTACTTGATTGCTGCTCCTCCCGAACTCCCCTGCCCTTTGCGTACGTCGCGCGCAGTGACGTCCTGCTGAGGCACTGCAACGCTAGGGTAAGCCGAGCCCCGGTCTCCTTCCTGAACTGCAGAGCAGTACCCACTTCCAGCCCTAAGCCCAGCTGCCCAGAGCACTGGTCCTGAGCCTGCTGGAGTCTTCAGAACTGTAAGTATTTACAGTAATTCACTGTAAGCTATATATATATTACTTGTTTTATGTGAGTAAGGGTGCTGGGTGGTTGGAGAAGGAGGGGGGGGGGGGGTTGTGTGTTGTGGTGCAGGGCGTGATTGCATGCTAGGGTGTGGGGGAAGGCGGGATCCAGGGGGCTCAAGTAAATTCTTGCCCAGGGTCCGATCAATGTTAAAGACGGCCCTGCGTATAACACCAGTGCTTCACTACAGAGGTCATATGGGTATCTGAGCATGTCACTGCTACAGACAAGTATAGAGAAACTGTCAGCATGGGCCAGATTGACAACAATAAGATGGTGAGGGATAAATAGGTAAGTAACGCTTCTTTTAATTTTATGACCCCCCTTTCCCCTCCATTAAATTGTTTTTCCAAGCATTTTATACTGATGGCCTATCCTGTCGTACCTACAATATCCGGAGTACGACACCAAGTGACCCCCGCTTATCAGGTGTATGAGAAGGCACAGGTTTCACTGCCTTGTCACAGCTTAGCCTATTCCATGTGACATCATGTTCATCGGTCACGAGGCCTAGGCGCAACTCAACCCCTGGAAGTGAATGGGGCTGAGTTGTGATGCCAAGTATAGCCACTGTACAATGTATGGCGCGCTGTGCTTGGTTTGCTAAAAGGAAGGCCACGGAGCTACTACGAGCACCAGTGCCTTCCCAAAAAGTAGATCAGCAGGGGAAGAGGGTATCCAGAGTATAGGTCATTAGTAAAAATATATTGAAAAAACTCTTTACGGCATACTTGCCAACTCTCCATGGAAAAGTGGAGACCTCCTGGAAGAGTTGGCAAACCTCCTGAGAGTCTATCAGCACCCCCCAAAACAAAAACAAAAATTCCTTAATTGTGTGAAGTGCTGGGATATCAGATCAGAAGCAGTCCCAAACATACACTGAAGCGGGACCTACAGCAAAAAGAGGCATGGCTGGAGAGAGTCGTTAGTAAAGGGGCAAAAACTATTGTATAAGAGGCATGTTATGTCAAAGCTATAACCCAAAAATGTTGGTGGAACAATGTGTCCCCAGCCCTGAAAAGTTGGTAAGCATGATTAACATAATTACATGGACTGCAGAACACTACTGTAATAGCTGCCATTGGTGGTTGTCACTTTTGGAAATCTTGAATAAGGTTGACCAAGATAAATGGCTGAACAACATTTTTTTTGGGGGGGGGGGGGGGTGCTTTTTAAAATAAAATATCTAATTTACTACATTTCTTATAGCACAACGTTTAGACTGTTTGACACCTTTCCCCTAATGTACAGTAGTGATCCCGTGTTATGGGGACCACTGACATATGGCACACAACAAACATGAACGCTCCAGGTCACACAGTTCTTGTTATGCTGCTCGGCTTCTTGCGCCACATTAACTTCTTTTATATACTCATGTTTTTTGCCATGTCTTTGTTTTTGTGGATGTTAATGGTGGTGGCAGGTGGTGGACATCATGCGTGTTAATGTAGACAAGGTGCTGGACAGAGATCAGAAGCTGTCAGAGCTGGACAACAGGGCCGATGCTTTGCAGGCAGGAGCATCCCAGTTTGAGACCAGTGCAGCTAAACTGAAGAGGAAACACTGGTGGAAGAACTGTAAGGTGAGGTCCACTTGTACAAGTAACTGCAATAAACAAACATACATTTTTAAAGACCGGCTTTTTACGCCGGCTTTGTTTCCCTCCTGTTCTGCTGGAGGATTCGACAAATGTATGATGAGGCATGTGCCTTGGCAGTCTGCGTGCCTGGATGAACAACAACTTGCTACAAAAAGTTGCAAAATAGGGCTTTGTGGCTTTTTAGGCTTATTTGCACAAAAATTATGCAACATTTAGTATTTTTACACTACTCGGGGACAAGCACATGCAGCCACTCTGCAGCAGTTGAGAAGCAGTTGCCTTTCAGTTGAGTAGTGCTTGGCCATACGAGACGCAGATACATCCTATTAAGGCCCTATTACACTGCCCGATTTTCGGACCAATTATTGGGGATGATAATACGCACCTGCTTCTGGCACCCTTGTTCTCTAAGCTTCCGGTCTTTAATTGGGGACACATTACCATAGATGCTCATCACTGACTGCAGTGACACAAGTGACCCCATCTGGAAGTTCACAGGCCAGGGACTGGAAGATTGCAGAACAGAGCCAGGGAACTGGAACGGAGTGGTGGGTAGTAGTTGAGTAGAGTTTTTTCACTAGGTGCAACACGTTGCTTGGAAAAAGGCTGAACAACCCAAGTGGCCCTGTACATTCGAGAAAAATCTTTGATATGTCATATGCCACATATGAAAGGTTTTGATTGTTAGGGGTCTGAGTGCTGACACCCCCACCAATCGCTAGAATGAGTAGTAAGAAGAAATGCACTATAAAAATGCAAACAGTTGCACCAAAGTTATCAGACCTCATGCCCCATTGATGAGTTTGGCATACATGCAGGCTCCTGCAAAACTGACTTTAAAAATTTCTCTCATGATAATTTTCTCCTGTGACACCCATACAAACAATTGATTGGCGAGGGTGGTGGCACTCAGTGCCCAGCACATCTGACGGAACTGACAATGTTAAAATTCCAGAAGACCCTTTTTAGGATGCCCTATCTATTACGTTCCGTTATAACAGGGTTATTATGGAATATAAGGACGGAATGCAAAATTGAACCCTTTAGAGCCATTCCGTTGTACTGTAAGTCAAGGGACTTTCCACAGTTCGTCAAGGGGTAAATGCTTAGCATAATTTTTTTATTTATAATTTATTTATTTTTTTTGACAAAGGTTGGTGCAGAGGCTAATACCTGATGATATTGGTGATTAAAGAGTTAATAATATCTTTTTAGTCAAGGGTGGGTTCACATCTGCATTGTATATTCCGTCGACAGGACTTTTTTTTCCGTCTTACATAGCGGAACAAGACAGAATCTTTTATTTGTGCCCATAGAACTCTATTAGGACGTTGTTCTAACAAAAAAATACCTTACCCCTCGTGGCTTCCGGGATGTGCGCCTCAAATTCCGTGGGTGTGCATCTCAGCGTAAGCGCACTAGCACGGCATGGGTAAGCTAACATTACAGGGACCGCTGACTCACGTACACTGCGCGTGCGCCTTCAGGGGTAAGGAGATCTGACGGTCTTTTCTCCTTACCCTCTGTCATGGTCTTACCTCCTTGCTGTTCCTTTCGTTTGACATGTGCTGGCGGCCATCTTGGTTTCTGGGTTTTCTTGTAGCCTCCCACCCTGCGGCTCCTCCTTCCCACTGGGAGGAGCTGGATGCCTAGCTCATATATATAGGAGGTCTGTGGCTTCAGTTCCTTGCTTGGTCCTCCTGTGTTCACATGCTTCCAAGACTGCTGCTGCTTCTGGTTCCTGATCCTGGCCTCGTCTGACTACCCCGTTGGTTCCTGATTCCGGCTTCGTCTGACTACCCCGTTGGTTCCTGATTCCGGCTTCGTCTGACTACCCCGTTGGTTCCTGTTCCTGGCTTCGTCTGACTACCCTTCTGGTTCCTGACCTCTGTCTCCGCAAGACCCTGCTTCGGTTTAGCCATCCGTTCGGACTTTGCTTACGGCTTGCTCTTCAATAAAACCTTCTTATTTTCCACTTATTCCTTGTTGTACGTCTGGTTCATGGTTCCATGACATTAGGACCAAGCCATGAATTCTGACGGTACAGGGCCACCCTCGCTACCTACGCTGGTTGCCAGACTTGATCAGCAGGATCACCTGTTGGGTCGGTTCGCTGTGGCGTTGCAAACCCTGCTTGAACGCACGGCTCATTTAGCTTCCGTTGCCGATGGGTCGGTTGTCGCTCCTGGGCCCGCTCCTACTGCCGCTCCGGTTGTTGCGCCAGAGTCTACCCTGACACCTGTTGCTGCGCCTGTGGTGTTTCAGGGTATGACCGGTTCTGCCCCCCTTCCACAGCGCTTTGGGGGAGAGCCAACTCAGTGCCGAGGTTTCCTTAACCAGGTGGGCATTTACTTCGAGTTGCTGCCACATGCCTTTCCTACTGAGAGATCAAGGGTGGGCTTCTTGATCTCGCTGCTCTCGGACAAGGCCTTGGCATGGGCCAGCCCTTTATGGGAGAACAACAATCCGGTGGTTGCCGAGTTTTCCGGTTTTGTTGCTTCTCTTCGGAAGGTATTCGATGTGCCGGCTCGTGCTGCCTCTGCTGCGAAGCTCCTTATGTCCATCAGACAGGGTTCACGATCCGTAGCTGAATACGCCATTGAGTTTCGTACCCTGGCAGCAGAGGTGGGCTGGAATAATGAGGCTCTGGTCGCTGCTTTCTCTCATGGTCTCTCGGATGCCTTGAAGGATGAGGTTGCAGCTAAGGACCTACCAGTGGAGCTCGAGTCTCTTATTTCTTTCCTGATTTTGATTGACACCAGACTCAGGGAGAGACCTTCCTTTAAGGAGAGCCTGCGGAGGTCTCCTAACAGATTGGCGCCTACGTTTGCTGTCCCACCCGTGCCTCCCTCTCCTCCCACGCCTCCTGGGGATGACTTGTCTGGGGGTGAACCCATGCAGCGGGGGTTTGCTCGCCTGTCTGAGGGGGAGAGGGTACTCCGGAGACGCGAGGGCCGATGCATGTACTGTGGTCTCGGTGGGCATTTTCGGTTGGCATGTCCGAACCGTCCGGGAGAACGCTCGCACCTGAGGTCCTGTCGGGGGCAGATCTTGGGTGGAGTCTCCTCGTCCCCGGTTTCCCGTGTTGACAAACCACTGATCACGGTTGTCCTCTCCTGGGTCGGGGGCTCGGTGACGACCCAGGCGTTGGTGGACTCTGGTGCTGGTGGTTTGTTCATTGATAGAGTGTTCGTTGCCGCCAATTCCATTCCTCTGCAGCCTCGAGGTTCCCCACTGGCTCTTGAGGCGATAGACGGCAGACCCCTTCTGCCGCCACACGTGACTCATGAGACCCTTCCAGTGGGGATAGCCATTGGTGCCGTTCACAGAGAGTCGGTCTGTCTCCAGGTTATTTCGTCTCCACACTACTCGGTGGTCTTGGGGTACCCCTGGCTCCAGAAGCATAATCCGACTTTCGATTGGAGATCGGTCGAGATCCTCTCGTGGTCACCGCAGTGTGGGGCTAGTTGCATCCATGGGCCTGTCAAGTTGCTGTGTACTTCCTCGGACTCTCTGTTGCCTCCTGAATACGAAGAGTACCGGGATGTATTCGATAAGGTGCGCGCGGTTGCCCTACCTCCGCACCGCCCATACGATTGTGCCATAGAGTTACAATCCGGTGCCGTTCCTCCTCGTGGCAAAGTCTATCCACTGTCGGTAGCGGAGAATGAGGCCATGGAGGAGTACGTGAGGGAGGCGCTTTCACGCGGACACATTCGCAAATCCTCGTCCCCGGCAGGGGCTGGATTTTTCTTTGTGAAAAAGAAGGGCGGCGAGTTGAGGCCTTGCATCGATTACAGGGGTCTCAATCGCATCACGATCAAGAACGCTTACCCGATACCCTTGATTTCCGAGCTGTTCGATCGCCTCAAAGGGGCCACGGTCTTTACCAAACTCGACCTGAGGGCGGCATATAACCTGGTAAGGATCAAGGCGGGCGATGAGTGGAAGACCGCGTTTAACACCAGGACCGGTCATTATGAATCCTTGGTTATGCCCTTTGGGTTGTGCAATGCGCCCGCAGTCTTCCAGGAATTCATCAACGATGTTTTCCGTGACCTGTTGCAGCAGTGTGTGGTGGTCTATTTGGATGACATCTTGGTATATTCTGCATCCATGGAGGCCCACATTCTGGATGTCAGACGAGTGTTGCAACGCTTACGAGAGAACAAGCTGTTCGGTAAGCTTGAGAAATGCGAATTTCACCGATCCCAGGTAACCTTCTTAGGTTACATCATTTCCGCTGAGGGGTTCTCCATGGATCCTGAGAAGGTTTCGGCTGTCTTACAGTGGCCCCAGCCCAGTGGGCTTCGTGCCCTGCAGCGCTTTTTGGGCTTCGCCAATTATTATCGGAAGTTCATCAGGGACTTTTCCATGCTAGCCAAGCCTCTCACGGATCTGACCAGGAAGGGCAGTAATCCTCAGGTCTGGCCGCTCGAGGCCATCCGAGCTTTTGAGGCTCTAAAGTCCGCCTTTGTGTCGGCTCCGATTCTGTCGCATCCCAACCCTGGGTTGCCTTTTGTCCTCGAGGTGGACGCGTCTGAGACGGGAGTAGGCGCCCTCCTGTCTCAGCGTAGAACACCAGAGGGTCCTCTGCTTCCTTGTGGGTTTTACTCCCGGAAACTGTCTTCCGCGGAGTGCAACTATCAGATTGGTGACAGGGAGTTATTGGCCATCGTGCAGGCCCTTAAAGAATGGAGGCACTTGCTCGAGGGCTCGGTGGTTCCGGTTCTCATCCTGACGGACCACAAGAATCTGACCTACCTCTCTGAGGCCAAGAGATTGACACCACGTCAGGCCAGATGGGCTCTGTTCTTGTCACGTTTTAATTACGTGGTCTCCTACCTACCCGGCTCCAAGAACATCAGAGCGGATGCCTTATCACGGCAGTACTCCGAGCTGTCCGGGGAGGAGTCGATTCCGACTACGGTCATACCCCCGAATCAGATCCTGGCCGCTATTCGCACCAGCCTGACTTCTCCTCTGGGTGAGCAGATTTTGGCGGCTCAATCTGGTGCTCCCTCTGGGAGACCCAACGGCAGATGTTTTGTGCCTGAGGAGTTGCGCACTCGGTTGTTGCGAACCTACCATAACTCCAAGGCCGCGGGGCACCCTGGAAAGAATCAGCTGTCCTGGGCGGTTTCACGTCTGTTCTGGTGGCCTTCTCTACGTTCCGACATCGCCGCATATGTAGCGGCATGCTCCGTTTGTGCCCAGAGTAAGTCCCCTCGGCACCTTCCGTTGGGCCTTTTGCAACCCATAGCCACCGGGGAGCGTCCATGGTCACACCTGGGGATGGATTTCATTGTGGACCTCCCTGCATCCCGAGGCCATACGGTCATTCTCATGATTGTGGATCGGTTTTCCAAAATGTGCCACTGTGTTCCTCTCAAGAAGTTACCCTCTGCACAAGAGTTGGCCTCGATTTTTGCCAGGGAGGTCTTCCGGTTGCACGGTTTGCCCAAGGAGATTGTGTCGGATCGGGGGAGTCAGTTTGTGTCCAGGTTCTGGCGCGCCTTTTGCTCCCAGTTGGGGATTCATCTCTCTTTCTCCTCTGCCTACCACCCTCAGTCCAATGGGGCCGCAGAACGATCCAATCAGGCCTTGGAGCAATTCCTTCGTTGCTATGTCTCCGATCACCAAGACAATTGGGTTGACCTCCTGCCTTGGGCTGAGTTTGCCAGGAACACGGCGGTGAACTCTTCCTCTGGGACGTCTCCCTTCATGGCCAATTATGGGTTCCAACCTGCCGTGTTACCGGAGGTATTCTCTCCCCAGGATATTCCGGCTGTGGAGGATCACCTTTCCGTCCTACGTGCTTCTTGGGTACAGATCCAGAGGTCCCTTGAGGTCTCTGCGCAGCGCCAGAAACTCCAGGCTGATCGCAGACGAGCGCCCGCTCCTTCCTACCAGGTCGGAGACCGCGTATGGTTGTCCACCCGCAACCTCAACCTTCGAGTGCCCACTCCCAAGCTGGCGCCTCGCTTTGTTGGTCCCTTCCGAGTGCTTCGCAGGGTAAACCCGGTAGCCTATGCCCTTGCGCTTCCTCCTGGCATGCGGATCTCCAACGTGTTTCATGTCTCCCTGTTGAAGCCACTGGTGTGTAATCGTTTCACTTCCTCGATTCCTCGGCCTCGTCCGGTCCAAGTGGGCAATCGTGAGGAGTATGAGGTGAGCAATATCTTGGACTCACGCCTGGTCCGCGGCCGGCTGCAGTTTTTGGTCCATTGGCGTGGTTATGGTCCAGAGGAGCGTTCCTGGGTTCCCTCCGCAGATGTCCATGCTCCTGTCTTGCTCCGAGCCTTCCACGCACGCTTCCCTCAGAAACCGTTCCTTACTCCGCGGAGGAGGGGCCCTTGAGGGGGAGGTACTGTCATGGTCTTACCTCCTTGCTGTTCCTTTCGTTTGACATGTGCTGGCGGCCATCTTGGTTTCTGGGTTTTCTTGTAGCCTCCCACCCTGCGGCTCCTCCTTCCCACTGGGAGGAGCTGGATGCCTAGCTCATATATATAGGAGGTCTGTGGCTTCAGTTCCTTGCTTGGTCCTCCTGTGTTCACATGCTTCCAAGACTGCTGCTGCTTCTGGTTCCTGATCCTGGCCTCGTCTGACTACCCCGTTGGTTCCTGATTCCGGCTTCGTCTGACTACCCCGTTGGTTCCTGATTCCGGCTTCGTCTGACTACCCCGTTGGTTCCTGTTCCTGGCTTCGTCTGACTACCCTTCTGGTTCCTGACCTCTGTCTCCGCAAGACCCTGCTTCGGTTTAGCCATCCGTTCGGACTTTGCTTACGGCTTGCTCTTCAATAAAACCTTCTTATTTTCCACTTATTCCTTGTTGTACGTCTGGTTCATGGTTCCATGACACCCTCACACTGCGCACATGCGGATTGTGAAATCTCCTTACCCGGGTTAGAGTTATGCCCCCCCAATTTACTGCACCCACCACCCACCCCCTAGATAGTTGAGAGTGCTGGGAGCAAAAGAAGATTTCACAATCCGCGCGTGTGCAGTGTGAGGGTAAGGAGAAAAGACCGTCAGATCTTCTTACCCCTGAGGGCGCACACGCGGTGTCTGTGAGTCAGCGCTCCCTGTAATTTTAGCTTACCCGTGCCGTGGTAGTGCGCTTACGCTGAGGCGCACACCCACGGAAATCACGAAGGGTAAGGTATATTCACGAAGTAAGGATTTTTGTTAGAACACCGTCCTAATAGAGTTTCATGGGCACAAATAAAAGATTCCGTCTTGTTCCACTATGTAAGAAGGAAAAAAAGTCCTGTTGACTATATTTTAACGGAATATACAATGCATATGTGAACCCACCCTTAACTGCAGATATATCATTAACTCTTTAATCACCAATATCATCAGGTATTAGCCTCTGCACCAACCTTTGTTTAAAAAATAAAAATAAAAAATTATGCAAAGCATTTACCCCTTAACGAACTGTGGAAAGTCCTCTGACTCACAGCATAGCCCCTACAAACACCTAATCTGCGTGATAAGGGAGTCAAACTGAGACGACAAGAATTAGTGATGGTACCGCTTTCTCTCTTTACAGATGACGCTTGTTATGGGAGCGGTCGGCGCACTGATGTTCATCATTCTCATTAGTAAGTAAATGCCTCATTAATAAGTAAAGAACACAATGCCAATCTGCCGCCTGCAGAGGTAACAGGCCGCGGCACTCATGTAACATTCTGCAGGGTTCAGAACGATACCTCCAATAGAATTCTATGTGCACAGGGGGATGACTCCCATTTTCAGCAGTGCAGATGATTGCAAATGTAGAATAAGGCCACATTCACATCACCGTTTAGTTTTCCGTTCTTCTGATCCATCAGAAGAAAATCTTGTGTGGAGGACTTTTTCTTTCTCCAATCTACAATAACGGATCTCTGACGGAACTGACAAAAACGGATGCAAAGTAATCACAATGGATGCTCAAAATAAAGGATAGTTTTTTTTCTATTCTTCTTATGGATCAGAATAATACACAGTGATGTGAATGTGGCCTTGGGTTTCACTGATCATAGCACTTCAGTGAAAAGATGGCGCAAGATATTGTCTCATGGGAAATGGAATTATTTCATTACTAACTACCCCCAAAAATGTTCACTCTAAGGCCTTGTTCACATTTCCATGTCAGATCCATGAAAAAAGTACGTGTGTTTCATCTGTGAAGATGTCCGTGAAGGATCCATGGTTGGTCCGTGTGTCATCCGTAATGCACGGAAGTTGCTCAGCTGAAATTAATTTCCAAAGAATGTCCTATCAGTATTCAGTGAAAAACGGATGCAAAACGGACACTAAATGGATGCCATCCGTGTTGTATCAGTGATTTTCACGGACCCATAGACTTCAATGGGTGTGTGTCACGTAGTGATGTGGGAGGGAACACCACACCGACAACAGGAGGGAAGGGAAAAGGAATTAGGCCTCAAAGCTAGGGAAAAGGAAACGGACACCTATGGAAACCCTAATCCTAGCCCTGACTCCTATCCGTATGAACGGACCTTGAGGGTTGGAATGTTCATACACTGGAACCTAAGACTCTGGAAACCCTGAATTTCCCCGGAGTAGTGTCTGGGCTTGAGACAGCCTGTTCCTTCCAATATGAAAGAACAAGCATCTTCCTGATGCCTAGTAACAAAAGACAGAGGGGAAACAACACATTATGAAAGGGAAGTAACACCTAATTTCTGAAGCAAATGGATGAGCAGGAACTCAGAAGAGGACCACACACCAGCACTTCCAAATACCAAACTGAAGCTATCAACTGCATAGTATGATGGGTGAAGCCAGACTAAATAGAAGAGTTGGAATGACCACTAAGCTACACCTGAGACAAGAGGTGTGGTCATTACTAGCAACAACACTGAAAACAAGTAAAACCAAAGAGGCTGTCAGATCACGTCACGTGCAGCCAGTCTCTTAGATCTTATGACACCTTTCACGTTAGAGACTGTGACAGTACCCCCCCATACTTCTACGGGTGGCCTCGGAATACCCAGGACGACTTTATCTGGATGAGCTCTGTGAAAGACTTAACGTCGGCCGCTGGAGCCCACATCCCCTTCTCTGGTCCGTAACCCTTCCAGTGAACGAGGTACTGAAGGGATCTACGGAGAACTCAGGTGTCCACTATCCTGATGATCTGAAATTCTAAATTACCATCCACCAAGACAGGAGCGGGAGGCAAGGGGGACGGTTCAACAAGTTTGACATATCTCTTCAACAACGACTTATGTAACACATTATGAATCTTCAAAGCCTGAGGAAGTTCAAGACGAAAGGCTACCGGGTTAATAATGGCAGTGGTATTATATTGACCAATAAACCTTGGGCCCAACTTCCAAGAAGGTACTTTGAACTTAATGTTTCTTGTGGACAACCACACAGAATCACCCACTCTCGGGTCCAGACCATTCATACGTCTCCTGTCAGCCATACGGTTATACTTGTTGCCCATCTTTTTCAGATTATTTAGAATTTTCCACCAAATACATGACAAAGAAGAGGAAAATCGTTCCTCTTCAGGTATACCAGAAGTCTCAGTACCAGAAAATGTGCCGAATTGCGGGTGGAACCCATATGCCCCAAAAAACTGTGACTTATCAGTGGACTCCTGTCTACAGTTATTTATGGCAAACTCGGCTAAAGACAAAAATGAAGACCACTCCTTCTGATTCTCCAAGACAAAACATCTCATGTAAGTCTCCAGATTCTGATTAGTGCATTCAGTCCGTCCGTTCGACTGAGGGTGAAAGGCTGAAGAGAAGGACAATTGTAACCCCAGACGAGTACAGAACGCCTTCCAGAACTTGGAAACAAACTGAGCCCCCTATCAGACACCACATCAGAAGGAATACCATGTAATTTCAGAATATTAGCGACAAACACTTATGCAAGGGTTTTAGCATTACGTAGACCTGGCAACGCTATAAGGTGCGCAATTTTACTAAAGTCTTCAACAACCACCAAAATCACAGTTTTTCCTGAAGAATTCGGTAAATCTGTGATAAAATCCATGGATAAATGTGTCCAAGGTCGGGACGGGATGGGCAATGGATGTGAAGATCCGGAAGGCCGCGTATGTGTTACTTTAGCACATGCACAAGTACTACAAGCTGACATATAGTCCTCAACACACTTATGCAACCCCGGCCATTAGAATCTACGAAAGATGAGATCGACAGTGGATCTGCTCCCAGGATGTCCTGTGAGAACTGTACAGGGATGTTCCTTGAACACCTTGTGACATAATTCAGAAGGAAAAAACAACTGCCCCAGAGGGCAAGAATCTGGCACATCTCCCTGGGCCTCCAACACCTCTGCCTCAAGGTTGGGATATAGGGCGGACATTACTACTCCTTCAGACAATATCGGTCCAGGATCTTCCGAATCACCCCCCAGGAAAGCTACGCGACAAAGCATCAGCCTTGATGTTCTTAACCCCAGGGCGATAGGTGACAATGAAATTAAATCTTGTAAAAAACAACGACCATCTGGCCTGCCTTGGGTTCAGTCGGTTAGCGGACTGCAGATTTTTGTGATTAGTAAGCACAGTAATAGGATGAATTGCTCCTTCCAACCAATGATGCCATTCCTCAAAAGCCAACTTAATGGCCAGCAACTCTCTATTACTTACGTCATAATTCCTTTCTGCAGCCGAGAGTTTCTTAGAGAAGAATGCATATGGTCACCATTTACTAGGTGAAGGACCCTGCGACAAGACTGCTCCTACCCCTACCTCGGATGCATAAACTTCCACAATGAATGGCTGTGACATATCCGGTTGCACCAGTATAGGAGCAGAAGCAAAACATTCCTTCACCGCTGAAAAAAGGCTTATAATACCTCATCAGACCAGACTGAGATATCCAAACCTTTCCTAGTAATGTCTGTTAAAGGTTTAACCACAATTGAGTAGTTCAAAATGAATTTACGGTAGTAGTTGGTAAACCGCAAATACCTTATAAGCGCTTTCAGATTTTCGGGTCGTTCCCAGTCCAATACAGCATGGATCTTCTCTGAAGATGAGAGTAAGTAACCTAGGAATTGCACTTCCTGAACTGCAAATACACAATTCTCCATCTTAGCATACAACTTATTCTCTCTTAGGATCTGTAACACATGTCTCACGTGATCCTGATGAGTCTCCATGTCTGAAGAATAAATTAGTATGTCATCCAGATACACAACAACAAACCTCCCCACCAGATGATGAAAGATATCATTAACAAAATGCTGGAAAACCACAGGAACATTAGTTAACCCAAATGGCATGACCAGATTCTAAAAATGACCCTCTGGGGTATTAAACGCCATCTTCCATTCACCCCCTTCCTTGATCCTGACCAGATTATATGCCCCCCTTAAGTCCAACTTAGAGAACACCTTGGCACCAACAATCTGATTAAACAAGTCAGGAATCAAAGGAAGGGGGTACGGATCACGGACCGTAATCCGATTGAGCTCACAGAAGTCCAGACATGGCCTAAGAGTTCCGTCTTTCTTCTTTACAAAGAAAAAACATGCTGTCAGTGGGGATTTGGAAGGTCTAATATGTCCCTTAATAACTGCTAACTAATGATAGAAATAGGTATGCGTCTATAATAGTATTAAGTATTACGGAAGGAAAAAGGAGCTAAAAATCTATACTTCATTGAAAATAGATTAAAATTGCTGTCACCATAAAGCGACTAAACTACAGACACAATAAATGGCCAAGGCAGTAGCGTAAAGGGTGTATACAGAGGTGGTCAATATCTTGCCCTCATTGGAATATGTCCAGATCAGAGGGAACTGACAAAAATGTGCACACCTCGTATCAAAAGAATATATAGTCACATATCGTGACCCAAACAAACACACTAACACTAAAACTGCCAGCCAGAGCAAAACAATGCTAAAACTCCCACATCGAGTGTCTCCTAAAAGGCTCGACGCGTTTCATCAAAAGATTAATCAGGAGCTAAGTGTAAGATGCAAGTGACGAATAATAGCAGCTGCTGCCACACTACTGGTGTGTGACAGCATGTCCGGCGCTATGACGGCTGTGAAATGGCCGTGCCAAGAGCCGGATTAAATAGGGGATAGATACACCTCCCCCAGGGGGTTGGGCAGAGGTGGAGCCAATGAGAGCCGAGCGAGGCAGAGCTAAACGCGCGGTCATTCGCCGGTGTTTCACCGCCCCACACAGTGAATTGCCCACCAAAACAATAACAGGAATATCTTAAGCAGGAAACCTGATGGAGAGCTGTAAAAGGTATGTATGGAACAGGATAGGTGCAAATAAGGCATTCATAACATAACCATAGCGGTGCTATTGCAATCTACAAAGGCATGGTGACCACTACGTTCTAAATTGGAGTGATGACACATATCAAAGTGATATGATTAAAGGATGACGTCTATTATCACATCATAACATATCATAATGGAATCGCACCACTAACAATGCACATTAGGAGAAACCATTAATATGCAGGTAGGTGAAAGAAGCAAGATACAAACATTAGATGTATCGGAGTGGGCACAGTATCTGTCTTATACCTGTAGCATCCTGTGGTGTGAATCAGATCAGAGGAAATGAAAATTATATCATCACCCAAATGTCCCTTAGCCAAACTTTCGGCAATATACCCCTTCGGGTTCAGAAAGGTTATATAATCTAGATTTGGGCTACTTTTCTCCGGGAATAAGATTGATAGGACAATCATCCGCTCGCCAGTCAATGGTAGGATTATGTTTGCTTAACCAAGGTAAACCAAGAACCAACGGAGCAGGCAGACTCTCCAGCACAAAACACGAAATGGATTCCTGATGAAAATCACCCACTCTTAAACGGATGTCCAGCACCATCTGTGACAAACATTTGTGAGTAAGTGGTACAGAGTCAATTGCAAACACCGAAATATCTTTTTCTAATGCACTTGTTGTTAACCCATGCAACGGATTAACTGACAATCATACCTCAATCAACCCCACTGTCAATAAATACCTCAATTCCCACAGTTTTGGACTTTAGCGCCACCTCGGCAGACAGGAGAAATCGGGCACTACCAGTAAATGACAAAAGTAAGTTCTCTGACTCCCCACCCACACCACCACTATCAGTAAATGACAAAAGTAAGTTCTCTGACTCCCCACCCACACCACCAAGAGTAAGATGGGGATTAACAGAAAGCTAGGAATAAAACTTAACTTTTAATCACCACATTAATATTAAATCATTTCATATTCCTCTAAAATATGACAAACATTGCTCATAATGGACCAAAAACACCAACACGCTAGGGAGAGATGTCCCTAATAAATCCCTAACTAATACCTCAACCCACAGGAACACCCTGATGGTGGGTGGCCTGTGTCCCGTGCCTGCCCTATCTCACCCTCTCATTGCCCTAAATGCTGCCAACGCGTTTCCCCAATTATTGGTTCATCAGGGGAAAACATATGGAGCAGAAAGTAGAAAATAATAAACAACAATTGGTCCAGAAGAACTACACGGTTATTAACTGGTAATTGAACCGCAAAAAAGCTGAAGATACAAATACCTCTGATTGCTAGCATATGAGTACCTGAAGCATTTGTTTATCAACACTCACATCAATCGATACACATGATCAAACCTGAATCTCGGGAAAAAGTGGTTGTAACAGTTCCCAGTCCAATAGACAGTTATCAATACTTGTGTAATCAACCAGTTTAGGATTGATCATATAGATGTTATTCCATAGGCAGTTAGAGCACATACGTGAGAAGGACAGATATTGGTTTCAGACATCAATAATCAAAGGTACACACATATAATTGATAGCTGGCCCAGAACAGAGAGAAAAATCATCAGGTTTATGTTTATACAATATCAAGTAACCTGAGGTATAGTAAAAAAGCTGCAATCAATTAAGCCCTGTACATCACTAAGCTGGATACATATATTAGATTGCTAGCCCGGGACAAATAAAGTATAGGGGTATAATCAAGAAGCCTGGTACATATAAAAGCTCAATACATACTGTATAAATAGATAAAACCCGGTACATATCAAAGCTCTAAACATAAATCCAATTGCTGGCCTTAAACAAATAGAATCACCCTCCGGCTAATATGTATGCATCACAAGGTTACCGGAGGTCTGATTAGAAAGCTGCAATGAATAAAGTCCGGTACATGAAAAGTGATGTTCAAACTACAATTGATGGTCACAAGGACCTCTCACGTGTACAATAGATGTTAGACTGCCATGGCGATTGCGGCATGGTCCACCTCGATATGGATGTACAACCCATATCGGGTCGTACCTCCACTTTATAGTGCATGGGCATGTGGAACATCCGGTGAGTGTAGCGCACGCCTGGTACACGTGCAGCTCCAATCCTGGACATCCGGTCAGTGGAACGCAAACTGCGCTCCACCAACGGAAAGAACAGTTGCGCTCCCAAAAAAAATGAATGCAATGTGCGTTCTGCAAGAAAAAGGGTAAACCAGATAGGGCGCAAAACAAACGTGAAGACGTCTTCTGAGGTACAATAATGGTGAAAAGCAAATGCGCTTTCAAGACGCTTCTCGCGCCGATATGAATGACCAGATTATGCACCCCATTCTATATAGATTTGAAGAAAAATTGGCCAAAATAAGTCACTCCCACACCAAAAACACCTGGAAAATATTATCACAAAAAGCACAAAAAAGTTAGTCTTTCGTTTAAACCAAGAGGAAACTGGGATCTAAAACGGTAGATCTATTCGGACTCCTTTTGTAGAATCCGTCGATTCCAATCACCCCTCCTCTGGGATTCCTTGACGAGTTCCAATGCCGAGAACCTGAGGACCTCAGGTTTCCCCCCATGTACTTCTAACACATGATTAGCCACTGGTGTATTGTTTTTTTTTAATGACATCATTGACGTGTGCACACACTCTTCGTCGCAGTTCTCTATATAGTACTTTGGACATGAACATTGGCACAGATATACCACTCGCTTGCTTCTACAATTAATAAAGTCCTTGATTATATATTTACGTCCAGTGGTAGAACAAATGTTGGTTTTGGTATTGGTATTGGAAATAAAGCTACAGGCTCTACATCTGCCGCATTTAAACATTTCTAAGGGCCTGCAATCAAGCCATGTGCCCACCTGTTTAGGGCTGGAATAATGACTATGCACCAGACGGTCCCGCAAGCTCCGCCCTTTACAGAAAGTGATGCTCGGTCGTGGAGGGATCGCACCAATGAGATCTAGGTCCATTTCTAATCTCCTTATTTACTGTATCAAAGGTAGAAATAATGCAAATAATGTTATTATCCTGGCCCCGCGATTTGATTTTTGGACTTAACAATTCATTTCGGTCCTGATCCCTTGCATATTTAAATGCTTTTCTCAGGACAGATGCTGGATAACCCCATCTTTGAATCTGTCCTGAAGTTTTCTTGATTCCTGATAGAATCCCTGCAAGTACGAGCAATTTTGCCTCCTTAAAAACTGACCCTTTGGCCCGGGGATGGTAACTAGACCAATGTAACAGACTGTTAGTAGCCGTAGGTTTTCCAAAAACTGTAGTGGTCAGCCTATCGGCTTGTTTAGTCATTTCCACATCAAGAAAGGTGATTCTATGGTCACTATGTTCATGCGTAAAGGAGAGGGCAATACTGATAATATTTAAGATATTCACAAATTCCTTCAGTTCACTAAGGTTCCCTTTCCATATCAGAAAAACAACATCAATACATCACGTCCAAAACCCTATCTTCTCTGTCCACCATACCAGACTATCTGGAAAGACACAAGTGTGCTCCCACCAGCCCAGGAGGAGATTTGCATATGAGGGTGCCCAAGGGCTCTCCATAGCGGTCCCCCTGAGCTGGTGGTAGAAGCGACCGTCAAATAGAAAAAAATTGTGTCAACACAAACTCCAACAAATCCACCACAAATTGATTGTGGCTATTAAATTGAACATCTCGGGTTTTCAAAAAATGGGAGGTAGCCCTCAGGCCCTCGACGTGTGGGATAGAACTATATAGAAGATTCAACATCTATACTTGCCAACATATAATCAGAGTAAAAATGTAGGGTCTCTATTTTCCTCAAAAAGTCCATAGTGTCTCTGGTGTGGGACGCCAAAGACAATACAAACTGGCCTAGGATTCTATCAATGTAGATCCCACAGTTACGAGTCAATGAATCACTTCCCAATACGATGGGCCTCCCTTTTAGTAGGGATACCCCTTTATGGATTTTTGCAATCCATAAAAGGTAGCAATGCTAGGAGTATTAGGGAGCATAAATTCATATTCCATATAACCAATTATTTTACGGGTTAGTGCATGGTCAAGGATTTCCTTTAAAATCACCAGAAAGGATTCGTTAGGGTCCCCTTTCAGGGTCCTATAGCATTTTTTCTCAGATAACAGACCAAGACACATCTGTTGGTAATGGTCAGTATCCATCGCCACCAGATGGGGATTAAACGTTTTTTTTTCACCTTGACGCTGAACGTAAGGACAAATATTAACAAAATGTCCCCTTTTTCCGCAGGAAAAACATAATAGCTTCTTATGACTAAAACTCTTGCAAGCAGGCCCAGGGGTAGCTCCCCTTACCTGCATAGGTTCGTCACAAGACATAAACTCAGGAGTCTCTCTACCCAAAGTGATTCGTCCTGAGAGGGAGGGACCTTATATCTCACCCAGGCGTCTACTATCAATACGTACGGCAAAGGACATAGCCGCTTCCAATGACTCAGGATTTTTGTGAAAGGCCAACGCGTCCTTTAGCCTCTCGGATAATCCCTGACAGAGATTGGCTACGGAGAGCTGAATCATTCCACACCGTATCCATAGCCCATCTCCTAAATTCAGAGCAATAGAGAAAAAGCCCAAGACTAAGCGTCCGCTTTAAGGAACAAAATGATAATACCAACTCTTCGACTCTCATCCCCAGATGAGAGCGGACGTAACTTAAAGTACAATTTACATGGATCTCTGAACCGAATTAAATTATCGCTTCCCCCCGAAAATCTGTCCAGAAGTGCAGTTCAGGATAAGCCTGGTAACTACTAATGGCACCAGCAGCCTCTGATCCCTGGATCTGCGTGCGGAGGTCGGCTACCTCCAAAGACAGACCTTGCAATTGTCTAGCCAGTGCAGCAATAGACTCCATAGCCTCACTGACAAACAAAAATGATGGTTTTCGGCGGTTGATAATGTCCCGTAGTGATGTGGGAGGGAACACCACACCAACAACCGGAGGGAAAGGAAATGGAAACGGACTCCACTTATAGAAACCCTAATCCTTGCCCTGACTCCTATCCGTGTGAACAGACCTTGAGGGTAGGAATGTTCATACACTGGAACCTATGACCCAGGAAACCCTGAATTGCCCTGGAATAGTGACAGGGCTTGAGATGACCTGTTCCTTCCAATATGAAAGAACAAGCATCTCTCTGAGGCCTAGTAACAAAAGACAGAGGGGAAACAACAAAATACAAAAGGGAAGAAACACTTAACTTCTGAAGTAAATGGACGAGCAGGAACTCAGACCACACACCAGCACTTCCAATACCCACGGTCAGTAAAGAAATACTGAAATGTGAACAGACACATTTAAATCAAAGGGTAGGTGTGCTGTCCATGGAAATTGCGAACAGCACACATCAGTAAAAATTGGAACTGTGAACGAGGCCTAAAGCGAGTTACACACATTAGAAGTATGTCAGCCGATTCTGACAATTTTGGAGGTACTGGCCTACCATGTTATATGTATTGGGTCCTCCCAAAGGCAAATGTCAGGAGAGATAGGAATGGGTCTATTGTATTTCAACATGCCTGATTCCAATCCTCTTTTTCCTCACACAAGACAAGACGCTGCCACAGGTATCCATTTCTCTCTCTCCAGTTATCAGGCCAGCTTCAGAGCTGTGAAATCCATTCACATGATTGTGATCGGCCTAGAAAACATGGTCTATATGTCGGCTGCATCTCCCAGGCCCACCGTGGCTCCCCTGACCCTAACTGACTGCATCATAGTCTCTATCTGATCACAGCACTATTGCAGTATACTCCCATTATGAGGTAAGTACATGGCAATACCCCCACGATCAGGTACAAACTGACTGTATCATAAATTACTATGACACAGTCAGTTGGGGTCACGAGAGCCACAGTCGGCCTGGGGAGATGAGGCCGAAACATGGACTGTATTTCCCAAGCTGATCACAGTCGTCTGATTCAGCTCTTAAAGGGGTTTTTCTTTCCCCAAATATCAGATTGGCGGGGGGGGACTGAAATAATTCTGGAGCATCTTTTCTAATGATTCATATTGTGCCGTTCCACTTTTTTAGAGGTTTATGAAGAACCGGGTGTTACCAGTGTGTGTGTGTGTGGGGGGAGGGGGTTGATCTCCGCTGGGAGCACTGATTGGACAGTATCTGAGTAGGAGTAACAGAAGAATGGCACAACATACAGACATAAGGAAAGATCCCCAAAATTGTTATTACATGGGGCATACAAATGTTTACTAAAATAGAGCTGTCAGGAGAGGGGACGGGCCCTTTATGTACTATGGACTGTGCATTTGTAGTCCTTTTCTTAACCTTATCTTTCCCTTTCTTCCAGTTTATTTCTGCACTTGATGCTGGGATTATCTGCTCTTGTATCCTCCGTACAACGAACCTCTCCCTCGTTCCCTCCCAGTCCTCAGCTTTCCTCCGTCTGATGGGATATAGTGACTTCATTTATTATAGAGCTATGTTCAGACAGTGACAGCACATCGTTCAGCATTTATCAAAAATGTGTGAGATGTGTGGCTGTCTAGAGACAAAATACACGGGAAATGTAATGAATATGAAATAAAAAATATCTGTTACCCTGAATGGCTGGATCTTCACTTATTACCTGTTTGTTGGGTCTGTGTGAAAATCGCAGCATGTTCTATATTCTGTATTTTTCACGCCGCCGTGGCCCAATAGAAGTGAATGGGGCTTCAGTGAAAAATGCATCGCATCCGGAAACAGGTGTGGATGCGATGCATTTTTCACTGATGGTTGCTAAGAGATTTAGTTTGTAAACCTTCAGTTTTTTATCATGCGCGTGAAAAATGCAACAAAAGGCATTGCACCTGCGCGGAAAAAAATGAACAACTGAACGCAATCACAGACGAAACTGACTGAACTTGCTTGCAAAATGGTGCGAGTTTTACTGAACGCATCCGGACCTAATCAGTCATGCTTGTGTGAAAGGGGCCATAGGAAGAGAGCTGCAGTAGAAAGGACCCACCCCTGAGCTGTGATAGGAAGAGACCTGCAGCAGAAAGCATCCACCCCTGAGCTGTCATAGGAAGAGAGCTGCAGCAGAAAGAACCCACCCCTGAGCTGTCATAGGAAGAGAGCTGCAGTAGAAAGGATCCACCCCTGAGCTGTCATAGGAAGAGAGCTGCAGCAGAAAGAACCCACCCCTGAGCTGTCATAGGAAGAGAGCTGCAGTAGAAAGGATCCACCCCTGAGCTGTGATAGGAAGAGAGCTTCAGCAGAAAGGATCCACCCCTGAGCTGTGATAGGAAGAGAGCTGCAGTAGAAAGGACCCACCCCTGAGCTGTGATAGGAAGAGAGCTGCAGTAGAAAGGATCCACCCCTACAGCCTCAACATATAGTAGAATCATCTAGAAAACAGGGCTGAAAGAATTAATCAATACTGACACTGCATGACCAAGGATATGGGACTGCAATCACTCTGTAAACATGAAATAAATCCTACTAAGGGGTTGTCTCACATAGAAAACCCTGATGTTCAGAGGATCACGGTGTTTATATGGGGGACCATATAACACATGGTTGGGCTAAGTTCTACAGAGTCTGTCAGGTGCTCTTTCATAGCAGCTCTAAACATTGAGGGGCATCTGGAGCTACCTACCTCCTTGATGACCATATGTTCCCAGAGGGCATACGGAAGGGATTGTTTAGAGCAGGGATGTCCAACCTGAAGCCCTCCAGCTGTTTTAAAACTACAATTCCCAGCATGCCTGCACAGCTTGCAGCTATTAGGGCATGCTGGGAGTTGTAGTTTTGCATTCCAGATCAGCTATTGATGACCTATGCTGAGGATGGGGTATAAATATGGAACTCCTGGAAAACCTTATTCATTTTAGAAGGTTACTTTAGCAAAAAATACAAATAAAAAAATACAGGAATAAATGAAAAAAAGGTAACAATTACAAATGAACAGATGTTGTGTAACACAGAAAAAAATATATAACAAAAAAATAAAGACTTTAAAAAAACTCACCCTTTGGCACGCCCATGTACACTTGATTTAATTTCAAGTTCTCCTCAGTGTCCCGTAAATCCTGCACCTGCGCCGTTTCTTTTAGTATTCGGCGAAGGATGTGCTTCTGCTGCCGGCTTCCTTTGGTGCAGGCGCAGTGAGGTAGCCGGCAGCAGGAGCGCATCCTTCACTCACTGCGCCTGCGCCAAATACTAAACAGGACGGCGCAGGTGCGGGATTTACAGGACACTGAAGAGAACTCGAAAGTCAATTAACTGGACCTGGGCGTGCCTAAGGGTGCGTAGACCGAGCCTCTGGTGCTGAAGCAATGCCCCAGTAGCACCTAGAGGCTCATTAGCATATTTTAGAAGTCTTTATTTTAAGAGAACGGCGGCAGCAGGGAGTTATAGAGCATACTGTTATGTACCGCTAATGTCAGTCAGCTACATAACGTTATTTCTCATGACAGAAACCCTTTAATTAAAATGTGTTATTAACCTAAAGTATAAGGGACCGAAGGTCTGTTCATCTCATACAGAGAGCTGAATCCCTGTGTTTCCGTTCTGAACGGATCCGATCATAATAATGCAGACGGAGGCTCCGTTCAGAACGGATCCGTCTGCATTATATTGGCATATAAAAGCTAAGTGTGAAAATAGCCTCGGACGGATCCGTCCAGACTTTCAATGTAAAGTCAATGGGGGACGGATCCGCTTGAAGATTGAGCCATATTGTGGCATCTTCAAACGGATCCGTCCCCATTGACTTACATTGTAAGTCTGGACGGATCCGCACGCCTCCGCACAGCCAGGCGGACACCCGAACGCTGCAAGCAGCGTTCAGCTGTCCGCCTGTCCGTGCGGAGGCGAGCGGAGCGGAGGCTGAACGCCGCCAGATTGATGCAGTCTGAGCGGATCCGCTCCATTCAGACTGCATCAGGGCTGGACGGAGGCGTTCGGGTCCGCTCGTGAGCCCCTTCAAACGGAGCTCACGAGCGGACAGCCGAACGCTAGTGTGAAAGTAGCCTAAGCTCTTTATAAAACTGTCCACTGTTCCTGCTGTGACCACGTCCTGAGGAAGTCTATTCCACAGATTCACAGTAAAGAAGCTTTGAGGCTTCCGGAGACTGAACTTTTTCTTCTCCAGTCAGAGGCAGTGCCCCCTTGTCTTTTGAGGGCATTTTATATGGAACAGTTTTTCACCGTATATTTTGTATGGCCCATTTATATAGTTGTACAGGTTAATCTTGTCCCCCCTTAGACGTCTCTTCTCAAGACTAAATAAACTAAATTATTTTAATCTTTCTTCATAACTAAGACCCTCCATGCCCCTTATCAGTTTAGTCGCTCTCCTCTGTACTTTTTCCAGCTGCAGAGCATCCTTTTTGTGGACTGGTGCCCAGAACTGAACTGAATATTCCAGATGAGGCAGCACCAACGTTTTGTAAAGTGGTAATATTACATCCCTGCCCCGCGAGTCCATGCCTCGTTTTAATGCATGACAATATCCTGGTGGCCTTAGAAGTAGCTGATTGACATTGTATGCTGTAATTTAATCTACCATCCATAAGGACACCCAAATCCTTCTCTATAAGTGACTCTCCTAGTACTACATTACCTACATATGAAGCACAGAGATTATTGCTACCAAGATGCATGACTTTACATTTGTCCACATTGAACCTCATTTGCCAAGTTGATGCCCAATCACTAAGTGTTCAAGTCAGCTTGTAGTTTATGGACATCTTTCACAGACTGTATAGTTCTACACAGCTGAGTGTCATCTGCAAAAATAGATATGGTGCTATTAATCATGTCCTCAATATCATTAATAAATAAATTAAATAATAGAGGGCCCAGCACTGAACCTATGCTGAGGATGGGGTATAAATATGGAACTCCTGGAAAACCTTATTCATTTTAGAAGGTTACTTTAGCAAAAAATACAAATAAAAAAATACAGGAATAAATGAAAAAAAGGTAACAATTACAAATGAACAGATGTTGTGTAACACAGAAAAAAATATATAACAAAAAAATAAAGACTTTAAAAAAACTCACCCTTTGGCACGCCCATGTACACTTGATTTAATTTCAAGTTCTCCTCAGTGTCCCGTAAATCCTGCACCTGCGCCGTTTCTTTTAGTATTCGGCGAAGGATGTGCTTCTGCTGCCGGCTTCCTTTGGTGCAGGCGCAGTGAGGTAGCCGGCAGCAGGAGCGCATCCTTCACTCACTGCGCCTGCGCCGAATACTAAACAGGACGGCGCAGGTGCGGGATTTACAGGACACTGAAGAGAACTCGAAAGTCAATTAACTGGACCTGGGCGTGCCTAAGGGTGCGTAGACCGAGCCTCTGGTGCTGAAGCAATGCCCCAGTAGCACCTAGAGGCTCATTAGCATATTTTAGAAGTCTTTATTTTAAGAGAACGGCGGCAGCAGGGAGTTATAGAGCATACTGTTATGTACCGCTAATGTCAGTCAGCTACATAACGTTATTTCTCATGACAGAAACCCTTTAATTAAAATGTGTTATTAACCTAAAGTATAAGGGACCGAAGGTCTGTTCATCTCATACAGAGAGCTGAATCCCTGTGTTTCCGTTCTGAACGGATCCGATCATAATAATGCAGACGGAGGCTCCGTTCAGAACGGATCCGTCTGCATTATATTGGCATATAAAAGCTAAGTGTGAAAATAGCCTCGGACGGATCCGTCCAGACTTTCAATGTAAAGTCAATGGGGGACGGATCCGCTTGAAGATTGAGCCATATTGTGGCATCTTCAAACGGATCCGTCCCCATTGACTTACATTGTAAGTCTGGACGGATCCGCACGCCTCCGCACAGCCAGGCGGACACCCGAACGCTGCAAGCAGCGTTCAGCTGTCCGCCTGTCCGTGCGGAGGCGAGCGGAGCGGAGGCTGAACGCCGCCAGATTGATGCAGTCTGAGCGGATCCGCTCCATTCAGACTGCATCAGGGCTGGACGGAGGCGTTCGGGTCCGCTCGTGAGCCCCTTCAAACGGAGCTCACGAGCGGACAGCCGAACGCTAGTGTGAAAGTAGCCTAAGCTCTTTATAAAACTGTCCACTGTTCCTGCTGTGACCACGTCCTGAGGAAGTCTATTCCACAGATTCACAGTAAAGAAGCTTTGAGGCTTCCGGAGACTGAACTTTTTCTTCTCCAGTCAGAGGCAGTGCCCCCTTGTCTTTTGAGGGCATTTTATATGGAACAGTTTTTCACCGTATATTTTGTATGGCCCATTTATATAGTTGTACAGGTTAATCTTGTCCCCCCTTAGACGTCTCTTCTCAAGACTAAATAAACTAAATTATTTTAATCTTTCTTCATAACTAAGACCCTCCATGCCCCTTATCAGTTTAGTCGCTCTCCTCTGTACTTTTTCCAGCTGCAGAGCATCCTTTTTGTGGACTGGTGCCCAGAACTGAACTGAATATTCCAGATGAGGCAGCACCAACGTTTTGTAAAGTGGTGATATTACATCCCTGCCCCGCGAGTCCATGCCTCGTTTTAATGCATGACAATATCCTGGTGGCCTTAGAAGTAGCTGATTGACATTGTATGCTGTAATTTAATCTACCATCCATAAGGACACCCAAATCCTTCTCTATAAGTGACTCTCCTAGTACTACATTACCTACATATGAAGCACAGAGATTATTGCTACCAAGATGCATGACTTTACATTTGTCCACATTGAACCTCATTTGCCAAGTTGATGCCCAATCACTAAGTGTTCAAGTCAGCTTGTAGTTTATGGACATCTTTCACAGACTGTATAGTTCTACACAGCTGAGTGTCATCTGCAAAAATAGATATGGTGCTATTAATCCTGTCCTCAATATCATTAATAAATAAATTAAATAATAGAGGGCCCAGCACTGAACCTATGCTGAGGATGGGGTATAAATATGGAACTCCTGGAAAACCTTATTCATTTTAGAAGGTTACTTTAGCAAAAAATACAAATAAAAAAATACAGGAATAAATGAAAAAAAGGTAACAATTACAAATGAACAGATGTTGTGTAACACAGAAAAAAATATATAACAAAAAAATAAAGACTTTAAAAAAACTCACCCTTTGGCACGCCCATGTACACTTGATTTAATTTCAAGTTCTCCTCAGTGTCCCGTAAATCCTGCACCTGCGCCGTTTCTTTTAGTATTCGGCGAAGGATGTGCTTCTGCTGCCGGCTTCCTTTGGTGCAGGCGCAGTGAGGTAGCCGGCAGCAGGAGCGCATCCTTCACTCACTGCGCCTGCGCCGAATACTAAACAGGACGGCGCAGGTGCGGGATTTACAGGACACTGAAGAGAACTCGAAAGTCAATTAACTGGACCTGGGCGTGCCTAAGGGTGCGTAGACCGAGCCTCTGGTGCTGAAGCAATGCCCCAGTAGCACCTAGAGGCTCATTAGCATATTTTAGAAGTCTTTATTTTAAGAGAACGGCGGCAGCAGGGAGTTGTAGAGCATACTGTTATGTACCGCTAATGTCAGTCAGCTACATAACGTTATTTCTCATGACAGAAACCCTTTAATTAAAATGTGTTATTAACCTAAAGTATAAGGGACCGAAGGTCTGTTCATCTCATACAGAGAGCTGAATCCCTGTGTTTCCGTTCTGAACGGATCCGATCATAATAATGCAGACGGAGGCTCCGTTCAGAACGGATCCGTCTGCATTATATTGGCATATAAAAGCTAAGTGTGAAAATAGCCTCGGACGGATCCGTCCAGACTTTCAATGTAAAGTCAATGGGGGACGGATCCGCTTGAAGATTGAGCCATATTGTGGCATCTTCAAACGGATCCGTCCCCATTGACTTACATTGTAAGTCTGGACGGATCCGCACGCCTCCGCACAGCCAGGCGGACACCCGAACGCTGCAAGCAGCGTTCAGCTGTCCGCCTGTCCGTGCGGAGGCGAGCGGAGCGGAGGCTGAACGCCGCCAGATTGATGCAGTCTGAGCGGATCCGCTCCATTCAGACTGCATCAGGGCTGGACGGAGGCGTTCGGGTCCGCTCGTGAGCCCCTTCAAACGGAGCTCACGAGCGGACAGCCGAACGCTAGTGTGAAAGTAGCCTAAGCTCTTTATAAAACTGTCCACTGTTCCTGCTGTGACCACGTCCTGAGGAAGTCTATTCCACAGATTCACAGTAAAGAAGCTTTGAGGCTTCCGGAGACTGAACTTTTTCTTCTCCAGTCAGAGGCAGTGCCCCCTTGTCTTTTGAGGGCATTTTATATGGAACAGTTTTTCACCGTATATTTTGTATGGCCCATTTATATAGTTGTACAGGTTAATCTTGTCCCCCCTTAGACGTCTCTTCTCAAGACTAAATAAACTAAATTATTTTAATCTTTCTTCATAACTAAGACCCTCCATGCCCCTTATCAGTTTAGTCGCTCTCCTCTGTACTTTTTCCAGCTGCAGAGCATCCTTTTTGTGGACTGGTGCCCAGAACTGAACTGAATATTCCAGATGAGGCAGCACCAACGTTTTGTAAAGTGGTAATATTACATCCCTGCCCCGCGAGTCCATGCCTCGTGTTAATGCATGACAATATCCTGGTGGCCTTAGAAGTAGCTGATTGACATTGTATGCTGTAATTTAATCTACCATCCATAAGGACACCCAAATCCTTCTCTATAAGTGACTCTCCTAGTACTACATTACCTACATATGAAGCACAGAGATTATTGCTACCAAGATGCATGACTTTACATTTGTCCACATTGAACCTCATTTGCCAAGTTGATGCCCATTCACTAAGTGTTCAAGTCAGCTTGTAGTTTATGGACATCTTTCACAGACTGTATAGTTCTACACAGCTGAGTGTCATCTGCAAAAATAGATATGGTGCTATTAATCATGTCCTCAATATCATTAATAAATAAATTAAATAATAGAGGGCCCAGCACTGAACCTATGCTGAGGATGGGGTATAAATATGGAACTCCTGGAAAACCTTATTCATTTTAGAAGGTTACTTTAGCAAAAAATACAAATAAAAAAATACAGGAATAAATGAAAAAAAGGTAACAATTACAAATGAACAGATGTTGTGTAACACAGAAAAAAATATATAACAAAAAAATAAAGACTTTAAAAAAACTCACCCTTTGGCACGCCCATGTACACTTGATTTAATTTCAAGTTCTCCTCAGTGTCCCGTAAATCCTGCACCTGCGCCGTTTCTTTTAGTATTCGGCGAAGGATGTGCTTCTGCTGCCGGCTTCCTTTGGTGCAGGCGCAGTGAGGTAGCCGGCAGCAGGAGCGCATCCTTCACTCACTGCGCCTGCGCCGAATACTAAACAGGACGGCGCAGGTGCGGGATTTACAGGACACTGAAGAGAACTCGAAAGTCAATTAACTGGACCTGGGCGTGCCTAAGGGTGCGTAGACCGAGCCTCTGGTGCTGAAGCAATGCCCCAGTAGCACCTAGAGGCTCATTAGCATATTTTAGAAGTCTTTATTTTAAGAGAACGGCGGCAGCAGGGAGTTATAGAGCATACTGTTATGTACCGCTAATGTCAGTCAGCTACATAACGTTATTTCTCATGACAGAAACCCTTTAATTAAAATGTGTTATTAACCTAAAGTATAAGGGACCGAAGGTCTGTTCATCTCATACAGAGAGCTGAATCCCTGTGTTTCCGTTCTGAACGGATCCGATCATAATAATGCAGACGGAGGCTCCGTTCAGAACGGATCCGTCTGCATTATATTGGCATATAAAAGCTAAGTGTGAAAATAGCCTCGGACGGATCCGTCCAGACTTTCAATGTAAAGTCAATGGGGGACGGATCCGCTTGAAGATTGAGCCATATTGTGGCATCTTCAAACGGATCCGTCCCCATTGACTTACATTGTAAGTCTGGACGGATCCGCACGCCTCCGCACAGCCAGGCGGACACCCGAACGCTGCAAGCAGCGTTCAGCTGTCCGCCTGTCCGTGCGGAGGCGAGCGGAGCGGAGGCTGAACGCCGCCAGATTGATGCAGTCTGAGCGGATCCGCTCCATTCAGACTGCATCAGGGCTGGACGGAGGCGTTCGGGTCCGCTCGTGAGCCCCTTCAAACGGAGCTCACGAGCGGACAGCCGAACGCTAGTGTGAAAGTAGCCTAAGCTCTTTATAAAACTGTCCACTGTTCCTGCTGTGACCACGTCCTGAGGAAGTCTATTCCACAGATTCACAGTAAAGAAGCTTTGAGGCTTCCGGAGACTGAACTTTTTCTTCTCCAGTCAGAGGCAGTGCCCCCTTGTCTTTTGAGGGCATTTTATATGGAACAGTTTTTCACCGTATATTTTGTATGGCCCATTTATATAGTTGTACAGGTTAATCTTGTCCCCCCTTAGACGTCTCTTCTCAAGACTAAATAAACTAAATTATTTTAATCTTTCTTCATAACTAAGACCCTCCATGCCCCTTATCAGTTTAGTCGCTCTCCTCTGTACTTTTTCCAGCTGCAGAGCATCCTTTTTGTGGACTGGTGCCCAGAACTGAACTGAATATTCCAGATGAGGCAGCACCAACGTTTTGTAAAGTGGTAATATTACATCCCTGCCCCGCGAGTCCATGCCTCGTTTTAATGCATGACAATATCCTGGTGGCCTTAGAAGTAGCTGATTGACATTGTATGCTGTAATTTAATCTACCATCCATAAGGACACCCAAATCCTTCTCTATAAGTGACTCTCCTAGTACTACATTACCTACATATGAAGCACAGAGATTATTGCTACCAAGATGCATGACTTTACATTTGTCCACATTGAACCTCATTTGCCAAGTTGATGCCCAATCACTAAGTGTTCAAGTCAGCTTGTAGTTTATGGACATCTTTCACAGACTGTATAGTTCTACACAGCTGAGTGTCATCTGCAAAAATAGATATGGTGCTATTAATCCTGTCCTCAATATCATTAATAAATAAATTAAATAATAGAGGGCCCAGCACTGAACCTGGGGTACACCACTTATAACCTGGGACCATTCTGAATAGGAATCATTGACCACAACTCTCTGGACACGATCCTTCAGACAGTTTTCAATCCAATTACAAACTATATTTTCTAAGCCTATAGACCTTACTTTGCCTATTAAACGTCTATGAGAGACAGTATCAAAAGCCTTTGCAAAATCCAGAAACACTACATCCACAGCCGCCCCTCTGTCCAGGCTACTACTCATCTCCTCATAAAAACAAATCAGGTTAGTCTGATAACCCATGCTGGTTATCACTTATAATAATATTTATAGTCACATATTCCTGTATATAGTCCCTTAAGAGTCCTGTGACGAACTGCGACCGCCGCGGCCACAATACGTCACAAAACCGTCACAGCGCCCCTAGTGGTCAATCCGCAAACAGGCCTCCCAGCCACTTTCAGCACACCGACAGTCTAACTTGAGTCCGTACAGTCGATAGGCTGAAAGCGCAGGGAGTGGACCTCCGATTGACCGCCAGTAAGCGTGCGACGAACTGCGACCGGAACTACACACAGGGTAGTTTAACTGCCACCACCTCACAATTTATGGGAGCGAGGAACCCACTATCTAGATAACACAACCGAGTAGCTTTCTCTTCGGAGAGGCTAGGGCAGGGGTAGGCAACTTCCGGCTCCCAGCTGTTGTGAAACTACAACTCCCAGTATGCATACTTGCTCTGCTCTTCTAAGAACTCTCATAGAAATGAATGGAGCATGCTGGGAATTGTAGTTTCACAACAGCTGGGAGCCAAAGGTTCAAGAGATAAAAAGATATGAGTCTCTGTTTGAAATACTTGTTCTCTCTAGCGCTGCAAATCCAAAAGACGATGTGGGAAAAGTCCGCTATGTAGATAAATGTGGAGGAGGATTGCGCTGCAGGAGAAAAATCTTCTAGTAAATATAAGTTCCTTATGGAAATCCTAAACCATTGGGATCACAGACCAACTTTGCAACCTTCACTGGTATGGAAATCTGTGGTATAGAAAACGCACTATGGTGTAGCGAGTTCAGACATCAAACGCACCATGTGAACAGGATATACTCACAAGATTCCAGATGGGTGAGTGCCCGTAGAGATCTAGACGATGTTTCCTATAGGGCTCTGCTAAAAAGAAAACACTATGGTGCAGTAGAAAAGGACACGGTGCACGCCTGCAGGACAAATGTACTTACAGAACTTCTCTGGAAAAATGCAAAAGAGATCCTGACGGAGTCTTCACAAGCGGCCGGGCAGATCGAACGGACAGAAGTCCAAAGACGTCAGCATAGGATTTTTCAATCGACCGATTGAATGCTCCCTTGCCTGGATGGTGACGAACCACAGCCTTCAGAACGCTCTCAATAGAGGAATCGCATGTATAATACACACCAAAGGGTCAGATGAAAAATATTTTTTAATATACTAGATAAAAACAAAAATCACAGCATGAACTGCATATAAAATATCTAAAAAGCCCGACCCGGGTTTCGCAATGCTGCTTCGTCTGGGGCATTGATTGGTAACAGGATACCGCTGAGTTTTAAATTAGCAGAAACACCTCCCCCATCCCACATCATTGGATTAGTAGAAGGGGCATGTAACACACATAGAAACAGACTAAAACTGAACAAATAAAATACAGCAAAAAAAAACAGAAAAACAGAAACTGACAGGGTGGCGAAAATAAATAAATGCGAAAAATACACCTTTACAAATACATTTACAAAAGGCATTTAAAATAAGCAAGCATTAACGTCGCACTCAATGTTTAACCCTTGCGGTTGGATGGTGCCCAAAAGGAACATCCATTCCACCTCTTTTTTATTTATCAAGGCAATATAATCCCCTCCCCGAATTGGGTTATGTACCAATTCTAATCCAAAAAACCGCAAACCTTTGGGGTTTTTATTATGATGGATCTTAAAATGCAATGAGACACTATGTGTCTCAAGACCTTTTTTGATATTGCGGATGTGCTCCTGCACCCGAGTTTTTAAACTCCTTGTGGTTCTGCCAACGTATTGGAGCCCACAAGGGCATTCCAACAGATAGATTATACCAACATTGTTGCAGGAAAACCGGCCTCTAATTTTCAAAGTCGTATCTTTGGTTCTTCCTAAAAGTTTGTGAAGACTATCAGAAAAATAGAGTCTATAAATGGAAGTCGCCAACCAGTTTGGAACACAAAGGATCTAATGATAAGAGTATGGATATATCTGTTGCACAAGTAGTAAATAGAAAACAGATAACTACAAATAATTTACAGCACCCACTACAATCTTATGAAAATTGGGACACCTACGATAATAGAAGATTTGTTGAACAATATCAGCAACAAGGCTATAATCCCGATGAACGCAGAGATAGTTATTATCATGCCCCCTATGGGGGTAGAAATCAACATATACCTTATTACCATCAGGGTGATTTTAATAAATACAATCATAAAACATATAGACAGCGTCCATATAATAGTGGAGTTCAACAACAGCCACCCAGGTCTGGGTATGCTCCTACATACCCTACCAGGGATCAACTTAGCTTTAATAATTGTAGGAGTCCGATAATAAAAAATATAGCTAACAATAGTAAAAAAATCAATGGAGCAAATACCACTAAATTAGACCAATCCACTCCTTCGGAAACATGTGGGATGATTAAAAATACACGGCAGAATACCATTGAACAAATAGTGATAGAGGATGGTAAGGATAAGATATTAGTCATAGCAGATGTACACGAGAGAGACCTGAGCGAAAATTTTCCCCACCAGGGCATACGGGGGATACAGAGAAACCACCCCCAGGAGAAATTAATCAAAGAAACAACCAGAACACCTCAAAAAAGAAGTTATATCGAGGATGTAGAGGCAGGGGACGGAAATCCCATCCCAGGAGGGAAGAAAAGCAAGGGGAGCCAATAGGAATTTTCAATTTAAGCAGACATCCATTATCTAAAGAAGAAAAATTGGTTTTACAAAAGGGATTAAAATTTGCGCCCAGTAATGGCATTAATAAGTTTAGTCTATTTCTCGACATACACAGATTTATTAGAAAATTAAATCTAGCTAAGTATCATTTAAGTTCACAACCGTCTTTGCAGGCAAATAGTGTGACCAGTATAGGGGTCGTACACACCAGTCTACGTAATAGATCCAGATTTTGCCCAAAAAATAAAAATAATGAGTGCATTGATGCGTTTAAACGTAGCCTCCTAAATGAATTAGAGAAAATAGATCATAAACCTAGAAAACAAAATCTCTCTAGAGGGGAAAAGGAGGCACTTAAACAGCTTGAAAAAAATGATAGGATAGTGATTAAACCGGCTGACAAGGGGGGAGGGGTTGTCATAATGGATGTCGAGCAATACACTAGAGAGATGGATAGACTGCTTTCTGATGAAGATACCTATTTAGTTTTGAAAAGCAACCCACTTGTTCTGTATAAAGGACAACTGGAGGTTATTTTAAAGAAGGGTTTGGAGAAAGAGGTGCTAAACAAGAAAGAATTTGAATACCTTTTCCTAAAAAGCCCTGTTACCCCTGTCATCTATTTTTTGCCAAAAATGCATAAGGATCCCATCAATCCACCAGGGAGACCTATTGTTTCAGGAATTAATTCCCTGAACAGTAGGGTATCTGAGTATATAGATTTATTTTTGCAAAAATACGTGACAGTGGCTCCCTCCTATCTTAAAAACTCTACTGATGTCATTGATCTCATGGATGACATGGGTGAGGTGCATGGACCGGTATGGTTAGCCACCGTGGATGTTTCATCACTCTACACTTGTATTCCCCAAGCTCTGGGTATTAGAGGGGTCCAGGAAGCATTGGATCAAGATGTAGAGATGGGTCTAGAACAAAAAACTTTTATTTTGGAGTGTGTAGTGTTCTGTCTCACTCATAATTATTTTTTGTATAAAGACAATTTTTATTTGCAGCACTCAGGCGTGGCGATGGGGGCGAAATTCGCCCCAAGCCTCGCTAACCTTTTTATGACTATGTGGGAGAGGGAGAAGATTGACCATATCCTCAAAAAGGATCAAGAGGGGGGGAGACTGTTAGTGTGGCGAAGGTATATAGATGACTGCCTTCTCATTTGGTCTGGTGAGAGGGAGGGTCTAGACGTTTTTATAGCAAGCATTAACGTGAATAATTATAATTTAAAATTCACTAGCAATATCAATGACACTGCTATAGATTTCCTTGATCTGACCATCTTTTTTGAAGAGGGTAGGTTTAAGACCAAGACCTTCTTCAAAAGCGTGGACGTTAATACATATATTGAGCTGACAAGTTGCCATCATCCATCATGGCTCAAAAATATTCCCAAAAGCCAATTCCAACGCATCTCAAAAAACTGTAGTAAGGTGGAGGACTACAGAGAACAGGGACAGATGGTCAAAAACAGGTTCCTGGAAAAAGGATATGAAAAGGATTTTTTAGATCAGTGTAAGGATGAAATAGAACTAAAACGCAGCAATGTGAAGCCACAGGCAATAAAGAAAAAAGAATTTAATAAGGATTTTAAATATACATTCCTGACCCAATATAACAGCAAAATAGGCTGTATTAAAAATATAATCCAAAAAAACTGGCATATCCTCCAAAATGATCCAATTTTGAAAAAAGACCTGCCAGCAAGGCCTCCTGTAGTTTTCAAAAGAGCGGACAATCTTACCAACAAACTAGTTCGTAGTGCCAGTCTTGCTACTAGCAAAAATAAAAATCTTACTAGTACTAATAAAGGCAGGTTCACATGGTGCGGCTTCTGTCTGCCATGTAAAAACCGCAATTTAAAAGACCGAGCGAGATCTGTAGACACTGTTGTAATTAAAAGAACCAAAGATACGACTTTGAAAATTAGAGGCCGGTTTTCCTGCAACAATGTTGGTATAATCTATCTGTTGGAATGCCCTTGTGGGCTCCAATACGTTGGCAGAACCACAAGGAGTTTAAAAACTCGGGTGCAGGAGCACATCCGCAATATCAAAAAAGGTCTTGAGACACATACAGACGTGGACAAAATTGTTGGTACCCTTTGGTCAATGAAAGAAAAAGTCACAATGGTCACAGAAATAACTTTAATCTGACAAAAGTAATAATAAATTAAAATTCTATAAATGTTAACCAATGAAAGTCAGACATTGTTTTTCAACCATGCTTCAACAGAATTATGTAAAAAAATAAACTCATGAAACAGGCATGGACAAAAATGATGGTACCCCTAACTTAATATTTTGTTGCGCAACCTTTTGAGGCAATCACTGCAATCAAACGCTTCCTGTAACTGTCAATGAGACATCTGCACCTCTCAGCAGGTATTTTGGCCCACTCCTCATGAGCAAACTGCTCCAGTTGTGTCCGGTTTGAAGGGTGCCTTTTCCAGACTGCATGTTTCAGCTCCTTCCAAAGATGCTCAATAGGATTGAGGTCAGGGCTCATAGAAGGCCACTTTAGAATAGTCCAATTTTTTCCTCTTAGCCATTCTTGGGTGTTTTTAGCGGTGTGTTTTGGGTCATTGTCCTGTTGCAAGACCCATGACCTGCGACTGAGACCAAGCTTTCTGACACTGGCTAGTACATTTCTCTCTAGAATTCCTTGATAGTCTTGAGATTTCATTGTACCCTGCACAGATTCAAGACACCCTGTGCCAGACGCAGCAAAGCAGCCCCAGAACATAACAGAGCCTCCTCCATGTTTCACAGTAGGGACAGTGTTCTTTTCTTGATATGCTTCATTTTTTCGTCTGTGAACATACAGCTGATGTGCCTTGGCAAAAACTTCGATTTTTGTCTCATCTGTCCACAGGACATTCTCCCAGAAGCTTTGTGGCTTGTCAACATGTAGTTTGGCATATTCCAGTCTTGCTTTTTTATGATTCGTTTTCAACAATGGTGTCCTCCTTGGTCGTCTCCCATGTAGTCCACTTTGGCTCAAACAACGACGGATGGTGCGATCTGACACTGATGTTCCTTGAGCATGAAGTTCACCTTGAATCTCTTTAGAAGTCTTTCTAGGCTCTTTTGTTACCATTCGGATTATCCGTCTCTTAGATTTGTCATCAATTTTCCTCCTGCGGCCACGTCCAGGGAGGTTGGCTACAGTCCCATGGATCTTAAACTTATGAATAATATGTGCAACTGTACTCACAGGAACATCTAGTTGCTTGGAGATGGTCTTATAGCCTTTACCTTTAACATGCTTGTCTATAATTTTCTTTCTGATCTCTTGAGACAGCTCTTTCCTTTGCTTCCTCTGGTCCATGTCGAGTGTGGTACACACCATATCACCAAACAACACAGTGATTACCTGGAGCCATATATATAGGCCCAATGGCTGATTACAAGGTTGTAGACACCTGTGATGCTAATTAGTGGACACACCTTGAATTAACATGTCCCTTTGGTCACATTATGTTCTGTGTTTTCTAGGGGTACCATCATTTTTGTCCATGCCTGTTTCATGAGTTTATTTTTTTACATAATTCTGTTGAAGCATGGTTGAAAAACAATGTCTGACTTTCATTGGTTAACATTTATAGAATTTTAATTTATTATTACTTTTGTCAGATTAAAGTTATTTCTGTGACCATTGTGACTTTTTCTTTCATTGACCAAAGGGTACCAACAATTTTGTCCACGTCTGTAGTGTCTCATTGCATTTTAAGATCCATCATAATAAAAACCCCAAAGGTTTGCGGTTTTTTGGATTAGAATTGGTACATAACCCAATTCGGGGAGGGGATTATATTGCCTTGATAAATAAAAAAGAGGTGGAATGGATGTTCCTTTTGGGCACCATCCAACCGCAAGGGTTAAACATTGAGTGCGACGTTAATGCTTGCTTATTTTAAATGCTTATTGTAAATGTATTTGTAAAGGTGTATTTTTCGCATTTATTTATTTTCGCCACCCTGTCAGTTTCTGTTTTTCTGTTTTTTTTTGCTGTATTTTATTTGTTCAGTTTTAGTCTGTTTCTATGTGTGTTACATGCCCCTTCTACTAATCCAATGATGTGGGATGGGGGAGGTGTTTCTGCTAATTTAAAACTCAGCGGTATCCTGTTACCAATCAATGCCCCAGACGAAGCAGCATTGCGAAACCCGGGTCGGGCTTTTTAGATATTTTATATGCAGTTCATGCTGTGATTTTTGTTTTTATCTAGTATATTAAAAAATATTTTTCATCTGACCCTTTGGTGTGTATTATACATGCGATTCCTCTATTGAGAGCGTTCTGAAGGCTGTGGTTCGTCACCATCCAGGCAAGGGAGCATTCAATCGGTCGATTGAAAAATCCTATGCTGACGTCTTTGGACTTCTGTCCGTTCGATCTGCCCGGCCGCTTGTGAAGACTCCGTCAGGATCTCTTTTGCATTTTTCCAGAGAAGTTCTGTAAGTACATTTGTCCTGCAGGCGTGCACCGTGTCCTTTTCTACTGCACCATAGTGTTTTCTTTTTAGCAGAGCCCTATAGGAAACATCGTCTAGATCTCTACGGGCACTCACCCATCTGGAATCTTGTGAGTATATCCTGTTCACATGGTGCGTTTGATGTCTGAACTCGCTACACCATAGTGCGTTTTCTATACCACAGATTTCCATACCAGTGAAGTGTCAGAACTATTGAGTATGAATAAAGTCCATAATTATAAGGCCTATATAAGTGAATGGACATGAGCCTAAGGGACAACCATTTTGTCTTATTTTAAGGCAGAGTGAATTCAGGATTTTTTTTTACTCTGAAATTGCTAACCTAAGGTTTACGATATATACCGAAGTGTTTACCTAAGTCTGTTTTGTGAGAAGGAGATGTCCCAAGGTCTAATGAAATGTGATGGCCTAGATAAGACAATGTATTTGAATTCTGATGATTTTAGTAAATAGAAAGACTCTAATCTTTCTTTGTGATTTTTATATTAATCAATATAGGAGTAGATTGATTTTATATAATCAATTTTAATAGGTGTGCTGAATATATAGTATATATATAAGAGTATAGTCCTCATAGATATATTCAATTGTAAGATTAGAAATGAGGTATAAACTCCTCTGTCATGTTTAGAATCTGTCTCAGTGGAACACACGAATTAATTATTTCTTTCCTGGAATGGATGTGGACACAGGTGATCATGAACAAACCCTGTCTCATCCAAGAACAATGAATTGAGATAGCCATATTTGTTTTGATTTAATCAAGTCTGGTCAAAAGACTTAAGGATACACAAGTTAGTTGACCAAGTATAAAACTCATTGTCTCTTTAAGATCTTCTCAAGGTTTCGTCTGAAACCTTAGATTAAATTTTATTGCTAGTATATGAAAAAGAGAAATAAATTAATGCTTCGATTTTTGTATGGAATACTAGTGCCATCTAGTGTTAGGGTAACAAAGATCTAGGGTATATTTTTCCCTAGAGGGAGGTTCTATTAATTATAAAGTGAGGTCACTAGTTAATGATAAAACTTGGCCAAGCCCTTTCTAAGAGAGGATAAAAAGATGGTATGGGCTGACAGAAGGCAATCGAGCTCTCTCTCTGAACATCATCTTGACCATCTTGCCAGTCATTGGAGGCAGCCATCTTAGAACCATTGAAACTGATTTCTGCTAGCTGACATTTTGGTATAGTATAACCTTACCTATATTTTATAGGATAATTAATTAATATAATACATATCTATAGATATATTAAATTAACCATACTTTGTGTATAGTATCTGTTTTGGAATAAGATTGGGGTGTACCTGCAGCATCATCCTGAAAATTAATCCAATACAGGGAGATTAAAAATATACTAGTGAAAACACGGTATTATCTCCAAGGAACTGAATTCAGTTCTAGACCAGTATGGTTGATAATATATATATATTTATATAGATAAAAGATAAACCAGATTTGGGTTTAATCGGACATTTGTCGGCTGAGAGAAATCAAGTATTAAATTGACTTTTAAAATAAGTGAGGGGTATTATTATAAGAAGGCATAATTGTGTGTATATATATATATATGTTCTCAATTATTTTTGTCTTTACCACTATTTTGCATATCATTGAGTGAATTTTATTACCGCCAATTTTATTATATATATTATTTTGCACTATAAATTGTATTAATAAATTACATATATATTTTGTCTGTAACTGGGTTTTGTCTTCAATTCAACGCAGATCACGAGCTTGTTTTAGCTTGATATTTATGATAATAAGTTAGAATCTCCTTTATTACCGATTTTAATTTATTCACATAAATCATATAGACTGTCAATCGGAGACAGCATAAATATTCCGACATTAAATTGGAGGTCCCACCGAGATCTGCTTGTAATAGAAACAAAATTTTGGGGTGCAAAATATATATTTGATAAAGTTATTGTGGTACTTGTAGTGCAACAAGTAAAAAAATGTCTGATAACAATGGCGAGGCTAGCCAAGGCATGCAGGCTGCTGCTGCAGTGGTAAAGACTGATATGCATGATAGAAAGACTCAAGAATTAATTGAATATATTGTGTTGGGTCATATGCATGACAGGTTGGATATTAAGAGAGAGTTAAAGGATTGGAGGTTTGAATTGGAAAAGAGAGCTGTAGAATATGCAGATGATATCTGGTCTGATAAATCCCGATTTGCTGATTATCTCTGTCACATTTCCCAAGCTAAACATAAGAAAGATAAGGATTCATTAATCCTTCAATCTTGGCCTGAATTTGTATATTTAGTTATTGAAATAGCAAAGCAATTAGAAAAAGCAAAATATAAAAATGTTGAACAGGCATATGAAATTGATAAATTTCAAAAAGATTTATCTGAAATGGAAAATAAGGCGGCCATGGTTTCTGGTGAATTAGCACAATGGTCTGCTAAATTATCAGAATATAATGACAGAGACAGTCAACAGCAAGAAGTTATTAGGACTCTGGAATGGAAATTAAGTCAGGCTACTAATGAATTGTCTAAATGTCAATTGTCTATGGTGGATCTAGATGAGGAATGTAAAAAGTTGTATAAGGACAATAGAAATTTACAAACAGAGTTAGATAACCGGGATCTTGACCCTCTTCAATTCAGACAGCCTAAGGATTCTAATAGAGTGCAGGTAAAATATTCCAGGGGGGAATTAGATGCAGAAAGTAAATATGACAACCCCTTTAATGGAGAAGAATTATTGGCTCTGAGAGAACATTCTCTTCCTAAATTAAGACCGACTTCACCTCCTAGGTCCTCTAAAAGTTCAGTACAGAGATCTTATCAGCCCATGATAGACACTACTAAAGTGATCAAATTTCTCAAGGAAACTGTGGGTCAATTTGCAAAAAAGGGTTCACCCTCCATAATAAGTCATTTGGAAATATATGAGGAGGCCATGAAAACTTTACATTTAGAAAAGGACATACAGAAACTTGAATTTATTACCTGGGTTTTCGAACCAAAACACCGGTATTTCTTTAATTCCCTTAGAGATATGGGTAGGGATTCTTGGTCAGATGTAGTCGCAGAAATAAAAACTGAATTTGGTCCCTATAAGTCCACTACTGCTGCAAGGAGGGCCTTATTTACCCTGAAATGTAGACATAATCAAAGTCCCAGGGAATTTTTGTCAGTCCTCAAAAATGCCTATAGTTTATCTGAAAAAGATCCCAATTTTGAAGGTAGTGAATTTATCCAGTTATTTTATGACGCTTTGCCCAATAAAATAAAATTTATTTTGGCCAGGGATTACCATCCCAGAAAGACTCTGGATTGGTTACTCACTGAGAGTACAACTCTGTACGCTGCAATACAAAATTGTGATGAGTCTCCTGATAGAAAATTTAAAAAAGCGAGTGAGGAAATAGCAGAAACTCACATAAAAAGAGATCAGGGAAAATTTGAAAGCCCTAAAAGAAGTTATGCTGATGTGTTAAAAACTCCTAGACCTTCCGAGCCAAATAAAATTCAGCCTAGGCCAGATGGGAATAAGGGTCCAAATGTTGCTGAAAAGAACCCAAACCACCAGAAGGAGTTTAGAAATAGACGGTTCCCTCCTTTTCAAAGATATCAGAATAATTATTATAGGGGATATCAACGTAGGCCAGAAAGGGCTCAAAGTGGTTCTGAGTCAGATGGTTCTGGGAGATCACAATCATATCGGTACCAAAATCAATCTCCCAAAGGTTATGGGAGAAAGAGAAGTAACCTATATGATCGAATGGATCAAATCCAAGATCAGTTTGGTATGTTGATGCAGCGGATGGAGGAATTGTCTAAAACAATCACTGCTAACCCTAAAAATCCTTTTTTAGGGGTAACCCCTCCTATAGAGAATCCTCCCCAAATATAAAGGGGGAGAAGCAGGTAAGTATGTCAAATGTTGCAGAGGTTGATGACTTAAATGTATGTAAAGTGGAGCAATCTAATATAACTGTCTTTCCCTTTAAAAGGAATTTAACCCTTACAAAGCCACATGGCAAGGGGGAGGGGGAAACCTGTTTGTTCTGTCTTACAGCACACAAAGTCTTCAGCTGCACAGAAGAAGACATGCGATCCTGCTCATAAAAGGAAGGAGGAGGAGT
This sequence comes from Bufo gargarizans, assembly GCF_014858855.1. Taxonomy (NCBI): domain Eukaryota; kingdom Metazoa; phylum Chordata; class Amphibia; order Anura; family Bufonidae; genus Bufo; species Bufo gargarizans. The sequence goes on from NC_058083.1 coordinate 102,191,128, forward strand.
TGAGGACAAGTCTAACTGCTGAGCAGGAAAACCATTTCAATAATCATGCCAAATATCTTTGTTCCATACAGGAAATAGATAATAGATATTATATGAAAGTTGAATTATTTGATAATTTCTCGCCAATAATAGCCTTGATAGATACAGGTAGCCAAGCAACTTTATTATCTGTAAAATACTTCCAACAATTGCAGGATGTATCTTCTAACAGGTATAAGTTAAAAAGTTTTAATGCTAACCTGGTAAGTGTCTCAGGCAATGCCCTCAAGGTTTTAGGTAAAGCTTGGCTGGATTTTAAAGTAGGAAACAAAGTAATTAGCCATCCTACATTGATCGTGGATATGCCCATTGATAGATTAATTATTGGCATCGATTTCCTGAAAAGATTAAGTCCAGTTATTGATTTTATTAATAAGGTGATATGGTCTCAAGTGAGGATGCCCATTAATTATGAACAATCACAATCCTATCACAATAGGCGTAACTGCCATGTGATAGAGGAAAGGCCGGATTCCATTGAGGTACATTTCCGAAATAGCCAAGTCCCTGATGTCTCTTTCCTGCAAATCACTCCAAATTCCACTATAGGTGAACAGGAAGATAACACCATATGTGTGTCTCCTGAACGAGTAAAAGATGTCTGTTTGGAAGGGGATGTTCTTACAATCCACCTACACCCAGAAACTACTGACCCTATTGGGTTTAATGGTCACGAACAATTCCTAGTGGGAATGGAAAAGGTGGATGATGAGATGTTCTTCCCAGTACAGGTGAATGACTTAGGAAGAACTAAGAGGGCTAAATTGGATTTGCGCCATGAAAACAGTTATATTAGTAGGGATCTACTAAATCAAGTGGCCAATTCTAAAGTGATTCGATATCCAAATCCACAAGATAATTGGATACATGACTTAGATAATGATTCTGATGATCATAATATAATTGCAAAATGTATATTAACCATTTCTATTGCAGGAAAATCGGCTACTCATTTATTCCTGGTGCTTGATGAACCCAGATATCCTATGTACATTGGCAATGATATTTTACATCGTTTTGCTATCCATGTGGATATAGTGAATTCCACATTGTGGACAAGATTAAAAGGGAATCCTGAAGGTTTTATGGATGAACATGAAGCACTCAAGTCATCCCAGATACTGCCTTATGCAGTCAGTGTATTAGTGCCACGAGATATAATCATCCCTCCAGGTACTAATAATTTCCTGTTACCCATTCAGGTATCAAAAGGCCAAAAATTAAAGAATGGTGATGCATTGATATGCCTGTCAAACAGAATGCAACTATTAGGTATTTCAGTAAATCATACCCCTATGGTGAATTTACAAACCTTTAAAACCCAAATAATTGTGAATAATGGGATGCCAAATGAAGTTCATTTGTCTAAAGACACTATCATTGGTATGGCATTAGATTCAGATTATTATACTTTTGGGTTTCAGAATATAATTATTGGCCTAATACCTGAATCGTATCTAACAGAAGAACAATTGGTTGAACAAACATTTTATTCTTCTCCTGAAGGATTGTTCACCATTAGTTCAGTATATCCTTTTAATCTTGAAGAAGGTACCTGTAAGGTAGAGGAATCCTCTCTTACCTTTGATCATACAATCAATGAGCAGGAAGCCCAGGAATATCATGAGTTTGCTGAAAAAGCAGGTAAGTCAAATCATGACCTCACTGACAGGTTGGAGGAAACCTATGAAATAGGTCAACCAGAAGTTTTTCCAGGGTTTATGGAAATGGTCCAGCAACAAATTTCATTAGCTGATGGATGCTCCAATGACCCAGAGCGACAACAACTAAAGGAAGTTCTCTTAGAATTCAAGGATATCTTTGCTAAAGATTCCTTTGATTGTGGTCTGACTGACATACACATGGCCAGGATCCAGACTGATCCTGAGGCACCTCCCGTTTATATCAAGCAATATCGTCTTCCACTAGCTTGTTACGACTCGCTAGCGGAAATAATCCAAAATCTCAAGGAGAGAGGTATTATAAGACCAGTGCACAGTTCTTATAACAATCCTATTCTTGGAATTCTTAAACCGAATGGTCAATGGCGTTTATGTGCTGATCTTCGTCAGCTAAATAAACGTGTATATATGTCCGGGTGGCCCGTGCCGTATATAGACCAATGCTTGGTACAAATGCAAGGCGCTAGGATCTTTACCACCTTAGATTGCGCTCAGGGATATTGGACCATCAAAGTAAGCCCTGAAGATCAATACAAATTAGCCTTTACTTTTGGTAAAGAACAGTTTGCCTGGACTAGACTACCGTTTGGGTACATAAATTCAGGTCATGAATTTGCTGTATTTTTACATAAGGCTATGCCTGATGCCACAGAAAGAGGAAATTTAACTTATGTAGATGACATTTTGATGAAAAGTACTTCATTTGACCAGCATATTCAAGAAATTAGGCATGTATTGAATCAGTTGAAAGAGGCAGGTGTGAAAATTTCTTTACAGAAAGCCCAGTGGTGTCGAACTAAGGTAAATTTCCTTGGACATGAGGTTACCTGTGAAGGCCTGAATCCCCAGAAGAAAAAGGTGGAGGCTGTTATGAAATCTAAAACGCCTACCAACATTAGTGAATTAAGATCATTTCTGGGTATGATGAATTACTCCCGCAAATTCATTGATAACTATGCTGAGATTAGTAAACCATTGCTGACATTGTTAAAGAAAGGTGTACCCTGGACATGGGGGGAGGATCAGGAACAAGCTATGTCTGAGCTTAAAAGGAGACTCACCCAAGCCCCATGTCTAGCTTATCCCGAGGGGGGTAAACCCTTTTATCTGGAAACTGGTTTTACAAATCTTAGTATTAGTGCTGTCCTATGCCAAAAACAAGATAAATTGCATAAAGTTATAGCTTATGCAAGTAAATCACTGTCACCAGTAGAAATAAAGTTTAGCAACTGTGAAAAAGCTTTACTAGCCACAGTCTGGGCGCTTCAAAACTTTAGAAGTTTTGTACAGGGTGAGAAAATCATTGTTGAAACGGCCCATCAACCCCTACAATATCTACAGAGTGATAAAATTAGGGATGGTAACTTGTCTAACAGCAGGATCACTGCTTGGACCTTGTCTTTACAAGGATGGCCGTTGGAAGTTCAGTATAAGCAAAATAAAAAGTGTCCAGTAGCCCAAGGACTTGCTGAATTGCATAATTGCGCTGCTAATTCTCAAACGGAAGAACTGATAGATGATTTTCTAGAGGAACAAAAATCTTCCCCTTACAAAGTGTATGAAGACGACTATTGCTCTCTACTCCCCTGTGCGTACATAGATGGTTGTGCTTACCATGCCATTGTAGGGGATGAAAGAAAACTAGTGGCAGGAATTGGAATTACGTGGATAGATGGGTGCCCGAGTATTTCAATAGGTTATAGTATTGGTGCTAAGAGTAGCCAGGTAGCCGAATTAGCAGCTGTCTACAAAACCGTTAAAATTGCTATAGAGCACAATATAAAGGAATTCGTCATTGTTACTGATTCAAATTATGTGCGGAACAGCTTTGTAGAATATATGCCCACATGGAAGAGGAGTCATATGTTACGGTCCAATAACAAACCAGTGAAACACGCCAAGTTGTTTTGTGCCATAGATGAGCTAGTCCGACATAATGATCTAACCATTTATTGGAAAAAGACTAAAGGTCATTCCAAAACCCAAAATAAAGATAAAGAGGGTAATGACCTAGCTGATAAACTAGCTAAACAAGGAGCCATAAGTGGTGATCATGTGAATATAGATCATTTACTAGAGATGATTCCCATTGACGCTATCACTAGACAACAGGCTAAGGCCCAAACTGAAAATAGTATAGTTCAATGGAGCCAAGAATCTTCTAGTGAGGATCTGATTAAAAGCCAGAAGGAAGATGTTATATTGGGAATCTTCTATAAACATATTGAGGATCCTAATAATAATCCCATATCGGAGGATAATTATACCCAAAAAGAAGACCTCCGATTACTTATGAAATCCAAATCCCAATTTAGTATTCAGGATGGGTTATTAATGAGAACCTCTAAAAATGGTATTCAGCAGTGGGTAGTTCCTACTACATTTAGAGGTTTAATGTTACAGCATGCCCATGATGCACCTACAGCTGGTCATCGTGGAGAAAAGATTACATATGAGTCACTACGTGATTATGCCTACTGGCCTCATATGTTAAAGGATGTCCAAAGTTATTGTCAAGGTTGTTTGGTATGTGCGCAATTTCAACCGCAAGGTCCTAAACATCGTGCTCCACTTCAGAAGAAAGGTTTTTCATTACCATGGTCTGACATCCAAATCGATTTTATTGGTCCTGTTACCCGGTCATCCCGAGGAAATAAATACATGTTAACCGTCACTTGTGTGTTTACAAAATGGGTAGAGTGTCTACCGGCCCGCAATAACACAGCCGAGACCTGTGCATTTTTGTTGATTAACCATGTATTTTCCAGATTTGGGTTACCGTTAAGGATTGATTCAGATCGTGGATCACACTTTGTAAGTGAGGTAATGGCGAAGATGTGGAAGATGTTGGGTGTGAAGAGAAAATTACACATTGCTTATCGTCCAACATCTAGCGGATCCGTTGAGCGCTATAACCAGTCTATTGTCAACATCCTTAAGAAATATGTTAAGGAGTCGGGTAAAGACTGGGATATAAGGTTACCATTAGTACTCATGGCCATTAGAGCTACTCCAAGTACGGCTACCCAGATGTCACCTTTTGAGCTGATGACAGGAAGAAGAATGGTACTTCCTCAACATCTGTTGTATCGCACATCAGATCATAACCTGATCAATGCAGCCACGACACATCAGTATGTGGAGGACCTTCGTAAGTATCTTCAACACGCGTTTGCTTTCGCGCAGAAGAATCTTGAGAAAGCCGCCGTAAGTAACAAAACTTATTATGACTTGAAAACGACCAAAAAGGAATATGAGGTAGGAGATAGAGTGTATCTCTATAACTTTGCCCGGGATCGGGTAAAAGAAAGAAAATTTCTACCATCATGGAAAGGTCCGTATGATGTAATTGATAAAATATCACCTGTAGTTTATAAGGTAAAAATTAATACCAAAGATGGTTTCATCGAGAAATGGGTCCATGTAAATCAACTGCGAGTATGTCATCCAAGATCAGAATTGAGAATCATAGAAGATGACGCTGAATAAGAGAATGAATAAGGATGCGTTAATCTGATTTCTCTCAGTTCACAGATGTTCCAGTTCTGGTGTCTTTTTACAAAGTATTTTATATAATAAAGTTAGGAAACCGCATGTTTAAATGGACAAGGATATCTATATATTTATACTCTTAATTTCTTTTTACAGAAAAAGGAAGTAATTGGCGAAACTGAGGCGTGGATTCCCTGAAGTAATGATGAATACCAGGACTACAGCCATTGTGTGGATGATATTAATCCTTGGCGACCAATTTCGGATGGAACCTATCATCAAGTCGGGACCATCCTCGGGAATAATGTTACAAGATGCTCCGGGATTCTTATTGGTAGAAAAGAAGATTCTATCACAGAAAATTTTTGTAAATTTGGATCCCAGAACCTTTATTGAGAGAAGATATAATACTTCACAATTTCAGTTGGAAGAGATGCAAGAATGGTACCAGGTCCATATGAATCGAGCTCAAATGAGAGTACAGGATATTTTGGAACATGCAAGGAAACCCTTTATTCTACAAACTATGTCCCGGAATGAACGACCCAAAAGATTCCTTGGGTTTTTAATTGCTAGTATTGTTTTTACTACATTAGGAATGGTGGTGGCTACTACAACCTCAGCAGTTAATTCAATTTCCGTTAAGACTTTACAAGCAGAAGTGGGAAATTTGAAGGAAAATATTGAACTCCTATATCAGGAGATTGAGGTCCAAAAGGCGAACATGGGAAAATTAATGGACGTCGTAAATAATATTATTGTGACCTCAAATCTTCACTCCGAATTAATTTCACATTCTACTAAATTACATCAGAATCATGAACGATTTAAATATGAACTTTTATTTATAAAAGATGCAATTATGTTCCACACATTATCATTTTTGAATGAAATACAAACCGGGATGAGTGACTTAATTCAGGGTCGTGTGCCATTATATTTTGTTTCACGGGACGTGATAAGGAAAATGTTTAATGAATTAAGTGAAGAAGCCATGGAAGAATTCCACATTAATTTATCCTTTGAGATGGGAAGTGCATTACCATTATATATCGATCCCGAAAGAATGGAGATTTGTTTTTTATTATCAATACCGGTTGTAGATGATAAAAACATATTCCAGATGAAATACATTCATAATGTAGGGACGTATCAAAATGATTTATATTTAAAAATACAAACTCCGGAAATCATTGCTTATCGAACGTCCGAACCCGAGGTGTTTTCCATACCTATATTAAATGAATGTGTAAAATTTAAAGATAATAATTTTCAATGTGATGGGAAGCCATTTGTGTATGATGCATCACAAGCATTATGTGGATTAGATTATGTAAAATATGGATCCGAAAAATGTAAAGTAACTATTAGTAAAACTGAGGAAAAGAGTGTACGAGCCATTTTAGTAGGAAACAAATGGTTAGTAAGTACCAATGAAAAGGAAGCTAATGTGTATTATAAGGAACTAATACAGAATAGAAAGATCTTATTACCCACTTCAGTTATTCTAGTTCAAGTACCTAAGAATGCTAAAGTAGTTATTGGGGATGTTACCCTTTATCCCGTAGATAATGATGTATGGGAAAGTGAGGTTTTGATTGTAGATGCTTTTCAGGGAAAAGAAATTCCCATTAATCCAGATTTAAAGTTTCTACTGGATAATAAACCTAACCATACGATAGAATTATTAGTAAAGAAAGATAATATAACGATAAATACTGTCAGATATTCATTGCAAGATCATCAACTATTATCATCAAATTTTAATTTTAATATTGTCGAAATCATGTTGCACGTGTTCGCAATAGGATGGTTCATTTGGTTGATCATCTTATCAAGGAAGATTTACCAGTTAAATCCTAAAAGGAACAAAAATACTCCTTTATCAGAATGGGTAGAAAGGGGGCAATCTATTCCAACATAAAAAATAATAATAAAAATTCTTCCGACCTTCTCCCAGTTAGGTCTTAAGGGGATCCTTGACTAACGTGGGAAGAAGGGGGGGGATTTGTCAGAACTATTGAGTATGAATAAAGTCCATAATTATAAGGCCTATATAAGTGAATGGACATGAGCCTAAGGGACAACCATTTTGTCTTATTTTAAGGCAGAGTGAATTCAGGATTTTTTTTTACTCTGAAATTGCTAACCTAAGGTTTACGATATATACCGAAGTGTTTACCTAAGTCTGTTTTGTGAGAAGGAGATGTCCCAAGGTCTAATGAAATGTGATGGCCTAGATAAGACAATGTATTTGAATTCTGATGATTTTAGTAAATAGAAAGACTCTAATCTTTCTTTGTGATTTTTATATTAATCAATATAGGAGTAGATTGATTTTATATAATCAATTTTAATAGGTGTGCTGAATATATAGTATATATATAAGAGTATAGTCCTCATAGATATATTCAATTGTAAGATTAGAAATGAGGTATAAACTCCTCTGTCATGTTTAGAATCTGTCTCAGTGGAACACACGAATTAATTATTTCTTTCCTGGAATGGATGTGGACACAGGTGATCATGAACAAACCCTGTCTCATCCAAGAACAATGAATTGAGATAGCCATATTTGTTTTGATTTAATCAAGTCTGGTCAAAAGACTTAAGGATACACAAGTTAGTTGACCAAGTATAAAACTCATTGTCTCTTTAAGATCTTCTCAAGGTTTCGTCTGAAACCTTAGATTAAATTTTATTGCTAGTATATGAAAAAGAGAAATAAATTAATGCTTCGATTTTTGTATGGAATACTAGTGCCATCTAGTGTTAGGGTAACAAAGATCTAGGGTATATTTTTCCCTAGAGGGAGGTTCTATTAATTATAAAGTGAGGTCACTAGTTAATGATAAAACTTGGCCAAGCCCTTTCTAAGAGAGGATAAAAAGATGGTATGGGCTGACAGAAGGCAATCGAGCTCTCTCTCTGAACATCATCTTGACCATCTTGCCAGTCATTGGAGGCAGCCATCTTAGAACCATTGAAACTGATTTCTGCTAGCTGACATTTTGGTATAGTATAACCTTACCTATATTTTATAGGATAATTAATTAATATAATACATATCTATAGATATATTAAATTAACCATACTTTGTGTATAGTATCTGTTTTGGAATAAGATTGGGGTGTACCTGCAGCATCATCCTGAAAATTAATCCAATACAGGGAGATTAAAAATATACTAGTGAAAACACGGTATTATCTCCAAGGAACTGAATTCAGTTCTAGACCAGTATGGTTGATAATATATATATATTTATATAGATAAAAGATAAACCAGATTTGGGTTTAATCGGACATTTGTCGGCTGAGAGAAATCAAGTATTAAATTGACTTTTAAAATAAGTGAGGGGTATTATTATAAGAAGGCATAATTGTGTGTATATATATATATATGTTCTCAATTATTTTTGTCTTTACCACTATTTTGCATATCATTGAGTGAATTTTATTACCGCCAATTTTATTATATATATTATTTTGCACTATAAATTGTATTAATAAATTACATATATATTTTGTCTGTAACTGGGTTTTGTCTTCAATTCAACGCAGATCACGAGCTTGTTTTAGCTTGATATTTATGATAATAAGTTAGAATCTCCTTTATTACCGATTTTAATTTATTCACATAAATCATATAGACTGTCAATCGGAGACAGCATAAATATTCCGACAGAAGGTTGCAAAGTTGGTCTGTGATCCCAATGGTTTAGGATTTCCATAAGGAACTTATATTTACGGGAGCCAAAGGTTGCCTACCCCTGGGCTAGGGTAAGTTTTTGCAGTGTTTGAAAACAGGCATATGGCTAGAGAAATGACTTGGAGGTCATTTATTATATATCTATATACAATACAAATTATCAAGATGCACAGGAATTATTAACACAATAATAAAGGAAAGTATAGTCCAATAAACAAAAGGGAGAAAAGAAAGAAAATACTTAGTTTCCGCAGAAAAGATGTCCGTTGGTGAAATAGTCCGTTGCAGGGGTAAAGTCCAAGAAGCCTTTGTCCAGTGTAATATGCCTACAGCCCACAGGTTCTCTGGCTGAGGCCCTCTTTAGGTGTTGTTAAAAGTGGAGAACTCCTTTAGCAGATTCTAGGTCTTTGTTATAAAGGGTCTCAGAAACAAGGCGGGGAATTGAGAGTCCGCCTGCTGGGGCCGGCTGTATTCCTGAGGTGAATGTCAGTTCTGAAATATGGCATGTGCCATATCGCAGGATGTCTCCGCTGTACACAAGTAACAAGCACATATTCACATTCCCCACAAAATATGGAGTTCAGGGATACCAAATATTACTATTATAACTGGTTCTATGATGGGGTAACACCATAACTTTACCTGGGTACATCTTAGAGTTATGTTTGTCCTATGTAAACGTCCAGTGAATTCTGAGTGACACGATGATGTAATTTTTACGTCCGTAAGATGCATGGGCTCTCTTAAAAAGGTAAAAATCATATCTCAGATTCATGTTGCAATCTGGGAAACCTTGGTGCCGGACTGTCTGCAGCAAGCCAGCTTACAGACCCCTTATGGCAGCGACACCAAATGTCTCCCCCCCCCCAGGTGCAGTCTTCACACCTAGCTGTGATATCTCCTCAGGAAGAGAAGTTCTTTTGTCAACCATAGAAAGCCAGCTGTAATTGCGTTATCTGCTGGGCATCTATTGACTGACTTGAACAAAAGGACTATGTTGTTCTCTGGGTACAACAGAAGGAGACGCTCTGAATAATCAAATTGTAGGTTCTGGGGCCTAGGGAAATAATTACTGTTTAATAAGGCAGAGTAATATTGATAATATTGGGAGGACAGTTCAATATTCTCGCGGATCATCCGTGACAAGTCCTTCAAACATTTTTCCCACAACAGAAGTTAAACTAACTGGTCTATAATTACCTGTGGAGGACCTTGATCCTTTTTTGAATGTTGTTGCTGCAGCTGTCCGGGTAGCTGGTCTCCGACTATCATGGAGGTAAACATGCTGGATGTGGAGGTCCCGGGCTGGCGGTCTGCGGTTGTGAGGCCGGTTGGATGTACTGCCAAACACCTTTGGAGACGGCTTATGGTAGAGAAATGAACATTCATTGCACGGGCAACAGCTCTGGTAGACATTCCTGCAGTCAGCATGCCAATTGTACGCTCCCTCAAACGTTGCGACATCTGTGGCATTGTGCTGTCTGATCAAACTGCACATTTCAGAGTGGACTTTTATTGTGGGCAGTCTAAGGCAGGCATCCTCAAACTGCAGCCCTTCAGCTGTTGCAAAACTACAACTTCCAGCATGCCCGAACAGCCTACAGCTATCAGCCTACAGCAGGGCATTGTGGGAGTTGTAGTTTTACAACAGCTGGAGGGCCGCAGTTTAAGGATGCCTGGTCTAAGGCACACCTGTGCAATATTCATGCTGTCTAATCAGCACCTTTAGATGTCACACCTGTGAGGTGGGATGGATTATCTTGGCAAAGGAGAAGAGCTCACTAAGGGCCGTTTCACACGAGCTCATGCCGTGCGTGGCATCCGCTCCGTGAAAGAGTGCCAAGACCCGATGCGGACTGCAGAGGCACGGAGCATTGACATGACTGATAATGCTCCGTGCCTCTCTGTGACCTCTTTACTACGAAATCACAGTTGTCATTGTGATTTCGTAGTAAAGAGGACACAGAGAGGCACGGAGCATTATCAGTCATGTCAATGCTCCGTGCCTCTGCAGTCTGCATCGGGTCTTGGCACTCTTTCACGGAGCGGATGCCACGCACGGCATGAGCTCGTGTGAAACGGCCCTAACACAGATTTAGACAGATTTGTGAACAATATTTGAGAGTAATGGGTCTTTTGTGTATGTAGAAAATGTTTCAGATCTTTGAGTTCAGCTCATGGAAAATAGGAGCAAAACCTAAAGTGTTGTGTTTATATTTTTGTTCAGTGTATAAGAAACTCCCCAGCAGCCATTTTCTGCATTTTTATTTTTTTTGCAGTTCTGAGAGAGAGAGAGCAGTGACATTGCTGTGCCCTGTGCTTTCATCTGGATCCTATTTCTTATCCACTTACATTAGATAGCTCATATATATACAGTAATACAGATAGTGGGAGACAGTCAGTGTATGTTAGATAGTGATATAGTGTAGCTGATAGGTTCTGCTATCCATACATACATGCTACAGACATAGAGCTGTGATGTCACAACAAAACTTAGTGCACCAATCAGTAACAACTACTCCGATCTGATAAAATGTGAAATTGCATGTATTGCGCAAAAAATATGCGCATCATTAGTGCCGATTTGCGCAATCGCGGAAATAATGACTGAAGATCACAAATTCTAGAATTCCCAAATTTTTGCGAATATTATGCAACGAATATTGCGTATGCCACTCATCACTAACTATGACCACTGTATCAGCCTGTGCAGCCCGCTCTATTTGGTTATACAGTTGCGTTTCTATATCCTCTGTGATGTTAGGGGGTCTATAGATTACACCAAGTATTATTTTTTCTGTTTTTATATCCCTTTTAACTTCCACCCATAAGGTTTCCCCTCCCTTACCATCCTCACCCACAATTGCCTCTTTCACACTTGTCTTCAGATCACTCCTCACATACAGGCACATGCCACCACCTTTTCTATTGACCCTGTCTTTCCTAAATAGTGTAAATATTTACAGCCCAGTCATGCGAGGAATTCAACCATGTCTCAGCCACAACAACTACATCTACAGTTGTGTTCAAAATAATAGCAGTCAGACATCACTAACCTGATCAATCACTGATTTTGGTAGAAATGAAATTTCTACATTGCAAATACTCTACTACACCTGCTAGTAAATTAATAGAAATCCAACAGACCCAACAGTCATGACATGCATGCCGCTGATTCTGTGTAATTGAATCACTAATTGAAAGGGGCATGTTCAAAATAATAGCAGTGTGGAGCTCAATGAGTGAGGTCATTAATTATTTGAAAAACAGGTGGCAATTATTGCCCTTATTTGAAGAAGGAAGGCAGCAAATGCTGAACATGCTGGTTACAGTGCATTTCTCTCTGAAATTCTGAGGAAAACGAGTCGTTCCAGACATTGTTCAGAAGAACAGCGTAGCTTGATTAAAAAGATGATTGGAGAGGGGAAAACATATAAAGAAGTGCAGAAAATGATAGGCTGCTCGGCTAAAATGATCGCAAATGCTTTAAAATGGCAACCAACACCTGAAAGACATGGAAGAAAGCGTAAAACTACCATTCAAATGGATAGAACAATCAGCTCCAGGAAGATCAAAGAGGGTCTAAAGTTACCTGTGAGTACTGTTACAATTAGAAGACGCCTATGTGAAGCCAGGCTATCTGCAAGAAGCCCCCGCAAAGTCCCGCTGTTGAAAAAAAGACATGTGCTGAAGAGGTTACAATTTGCCAAAGAGCACATTGACTGGCCTGAAGAGACATTTTGTGGATTGATGAGAGTAAGATTGTTCTTTTTGGGTCTAGTGGCCGCAGACAGTTTGTCAGACGACCAGAAAACATAGTACACTGTGAAGACAGTGAAGCATGGTGGCGCAACATCATAATATGGGGATGTTTCTCATACTAAGGTGTTGGGCCTATTTATCGCATATCAGGGATCATGGATCAGTTTGAATACATCAGAATACTTGAAGAGGCCATGCTGCCTTATTCTGAAAAGGAATTGCCCTTGAAATGGGTGTTCCAACAAGACAACAACCCCAAACACACCAGTAAACGTGCAACATCTTGGTTCCAGACCAACAAGTTCGACGTTATGGAGTGGCCAGCCCAATCCCTGGATCTTAGTCCAATAGGAAATTTGTGGGGTGACATAAAAAATGCAGTTTCTGAGGCAAAACCAAGAAATAGAGAAGAACTGTGGAATGTAGTCCAATCATCCTGGGCTGGAATACCTGTCCACAGGGGCCAGAAGTTGGTTGATTCCATGCAACACAGATGGACAGCAGTTCTCAGAAACAGTGGTTATACAACTAAATATCAGTTAAGTGATTTCAAAGGAAAGCAAAATCTTCAAACATATTTCAGTTTATATAGTGAATGTTTGAGTTTGTAAAGAAGAATTCAAACACTGCTATTTTTTTGAACAGTCTAATATTCACTTTTCTTATTTTTTTTTTTTAGAGGAACAACACAAATTTGATATGTACATATGTATATATATATATATATATATATATATATATATATATATATATATGTATGTATTCTTCTAGTACCATAGCCCATTTTGCTAGCTAGACTTCTGTCATTTGTGAAAATGCATTTTAAATTACTATGACCTGGAAAGTAAATATCTGGGATTTTTGGGTTACCTTGGTTGATGTTTGTATGTAACAGGTTCTTGTTACCACCAGTTCTATTTTTAATTGGTGTACAGTTCTGCCCAGTCTTCTCCCTACTTTCCTCACTAACCCCAGCACCTACTAAATCCGCACTGTCCCTTCCTATATCCCACTCTCTATCTACACCATCTACCCCCTTATTAATATGACCCCCTACCCTCCCCCCAGATCCTAGTTTAAAAGGTCATTCAGCCGTCTAACCATTTTTCCCCCCAGGGCAGTTGCACCCTCCCCATTAAGGTGCCGCCCGTCCCTACTGTAGAGACTGTAAGCGACAGAAAAGCCGGCCCAAACCCTTGCTTCCTGCATCAGCTTCTGAGCCACTTATTTAACTCCCTATGGTCCGGTTGTCTCTCTGGTGATACTCGTGGCACTGGTAGTATTTCTGAAAACACTACCTTGAAGGTCCTGGACTTGAGCTTCTCTTTATCATTGGTGCCAATGTGTACCATGACCCCGGTTCTTCCCCAGCCCCACCCAGCAATCTGTCAATCCACAATATGCCAAACCCCGATGCTGCACTCCTTTTCCCATCCTTCCTGCAGCGTCATCCTCCTGGTTGCTAGGAGAAACACCCTGCTGCAGTGTTGCTGGCCCTGGGCTTTCATCCCTAATATCAGCCAAACAGGCATATTTAGTAGGGCGTTCCAGTTAAGGACTAGCCTCCCTGGCATTTTTTCCTCTACCCCTTCGTCCTACATTAACCCAACTGCTGATCTGATAGTCCTGATCTTGCCCTCTTCCTCCCACCTCCATTTCACTGACCCCAGTCAGTGCCTGCACAGTGAGGTCTAAGCCTCTCTCCAGTTTTGCAATGCCCCTAAGTATTTCAAGCTGCTTATTTAAATCCAAGATCTGGGCTTTCAAATATGCAACATGATTGCATCTATTGCAAATGTATTCACCCTCGAATCGCTCTTCAAGGCACGCATACATTGCAGAGGACACACACTTAGTAGCATTATTCATGGAGCACATGTTTAAATTGGTATTCAAGTGAACGGGGCTGAGCTGCTCCTAGGCCACGTGATTGATGAACGTGTCATCACTGGCCTAGGGAAAACAGAGAGAAGGCTGCGCAGCACTCACAGGTGTGCCACTGGCTTCCTAAACAGCTGATTGGCTAATCCTATGGTCTGTGCTAGCTGAGATGTTGCCTATTCTCCTGCTATTCATCCTATGCATCTTTTTATTAAGAATGTTGTATTTTTATTTTATTTTTTCAAAAAAGATATTTGTACCTTTGATATACAGTATAGTGGCTCAGGTTTATTGTAAGTTTGTACAATAAAAGGATAGGCCTCCCTGCGCTCCTATTGTTTAGATGTGTAAAAAATCAGCCTGTGCAGGGAGATTCCGCGGCTAGATGTCATAAAAAGGAGTTGTTGTCCTCCTCAAGATAAAAATATAATGCAAATACTAATATATCACCCGTAGGTGATATTGGACATTAGCGCTGGGATTACAAACTAAGCAGCTACTGCCCTTTAAGTAGGTTAGATAACGAAGGAGCCCGAGAGGCCCCGAAACGCGTAGGAGTTTTTTTTTAGTCCCACTGAGGCTACGGTATCTTCAGAGGTGACGTCACCGAAGCGGTTTCCCGGGCAACCAAAACAACAAACTCCCTCGCACCGCGCGCGCTTCTGGCCGGGGCAGTGTCCGTGCTAGTAGGTGAGCAAGGAGGACGTTCTTATTCAAATACAGACTAAGGAAAACGGTTAAGGAAGAATAAAGAAGTGACAAGGAAGGAAGGGGAACACCATAAATCCATAAAGTAAAGCAGAAGGATTTCAGGTACAGATAGCATTGCTATTTCTAAGCATCCGATGTTCATGCCAGCAATCACTGCACATATATACATACCTTCTAACACAGATAGTCGGCTGACACACTGTGACTCCATACAATCCTTTTTTTTTTTTTTCCTAAGTGCCATCTAACTATTTATCTAACCTACTTAAAGGGCAGTAGCTGCTTAGTTTGTAATCCCAGCGCTGATGTCCAATATCACCTACGGGTGATATATTAGTATTTACATTATTGTAAGTTTGTTTTATTTATAACTAGTAAAAGACACATGTATTCAGAGTACATAAATATGTGTACACGGGGACAAATCACAGATATGAATCACCTATTCCACAGAACTCCTCCTGAGGAAGCAAACGATACGCGAAACGCGCGTTGAGGAGCAACCTCACCTTGCCCGCAGCCCCTGCATTTGGTAGGTAACATCGCTATGTTGTGCACCTTTTCGGCTTCTTTTAAATCTGCAGATTAGAGCCGTATAAGTAAGGCATAGTTTCACATAGACAGCATGCGTGCAATCAAACTGCTTGCCTTGATCCAGATCCCCCCAGCATGATCCAATTTGCCGGGAGTTTTCCAGAGAGCACAAAGCAAGGGGGCTGGTCTCGGCATAATTAGTGCTATGGGTCTGTGGAATAGGTGATTCATATCTGTGATTTGTCCCCGTGTACACATATTTATGTACTCTGAATACATGTGTCTTTTACTAGTTATAAATAAAATATTGTTGTTTTAATCCCTGAAAATTGATGTGGTTGCACTCCTTTCTGTGTGTGTAAATTCATAATTTTGAGGAGTGTACCTCTTGAACTAGAGACCGTTTATGGTGTTATTATTGTAAGTTTGGTAGATTTTTTTTGAGCCATTAAAGGCCTTTGAGGGCAATTTTTCTTATTATTGCATTGCACTTATTTTGAGCTTAAAATCATGTTTTTAATTGGTCTTTATTAAAAAATATGGAGCCTTTTTTTCTGTACAGAGCTGAGTTTCTCTAGTAGCAGCCTCTGGATTTTCTCTCTTTTCCATCAGTTGGGGAGCTGACGGGCTCCTGATCTCTGCTCTCTGACATAGAAACACTCATTATAGCTCAGTTCTTATTTTACTGATAAGACTGTGGCTTAAATACGTGTTTATAACCTCTTAGTAGTTTTGAGATAAGGTTTACTAGATGACCAGCACAAAGTGAAAGTACCAGTCACACAGCTAGAAAAAGAGTTAATTCTTTGTGACAGAATGGCTCAATATTTTTAATAAAGGCCAATTGAAAAAATGTTTTCTTAGCAAAAACTAGGAAAATGCAATCATAAACAAATATTGCTTCCGAAGGTGTACAGAGCCTTTAATGATTACTGAAGGTTTACTTGGGTATCTTGTGATATATGTATGTACCATTACTGTTTGGTCCATATTTAGGTCAATGTCTAAACAGACAATGTGTCCTTGGCAAGATTCAACTAGACTGAACCTCCTGCCTGCAATAGCTAGAAAAGATATCTGAACCCACTATTCGAGAATTGCTCATTAAACATAATGGATAAGCCTGAGAAATGCTAGGCTCTGATTCTGAAAGGAAGGTAAGCTCTGCATTTATGATGGTACATCCGAGAATTCGGAAGCATCTGAGCGACATCCCACATATTGCAACACGCAATGTTTCAGCGGCTACATCGCACTTTGCGATAGTACATAAGGGCGATACCTCTGCGTTTTGTGTGCAGGGAATTGAGAGAGTCATGGCTCCAGTTAGAGGAGGAGACCGTAGGCAAAAATTATACAGTCGTGAAACATACTGGATGTTTAATTTAGGGACATGTATACCTAAAGGATTGAATAGGAAGCATGACCTAAGTTTACAATATAAATGAAGTGTTTTTTCCTGAAACTGTGGATTACTTCCCACCTGATTGGAATTGTTTCTTCCTGAGATTAACAGGTCAGGAACACCTGAAACTATTCTAGGGCATGGGAGCCGACCAATCAAGTGGGAGGGGTTGTTCCTCACTGTGTATAAAAAGGAGATTTTAAGTTTGTATATTTGTCTTGATGAAGGGCTAAGATGTAACAGCCCGAAACGCGTCACAGCATACTACTCTGCTCTTGATGTCTGTTTTTAAAAAAGTGGAATAAAGAAGCATTTTATTGTGAAGAGCTGGAATTTGTTTTCTTTTTCACATAATGTAAACTATACACTTGATTTTTATTTAGGAATTCAATCATAGGTCAGGTAATCTAAGATCCCGACATGTAGGAGAACAGAGGTCTCAATGGAGATCATCTGAATATTTGGGGCCAAACCCTGGACCTACAGATCCCATTTTGAGTTCCTGATAAAAAGCCTATAATTGATTCTATGTAGGAAGGAGTGAAGCCTCTCCAACATGTCTAAGAATAACTGAAAACGTGATCCTCCATCTGCTTATCAGACCAGCTGAACAAAGCTTTAGCATATGTGCTACCACAATTAGAACTATCTTATGAGGTTATGCACCTCACCACGATGATGCATACTGGTAACAGTGTTATAAGAGAAAATAAGTGATAGAACGATCCTCCTAAATCTAGGAATCGCTAATCTGCTCTCCTAAAACCTTGCATTAGGTACTTCAAATGGTCAGGAGCAACCAGGTTGCACATCCCCTTTATGGTAGGAGGGTGTGGAAAAACTACCCTGATCGAATTCACACAGACAGAACTTACCTCTTGACTCTGAAGCACCAGAAGGCCAGGTGGATTATGGGGGATGGACTACAGCCGCTGAAAGAGTAAGCAAAGCTGTATCTAACACAAGCACTGACAGATGTTAAGACTATTAAACCATAACTTAGTAACACTGAACATACTGAAATATAAACTTGAAGTATTAGCATACTATTACCAGCCTAACTGTGGAAGGCAGAATCCAATAGAGAACCCACCTAAAGAATACTGGAGAGGAGCTGTACCAGTGCCCAAGCCCAACTGAGGGAAGAGGCTTAAAGAGGACCTTTCAGCAGAAAAAAGTATCTAAACTGACAATACAGATGTGTAGAGCGGCGCCCAGGGATCCCCCTGCACTTACTGTTATCCCCGGGCGCCGCTCCGTTCTCCGGTTATAGCCTCCGGTATGTTCCTAGTTAGGCTCCACCCAGAGGAACCTGCCGCGGTCTCCTTCTCCTATGCTGTAGCGCTGGCCAATCGCAGCTCAGCTCCCGCCTGCGCGGGATTTAGGATGCCGGCGAGAGGAGGATCGGGGTGTTTGCAGCAGAGCGCGGTGCTGAGGAGGACGGGTGTTGAGCACTTAGTCGCGCCTCTGGGAGGTGATTTAGATTATCTTGTCTTGGAGGCGTTATTAGTTTTCAAATTTAGCTGGGCACGGCACTTCGGAGGGACCAGCTGAACAAAGCTTTAGCATATGTGCTACCACAATTAGAACTATCTTATGAGGTTATGCACCTCACCACGATGATGCATACTGGTAACAGTGTTATAAGAGAAAATAAGTGATAGAACGATCCTCCTAAATCTAGGAATCGCTAATCTGCTCTCCTAAAACCTTGCATTAGGTACTTCAAATGGTCAGGAGCAACCAGGTTGCACATCCCCTTTATGGTAGGAGGGTGTGGAAAAACTACCCTGATCGAATTCACACAGACAGAACTTACCTCTTGACTCTGAAGCACCAGAAGGCCAGGTGGATTATGGGGGATGGACTACAGCCGCTGAAAGAGTAAGCAAAGCTGTATCTAACACAAGCACTGACAGATGTTAAGACTATTAAACCATAACTTAGTAACACTGAACATACTGAAATATAAACTTGAAGTATTAGCATACTATTACCAGCCTAACTGTGGAAGGCAGAATCCAATAGAGAACCCACCTAAAGAATACTGGAGAGGAGCTGTACCAGTGCCCAAGCCCAACTGAGGGAAGAGGCTTAAAGAGGACCTTTCAGCAGAAAAAAGTATCTAAACTGACAATACAGATGTGTAGAGCGGCGCCCAGGGATCCCCCTGCACTTACTGTTATCCCCGGGCGCCGCTCCGTTCTCTGGTTATAGCCTCCGGTATGTTCCTAGTTAGGCTCCACCCAGAGGAACCTGCCGCGGTCTCCTTCTCCTATGCTGTAGCGCTGGCCAATCGCAGCTCAGCTCAGCTCCCGTCTGCGCGGGATTTAGGATGCCGGCGAGAGGAGGATCGGGGTGTTTGCAGCAGAGCGCGGTGCTGAGGAGGACGGGTGTTGAGCACTTAGTCGCGCCTCTGGGAGGTGATTTAGATTATCTTGTCTTGGAGGCGTTATTAGTTTTCAAATTTAGCTGGGCACGGCACTTCAGAGGGGCGTTCCTGGGCACCGTGGAGAAAGAATAACGCCCCTCTGGGCTCCTTACAGCGTCATTTACATACCATAAGAATCGATTTTTTTAAGAAATGATAAGACTCACAATCAAAAGAACAAGACAGATGGAAAAAAGGTACTCTGTTAAACATGGATTCATGAAAAAAAAAATTGGTAAATTGCTAGTGACAGATTCCCTTTAATTGGGACATCTGCTAGATTTTTGGGACCTGTCACATGGGACATCAGCCATGATGGTTGGGGGCCGGGGCACTATTTCTGGGGTTCCATGAGTCAGTAGTGGTAAATATCTCTGTGTACATTGTGCTATAATATATTTGGAATTTGGACTAGTCGGCCGGGCCAGGCACTGCTGCAGGGAGTGCAGCCGGCAGTGACACGGCAGGGACGAACAAACGGTACTTCACTTGACTGAGTCTGAGACGAGTGACTTACTTCAAGACTCAAGTTCAGGCCAGCCAGCCAGGGACACAACCGATGCACTGCTCAGTGCTCACTCACAGTACTACTCACTGCTTCAGAGTTCAGAATCTTCCTCTGGACTCCCTCTCTCTCCTCAGCTCAGGGCAGGCACTGGTGAAGGGCCGACGGCGAAGTTCGAGCCGATTCTCCCGCTCGCCCCCTTGCGCCACTGGCCAATCAGCAGCTGCCTCAACAGAGTTGCCTTGTGCTGATTGGCCAGCGGCATGAGCGCCACATGCAGGCTGGTGTTTGATCCTGATTCCGGCAGACGGTCAGGAGGAGGTCAGGTCAGGGGGAAGGGGGGTGCGGCGAGGCGATTGCGGAAGATGAGTTGATGTTGGGGCTGGGCCCTGGGGAGAAAAGCAGCCGCATAGCAGCAGGTCATGAGTGGGTGGGGCCAAATAGTGTGGGCGGGGCCTTCTCTGCGCTACGGGCCCCCCAGTGTCGCGGGCCCCATAGCAGTGGCTTGGTCTGCCTCTATGGGCGGTACGCCACTGCCTATGGATGGAAATCAAGGCATATTGAAATTTGGATTTTATACATCTCCAGGCATACATAAACAAACTATATGACAAAATAACGTAGTCTTAAGAGGCAGGAAATGGGGTTGAGCATTTCCCGGCTCTTAAGACCATGTTATTTTGTCATGTAGTTTGTCTGTGTATGAACTCACCTACCTCTGGGGTCTGTTTATACTGGTAGTTAGTCAGGACTTTGATTAGGGTTTTACTAGGAGGTGTCCATCTCCTTTCCCTAGTTTCCAGGCCTTTTTCCCTCACCCCTTTACCTCCTATGTTCGGTGTGGTTTTTCCCTCCCACACCCAAACGTAACAGCTTACCAGTTCCTCAGATCCCAGTCCCTGCAGCAAACAAAAGCCTACATGCAGCTGCCATCTCAAGGTAACGAAAAAAATCCACTAGGTACAAGTATTGTTGTAGTATCACATTCAACATTAAGGAGGTAATGATCACAAACGCAGAGGGGAGGTGATAAGATTGCAACATCGGATGGACTGTGGATCTTTGAATATATTTTACATGTTGCAATTCCAAGGTGGCCCACAATATATTGGTCGCATGACACAGACTGTAAGAGAAAGGCTAAACCAACACTGATCAAACAAAGAAGAAGCTAATGACCCACAGTGTATCTAAACATTTTTCCTTATCCCATAATAGTGACCTGACCCATCTTAGACTTATCCCATTGAACGGATACTACTTTCTTTTTAACAACTCTGTCAGAAGGAGATGTTTTAGTTTTAGCTAATTGGTCCCACAAGGCCTAATTAATCTTTAGAAAATAGTTGCTATTTGACCAAGAAACCTTCTAAATGAGAACTTAATTTTTCTTCTGTCCCGCCACTTCTTTAGGGTTGGTCTATCTATGTGTAACAGCTGACCACTGATGTTCCCCTACTCACCACCGCGGTCCCCGGCTCTGTGCTCAGCCAGAAACTCTCCTCCCTGGCCGCCTCAGTCATTGTCCTCGTCTAGCTGCATTGCGGAGCAGGTAGCAGTGGTGATCAGCTGCTGGTGTCTTCCCATTTATCGCAACGGTGCTAGGCTCTGTTCTAACAGACATTGCGCTTCTTGGAATCTGCTCCACAGTTTCCTTCTACCCCTGGACACAGCATACCTTCCAGTCTGCTCCCGTAGCGCCTGATTAAGGGCCAGCATGCGTCACTTCCTGTGATTTAAGGGTTTTGCACACATGACCTGTGCGACCAATCCCAGCCATCCTGCACCTATATAAGTGGTCCAGCTCCAATCCCAGATGCCTGAGTATCAAAGGTCCTTGTGTCCTGAAAAGGAAGCATTTGTCTGTGCTTGAGTGTCTGGATTTTGCCACCTGTCTGATCCTTGCTTTCTACGTCTCAACTCTCCTGTCACTGACTCAGATTGCCTGACCTGTGCCGCCTGCCCTGACCCATTGCTTGTACAACTACGCCTCTACCTCATCCTTAGTCATGGACTGTTGCCCCAGGTTACGACTCGGCCTGTTGACTACATCTGTATCTTTGGTACTCCCTGG
The DNA here is from genome assembly GCF_014858855.1 of Bufo gargarizans. Taxonomy (NCBI): domain Eukaryota; kingdom Metazoa; phylum Chordata; class Amphibia; order Anura; family Bufonidae; genus Bufo; species Bufo gargarizans. The sequence goes on from NC_058083.1 coordinate 102,213,352, forward strand.
TCCGCATGGATCAGCTACCTCATGTACCAATCCACTTCAAGAGGTAGCACCTGGTGTTCTCCTCCGGAAAGTCTATCCCCACCATCAGGGGTACTGTGAAGAATGAGGGGTTCACTTAGACAATGCCCTTAGAGGAGGTTGGTCACATGGCACAGTGGGTTCATACCCACTGGTTCATGACACTATGCTTCTCTAAAATGTATTTGAATATGTTATTGTTTTTATTGGTTTGATGATTCCTTCAGTCCCCTCCTTGGTTCTTTTGATGATTTCTATCATCTGCTCCCTAGTTCTCACCTTTAATTTCCACTTACATTTATCCCTATTAACGCATCATACTTTAGGATTCAGTCTTAGCATTTCAGCCTAACAATCTTCGATGGGTCCAATCATGAAGCATATAATTCCCATTGCGCACCATTGTGGAACGCACAACTTTTGTAGCTAAAGGCATCTGTGTTGCCTGCATTGTTGAGAAAAATGACGAATAATGTTCTTTTTGGGTCTAGTGGCCTAAGACGCTATGTCAGATAACCCCCGAGCACTGAATTGAAATATTTTGTGAAGACAATACAGCATGGTGGTGCAAAAATCTTGATCTGGGGATGTTTCTCATACCATGATGTTGGGCATATTTATTGCATACAAAGTATCATGAATATATCAAAATAATGGAGATCATGTTGCCTAATGCCAAAGAAGAAATGACCCTGAAATGGGCGTTTCAACACAACAATGACCCCAAACACACCAGTAAGCAAACATCTTGGTTACAAGCAAGATTAAGGTAATGGAGTGGCCAGCCCAATCCCCAGACCTCAATCCCATAGATAACTTGTGGGATGACATAAAAAATGTGTTTTTTGAGGCAAAACCAAAAAATTTAAAATTGTGGAATGTAGTCCAATCATCCTAGACTGGAATATCTGTTCAGAGGGGCTAGAAGTGGCAGTACAGTGGCTTAGTGGTTAGCCTTGCAATGCTGGGGTCCTGAGTTCGAATCTGATCAAGGTTAACATCTGCATGGATTTTCTATGTTCTCTCCATGTTTGCGTGGATTTCCACCCACACTCCTAAAATAGATAAATTGGCCCCCTATAAAATTGATCCTCGTGTGCACTGGGGGTGAGTGCCAATCTGGCAGCCACCGACTTACCAGGGAGTTGCCCCAACCACACAACTATCCTTGTGCAGAACAGATGCCAGGCAGCTCTTAGAAACAATGGTTATGCCACCAAATACTTTTCCTTTTATACATTCGGTTTTTGAATTTTTTCAGAAAAGAAAAAGCCTTCAAAACGCGTAGGCTTTGTTTTTTCGCCCACGGAGGTATCCATCCAACAGCTGTCACGTCACACGCTACGTTCTCGGATTCCCTTACCGACACGCTCCTTCGTACGTACGCACGCCAGCTGCCCGCCCGGAGCGACGCGCACGTCTTTTTTGAAGTTGAGCACGAAGTATTGCTATCCATCTCGCACTGCTTAGTGCTATGAAGATTGAGCCAATACTAGGAGCATTTTCAAACCCATATTTGGCTGAACAGGTATTTAATACTATATGATTGTGCCTCATGTCTTTTTTTCCTGCGCTGTTACCATATTTTTACATTTGATATATAATATTTCTTTTTCTTTACTTTCTGTAAAGGAGTAACACAAACTGGATAAATTTTGTGATTTGGAATTGAATGTTTTATATTTCCAGTACATTTACATTTATTGAAAAAAAGTTATTATAAAGATTTTTTTTTAAACTCACTGCTATTTTATTTAAACACTACTGTACCTCCCAACTGAAAAAGACTAAGGGACAAAATTTTATTCTTTACACTAAGCCTCCAACTTATACATGCCCAATCCTGCCCAGGCCACTTTATGTCCCCACACAGTAGTGAAGCCCCTGTAGGGGTAATAAAAATAACTAAAAAATAAAATAAAAATACTTACCTAGCCCAGTTCCCATGATGAAGAGAGAACATTGTACTCTTCTCAGAAGTGGTGATGCCTGCCGGATAATTCTGCAGCCTTTGCTGTCTCCCACTCAGCTCAGTAGGTGCAATGACATCACTGGATTGGAGACTGGATTAGCGTTCTCAGGATTCAGATACTCTTGAAATCAGGACATACCTCGGTTGTCCCAGGACAACCCCGAAATCTGTGACTGTCCCACTGGATCTGGGATGGTTGGGAGGTATCCTTTTGTAGAGAGCGAGCCCAAGTCGCTCGGTGCACCCTAACTCAAAGACTTAGATGATTTACTAGTTGAGGAAATAGCTAAAATGACTTTGAAGGGGGGAATTATCATTATGGGAGACTTCAATCTTCCTGATGTCAACTGGAAAACCAAAATAGCTAGTTCTGCCAGGAGTACAGATATTCTAAATTTCCTACTGGGATTATCTCTACAGCAAGTAGTTGAGGAGCCAACCCAGAAGGAGGCCATTTTAGATTTAGTATTGATAAAAATGGGAATTTCGTATCTGATATTACTGTAGGGGAAAGCTTAGGATCTATTGATCACCAGTCAGTGTGGTTTACTATAAGTACAGTGACCGAGTCACACCACACAAAAACAAAAGTTTTAGATTTTAGAAAAACTAATTTTTCTAAAACTAGATTAGTGGTATATGAGTCCCTATCAGATTGGAACAGTTTCATTGGAGTCCAGGAGAAATGGGACTACTTAAAAGTGGCACTATTAAAGGCAACAGAAAATTGCATTAGGCTTGTCAGTAAAAGCAAAAAAAGGAAGAGACCACTGTGGTACTGAGCAGAAGTGGCCAAAATCATTAAAAACAAAAAAATAGCATTTAGGAATTATTAAAAAAAAACTAAAAAAACGAGGATGTTAGACAAATTTATAAGATTAGGCAGAGAGAGGCCAAACAAGTTATAAGAGCTTCTAAAGCACAGGCAGAAGAGAAATTAGCTCAGTCGGGGAAAAAAGGCAATAAGGCATTCTTCAGATACATAAATGAAAAACGGAAACTAAAACAAGGAATTACAAAATTAAAAACAAAAGAAGGAAGGTGGAAGGAAGGAAGGAAGGAAGAAGATAAAGGAAGGAAGGAAGGAAGGAAGAAGATAAAGAACTAGCTGACTGCCTCAATGAATACTTCTGTTCAGTTTTTACAAAGGAAAATTAAGGAAAATGACCTCAGTTCGGGAGGAAGACTGATGAATCTTTTGATGCATGTGTCTTTACAGAGGAAGAGGTCCTGACTCCTAAGTCAGCTGTCTAAAATTATCACAAATAAGTCACAGGGGCCTGATGGGATACACCCAAAGCTATTAAAAGAGCTCAGCGGTGAACTAGCAAAACCATTAACAGATTTATTTAACCAATCACTGGCAACAGGAGTCGTCCCAGAAGATTGGAAATTAGCAAATGTTGTGCCCATTCACAAAAAAGGTAGTAGGGAGGAATCGGGCAACTATAGGACAGTAAGCCTGGCATCAATAGTGGGGAAATTAATGGAAACCATACTTAAGGAGAGGATTGTGGAACATCTAAAACCCCATGGATTGAAAGATGAAAAACAGCATGGGTTTACTTCAGGGAGATCATGTCAAACTAATCTTATTGATTTTTTTGATTGGGTGACTAAAATATTAGATGGCGGAGGTGCAGTAGACATCGCTTATCTAGACTTTAGTAAGACTTTTGATACTGTCCCACATGGAAGGCTTATCAATAAATTGCAGTCTTTGGGCTTGGACTCCCATATTGTTGAATGGATTAGGCAGTGGCTTAGGGACAGGCAACAGAGGGTTGTAGTCAATGGAGTATATTCAGACCATGGTCTTGTTACCAGTGGGGTACCTCAGGGATCTGTTCTGGGACCCATATTGTTTAATATCTTTATCAGCGAAATTTCAGAAGGCCTCGATGATAAGGTGTGCCTTTTTGCTGATGACACAAAGATTTGTAACAGGGTTGATGTTCCTGGAGGGATACACCAAATGGAAAAGGATTTAGGAAAACTAGAGGAATGGTCAAAAATCTGGCAACTAAAATTTAATGTTGATAAGTGCAAGATAATGCACCTGGGACGTAAAAACCCAAGAGCAGAATATAAAATCAGTGATACAGTCCTAACCTCAGTATCTGAGGAAAGGGATTTAAGGGTCATTATTTCAGAAGACTTAAAGGTAGACAGATAATGTCATAGAGCAGCAGGAAATGCTAGCAGAATGCTTGGGTGTAGGGAGAGGAATTACCAGTAGAAAGAGGGAGGTGCTCATGCCGCTCTACAGAGCACTAGTGAGACCTCATTTGGAGTATTGTGCGCAGTACTGGAGACCATATCTTCAGAAGGATATTGATTCTTTGGAGAGAGTTCAGAGAAGAGCTACTAAACTAGTACATGAATTGCAGGATAAAACTTACCAGGAAATATTAAACGACCTTAACATGTATAGCTTGGAAGAAAGACGAGACAGAGGGGATATGATAGAAGCTTTTAAATACATAAAGGGAATCAACAAGGTAAAAGAGGAGAGAATATTTAAAAGAAGAAAAACTGCTACAAGAGGACATAGTTTTAAATTAGAGGGGCAAAGGTTTAAAAGTAATATCCTTTACTGAGAGAGTAGTGGATGCATGGAATAGCCTTCCTGCAGAAGTGGTAGCTGCAAATACAGAGAAGTTTAAGCATGCATGGGATAGGCATAAGGCCATCCTTCATATAAGATAGGGCCAAGGGCTATTCATAGTATTCAGTGTATTGGGCAGACTAGATGGGCCAAATGGTTCTTACCTGCCGACACATTCTATGTTTCTAAGTTTCTATGTAACTCCTCTGCTCTCCTTTCCTAGCCAGTCCCCCTTTCACTTCATTGACAGGGCCAGGCGAGAGGATGATCCAGAAGTTTCATCATTTCAAATAAATGGAAGGGGCTATTGCTATGAAAGGAGGGCGGAGGAGCTCAGACCTGCCCTCAGTGCACTTAGGAACTAATTTGCATAAGCTTTTCTCTGTGGCGAGCGAGGTAGGCAAATCATTTGAAAAGACTGCTCTGTTTGATAACACTTTCCCTGGTGACAGATGCCCTTTAATGATAGAGTCAGGAGCTGTCTCAGGTTATCTCATGTCTATAGACTGCACTTGTCATTGCAAGTGGACATCCCCCAGATGTCAACACTTGTGGACACCCCCCTGTTACCCTCATACTCCCAGGAGCTTCCAGCTCCGACAGCCAGTCTCTGATAGTAGTCATATGTGCTTAATTATCAAGCCAGGCCTGAAAGAATTTCTAAAGTTACCTTTCTTATGTTCATTCAAAGCTGAATTAATAATATTGAGATCAACCTGGAGTTCCTATGGTAACAATTTCCCTTGCAATGCCAAAAATATGTTCTCCATTATTTTTGGCTGTCAAAGTCTGGGAGAAGCACGTCACACCAGTGACGTGCGTACGCCCCATATGGTCCTTTTGTCAAAGTCTGGGAGAAGCACGTCACACCAGTGACGTGCGTACGCCCCATATGGTCCTTTTCGTACTTCCGGAGTGTTGATGATTGTCTCATTTACATTTTAGAATTGTTTTCTTCCCTGTGTTTTTAGTTACAATACAGCTAAAAAAAAAAAATCTAATGTCTGTATCGCAAGCAGTTTAGATATTTAAAGGGCTTTCAAGATTTTTGACCGGTTATGGGGGTCAGAATATGGTGATAAAAATAATTAATTTATTTCTACAGTTTCTACATTTTTTTTAGTATCAAAACACAATAAAAACTATATAAATATGGTATTGCTAGACGCAGAGAAGGAAGGTCACAGTTCAGTTTTTCTGCATAGGGAACGCCATAAAAACTCTTGACCCCTTTGCAACCGCTGCCGAATATGTCAGGTTTCTGCTGTTTCAAGCAAAAGTGACCCACTGAGGTCCTCAATGCATGGAACGTCCGACCAACGGCCATGTGCATGAGCCCTTAGATCGCACTCTCCTGCCCATCTGTCCAGTGCTTTTAATCACAGTATCTCATAGCTGGATTCTACTTTGCTCTGAGTTTTTGTAGGCTAAAAGTCCAGGAGAGAAATGTTTGTTAGGGCTCATGCACACAACCGTATTTTGTGGTCCGCAAAAAATATGGATGATGTCCGTGTTAGGGATCGACCGATTATCGGAAGTACCGATATTATCAGCCGATATTAAGGATTTTGCACATTATCGGTATCGGCATCAAACCTTGCCGATAATGCGTATAAAGCGAATACTAGTGAGCGCTTATGGAAGCGCTCACCAGTATGCATCGGGTGCCAGGAGCAGGGACGAATCGCAGCAAGTGCTTCCGATCCTAACCCTCCCTGGTCTTCTTTGATGGGGCCCGCGCTGCACTGTCCTGACCACGTACAGCGTCAGGACGTAGTGCATGCACTATGACCTGACGCTGCACTCTGTCAGGTAACAGTGCTGTCACGCTTTGCCCTGTGAATGTGCGGAGATCTGTCAAACAGGCTGCACATGTCTGACTTCTTTGTTTGGTTTGATTTGGGTTTGAGCTGGATCCACCTTCCCTCAGGTGTACTGGGTTTCATTGTTAGTGAGGCTATTTATCCCTCCTTCCCCCCAGTGGCCTGTGCGGGTTATAGTTATTTCCTGGGAGCTCTTGATTTGTGGTGGATCGTCTGCTCCAGCTCTGCTCAAGATAAGTCCTCTCCGTTACTTCCCTTTGTGTGTTTTATCTAGGCCTCTAGGGAGACGCTTGCTTCCTCCTGGTTTGAAGAAGCAGGTTGCCTCTTCCCTTTTCCCTGCTGCTTAGGATTTGCCCAGGGTGTATAGGATTAGGCACGAGGGCATGTGCATATCCACCCTAAGAGTATGCACATGGGCACAGAAGTTTAGGGAAAGCTTTAGGGATCTCTAGGAGGTGACCCTTTTCTCCCTAGCTTTTGGGCCTAGTCGTTTGTTCTGTTTGTTTTCCTGTGTTTGGTTATTTCCCCGCTTACCTACCTATCGTGACAAGTGCAGCGCGGGCCAGAGAACGCAGGGGAGCGCGACACCGGACCCGGAGATGAAGAGGAGCCGCGGCACAGGAGATGTGAGGAGTTGTTTTATTTTATTCATCTGAGGTCTGTTAGGGGTTAAAGTCTGATCTGAGGTCTGATAGGGGCTAATAAAATCAGTGAGAAAGGGGGGGATAGTGTGGAAAATGGCATTTGGCACTAGTATATTATAAATGTAAATTATAAATTGACTACCAACTAAGAGGTTTATTAATCTACCGTACATTTATAATATACTAGTGCCAAATACTAATTTCCACCAGCTCAGTGACTACCAACTAATATAATGTAGAAAATATAGGTAGAAATTATCAGCCTGAAAGTTCACTGATTATCGGTATCGGCTCTAAAAAAATCAATATCGGTCGATCCCTAACCGATATCATCGGCTTATATTCAGGATTTTGTACATCATTGGCATCTAACCTTGCCGATATACCGATAATGCATATAAAGCGAATACTAGTGAGCACTTCCGATACTCACCCTCCCTGGTCTTTTTTGATCAGGCCCGCTAATATAGTCAGTGAGGAGGGGGGGATGGTGTGGAAATTGAGATTTATAAATGTAAATTATAAATGGACTACCAACTAAGGGCTTTATTAATTTATAATTTACATTTATAATATACTAGTGCCAAATGCAAATTTCCACCACCTCAGTGACTACCAACTAATAAAATATATATTATTAGATATAAAATATCAGTATAAATTATCAGCTATAGATAGGCCTGAAAGTTCACAGATTATCGGTATCGGCTCTATTAAAAAAAAAAAAAAAAGGTCGATCCCTAGTCCATGTGCATTCCGTATTTTGCAGAACGGAACAGCTGGCCCCTAATAGAACAGTACTATCCTTGTCTGTAATGCAGACATTAATAGGACGTGTTCTATTTTTTTTTGCGGAACGGAAATACTGACATACGGAAACGGAATACACATGGAGTAACATCGTTTTTTGGGGGGGTTTTGTGGGCCCGTTGAAATGAATGGTTTCGCATACGGTCCGCAAAAAATACGGAAAAGAAAATATGTTTGTGTGCATGAGCCCTTAGTGTACATCCCAAATGTTAGAAGCCAACTGGTTGCTGGTAGGTGGGCCCAACATATTCTTGATGTGCAAGGAGCTTCTAATTTTCTTACAGCAAGTACAGCAATAATGCAGTTTACATTTATCAATGCAATCAATATTTGCATGTGTGTGCATAAGGCAGTGTGCTGCTACTTGTAGTCCTTGTTTGCCTGTTGCTGGTTCATCCTTTGTCCCTACTTGGACCACTTTTGGTAACTACTAATGATGTATAGCAAAAACAGCGGCGTACTGTGTTAACCTCTATCTCGTAGAGAAAGTTAATATAAGCCACTTACTAATGTATTGTTATTAAACAAATTGCTTCCTTTGCTGGCTGGATTCATTTTTCCATCACATTATCATTTCCATGGTTACGACCACCCTGCAATCCATAATGTGGTGGTCATGCTTGCACACTACAGGAAAAAGCACTAGCTTACGTGCAGTGCCATGGTCCTGGCCACCAGAGAGGGCGGCACTTTTTGCTATAGTGTGCAAGACCGACCACCACTGCTGGATTACAGGGTGGTCATAACCCCTGGATATGAGCAGTGTATAATGCGATGAAAAAAATGTATCCAGCCCATCAAAGGTGGCAGTATGAATAGTAACAATACATTAGTAAGTGCTTTCTATTAACTTCCTCTACATAATAAATGCTATTAGCTGAAGCGAGTCAACCCCTTTAAGCAAAAGGCCCACTAGCAAATAGCTATATGATGGCTTAATTTTTGCGGCGCAAGATGCATTTTTTTAACAGCACCATTTAATTTACCATTCCTGTTATTGGAAAACAGGAAAAAATATTCTCTATAAGGTTAAATTGAAAAACAACAACAACAACAACAACAAAGAACACAATTCCACCAAGGTTTTTCGGATTTTGACATCACAACGTTCACGGTTCTGCAGCTTAAGGCCTCATGCACACAAACGTTGTTTGTTTCAATGTCTGTTCTGTTTTTTTGCGGATAGGATGCAGACCCATTAATTTTAATGGGTCAGCAAAAAACACGGATTTGCTGCAGTGTACGCGTCCCATGTGGACATACCCAGGATACACTAATGTAAAATAATTGGCAGCAGGGTCAGAGGGGGTGGGAAAACATAATAAAAAACAGACACTTTTTCCAGTCTCCCCCTGCTGCTCCAGGACCCAGGCAGTGACAGAACGCTTTTAAACCTTTAGGCTCCCAGCACCGTACACCAGGAGGGTCTTTAAATATGGCACCCAAACGCGAGCACATTAGGTGCCATAGCTGGCTTTTTCAAACAGCAGAGGCCCGTGGCTAATGTCTACGAACGGCAACAATGGAAATCGCTGACATTTAGAAGCAGTAATCAAGCGTTACCACAGCATCTGAATGGCAATAAAACCAGAAACACATACGTCCAGGTTAAGACCGGCTCCCTCGTGTGGTGATCCGGAAAGCTGGTCTTTCGTTCGAATCTCTCTGAAGAGACCCAGCGTCTTCAGGCAGCAGACACAATTTGAGCTTATAATGTAATTCTATGGAAGTACAGTATAAAGGTACAAGAAATCTAACTAGTGAATATTGTAGCCTCTTAGAGGTGCTAAAAAAGTAAAAAATAATAATTTTGCTAGAATAAAAAATTACATTAACCGTAAAAAAATAATATTAATTGGCGTTAAACACCTATAATATAAAAAATATTTATACCATATGGCAAATAGTGCAGTGAAAAAAAAAAATCTAAATGGCCATTTAGTCCTTTTTTTCATCGCTTCAATTGGCCAAAAGAATTTAATTAAATTTGATTAAAAAGTAACACTCCAAAATGATATCAATAAAAACTACAGATCGTCCCACAAAAAGCGAACCACAAACAAAAAAACAACGTTATGGGGTCAGATTATAGCATTATATATATATGTTGTGGAAAAATTATTGTTCGCCGTATGGTCGCCATCTATCCTATGGAGATGCGCAGATTTGTTCGCATTCACATTCGTATCGCTCAGAAACTTTTGCACGATGGAATAGTCGTAGCAGATTTGTGCCCGGCCTGGTATTACTGCAGGATACCAATGTCATGGCGTCGGCTAAGGCGGGAGGGATGGGGACTGTCGAACAAAGGTTTCTTCATTCACGAGGATAAGTGCGGCAACGGAAAGGCCGCGAATAAGTGTACGAACGCGCGAATATAAGTTTGCGCGATCATTCACATCTTCGCCAGCCAATCACTTCATACCATAACCTGTCTCCCCATTGGTCATGATTGTAAGCCTTCCAGCCAATCACTTCATACCATAACCTGTCTCCCCATTGGTCATGATTGTAAGACCGCCTCCCATCTTCTGGTATAAATAAACTATGACCTAGCTGTTGGAGGCAGGCACATTATTGGATCCTACTTGAGAACTTCTCTGTGATGTTATTCTGGAGGAATTGCGCACACATCGACACACACACTACACCACGGATTTCCGATTGTACTTCTGGCAGTCGTTTTCGGTTGTGAGAACGAGACAAAGGAGCAAACGGTGATATCAGTTGGCGAGCACAGTTAGGGAGCTAATTTTTTTCCCCGTTACCAGCAGAACTTAAAGGAGACACAGCTTAATTTTCAAAAAGCAAAAAAGGCCGGCATAAGGTAATAAAATCCCTTTCCTTACTCTCATACTTGAGAAAGTTTTGCTCTTTGTGAATTGAAATCTGTGTACGCCAATTTGCTGATATCAGGAAATAAATCTACTGAAAGAACCTTTTGGTGTATGTGGTTGATGTTTTTCCAATAATAGCTACCCAGATACTTGTTGCATATTTGCATAACTGATGTGGGGGTTTCTCAACTGTAAAGGGCGGGTCAGTGCTCTGTTGGGACAAAGGATCTATGGTGAGAGATCCAACAGAGGGCTTTGTGTGTAATGTCGGGTGCCATCAGTATCTAAACAGGGGGTTTGTTAAACTGTAATTTTATCTGCTGCGTCAAAAGGAAATTTCTGCTTGGTAAAAGAATGTTTTCGCTCTATTTGTGTAAGGACGAGGTAAGTGCTTTTCCGTTGTGTAGTTTTTGGTGGATCTGAGTTGATTGTACAGAGATTGTATGGTGAGATTGTGATGTGTTTGCTGAGCAGTACAGAGTATTGTGTTTTTGTTGTAACTTCTTAACTTTTATATTACTGTGATTTTGTAGAGGCAGCAATTTGTGTTAGTGTTTGTACATTAGAGACAGCATTTAGAGAGGGTTTTTATATTGTTAGCCTGTAAATCCCCCACAGAGTGGAGGTTTGCTCTGGTTTCGGGAGTCGGGCACAAAGAATATAGAAACTGTTTTGTTTAGTTTGGTTTTTCCATTGCTGGATAATGTAGATACTATCTTGTCTTCCTTTGTGTGTCAAGCCATGTGGTTTTGTCAGCCATTTTATCTTCCTTTATGTGTGAAGGCCATGTGGTTTTGTCGGCGATCTTTGATTTCCTTTGTGTGTGTGAAGACTATGTGGCTTTGGCAGACGTCTTGGTTAGTTTGGTGCTGCAGGTCTTAACAAGGAATTAATTTTAGTTTGAGCTGGTTCACTTTTAGTTTTGGTGTCTATGAAAAGCTATTTGGTTGTTTTTGCCTCAAATGTCAGTTTTATCCAGAATAGTTATCTTGTCTTTTTGAAACCTTTCTTTGTACAGTTTGATTTTGTGTTGGTAAGTTTTGTGCTGGATATCAGTTGAGTGTTCGGTTATGGTATAGCTCAGTGACCAGTCTGATAGGAGAATCATTGTGTGAGCATTAGTGGCAGTTTAGCGGTGAAATTGTCCTATAGTTGATGATTCTGCTTAATGTTTGTATATATGTGGCTGTTACACTGAATTGTAGAATTGTTTGGCCTAATTAATACGGGTACTACAATGTAGAAAGGAGGTGCTTGTAGTTCGGTGGCAAAAGTATTGGGACAACTCCTAGAGATCGGTACCATTGTGTTTGTATTCCTGTGCATTGGAAAGTATTTTTAAAGAAGTTGCACAGTTAAAGGACATGGCGGCCATTCTTCAAGATATGCAGGGATCTACTGATTCTTGGCTGCAGGCTCAGAATTGTGTAGCAAACCTGATCGGTACCAAAAAATGGCGCAAAAGGAAAGGAAAGTGTTAGCGGTTTTTCTCCGGCAGGTTATGATGGTTATATTATGAGGCTTCAGACCTCCAAACCCATGAATATTTCCCTGTGCAACGAATATCCCATTTGCTTCTGATCAGAGAGATAAGACAGCCCTGACTCAACATAGGTTGTCAATATCTGAAATCTTTATTCTCCCAGCACATAGTTTATAGGGTTTGTTGGGGGTGGGAACATAGTGTCCTTCCAGATTCAATTGGACCAATCCTCCTAGAACTCAGCAGGCGTTTGGGAATCATGTGTTTGTCAATATACAGTTGAAACTTTGCTAAACAATGCTGACATCTGCTATATATAATACATGAAAGGGTTATTTTACATTGAACAGGTTTCTCTCTCCATGCTAACAAGTTAAATAGGAAATCACACGTTCCTGTCAATGTATGCGAGGTGAGATGTTAAATAGCCTTTTGGTCAGGAAGGCTGCTATTGTGTCCCGGACTGGCAGGGTGTGATATATGTTAATGCGAGGTACTGTATTTCCATAAGAGATGAGGCTTGTATAATATATGTGTCTAATCTGTAATGTATCAAAAGTAAGATTATGAAAATCCCTTTCAATCCAACCATTGATCCCAACTTTTATATATATATATATAAAAACGGGATCACTGTATGTTTTCCTCCATCTAAGGTTGTGTGTGTGTATATGTATGTATGTATGTATGTGTGTATATATATATATATATATATATATATGTATATATATGTGTGTGTGTGTGTGTGTGTGAGACAATAAAGACTATGAAGGAGATTAAAAAAACCTTCTGTGTAATTTGGCGCACAGTAGGAAAAAATCTCCTGCATAGTGAAAAGAGAGAAGAAAGAAAAGTAAGAAAAAACATAAGGCATGCAAGTTCTACACATAGATAGGATATTCGGGTTAGACCTTTTACTGGGCTAACCCCGCCCTCTATGGCACATGGCTGCCCAGTAATGTTACAGATAGGCAGGTACATTCCACCTTATGCCTTGACCAATAGAAATTCTTTTTAGACCTGGAAGGTACACATTCGCACATTTCCTGAGAGTGCCGGTGGGTGGCGCTCAAACACTCACCATCCACCACCACACCCAGCACATGCGCAAATGCTCCCAAATGAATCAGCCCTTTTTTTAAACAAATGTGGCCTTAATCGGACAGCATCTATTCAATATGGTACAAAGATGCTACTAACCCACAGTGAATCTCTGTTAGACATGGTTCCGAAAAGGGGGGATCAGTCCCTGAGGAAGGTCTTTTAAAACAGAGTCGACCAAGAAAGGTGATATAGCATTCACATGGACACCAGTCTCACCAACCAATTTTTCATGTTGGGGCGCCCATGGTTCAGTGAGACCGGCATCAGCGTGCCATACCCCACCGTTGCTGATGAGGACCCGCTGGTAGCTTTCACTAAGAACATTGCTCTCAGAGCCAGCAGCCATTAGATCCCTCTCAAACCAACGGTGGCGGCTTTCACATGGGTAGAAGGAACCAGAGTGCTGATCTATAGACCTACATACCATTACTAAGCCAAAAAGAAAGTCTACTATAGTCATCCTATGCTTAATAAAACTTTCCACGACAGTTCCCTCCTCTCTGCAATATGTCCCCTGTGTTCTTATAGTCTCTTGCTGAATCTTCGTTTTCTTCAGCTTGCCCTCGTCGATTGTGGTGCTCCTTGGGTGTTATTGCCTCCATGATGATGCTTCATCCTTCGGTTCGATTCTTCAGGGAGTTGACTCTGAGCCCTGATGTGGTAAGGTGTGACGTGGCGATGAACGTTTAGTTGGACATCGATTCCATCAAAGACATAGGTTGATCCGTGGTGTATCTGGGAGCTGCGATGAGGATGTGATTATCTGCACGTGACTGGGCCATCCGATCGATCAAACAGCAGGAGCATCTCACCAGGATATATATGATAAAGAGAAAAACAACAACATGAGGATATATACTCCTATTTCCTTCAACCAGTTACCTATGGAAAACAGGAAATCTCCAAAACCACCCAAAGCTGTGAAAGGGTTCTATCTCTCATTAATAATAGCCCTATCTATGCCCTGAACTACAGTGACCTTATCTATATGGGCCTGGACTTTATCCCTGGTATCTGCAGTCCTCTCCTATAAACTCACAGAAACCCCCCCCCCCCCCCTTAGAAGCTAAAAGATAATCCAGTGCCATCTTTTCCTCTAAGACGAGGGTTTGGTTGGTGCACCTGTTGGTAAGGGAAACAAAAGCGAAATATCATCATAATCAATGTTTTTATTTTTTCAATCAGTTTGGTCATATATTCCTCTTGTATCTGCTGCAAGTATCTAGGCATCAGAATTAATGGACTCATTGTTTATGGGGCTGGGAAAGGTCTGCCCATACTACTCCTCCCTTTGAGCATAGACCATTTAGTGTCTTTGCTCATCCCTTGAATCTTTGATGCCCTTGCATATATTGTTCTATTGGGCTGTGCAGACTGTACAATAGGCTGATTTGCATGCCCAGACAAAACTTGTTCCTCAGGTTCTGTAAAGCCAGGAAACTGTGGTAGAGTCAAGTGTGCGCACATCTCATCATCTGATTCTGTTGTTAATTTTGTTGCTACGGGATACAATGGCACGTATGGGGGTGGGGCAGGAGTTGGATTCACAATGGGGATTCTACTTTGTTGTTTTGTATTTGAACTGCACAAGTCAGTCCAAAATTTCTGCACAGATAGCCATGCTTGGCCACAAGTATTCATATACATTTCATTCCAATGAGGGTCTCCTTTGTACCATGGAAAAGTCATGGAAAAGTGTCTATGTCATTCAGACATAGGCCCTTGATCATGGCCATATGAAAGTCTGAAAAAGACCCTTCTTTTGGGAACGGGTCAGTACATTTCATTCCTTCTGTCCATTTACACATATTATCAACCCAAGGATCAGTACAAAATGGACCTAAACACCTCTGGACAAACATTTTTTTAGACTTTCCCCCAATTCATTTTTAGGAGACAGTTTCACCATAGAGATTTGCAGCAGACTCAGGGTACATGATTTTCAGTTCCAAATTTTAAAATTGTTTCTTTATGGGATCCTTCTTACCATAAGAATTGCCCATTTTTTTTTTTTACTTAGCTAAAATATACAGTGAGATCAGCTGAATTTGAAGGTTTATCTAAGGATAATTATGTTTGTGTTCAGTGCGAAAATACTTACTGATAAACCTTATGCTTATCAGTTTATGTTTTTTGTTTTTTTTTTTTTTTTTCCTATTTCTTCTAATTCAGGTTCATAACTACTCCTGAATTTATGGCAGATTTTATACTATTCTGGATGGTATTACTTCTAATTCAGGCTCATATTACTCCTGAATCTATGGCAGATTTTAAACTATTGATGGCCAATTTTATACCTCTAATTTCAGCATGAACTCGCATACAATCTATACATAATCTATACACAGTCTATACAGTAAAATTCAACCTTATACATATATATAACGACTAAAAATGCTTAAGCAACTATACAGCTACATACAGGTTTAGCCAAGGATATTCGTTGCACACAATACTGTTTTTCAAACTAGGGGAATACAGACCCCATTTTTTTCTTCAGGAATATCAGATTCCTGCGGGATTTCAGATCCCTCTATTACTTTAGGAATATCAGATTCCTCTGGGATTTCAGATCCCTCTATTACTTTAGGAATATCAGATTCCTCTGGGATTTCAGATCCCTCTATTACTTTAGGAATATCAGATTCCTGGGAGACGCTTATCAGAAGCGCTTACCGGGTTCAAATAATCCACTCTTACAGTATAGGGCAGTAATAATATATATCTTAAATATAGAATCACTTACCCGATACTGCTTTGGCGGATCCCACCTTCTGACACCAAACTGTTAGCGGTTTTTCTCCGGCAGGTTATGATGGTTATATTATGAGGCTTCAGACCTCCAAACCCATGAATATTTCCCTGTGCAACGAATATCCCATTTGCTTCTGATCAGAGAGATAAGACAGCCCTGACTCAACATAGGTTGTCAATATCTGAAATCTTTATTCTCCCAGCACATAGTTTATAGGGTTTGTTGGGGGTGGGAACATAGTGTCCTTCCAGATTCAATTGGACCAATCCTCCTAGAACTCAGCAGGCGTTTGGGAATCATGTGTTTGTCAATATACAGTTGAAACTTTGCTAAACAATGCTGACATCTGCTATATATAATACATGAAAGGGTTATTTTACATTGAACAGGTTTCTCTCTCCATGCTAATTAAAGCAAGTTAAATAGGAAATCACACGTTCCTGTCAATGTATGCGAGGTGAGATGTTAAATAGCCTTTTGGTCAGGAAGGCTGCTATTGTGTCCCGGACTGGCAGGGTGTGATATATGTTAATGCAAGGTACTGTATTTCCATAAGAGATGAGGCTTGTATAATATATGTGTCTAATCTGTAATGTATCAAAAGTAAGATTATGAAAATCCCTTTCAGAAAGTATGCTCTGATTTTTGCTGCTGGGTGGATAGTGGCAGTCTTGTAGGCTTAAGCTGAGTTTAGAAGGAGAAGTGGAAGATTTAAAAGTGGAAATTGTTAAATTGAGAACTCTTGTCCAGCAGGCAGCTGAAGCTAGTGCTAATTATGAATGTACTGTGAGGTGTAATACTGAGCTGCGCAAGGAGAATGAATGGTGCTGTAAGGGAATTGTCTGCTCTCTGCAGGAGGACAGAAGATGAACATTCTCAGTGCTTAGTGCAGCCAGAGTCATTGAAACAACCATTAGAGAGTAATGTGTCTGGGGTTAGAGGAAATGTATGGGCGGTAAGTATGGAGAAGTCTGAGGACGGTGGGTCACATAGTGGATCCGACTCAGGGATGGAGATGGACAATTTGTCTGACCCTGGAGTTGGAAGTGTTAACACAATGCCAGAAGATTCCTCAGATGAGTCCGTGATGGTAAGTGGACTCAATACAGATAATAGTGTGGGATCTAGTCACGCTGGGATGGTTAATACTGTGCAGCAAGTCAGATCACCATGTGCCCATGCCCAGAGAAGGTATTGTGCAGGGAGACAAGCTATTCGTTGTTTTGCATGCAGGAAAATTGGGCACATTGTACGATATTGTGATGTTGCTAATGGCAACAGACACAGGTATGTTTAGTACCCCAGAACCACACCTAGCAGTAAAGTGGTTTATTCAGCAAGGTGGGGTAATGGTCCCAGACATAATTCTTTGCAAAGGCAGAGAACCCAGGGACAGCCAAGGTCATTGATCAATGAAGCAGATTTTAAATCCCAATATGAACTGTGAAAATGTGAAGCTCAGAGAGGAAAGAGATCGGTTCCTGGAATTCAGCAGTTTCTAATTTTGTGTGCCAGAGAAGGGTAAATTAAGGTCTTAGAGTGATGCAGAGGAAGCCTTTTCTCCGCCCACAGCACAAAAAGTGCGGCTTGAGGTGGGCTAAAGCACATTTGGACAAGCCAGCTTCATTTTGGAATAAGGTCTTGTGGACTGATGAAACTAAAATTGAGTTATTTGGCCATACCAAGGGGCGTTATGCATGGAGGAAAAAGAACACAGCATTCCAATAAAAACACCTGCAACCTATAGTAAAATATGGTGGTGGTTCCATCATGCGGTCGGGCTGTGTTGCCAGTGCAGGGACTGGGAATCTTGTCAAAGTTGAGGGACGCATGGATTCCACTCAGTATCAGCAGATTCTGGAGACCAAAGTCCATGAATCCAGGAATCAGTGACAAAGCTGAAGCTGCGCCAGGGCTGGATATTTCAACAAGACAACAACCCTAAACACTGCTCAAAATCCTCTAAGGTATTTATGCAGAGGAACAAGTACAACGTTCTGGAATGGCCATCTTAGTCCCCAGACCTGAATATAATTGAAAATCTGTGGTGTGACTTAAAGAGAGCTGTCCATGCTCGGAAGCCATCTAACCTAAATGAACTAAAAATGTTTTGTAAAGAGGAATGGTCCAAAATACCTTCAACCAGAATCCAGACTCTCATTGGAACCTACAGGAAGCGTTTAGAGGCTGTAATTTCTGGAAAAGGAGGATCTACTAAATATTGATTTCATTTCTTTTTTGTGGTGCCCAAATTTATGCACCTGCCTAATTTTGTTTAAACAATTATAGCACACTTTCTTTAAATCCAATAAACTTAATTTCACTTCTCAAATATCACTGTCTGTGTCTCCTATATGATATATTTAACTGACATTTTTTATTGTAACAACCAACGATTTATACAGGAAAATCATGACGATTAACAAAGTTGCCCAAACTTTCGCATCCCACTGTATATAGCAAGACTTCCTGTAACTGAAGTTTTCTACATTTTCTTTTACTAACCCATTTTTAGTCTATTATTCCGTTTTTCCTTTTTCATATTTTGGCGCTTTATTCTCTTTCTCTCCCTCTCTCTTCTCTGTAGATTTGGTTGGGAGTACTGGGGGTCTCGTGATATTGTGTGGGAACTACTGTCTGAATTCAAGGGTTGGTGCTGAGCAAGAGGTTTTTGATCAGTCACTGCAAAAAGGGCTTTGTGTGCTGTTCAGCTTGACTATATAGAATAATATAGGCAAAGGAAAGTGAGTTGATGAGCTTTTTTTTTTTAAGGAGACAAGGTGGTATATATCACCTAGGCATACCAATAGCTGTGTGAGTAACCCCTTTCCCCACAGGAGTACTGTGTGTTTCCTGTGCGCCCTTCGTCCCCACAGAGGTACTGTGTGTTCTCTGTGATGACCCCCTTTTCCAACAGCTGGTACTGTATGTTCTCTGTTGATCCTTCCCCCACGGGAGTACTGTGTGTTTCCTGTGCGTTTCTATCATAGTGGATAAGATGTTCAACGAGACAGTCGAAGCCATGAGAGACGTCTCCTCCGAACAGCAACAGTTAAAAACTCTTCTCCTCCAGGAGAAGATGGCTCTCGACTATCTTTTAGCAGAAAAGGGGGGTTTCTGTGAATTCATCGGGGAAGATTGCTGAACCTGGGTGGAAGATACTGGTGACAAGGTTCAGGCCCATCTAGATAGAGTTAAGGCGTTACAGGGGCAAGCACAAGTGATTTCAGATGAAGGTTGGAACCCCTTTAAAGGTCTGGTGGGCTTCGGTGATATGTTGTTTTCTATAGGATCGTGGCTTAAGGAAATAGGAGTGTATGTCCTGTTACTTCTGTGCTTTCTATTTCTTTCCTTTGTGGCGGTGAGAATGACCTGCTGCTTGATTAATCGAGTCGCGAGGAGCCATTCAGAGGACCAAGTTATGATCGCAGAGAACCATCGCCCGGAGCAATCGGATTCTTACTCCAGGAGTACCAACCCAAGAAAAACCACCGCATTTTAAGGAACCGTCATGGAGAATCACCCTTCCTTTTGAAGGCCTTTCTTTATTAGAGACTTTTCACTGTCACCACCCTTGCCGGACGTCACGGTCAAGCAACCGAAGAGGCTCAAGAATGATAGGCCAGGTTCTTCTTGAGAATGTCTCTGTGATGTTATTTTGGAGGAATTGCACACACATCGACGAACACTACACTAAGGATTTCCCGATAGTACTTCTGGCGGTCGTTTTTGGTTGTGAGAACGAGACAAAGGAGCAAACGGCGATATTATATACAGTACAGACCAAAAGTTTGGACACACCTTCTCATTCAAAGAGTTTTCTTTATTTTCATGAGTATGAAAATTGTAGATTCACACTGAAGGCATCAAAACTATGAATTAACACATCTGGAATTATATACATAACAAAAAAGTGTGAAACAACCAAAAATATGTCATATTCTAGGTTCTTCAAAGTAGCCACCTTTTGCTTTGATTACTGCTTTGCACACTCTTGGCATTCTCTTGATGAGCTTCAGGAGGTAGTCACCTGAAATGGTTTTCACTTCCCAGGTGTGCCCTGTCAGGTTTAATAAGTGGAATTTCTTGCCTTATAAATGGGGTTGGGACCATCAGTTGCGTTGTGGAGAAGTCAGGTGGATACACAGCTGATAGTCCTACTGAATAGACTGTTAGAATTTGTATTATGGCAAGAAAAAAGCAGCTAAGTAAAGAAAAACGAGTGGCCATCATTACTTTAAGAAATGAAGGTCAGTCAGTCTAAAAAATTGGGAAAACTTTGAAAGTGTCCCCAAGTGCAGTCACAAAAACCATCAAGTGATACAAAGAAACTGTCTCACATGCGGACCGCCCCAGGAAAGGAAGACTAAGAGTCACCTCTGCTGCGGAGGATAAGTTCATCCGAGTCACCAGCCTCAGAAATCGCAGGTTAACAGCAGCTCAGATTAGAGACCAGGTCAATGCCACACAGAGTTCGAGCAGCAGACACATCTCTAGAACAACTGTTAAGAGGAGACTGTGTGACTCAGGCCTTCATGGTAGAATATCTTCTAGGAAACCACTGCTAAGGACAGGCAACAAGCAGAAGAGACTTGTTTGGGCTAAAGAACACAAGGAATGGACATTAGACCAGTAGAAATCTGTGCTTTGGTCTGATGAGTCCAAATTTGAGATCTTTGGTTCCAACCACCGTGTCTTTGCGCGACGCAGAAAAGGTGAACGGATGGACTCTACATGCCTGGTTCCCATCGTGAGGCATGGAGGAGGAGGTGTGATGGTGTGGGGGTGCTTTGCTGGTGACACTGTTGGGGATTTATTCAAAATTGAAGGCATACTGAACCAGCATGGCTACCACAGCATCTTGCAGCGGCATGCTATTCCATCCAGTTTGCGTTTAGTTAGACCATCATTTATTTTTCAACAGGACAATGACCCCAAACACACCTCCAGGCTGTGTAAGGGCTATTTGACCATGAAGGAGAGTGATGGGGTGCTGCGCCAGATGACCTGGCCTCCACAGTCACAGGACCCGAACCCAATCGAGATGGTTTGGGGTGAGCTGACTGCAGAGTGAAGGCAAAAGGGCCAACAAGTGCTAAGCATCTCTGGGAACTCCTTCAAGACTGTTGGAAGACCATTTCAGGTTTGTTTCATTATTAAAACACAAAAAAACTAAACATATGTTGTAATCGCACTGACCCAGAGAATGAAGGGCACAGGTCAGTTGTGCCGCACAGGGAACGTCGTATGGACAAAACCTGTAAAACTGGAGGAATTGCTTTTTTGCTCCCCAATTCCACCCCACTTGGAATGTTTTTCCCGCTTCTGTCTACGTTGTATGCCATGTTAAATGGTGGAATTAGAAAGTACAACTTGTGTCGCAGAAGACAAGCGCTCATAGGGCTATGTAAATGGAAACATAAAAAAGTTATGGCTCTGAGAAGACAGGCAACAAAAATTAAAAACACACAAAACTCTGGTATCCAAGGGGTTAAGGCTCTGTCACAGAATGGAAAAGCTTATTCTAGTCAATGACAGCAAAGAGCGTAAAACCCCCTTTAATGCAGAAGGAACGAGAAGCTCCGGTAACAATGTGTCCCCTCACGTTCATACTAGCTTAATATCACTCCATTATACAACCCAGCGCTCAGGCGTCTCCCGGTAACGACCACTGCGCCCCCAGGGCCCGCCATGGCTTTCCACGTGAATCTTATGCAATGAGCAAGGCCGCGCCCTCAACCAATCAGCTAACGTGCCCTAGTGATGGACGTCCGCCGGGCCCTATCAGAAGAAGAATCGGGTATGAGAAATCCCCTGGAGACGTCCATCTTCCTGCCAACCAATGACTAGGCAGATGGGGCGGGCCTCTGCGGTAGAAGACCAATGAAAGGGTAACGTAGGCGGAGCTCGGCGCTGCGCTCACGTTGATCTCTGTGTGAAGCAGGGAGTCAATACTGTCAAAGGAGAAGAAGTGGGTAGTAGTGGGCTGTTAGCCGGGTCACTGAGCGGAAGTACCGGGACGGAGCCGGACGGACCGGAGGTGGGTCAGCAACTGGTACTTCTTAGGGTGGGTGTAGCCTGCTGCTAGTGGGGGCGTCCCATGCCGCACTGCTGTGGGTGGGCAGCCCCGGGGAATGCATTATTATACCTGATATCACTGCCATTCAGTATCCGACTGATCTCTGCTGGTATTATTATTATTACTGCTAACAGTTATCATTATTACAGTACCTGTTATTACTGTCATTCGTTATCTTACTATTCATTGCTGCCATTTATTCTTATTAACAGTCATCATTATTTAATATTTCTATTCCTTGCTATTATTTATTATTATTATTAGTATTACTACTACAGTTAACAGTCATCATTATTACTACACTTATTACTATTTATTACTCTTTTTATTACAGAGACCATTTATTATTAACAGTCATCATTATTTAATATTGCCCTTCCTTGCTATTACTGTTGTTATTATTATTATTACTGATAGTAAGTATTACTACTATGGTTACCAGTCATCATTATTACTACACTTATTGTTACAGAGACCATTATTGCTACCAATCATCACTACACTATTATTACAGCTCCATCTTTATTAGTATTTTTCTAAGTACTGCTCATTACTATTAGGCCTAGTTCACACGAACGTTTTTTTTGCGGGTGTACGGGCCGTTTTTTTGTGTTCCGTATACGGTCCGTATACGGAACCATTCATTTCAATGGTTCCGCAAAAAAAACTGAATGTGTTCCGTATGCCTTCCGTTTCCGTTTTTCCGTTTTACCGTTCCGTTGAAAGATAGAGCTTGTCCTATATTTGGCCGTAAATCACGGGTCGTGGCTCCATTCAAGTCAATGGATCCGCAAAAAAAACGGAACACATACGGAAATGCATCCGTATGTCTTCCGTTTCCGTTCCGTTTTTTCTGAACCATCTATTGAAAATGTTATGGCCAGCCCAATTTTTCCTATGTAATTACTGTAAACTGTACATGGCATACGGAAAAACGGAACGGAACAACGGAACGGAAACGGAAACACAACGGAACTCAAAAACGGAACAACGGATCCGTGAAAAACGGACCGCAAAAAACAATAAAAGCCATGCGGTCGTGTGAACTAGGCCTCAGGCTGAGTTCACACCAGCGTTCAGCCTTTCCGTTCTCCTGCTCAGTTATAGGAGCAGGAGGACGGTGCCCAATCCGTCCTTTCCGTTCTGCTCCTATAACGGAGCAGGAGAACGGAAAGGCTGAACGCTGGTGTGAACGAGGCCTTAGTCTGGTGTCCTGTATTTGAGGAGGTTCTCTGGGAATGATAACCTTTCAGCACTGGCCAGGCGCCTCGCTGAGGATTCCTATACTTCTCTCCATGTTCTCTATACTGAGGGTAGGCCATCACATAAAAAAGGCTGGACAACCCCTTTAAAGGGTTTGCCCAGCATTTTGGACATTTTTAACTTTTACTAGCCGCTTGCTCTACTCTATTAAAAAATAAAAACCATATCTGTTCCGCACCGTTATGGCTCCCTGGCTCTGTTCAGTGGTCTTCTGGTCCCCGGCCTGTAAACTTCAAATGGACAAGGTCACGTGCACTTCTGCAGCCAGTGATGTGCTGCTTGGGGACACGTCCCTGCTGTGGCGGGTCATTGGCTGCAGCGGCACACGTGGCAACATCCATCCGGAATACTTCTGCACGGACCTGGGGAGAAGAGGTGCATGGTTTATTTTTTATTTTTTCAAAAGGTGGAGTATGCAGCTAGCAAACGTTTAAAGTGTCCAGAAAGCTGGACACCCCCTTTAAAGAGCCTTTTTGAATACAGCAGAATGTTGCTATTATGACGAGGTATGTCCAGTGGCCATGCTTCCTAGAATACTCTTTGATAAAATTAACGGTTTGTATTGGAGTATAAAAGCATTAACTAGTTTAGACCAGAGCAGTGCCACTCTTTCCCTCAGGCTGTGGTTGGTACTGCAGCTCCGTTCAGACATCTAGCCTTAGGAAAAGCTATCAGTGTTTGATCAGTATGTCTGGCCCCCATGGACCACCGCTCATCAGCAGAATGACTGGTCACTGTAAACAGTAAGGGTGCTGTAGCACTCCATTCTGCTGACTGGTGGGGGTTCAGTAGGTTGGACCTCCACTGCGCATGGAGCGTATACGCAGTAAAGAAAGATGTGCGATGTCGTCTTCATCAGCTCAGTACAATTGTGTATATGGGATAATACCGTAATATGCGTTTCTTTAATAAGTGCGAGTCTTTTGTAGACACTGACCCTGGGTTCACACCTGAGCATTCTACAGCACGTTCCTACGCGCTGTAAAACTCTCAACAAGGAGAAACCAATGCTTCCCTATGGGAATAGTTCTCACCTGGGCGTTTTACAGCGTGTACGATCGCGCTGTAAAACGCCCGACGCTCAAAAAAGTTCTTGAGCTTCTTTGGGGCGTTTTGTCGCGCGTTCCCGTACATAGACTTTCGAGAACGCGCGACAATGGGCGTTCGCTTGTCTCTGTATGCGCGATTGTAAACGCCGGTACAATCGCGCATACAGAGCGCTCCATCGTGAACGCTCAGGTGTGAACCCAGCGTAAAAGCCACTTTCAGACTGACAATAAGAAACTTGTCTGTGTTCTGGTCATTGAGCATGGACGAGTTCTTAAAGGGGCTGTCCAGTTTCTGATATTGATAATCAGTATCAGGGCTCAGTGACCGTAAACGGTCCGCAATTTACGGGCACTGGCCGTGTGCTCTCCGTGATGTGGACCCATTGACTCGAATGGATCTGCAATCCGCAAGATACAACCAAAGATAAGACGTCACCTATCTTTTACAGAGTGGGGGGACGGATTGGAAGCACTAAGGAGCGTTTTCGTGGGCCTTTGGGTCCGTGCTTCCGCAACGGAAGAAGATGGAACGTGTCCTATGTTTCGCTGTATCTTGTGGATCGCGGACCCGTTTAAGTCAATGGGTTTGCAAACAGAGTGCACATGGCCAGTGCCCGTGTATTGCGGAGAGCTATTTGTAGTTACGCTCTGTCCCCTTCAAGTGAATGGGGCGAAGGATCTGTAACACTGCTCGCAGCTGCAAGCTGGATGGCGAGCATTGTTGCATTCTCTTCAAACAGGTGATCGCGGGGGTGCTGGGAAGTCGGACCCCCGCGATCTGACATTAAGGATAGGTCATCAGTAAAGAAAACCGGACGACCCCTTTAAATGGACTTCATATGTGTGGTCTTTTCTCACAGACCCATTGACACGAGTGATGAGTCATGTGGGAATATCTGAGCAGAATGACTCGTGCCGGGATTCTCTGCAGAAGATCTCTCGTGTGCATATACCCGTTTAGTTAAGCGTTCCGTCTGGGAGCTGTCTGTTTGAAACTCGGATGGCAGCCGGCAGAGCGTGGCTGTGTACTGTCGCCTGCTTTCCGCTATTCCTTTAATTGCTCCAGCTTGTAAGATACGCAGGCAGTAGTACTTGCATCTCCCCTTCTCCCCAGGTAGCTTACAGTCGTATTGTCTTCCCTTAGGCCTCATGCACATGGCCGTTGTGTGGCTGTTCCGTGCATTGGGGACCGTAATTTGCGGTCCCCAATGCACGAGCAACATCTGTGCGGCCGCCGGTACGGATCGAGACCCATTCAACTTCAATGGGTCCGTGATCTGTCCGCACCGTAAAAAAATAGAACAAGTTCTATTTTTTTTTTTGTGGTGTGGAGGCTCGGACAGAAACACCACGGAAGCACTCCGTTCCACACCGCAGCTCCGGATTGAGGACCCATTTAAATGAATGGGTCCGCATCCGTGATGCGGGGAGCACGTGGCTGGTGCCCGCATATTGCGGACCCGCTGTTTGGGGGCCGCAATACAGCTGGGCAACGTCCGTGTGCATGTGGCCTATAGCACCAAGTGGTATGGCTGCTGGTAAAGCGAGCTGTAGCCACTACTTATCCCTGGTGTCCATTATCACATAGCGTTCAGAGACGGTGTATACCAGCAGATAGTGCCGCTACTGGGGAAAGAGGGCAGTCACTACAGTTGTGATAATGAGCGGCATAATGTAATAGGTGTTGATAATGATAATTGGGCTGCAGATTGTAGTTCATGTGCTAGTCATTATTCTGAAGTATCAGTGCCTGTACAGCGCCGCAGGTCCATAGTACACAATTGGCCTTCCTGTAATGCATCCACTGGAGGTAAATACATGCCCACATAGGGCAGAAGTGCCGCACAGGTGCAGGAGTGCACGTACACCACTCCAAATGGAAATTCTGGTATTTACTGAAGATGGTGATGTTAAAGGGTCACTGAGCTTTAAGAAACATTTTGATCTGATCGGCGGGGGTCTGAGTGCTGGAATGTAGGACACACAAGTGTTTTCTGGTTGTATATCACTAGGATATGTTCTCCTTTTGGCAGGGATCCAATCGTGAGGATGAAGCGGATGCAGCACAATTTTCCCCTTGCATTACATTGCCCTGGTCACCCACTGTTCAGGGCAGTGACGCACACACCCATTCAAGGGATTCATACTTACCTGCATTCGACCTCCTTTGGTTTGCTGCTCTTGAGTTCCTTGATTGTCATCATCTGGAGTGGACAGCAGTCAGGTGTGCTGCATGAGGGACATGTCACCGCTGTGGCCAGTAACTGAAGTGCCACTCGTGAGCCCCATTCACTCCTGAAGCTGACGGGCATTGAACTGGAGCACAGTGAACTGAAAGAGGTGGGTAGCAGGTCTGACAGAGAGGATGGGCGGGGGGGGGGGGGGAGAGAGTTGGTGAAAATTGTTTTAAAGCTGGACAACCCCTTTAAGCTTTATTTTCACCAGTAGAAAGATCAGGATTACAGGACACCATACACATTAGGCAGCTGCCCAATGCCTACAATAACAGAATATACTGAAAGGAGCCCACCATGGCTGATTTTCTGAGACTGGATGGCGGCTTGGCTCTGCCCGGTGCCCACTTGCATAGAATTTGGCATTGGTCTTTTATTTTCCCTTTTACTGGCGCTGTTTGTTGTGCTTTATTGGTGATTGGCTTTGCATGCCGCCGATGACGAGGATAATTAGGATAATTATATTTGACTCGTTGTTCTTGTTATCTCTGCCTAATTGATTTTTAATGGCAGTATTACACCGCGGCCATCGACCATGGGAATGTGAAGCTGTTCACACTGCAGTACTGCTGTTATTTCTTATCGTGTGCGCCCTGTAATAGGGATGTGAGCTGCCCCAGTTCTACTGTCTCGGGCCCGTATGCGTCTGATGACATCACCGTAAATTTGCATAGTGTAATAGGGTCTAATGTACACTTTACCGCTGGTGGTAATATGACGGGTAAAGATGAGCAATGTTAAATTCTGTGTTCCGTCCGAGAGACACAAACAAGTTTTTAAACAGACTGGACTTGCATGGTGTCCGTGTGCTGTCCGTTTTTCTTGTAGAACCATTCTCTTCAGCTGGATGGTGTGGAAACACACCCATAGACCTTGTCAGTGTTCAGTCCGGGTGCTCTATATTCTACACCACCCAAATGTGAACATCGTTCATCTGAATGAGCCCCTGCTTTTTACCACAGAAGATGATGGTGCAATATAGAGATGATTAAATCAATTAGTCTCATCGACAAGAGTTCTTCACCCTCAAGGGGCTGTACCCGCTGCTGAAGAGGCTCCTCATACTTTTTGATTGACAGGGGCAGCGCCTCTTTCTGGAAGTGTAGCGGTGCACCCACAGTCACTGCTTGAGAAGCAGGGACACACTGTGCTTGCGCAGCAACTCGGAGCAGGTGTGCGATTGTAAGGGCTGGCCGAGATATCTGCTAGTCTCTAGCATTCTATAAACAAATTAGATATTTTATGGCTGGCATAATTGACTAATCAGCTCTGAACTTATCTATTTTTTTGTACTATAAGATGCATATTTCCCCCAAAATGGGAGAAAAGTGGCAATGCGTCTTTTAGTCTGAATGCTAATGACTGCTTCCATTATGGAAGCAGCAACGTCCATTATGGATATGCCGCGATGTCCGGAGCAAGTGAGATAAGCATAATAATAATATTAATAATATAATTCTTTATATTCTTTATAATTCTTTATATAAAACATCTGATCTGGGACCTGACCTTGAGGGGGGGGGGGGGGGGGGTAGAGGGTGCTTACTGAGGCTGTAGGGGTTTGATCAGAGGCTGATATGGTCTGATGCGGGTTGATCTGAGGCTGAGGCGGGCTGTAGGGGGGGGGGGTCTGATCTTATCTAAGCCTGATGGGTTTGATTGGGGGTCTGCTCTGTGTCTTATTGGGGCTGTGGGGTCCCATTTGAGGGTGATTGGTGCTGGGTGGTCCGATCTGAGTCTGATGGGCTGATCTAAGGCTAATGGAGGCTAGGGGGTTCTGATCTGAGGCTGATGGTTCATGGGGGTCTGCTCCGAGGTCCTCCAAATCCTAGGTGTGTGTGTGTGTGTGTGTGTGTGTGTTTTAGTCTAGTGCGTCTTGTAGTCTGAAAAAGAATACGGTAATAATTTTCAATGTAATCCTCCTTGGCTTCAGCACACATTCTATTTCACCTCCGTGATTGGATGCCCTCAGAACCTCTTTGACTGCATTATCATCTGGAAATCCTTGCCCACAGAGAAATGTCTTCAGGTTCTGAAAGAGAAAGTAATAAATGGGATCCAGGTCTAGACTGTAGGGTGGATGGTTAAAGAGGACCTTTCATGCGTCCTGACATTAAAAACCATGTATCAGGATACGTAGGGCATAGTGCTGGGATCTAACTGCACTTACTATTTTTCCTGGGCGCCTCTCCGTTCGCCCGCTGTGGCCCCCCGTTGTATTCTCCTGCCTGGTATGCTAATTAATAGCCCCGGAGCAATGAGGAGGAGACTGAGTCTTTCTCCGTGGGCGTCTCCTTCTCCCCTGGCTGTAGCGCTGTCCAATCGCAGCGGAGAGCGTCACAGCCAGGTAGAATTATATTTTTTTTTCCTCTGGCTGTGACTCTCTCCGCTGCGATTGGACATCGCTACAGCCAGGGGAGAAGGAGACGCCAACGGAGAAAGACTCAGTCTCCTCCTCATTGCTCCGATGCTATTAGCATACCAGGCGGAAGAATACAACGGGGGCCGGAGCGGCGCCCAGGAAAAATAGTAAGTGCAGTTAGATCCCTGCACTATCCCCTACGTATCCTGATACATAGTGTATAATGTCTGGACCCATGAAAGGTCCTCTTTAAACTCCATAAAGCTGCATTCCCTGATAGCAACTTGTGATTGGCAAGACTTGTGAGCTGGCGAATTGTCATGAAGCAGCAACACACCTGCCGACAACTTCCCATGGCGTTTCTCTTTGATAACTTCATTGTTGAAGCCCTAGATGTCTCCAGTAATTGTTGTCTTGTGTGGCATAAATTCTAGTAATAAAACCCTTCTGTATCCCCAAAAAATTGTTGCCATGATCTTTCCAGCTGACTGCTGCACACAAGATTTCTTAGAACTTGGTAACCCATTTTGCTTCCATTTCATGGACTATTGTTTGGTCTCAGGACCATGGTGGTGGACCGATGTTTCGTCACGTTTTAATAATTTAACAATAGAAGTCTCCTGGATTTTCTCTAAGCATTTCTAAATTGCTGGCAACAAATGTAAAATTTTTTTTGCTTAGGCGTCAACATTCGTGGCACCCACCGGGAACTGACCTTGGACATCATCGAATGATACTGGAAACTGTGCAAACTGAAATGCCGAAATTCACGAGCTATAAGGCCTCATGCACACGACAGTATTTTTTCACTGTCCGCAAAACGGGGTTCCGTTGGTCCGTGATCCGTGACCATTTTTTCGTCCGTGGGTCTTCCTTGTTTTTTGGAGGATCCACGGACATGAAAAATGAAAAAAAAATCTAAGTCAAGTTTGCCATTGAAATGATAGGAAAAAACGGACACGGATCACGGACACGGATGACAATCTTGTGTGCATCCGTGATTTTCACGGACCCATTGACTTGAATGGGTCCGTGAACCGTTGGCCGTGAAAAAAATAGGACAGGTCATATTTTTTTCACGGCCAGGAAAAACGGATCACGGATGCGGCTGCCAAACGGTGCAGTTTCCGATTTTTCCACGGACCCATTGAAAGTCAATGGGTCCGCAAAAAAAAACGGAAAACGGCACAACGGCCACGGATACACACAACGGTCGTGTGCATGAGGCCTAACACTGACTTTGACCCAATTGCAGGTCACGATGGGGATGATCCTCCCTAGCATCACGGGTGACGCTATGGAGACTCGTTCCTGTTATGGCCTACTATTGGCTGACCCTGGATCTTTTCATCTGCGTGGCGGCCGTGCCGGTATGAGAAGCAACGTTGGTGCTGGGGACAAAGATAAGTACAAACTCTGCGAGGCGCCCGGGCATATGGGGGGCGGGGATAGAATAGAACTTGGATAACCCCTTTAAGATTACCTGCACTGAAGGACCGGCTGTCTCTGAAATTTCTGTGAATTTCTGAATGGAACGAAAAAAGCCAAGTGTACACGACATTTGTCTCATACACTATGCAGGTATTGTATCACGATGTGATGTTTCCGCCAATAATCCGCAACATGTGCTGGTCGCCTTAGGGTGCACCCACAAGAGCTTCAAACAAATCTCATCCGCCCTCTTTGTAAAAGATCTGTACAGAAATTGACAGGCTGTGCTGATTTCAAATTTGCACTTGCACGCTTGTAACACGTAGATTTTTGCCATGGATACACAGAAAAATCTATGACAGATTTTTCTGCAGCAAATTACTCCCTGTGTAGATGCACCCTATGATTTTATATTTTTTATAATTGGCCCTTTTTATAATGTTTTTTCACATTATTTGTTGTGCACAATTATCTGCTTAGATCACAAGAAGTATACAGTCAGGTCCATAAATATTGGGACATCGACACAATTCTAACATGTATGGCTCTATACACCACCACAATGGATTTGAAATGAAATGAACAAGATGTGCTTTAACTGCAGACTGTCAGCTTTAATTTGAGGGTATTTACATCTAAATCAGGTGAACGGTGCAGGAATTACAACAGTTTGCATATGTGCCTCCCACTTGTTAAGGGACCAAAAGTAATGGGACAGAATAATAATCATAAATCAAACTTTCACTTTTTAATACTTGGTTGCAAATTCTTTTCAGTGAATTACAGCCTGAAGTCTGGAACGCATAGACATCACCAGACGCTGGGTTTTATCCCTGGTGTTGCTCTGCCAGGCCTCTACTGCAACTGTCTTCAGTTCCTGCTTGTTCTTGGGGCATTTTCCCTTACGCTGGGTTCAGACCTGAGCGTTCCGAAAGGAGCGCTCTGTATGCGCGCTTGTATGGGCGTTTACAAGCGTGCATACAGAGACAGGCGTGCACACATTGTCGCGCGTTCCCGAAAGTCTATTGTACGGGAACGCGCGACAAACGCTCAAAAAAAGGGTCAGGTACTTGTTTGAGCGTCGGGCGTTTTACAGCGCGATCGTACGCGCTGTAAAACGCCCAGGTGAGAACCATGCTGATAGGGAAGCATTGGTTTCTCCTTGTTGTGCGTTTTACAGCGCGTAGGAACGCGCTGTAAAACGCTCAAGTGTGAACCCAGGGTTAAGTTTTGTCTTCAGCAAGTGAAATGCATGCTCAATCGGATTCAGGTCAGGTGATTGACTTGGCCATTGCATAACATTCCCCTTCTTTCCCTTAAAAAACTCTTTGGTTGCTTTTGCAGTATGCTTTGGGTCATTGTCAATCTGCACTGTGAAGTGCCGTCCAATGAGTACTGAAGCATTTGGCTAAATAGGAACAGATAATATTGCCCGAAACACTTCAGAATTCATCCTGCTGCTTTTGTCAGCAGTCACATCATCAATAAATACAAGAGAACCAGTTCCATTGGCAGCCATACATGCCCACGCCATGACACTACCACCACCCTGCTTCACTGATGAGGTGGTATGCTTAGGATCATAAGCCGTTCCTTTCCTTCTCCATGCTCTTCTCTTCGCATCACTATGGTACAAGTTGATCTTGGTCTCATCTGTCCATAGGATGTTGTTCCAGAACTGTGAAGGCTTTTTTTAGATGTCGTTTGGCAAACTTTAATCTGGCCTTCCTGTTTTTGAGGCTCAACAATGATTAGAATCCTCTGTATTCACTCTGGTGAAGTCTTCTCTTTGACTTTGACACGCATACACCTACGTCCTGGAGAGTGCTCTTGATCTGGCCAACTGTTGT
This sequence comes from Bufo gargarizans, assembly GCF_014858855.1. Classification (NCBI taxonomy): domain Eukaryota; kingdom Metazoa; phylum Chordata; class Amphibia; order Anura; family Bufonidae; genus Bufo; species Bufo gargarizans. The sequence goes on from NC_058083.1 coordinate 102,245,674, forward strand.
GAAGGGTGTTTTCTTCACCAGGGAAATAATTCTTCAGTCATCCACCACAGTTGTTTTCCGCGGTCTTCCGGGTCTTTTGGTGTTGCTGAGCTCACCTACGGTTCTGTTAATTCACGGAGGGACAGATGATATCAAGTTCACATCACTTTTTATTTAGGGTCCGATTTCAGGAAGTTTACATTACATGCTTTTTAGTGGAACCCAGGATTTTGAGTATAGCAGTAACAAATCACAAAACAAAAGCCTTCCCGTCTGGGACTAACTAATAACACAAAGAGTTTGACATTCACACAGCATGTAGTCTGTTCCCTGGTCCTCAGTATTCACAGCACTGTGTGCTGTCCTTGCAGGCTTCCGCCTAAGTGAGCCACAGCACTCTGTATATAGTAATCTAACGAGGTTAACTACCTTAAGGTGTTTCAGAGCATAACAACAAACTGGCCTGGAAGGAAGGGAACGGTTGCTCCCTCTACCAACCTTAACATCCGTTCCGCATAATCCAGGTCCCACGTATTCCAAAAATAATCCTGCCTAAACAACTAAGTTTGTTCAGGCCACAGCACTCCCTGGATTACACTTACTTCACCCAGGTGAGAAATCTGGGTGAAATATACCTTCCTTCCACCAGTATTCCACCTGCATGACCACACAAGGTAACACGAAATGGCTGTTTTGGCACTTTTTTTGTTGTTGTTTACAACATTCATCTGACAGGTTAGATCATGTGGTATTTTTATAGAGCATGTTTTCACGGACGCGGCGATACCTAATATGTATACAATTTTTTTTATTTTTCTAAGTTTTACACAATGATTTAATTTTTGAAACAAAAAAAATCATGTTTTAGTGTCTCCATAGTCTGAGAGCCATAGTTTTTTCAGTTTTTGGGCGATTATCTTAGGTAGGGTCTTATTTTTTTGACTGATTTATTGGCACTATTTTGGGGTGCATATGACTTTTTGATCGCTTGCTATTACACTTTTTGTGATGTAAGGTGACAAAAAATGGTTTATTTAGCACAGTTTTTATTTTTTACGGTGTTCACCTAAAGGGTTAGGTCATGTGATATTTTTATATTTTATTTATGTAAGTTTAACACAATAACAGCTTTTTTAAAACAAAACAAATTATATTTTAGTGTCTCCATATTCTGAGCCATATTTTATTTTTATTTTTTGGGCGATTGTCTCAGGTAGGGGCTCATTTTTTGCAGGATGAGGTGACTGTTAGATTGGTACTATTTTGGTGAGCGTACGCCTTTTTGATCGCTTGCTGTTGTACTTTTTGTGATGTAGGGTGACAAAAAAGGTTTATTTAGCACATTTTTTTTTTTTTTTTTTACGGTGTTCATCTGAGGGGTTAGGTCATGTGATATGTTTATAGAGCTGGTCAATACGGACACGACGATACCTAATATGTCTATATGTCTTTTCCCTATTATTTACAATTTTTTTTTTACTTTATTTTTGGAAAAGGACGCTTTTTTTTATTTTTTATACTTTAAATTTTTTCTATTTATTATTTGGGACTTCAACATTACAGGGTCTGATCCCTGTTTCAATGCAGCACGATACATCTGTATTGAACTGTTAGTGTCTTACACTGTAAGACGCTAACAGTTGCCTAAGAGACCCAGCCTGGGGGCTGGGCCTCTTAGACCTCCGTACATGCCAGGCCCCAAGCCTTGAAATGGCTTGGGGCTGCCCTGGAAACCATTGAGTCACCGCCACAGCAGCGCGGGGACTGATGGATGAGGTAAGGGAGCGCAAACCTCCCATATGCCGCGGTCGGCGCTGACCACGGCATATGAGGGGTTAATCCACCGACATCGGCATCATCACCGATGCTGGTGGATGCAGCAGGGATCGCGGCACCGCACGTGGGGGGGGGAAAGGACCGCAGGACGAGAATGCTCGTCTTCTAGCGCTAAGTGCAGTTAAAGCACCTCTTGTTCGTTTCATTTCAAATCCATTGTGGTGGTGTATAGAGCCAAAAATGTTAGAGTTGTGTCGATGTCCCAATATTTATGGACCTGACTGTATCTGTAGGTGAATTTTCCCAGGGTTGTATGCTGGAGGGATAGGCTTCTTGGGAATCATCTGCTATAAGTTGGAGTTGTTGCTCCTGATGTCTTTGTATTTATCCCTCTTGTACTCTTCTCTCCTTTTAATTGGTGTGTGGGAAAAACACAGGAAGATATTGCATTCTTGAATGGGGGTAGGAAGCGGAGTGCTCCTTTTACACTTTCTTGACGACCTGACCTATTTTAGTTTGCAGGTAATACACGTGGCTTCAGGTTTCTGAGACGCTGTGTGCTAAGCAGGGCATCAGAGAAGACCTTTCACCACTTGTCTGCGTGTTACAAGCAGGAGTTCTCGGGTGTTTTGATCCCTGACGTCACTCTGCCCAGGGACCCCCACTCTTCTTCTATGGGTTTGATAGTATACTGATGGTTTTCTGTCTTTTTGTGGTCCAGCTATTACCTCCACAAAGGGCTAACAGAGTGTCTCTTGTTTTCTCCCTGAATCTTACCAGAAACTAGGCATGGTGTAATAAAATGCACAAAAATATCGTAAGATACCCATAAACGGTTAAACTAGGAGGCAAGGCCAGTCTTTCAGCTCCTCAATGCCAACCATTATTGAACCGTCGCTGTCATTGGGACCGAGAGTGACTCATAACAATCGCTCCTCCCAAATGTCCCTTTCAGCTGAATGCCGAGCACAGTATGCAAGCCGACCCAAGCTCTGGAGGCAGCCATATTAGGCGTCTGACGGCACGCTTGTTTTTCTGTTTTAGTCATACAGAAACCTTCAAGGGCAATTTCACAGGTTGCCGGTTTTGTGCAGAATCTGCACAAAATTACAGCACAGTGCTGGTCACACTGTACATTCTGTGTATTTTATTTTTTTTATGTTTAAAGGGGTCGTCTCACTTCCCCAAGTGGCATTCATCATGTAGAGAAAGTTAATTCAAGGCACTTACTAATGTATTGTGATTGTCCATATTGCCTCCTTTGCTGGCTCGATTAATTTTTCCATCACATTGTACACTGTTTATTTCCATGGTTACGACCACCCTGCAATCCAGCAGCGGTGGTCATACTTTCACACTATAGGAAAAAGTGCCGGCCTCTCTGTTGGTCTGGACGGTGGGAGCGCACACGGGCTAGTGCTTTTTCCTATACTTTGTAAGCACGGCCACTGCTGATGGATTGCAGGGTGGTTGTAACCATGGAAACTCAAAGTGTATAATGTTATAAAAAAATGAATCAAACCAAGCAAAATGAATCAAAGGAAGCAATATGGATAATAACAATACATTAGTAAGTGTCTTGTGTTCACTTTCTCTACATGACAAATGCCATTTTCTGAAGCGAGAACGACCCTTTTTAAGATTCCATTATGACATCTGCAGCTGATTAATTTTTGGATTATGTGCAGATTTGCCACTGATAGCATCGCTAGGATATGCCATCAATGCCAGATAGGTACAAATCCCACCTCTGGGACTCGCTTCTGAGAAACAGAATGGGGTCTCCAAAGTGAAGGAGAGAGCACTGTGCATGTGTGGCACGCCCTCCATTCATTGCGAAGGGAGACCTGAAATAAGCCCTGCAAGTATTTTCAGAATAACTCTCGTAGAGGTGAACCGAGGGTGGCTGCTCTCTGTTCACTTGGTGGGACCTGCCCCAATCCTAGGGATATGCTGTCAAAGAATACTATACCTAGAAGGAGAAATGAATTTATTCTGCCACTTTTATCCGTAGAAGGGATCTTTCACATGAGCGATTCGAATCCGAATTTCCATCCGAATGTGATTGATTTTGTGAATGAACAACATCCAGACTGAATCCATTGATAGCAGTGGGTTTATGCCTTTTCAGTGACCATCTTTGCGTTTAGCAAAAATCCCTGAATTCTCTCTCTTTAAGTAATATATAAATATAAACATTTTTCACTCCGCATTGGTCCTATAGAAATGAATGGGGCTGCATGAAAAACTGAAGGCATGTGGATGCAATGGCGGATTTTGATCAAAGCTGGTGTGAAGGAAAACTGGCTTAGTTCTCCATAGGGACCAGTCAGATTCCACCCTTCACTTTTCACAGCTCCTTTAAATTAAATTAAATTAAATAAAATTAAAGGTGGAATCTGGTTGCAAAGAGGAATGAAAGTTTTATGGTGTCCTAACTAAGGGCAACATAAATAAGTGACTGATTCTCTTAGCAAAATGCTGGGTCACTTTCTTTAATTGACCCAGTCAATCTGCCAACATCTTGTATTGAAAAGCTCCAGCTGATAATGATGAGTCATGAATATTTATGAGCTCCTGACTCTCCCCGCCTACTTGCTGCTGATTGACTGACAGTTATTTTCCATATGAACCAGCAGCAGGTGGGCAGGGGAGTGGCTATAGCTCTGAACTAAATATATGCTGGACTCAATAACATCACGCTGGACTCAAATCGGCTCATTAGCATGCGGCATCTCTGTGTGTATATTATGAGATAACATCTGTCACACCAGTAAGTGAATACATCTAAGGTACTTTTTAGTAGTTAATGATTGTATATAATTAGTTAGATTATAATCAAATATCCACATGACAGGTTCCCTTTAAGCCAATTCTACTTTACAGCAGTTTAAGAAATCTCCCTCTTAAGGTTGTATTACACAGCTTGATTCTGCAGGCGATTGTCGGGAGGGAAGCGTCCCTTCCCGGTAATTGCTCGCTTGCTAGCGAAGAAGACCACTGCTATTACTCCACAGCATTGTGATTAGACAGCACAATATGCCGGCAAATCGCAATGTTTCAGAACGCCAAAAGATCTTGATTGCCATTGAATGAGCTCGTTCATCGGGTAATTGGCGTCAGATACCAGATGATTGTTAACGAGCGTTACTACGAATGCTCATTAGCATCTGCTAATCTGCTGCTGTTTTCACACCTAAACTCCTGAATATTTCTGGATTATCAGGTCCGAAGATTTACCAGAGTTGGACTTGTAGCTATCACCCTGGAGATGTTCCATGTTGGGTGCGTTCTCACTACAGAGGAAATGTTCCAGGTCCCTAGGCAAGGGGCGGGAACTTTAGGCATGGTCACTGTGATTTTCTGGAACATTTACTGCTGTTTTCACAAATGCGCTCACTCGGACAAAACCCGGAGTTAGTACTAGGGCTCGAGGGTGAAAAAGTCTGGGTAAAGGCTGGGACGGATACTGCGGATGTTTGCATTTACACATACAGCTCCTCCGGGTAAACTCCAGAAAATGTCTGGATTCCACTGTAAGGCCTCATGCACACGACCGTTGTTTTGATCCGCATCCTAGCCGCAGTTTTTGCGGCTTGGATGCAGACCCATTCACTTCAGTGGGGTCACAAAAGATGCGGACAGCACTCTGTGTGCTGTCCGCATCCGTTGCTCTGTTCCGTGGTCTGCAAAAAAAAATAACCTATCCTATTCTTGTCCGTTTTGCGGACAAGAATAGGCAGTTATATCAATGGCTGTCCATGTCGTTCCGCAAATTGCGAAACGCACACGGACGCCATCCGTGTTTTGCGGATTCGCAATTTGCGGACCGCAAAACACACAACGGTCGTGTGTTTGAGGCCTACGTGTGAATGGGGATTGCCAGTGAGATACATGCTTTAGCGTTTGATAAAGGATTGTGAGCCAAAACCTGGAGTGGAGCCTCCACAGAGATAAGGTATAATGGAGAGATTTGGACATGTCCTGGGTTTTTGACCAGCACCTGGTTTTGCCTCACAATCGCTGATGGAAATCACTGACTGGACACTCTGCCCAATGCCTTATTCACACAATCAGTGTTTGATCAGTGATTTTCAGCCAAAACCAGGCTTTAAACAGAGAACAGGTCCAAATCTTTCCCTTATACCTTATCTCTGTGGAGGCTCCAGTCCTGGTTTTGGCTCACAATCACGACGTGTGAATACATTGCCTGATGGGTCACCCATAAATCACATGTACACTGATCAGGCATGACTTTCCAGCCACGTTTATAATATTGTGCATGTTGTCCATTGTAGGCGCTTTCGGTGATGAACAGGGGTCCCCATGGACTGGTCTGTGGCTACACAACCCCATACACAGCAAGCTGTGATGTCCTGTGTGCTCTGACACATTTCTACCGTAACTTTAGCAAATGTGTGCAACAGTAGCTCCTCTAAGCACATTAAAGGGGTTTTCCCATCTCGGACAATGGGGACATATCGCTAGGATATGCCCCCATTGTCTGATAGGTTTGGGTCCCATCGCTGGGACCCGCACCTACAATGAGAATGGAGCTGGAAAATGAACGGAGGGCGCACTGTGCATGCACTGCCGCTCTCCATTCATTTCTATGGGGCCACCGGAAATAGCAGAGCGCTGGCTCGGCTATTGCCATCTGCCCCATAGAAATGAATGGGAGCATGGGCTGCGCATGCGCCGTGCGCTCCCATTCACGTCTATGGAAGCAGCGCTTGGTGGTAGACTGATCCTGGGAAATCCGGGATCATCCAGCCACAGCGCTCCTTGCTTCGTTCTCGTTGTGGGACCCACACCTATCAGACAATGGGGGCATATCCTAGCGATATGCCGCCATTATCTCAGATGGGAATACCCCTTTAAGGAACCTTGGGTGCTGGTCCTCTGGTTGTCCTTCTTTGAACCACATTTGGTAGGTACTAACCACTACATACTGGGAGCACCCAACAAGACCTGCCAGAACTGATCTTTAGCTGCCTGATATTTCCTACCCCATTGACGGGCGCCATAGCCACGATAATCAGTGTTAACCTCTTTCCCTTGCCAGTGGTTTTAATGTTATGGCTGATCAGTGTAAATCTATTTTATGACCAGAAATGTAGTCTCCCGTATGACACAGGCATTTAGTTGAACTATTTGACAGCAATTTAATTATCTGAGAAGTTCCTGAAATTCCTGACTGTACACAGGCCCGGTGCTGCAGGGGTTAACGGGAACTTGGGGCTGCTGAGAATTTGGCTTGCTGCTTCCCTGCGGAGAGAGAATTTGTGATTATAAGGGATCTGGCGTTGGTGTGCTTCAGTCACATGGGTGCATAGCCTAGATAGGAGCGGGTTTATATAACATGTTTGCGAGGGAGGTGGCGGGGTGAGGTGACTTCTGTGCTTCTCCTTAGCGCTGAGCGATGGCAGGACTCAGATGTAGGTTGTTGCTCCTGCTTACACAACAGCTGTTAGATTCAGGGTCATCTGCAGCCACGAGCTTGGAGACAGGGTGTTCGGTGGTTCTCATTTTCTGGAATTCAGCAGTGTAAGAAGCTGGCTTTTATCGCAGACACTGGGGGTATTTGTGGAACTCTGACCTGCTTTACACATTGTAGAAATCCACTTTACTTCTTAGAACCTGGGCTTTGTGCACACGACCGTATTTTTTCATCTGTGTGCTATACATGCTTTTCTGGAGATGGTACCCTGACCCATTCAATTGTTTACAGACATGTTTATCGATGCGGCCATTACGCAAATTATATAGCGGGTCCTTATCTGGTCTGTATTGGGGATGAAAATAGCAATTTCTCTTGATGGGAGTGAGAAAAATGCAGAATGCACATGGAAGGTATATTTTGCGGATACGTTGTTTGCCAATCAAAACATGGACATGAAGGTGTGCATGAAACCTTATTGCCAGATGTACGATATAGAACATTGCAGTGGTCGGGAAAGATTGTTTCAGGCATGTTATAGTATTATTGTTAAAGCGCTGTATATATGAAAAGGAGTGAACATATATAATACAGACAGTTACACTAAGCGTGAACAAGACGAGTTACAAACTGGTACAGAAGGAGAGAGGGCCCTGCGCATGAGGGGTTACAGTCTACATGTTGTATATATAGGTGATGTGGCTTTTAATGTTTCATAGTGGTGCAAGACTATGTTCGCACTTGGTGGTTTTAAGACCCCCCTTTAAATTTCGTCATTTAAAAATCAGCAAAAATTCTAACACTGGAGTGGGGGACGGACAAGGGAGGACACATCAGAAAAGACATGGGTGACGAGGTGGAGGAGAGAGATGCATTGTCTTTGCAGATAGCACGCTGATCTATTCATTTTTATACAGACAAGGTGGAGGGGTTGATCTTGGGTGACGAGGTGGAGGGGGCGTGATGGTGGGCGACGAGGGGGAGAGGGCGTGATGGTGGGCGACGAGGTGGAGGGGGCGTGATGGTGGGCGACGAGGGGGAGAGGGCGTGATGGTGGGCGACGAGGGGGAGGGGGCGTGATGGTGGGCGACGAGGGGGAGGGGGCGTGATGGTGGGCGACGAGGTGGAGGGGGCGTCATGGTGGGCGACGAGGTGGAGGGGGCGTCATGGTGGGCGACGAGGTGGAGGGGGCGTCATGGTGGGCGACGAGGTGGAGGGGGCGTGATGGTGGGCGACGAGGTGGAGGGGGCGTGATGGTGGGCGACGAGGTGGAGGGGGCGTCATGGTGGGCGACGAGGTGGAGGGGGCGTGATGGTGGAGGAGTGAAGGCAGGCGCCGTGGTAGTGATGTAAGGCCCCTTTCACACGGGCGAGTTTTCCGTGCGGGTGCGATGCGTGCGGTGAACGCATTGCACCCGCACTGAATCCTGACCCATTCATTTCTATGGGGCTGTGCACACGAGCGGTGATTTTCACGCATCACTTGTGCGTTGCGTGAAAATCGCAGCATGCTCCTCTTTGTGCGTTTTTCACGTAACGCAGGCCCTATAGAAATGAATGGGGTTGCGTGAAAATCGCATGCATCCGCAAGCAAGTGCGGATGCGGTGCGATTTTCACGCATGGGTTCTAGGTGACAGTCTATTCACTGTATTATTTTCCCTTATAACATGGTTATAAGGGAAAATAATAGCATTCTGAATACAGAATGCTTAGTATAATAGTGCTGGAAGGGTTAAAAATAATAAAAAAGTTAACTCACCTTCTCCTCTTGTTCGCGTAGAGGCCGGTCTGTTCTTTAGCTGTGGCTGAAGGACCTTTGATGACGTCAGATCACATGCTCCATCACCATGGTGATGGACCATGTGATTGGAGCATGTGATCTGACATCACCTCAGGTCATTCAGCCCACAGCTAAAGAACAGACCGGGATCTACGCTAACAAGAGGAGAAGGTGAGTTAACTTTTTTATTATTTTTAACCCTTCCAGCACTATTATACTAAGCATTCTGTATTCAGAATGCTATTATTTTCCCTTATAACCATGTTATAAGGGAAAATAATACAGTGAATAGACTGTCACCTAGAACCAATGTGTGAAAATCGCACCGCATCCGCACTTGCTTGCGGATGCATGCGATTTTCACGCAACCCCATTCATTTCTATAGGGCCTGCGTTACGTGAAAAACGCACAAAGAGGAGCATGCTGCGATTTTCACGCAACGCACAAGTGATGCGTGAAAATCACCGCTCGTGTGCACAGCCCCATAGAAATGAATGGGTCAGGATTCAGTGCGGGTGCAATGCGTTCACCGCACGCATCGCACCCGCACGGAAAACTCGCCCGTGTGAAAGGGGCCTAAGAGATTATAGAGTCATGCAAGATCCAGTCAACAGCTTTCAGTACAATTGTTTCCAAGAAGATCAGAGGTCATCTTCTGGTTACCAACTGATGAAGTTTTCATATATCCAAGAAAACATTTCACTATGGTTTAAAGCAATAAATTGATCAATTTTTGTAAGCTAAAGTAGATTAATAATGTTAAAATAATTGTCACTAATCAGCACATTTACTAGGCTTTGTATTGTCTGTGTAGCATGGATCCAATAATCACCTTTTTTATTTTTCTTATTAGGCATTTCTCCAATATCTAAACCTGATTAGGCCTTTTGTTTAATGCAATGCCCAGCCAGAGCAAAGGTTTTCAACAGCAAGATCTCCCACTGCAAGGTCCACCTGTTCCCCTTGGGGTGGTGACACGTGTACTAGAAAACGTACACCCTCAGCCAGAATTTTCATCTAGCCATCCACATGTGTGTACAGGAATGCGTAATACCAGCCTTTCCTGTACACAGGGAGACCCCTTTCCACAGGATTACAAGAACAATCGGTTGCCAGTTTCACAAAATGTAATGTGTAGCATGCAAGGGGCTAAAGACTTTGCGAGACCACCTCTAATGGATTCTGTAAATGAAGGAGGCTTTCAAGTCAAAGAGACTTCAGGTAGAAGTTGTAGCTCATGTCACATTATAGACCCAGTAATACAAGAAGACTATAACACATATGAGACAACTCTGCCAGTTAGCAAATCAAGGTCCCACCAGACGGAAGATCTGCAGATGCATAATTCCATGGACGTTTTTGTAAATCCTGCCATACCTTCCCAAGAGGACGGGGAAACGTGCAACGACTCCAGCAGTAATGAACTTAGGAATGAACCTATGGATTCGGATGAAAATGGAAAGGAGCATACACTGGACAGGTAGGAGATGGATGTGGAGCTAGCTTAGAAGTGTGTGTGTGGTCACCCAGTTGGATTTCCTTTGGTCAACTTTTCTATCACATGTGCAAAACTGATGCTTTACAAAAGGATTTATTCTGCTCTTGAAGGTTGCCCATTATGTACCCCAGAGCATACGTTACCCCACAAATGTAAAATCCATTTCTTGATTCCACAAAAACAGTCATTTTTTCCTTAGAAATGGTGCCAGTCTTGACCATTTGAGGTTTGGTATTGTAGCTCAGTCCATATTTAATGAATAAAGCTGAGCTGCAAGACCAAAGCTAGCCTGTGGACAGAAGTGGTGCTGTGTTTGGAACAAAAAAGTAGATCCTTTTTTTTTTTTCTCTAATTCTGGACAAACCCAGATTTTGACCAGATTCAAAAAGGCATGTTGACCTGTTTTGGTTGACTTACTTAACCACTGCCAAATAGGAGAGGATCGTCCGACTTCAATCTCTCCTTGACCTGCCCAGGTATCACTGACCATTATGGCGATATGATGCTTCCATTCAGAGAGAACATAATTACGAATCACTGCTATACTGGACAGTGCAGGGGAGCAAATTCTGCATTACTGATATAAATAAGGGGTAAATGTGGATTACTGCTAACGCTGCACTACTGACCACAGAAGGGGGACAACCGGGTTGTTACATTTTCTTGTCCTGCTATGATATCATGGGGTATTGAAGCAAGGAAGTTCCCTCTGCTGGCCAAAACAGCTCCTGCTTTGGAGGACTTGGTGTAGTTATCTGCTACAGCTTTGCCCGTTCTTTAATACAGACACCACCAAACATGGCAGCTGCAGGAAAAGGTGTGCCTGGCCCCCCGGCGATCAGCTGGTGAGTCAAGACAACTTTTAAAAGTTTTTGTGTTTGCATGGCCACATTGGGCCAGATTTACTAATCCTATAGATGGCATAAATTTACACAGGCAGTCTAGACCTGCACCAGATTTATTACAGGGGCTCAAGACTGGATAGTAAATTGGGTGCAGAGGTAGATACTTCTGTTTAACTCTACGTATAGTGATGGCAGAGTTGTGCTGCAAATAATTTGGGGGCAGAATAGTGCATATTAGTCCATGCCCCCTTTCTAGCAAAACCACATCCTTTCCCAATAAGCCATGCCTCTGATGGGCCTGGTGCAGATTATATCTCTAAACCTAGGTGTGCCAAGTGACTCCATAGAATCTAGGGTCCCTCACATTAGTAAATATGGGATCATTCTTTCATGTCCCTCTTCCTGGGGAGGACTAGGAGGCAGGACACAATTGGGACCAGCTAACTCTGGTTCAGTCCATACCAGATTTATTGGGTGCAGCTGCACATCTCACTCCTGAAGTCCTTCAATGGTTCACCAGTGCCCAGGTACGTTTTCATCAGGTAGTATGATGAGCACTCTGATTCTCCAGCCCTGATATAGTCTGTCCCTGACATTGGAGTTGTTTTTCTGCTGACGTTCGGATGGCGCTTTACTATTGTGCTTGCTTTGATGAAGGGCTCATGTACACAAACATATTTTCTTTCTGTGTCCGTTCCGTTCTTTTTTTTTTTGGTGGCGGACCGTATACGGAACCATTAATTTTAATGGGTCTGCAAAAAAAAAAAAAAAGGAAGTACTACGTGTACATTCTGTTTCCATATGTCCGTATTTCTGTCCAGCAAAAAAATTGAATATGTCCTATTGTCCGCATTATGGACAAGGATAGTACTGTTCTATTAGGGGCCAGCTGTTCCGCAAAATACGGAATACGGACGTCATATTGGTTGTGTGCAAGAGGCCGAAGGCTGATGCTCTTGCACTGAAACGTTAACATTTCTGACACCATGCTAACAGGAGAATGTGGCATTATTCACACTGAAATACTCCAGCTCCAGGGATCACAGTTTAATGCAGTGTTCTAAGCTTTTGCCAGGTTCTATAAATATTACATAAATGACAGTAATACAAGTTTACATCTATTTGTGATGGCCTTGACTCCACGTCCATTATAAAAGCAGATTCCCCCCCCCCCCCCCCCCTTTTTTTCCCCCCTTTATTCGGTTTAAATATCATGGCATCTGCAGTCATGGTAGTTTTGTGACTTTCTCCTTACTGAAATGTTTGCTGAAGCCTGTTGACTCCCAGCTCTGGAACATATATATATATATATACCTGTCCAGAAAATACCCTATTCCAAGCTAGGTCGTCACTTTCTGATCAGTGGGTGGTCCGACACACCTCGCCCCCATTAATCAGCTGATCTGCAGTAGTTCTGCTGCTGAAAATGCACAGTTCTGTGGACTATACAATACACAGAAATGTGTAGTTCTGGCACTTGAGCTGCTGCAGAACAGCTGATCAGGGTGGGATGCGGAGTGTTGGATCTCTGCCAGTCAGATAGTGATGGCCTATCCTGAGTCGACGCCATTAGGCTAGGCCTACACGGTGACTCGTCACATGACAGCAAGTCTCTTCAGAGTTGCGCTACAAAAAATTGTTCAACTTGTCTGCAACTTGCTGATGTGAAGCTATTGAAGAGCTGTTTGGCTAAAAAAAGCACAGCTAAGCCACAGAAAAGTCCCTCGTAAGTCGCAGTTGCACTTGACTTGCATTGTGGTCTACGAGAGCAAAGTCTTGTGTGCGACTTGCAACCTATCACCAAGAATCAGCAGTGTTGGAATTTCTGCACTTCAAAAAGTTGTAAAATAGAGCTTTTGTGATTTTTGTGCTTTCACTGTAGTTTTGAAAGTCACAATTTTGTAATTGTCGCAATCTTTGGAGTTGTAGAAATGTACAGTCCTAGTTCAGCGTAAATATATTACCTCTTATTAATATAATGTGATTAATTTATTAACTTTTATAAACTTAGGAAACTTAAAAAATGTTAATCATAAATATATTTTACGTTCTATCAATCTTAAGGCCCTTATTTATCAAAAGCATTAATGGGCAGGGTGTTCTAGTGGCAATAGAAATTAAATTCTCTCCTGTCCCTTATACTAGTAATTAGCAGGGTGTTCTAGTGGTGACAGAAAATCATTTCTCCCATCTCATGTGTTCTTCCCTGTCCTGTATACTACTAGTAAGCAGGGTATACTAGTGGTGATAGATAATCAGTTCTCACCTCTTCTGTGTTCTCTACGGTCCTTATAGTATACACATTGATGAGCAGAATGTTCTAGTGGTGATAGATAATCTGTTCTCATCTCTTGTTTTCTCTACTACCCTTATAGTATATACAGTAATAAGCAGGGTGTTCTAGTGCGGATAAATAATCGGTTCTCACTTCTCTTCTCCCCTGTGCTTTATACGTACTAGTAATACGCAGATTGTATTAATCGTGATAGAAAATCAGTCCTTACCTCTCCTGTGTTCTCTCCTGTCTTTATAGTATAAACAGTAATAAGCAGGGATGATAATCGGTTCTCACCTCTCCTGTCCCCTATACTATAAACAGTGATTAAGCAGGGTGTACTAGTGGTGATAGATAATCAGTTCTCACCTCTCCTGTGTTCTCCCCTCTCCTTATAGTATACACAGCGATAAGCAGGATGTTCTAGTGGTGATAAAATAATCATTTCTTGCCTCTCTTGATTTCTCCCCTATACTAGTAATAAGCAGAGTGTATTACTGTTGATAGAGAATCAGTCCTTAACTCTCCTGTGTCCTCTACCATCCTTATAATATCAACAGTAATAAGCAGGGTGTACTAGTGGTGATAATCAGTTCTCACCTCTCCTGCTCCTTATACTAAGTATCTTCATGCTGCTCCATGACCCTTGGTAAAATGCTTGAACCTGTGCTGCGCATGCTCAGTAGTGAAGACCAGAGGAGGAAGTTCATTACTGGGCATGCCTACAGTCATCTCAGACAGGACAGGAAGACAACATTGAAGGTATTGTCCAGGAATAAGTAACTTTTCACAGTAGCTCGTAGCCTGCCTCTGGAAAAACACTTACCTCCTTGTTTATCTGCTCTGCTGCAGCCAATAACTGGCCCTTGTAGACACACGGGAGCCCACGGGCATAAACTAGATGGACACACGGGCGCCCACGGGCGTAAACTAGATGGACACACGGGAGCCAGTGCACAGGACCGGAGCTGCAGTTAGAACATGGATATGAATCTTCCCAAAGTGGAGGCAGTAATACAATGTATGTTGGGAGCAGACGGCTCCATCCACAGTGTAGTGGCAGCATCACTACCATTCACTAAAACTTGCACATGAAGCAAAACTCAAGGTCATAGAAACATGTGCAAAACTGTTCTACTTATATAAAGCCGGCCAAGACAGATAAGGCACCTTACATAGCTAACCTATTTTCACGTGTTCTTAAGAACCTGTACATTCCGGCTGTTTCAGCTTTATTATCTTCATCGGCAGAGAGGAAAACGTCATCATTCACAAATAGCAGCAAAGAACTAAAGATGTGGAGCTACATCTACAACATAACCACAGTGTGCTCCCATTTTTATCTATCTGCATAATAGCCTTCGGGGTCATTATAAATATGGGCAGCGGGCAGGCAGAGCACTTCTGGATTCAATGGCACAAAAAAAAGATAAAAGCCATAGGGGGCCCAGCATGCAGGCGGAACCTACACCCCCTGAACTTCATGGTCGCTGTCATGGCACTTAACAGGTTGAACTTAGTGTTAGGTTCCGTCTTACAGAGATCGCCTTGACGTGTGGCAGACGGGCTGAAATCATTTTGTACAAAGTGTATTTGCCAAGCATCTCTAATTTATAAGCATAGCATTAGCAATTATCATGCATTTTTGTACTTTATTTGGTTTGCAGAGAGCTGTTGCGCTGTATGTTGTGACCTTCTCCCCTTACGTCATGACAAATGGTCACATGATGCAAGGGGATCTGGTCACCTCTGTGGCCAGTGATTGGCTGCAGGGAATGTCAGACCAGGCCTGGAGGAGAAGGAGCGGGAAGCCAGCGCAGGTAAGCTTCCCTTTACAGATCCAGGCATGTGGCCCTTTAAGTGACACTTCACCGCTGATGCTAGTCCTTGGCTGCAGCAGCATATGTGGCCATGTTCGTGATCCTGAATACCCCTTAATACCGCAGGAATTAAGTGCTGCTGCATGTACAGCACAACTTGCTCTTTTGATGTCCTATTCAAGTTTTATCATTTTTGCAGTGTAAGCTCTGGAAGTAAATGATGGAGGCATTCACAGTTCATTACTTCTGTCATGTTTTATATAAGAGAGCACAAATGACATTGACAAGCAATTATATTGTATCAGATTCCTTTGCCAATTTTCATGACTGTAACAGGCCTATAATGCGGCATTTCACGTTCTGTTTCTGTATTAATATTTATATTGTTTTTTTTTCTTCTTTTTTTCAGCTGTTCTAGTTGCCGGCTGTCTCCTTGTAGCTCCGATGCCTTTCCTTTGATGATGGCTGACTCTGAACACAACCCCTCTACTAGTGGCTATAGGTAAGCCCCCATTAGTCATGATTCTTTCTATGAACCCTAAAGGGGTTGTCCAACCGTTAATATTGATGCCCTATCATCAGGATAGGTCATCAAAATCGGATCGGCAGGTGTCCGACACCTGGCACCCCCGCCGATCAGCTGTTGGAGTAGGCGACTCTCCATGCGAACGCCACTTCCTGGACTTTACACTACGTCTCGTCTCCTGTGCAGCAGTGGTGTAGTGTAATTACAAGTACTCACTTGAATGGAGCGAGTACTTATATTACACTGCACTTCTGAGACGTAGTGCAGTTTAAGGTTTAAGGACCAGGAAGCGTCTTTAAAAAGCCTGGGGTCAGCCCCCCGCCAATCAGATATTGATGACCTATCCTGACGATAGGTCATCGATATTAATGGCTGGACAACCTCTTAACTGCTGCCAAGTTCCCGGGCAGCTGATGATTGTCCTGGACATTTATTGTGTTTTGTAGCAGCGAGCAGCCAGCAAAAGCCAAAACGCAGAAGGAACTGATGAAGATACTCAAAGACCTCCGCTCTTATCTCCCACCTGAGAAGCGACTGAGGGGCAAGTCGAGCACTACTTCTTCATTGCGTCATGCACTGCACTGCATCCAACAAGTGAAAGGTAATGCAGCTGAGTATGAGCCTCCTTATATGTATGGCCCAGTGCATGCACTCCATGGTGCTATTCTTTTTGAAATAGCGCTAAGCCTAATATTTTAGTGTCTCTTATGCTTTCCTATCTGAAGGCAGCAAACAGAGCCATGACTACGTGGGCCCCAGTGCAAAGGTTTAGCTTTGGGAACCCTTGTCACCAATGACAAAGTCAAAATGTCGTCCTGTATATAAGTGTGTATACATCAGACAAGTAAAAAATCATACAAAGTGGTGTAATAGACATAATACTGCAGCCATTTACCAAGTTATCTACTTGTACCAGGACCAAATATTACCACGGTGCAATGATTAAATATTACTGTGCAAAGCGGCCTGTACTATCAGTGATACCACTATACAAGTCCTAAATAATACTGCCTCACCATGAATACTACTACAGTATTGTGACTAATTACTACAAAGAATAATGCCCCAGTTGTGTCTTCTACAAAGTAATAATGCCCCAGTTGTGTCTTCTACAAAGTAATAATGCCCCATTTCAGCTTTAAAACACCAAAAATTATTCTCATTGTGTCCTCCACACAATACAATTGCCCAACTTCGTGCCCCCTAACAGTTTATAGAGCCCCCAGAACATATATATTATACCTAAGCCTAAATCTACTAATCTACAGGAAGCCTAAAGATGCAAATTAGGCATCCTGTGGCCTGTGAAGATTCTGGTCTGGCATCGGTGGCACATCACCCCAGCACCAATGAAATAAAATACTTACCTTTCCTGTAGGGGCGCCGCATTCATACATAGTTTCATTTAAAGGGAACCTGTCACCTGGATTTTGTGTATAGAGCTGAGGACATGGGCTGCTAGATGGCCGCTAGCACATCCGCAATATCCAGTCCCCATAGCTCTGTGTGCTTTTATTGTGTCAAAAAAACGATTTTATAGATCTGCAAATGAAGCAAAGATGAGTCCTGTCTCCTCCATGCTTGAGAGATGAGTCCAGCGTTCTCTGACTCTGAGCCCAGCCTCGCCCACTATGAAGGAGCCCAGCACCGCCCTGCATCCTCCGAATCTCCTTCTTGCTCCCTGACGTCACAAAGCTAGAGTGCCGTAATCTCGTGATGCGCGAGCTAGCGCATTCGCAGTTCGTTCCCTGAGGCTGATGCGCTCCGGAAACGTTAGTAACACCTCCTTGGGCTTCTTACTTGCCTCATTTACATATATATATAAAATCGACCCGAGGAGCTTGTCTTCACTGTAATGCAGTTTATTAAATGTAGCTCTATTATATACTATGTATATATTTTAATTTTTTTTTATCCTATGAATTAGAGCGTCCACACATACAATTCCTTTTAGTATTGAGCTGATGTGTATGGTGTGTTCTGCAGCAAATGAAGAATACTATCAGCTGCTGTTGGTTAATAATGAGCACTCGTCCGGCCAGGATCTGTCGTGCTATACTGTGCAGGAGATCGCTAGCATCACCTCGGAGTTCACAAAGAATAATATGGTGAGTAGGGCTGCAGTAAACGATTATTTTTGTAATCAAGTATTCTATTGATTATTTTTTACGATTAATCGAGTAATCTAATAAGAAAAAATTAATTAATAGACTGTTTTCCTTTATAAAAACTCAAAAGACCCCCTGCCATTAGTCCCCAACACCCTTAGGTCCCCACTGTGCGATCAGCCCAAGTACATCAGCTCCGTCCCCCCCCCCCCCCCCCCAGTGCCGCCATGGGCTCTCCCCCAGCCCAGTGCCGCCATGGGCTCTCCCCCAGCCCAGTGCCGCCATGGGCTCTCCCCCAGCCCAGTGCCGCCATGGGCTCTCCCCCAGCCCAGTGCCGCCATGGACTCTCCCCCAGCCCAGTGCCGCCATGGGCTCTCCCCCAGCCCAGTGCCGCCATGGGCTCGGTTTCACCAACTTAGCGTTCCAGCAGGGGTTACGCCGACACTCCATCGTTCCGTGCTGCTCTGTGCCTGACTCCACACAGCGCGTCAGGTCACGGTGTGCGTACGTCAAAAGGTCAGTGCTGCGTGGGACCATGGACGTGCTGTGAAGGCGAGTATTCCAAGCGCAACGGGAGACCACAGAGCGGGAGTAATAGCAAGCGCTTCACTCCCGCTCCGTGGTCGCATGACACAAACGAATCTTTGATGCAAAAAATTTGCATCGAGGATTTTTTTGTGTCGAATTACCCGATTTTTAAAGGGTTTCTGTCATCAAAAATGATGTGCTAATGTCAGCAGAACATAACTGTATGACTTATATCGCCCTGCCTGCCGCCGTTCGCGCTAAATAATGACTTTTATAATATGCTAATGAGCCTCTAGGTGCCAGGGGGGCATTGCTGCAGCACCTGGAGGCTCCGCCCTCTCACCGTTTGTCACGCCCTTGTATCGGTGATTGACATCCTCGGTCTCCTCCGTGCCCCGCAAATCCCGCGCCTGGACTGTTCATTTTAATATTAGGCGCAGTGAGGTAAAGGACGGCAGCAGGCAAGCCTCCTTCACTCACTGCGCCCACTCTAATACTAAAATGACCGGTGCGATATTTGCAGGGCACAGAGTAGACCGAGGATGTCAATCACTTTTACAAGGGCATGCCAAACGGTGAGAGGACGGGGCCTCTAGGTGCTGCAGCAATGCCCCCCTGGCACCTAGAGGCTCATTAGCATATTATAAAAGTCATTATTTAGTGCTAGCGGCGGCAGGCAGGGCGATATAAGTCATACAGGTATGTTCTGCTGACATTAGCACATCGCTAACGTCAGCCAGCTACATTTTTCTGATGACCGAAACCCTTTAATCGAGTAATCGTTTCAGCCCTAATGGTGAGAAAAGCATTAGAAAGTTCAAGGCTTGATAAACTTGTAGTGCTGCTGATTTAACCACTTGTATACAGTGTACAGGTGAAACTCGAAAAATTTGAATTTCGTGCAAAAGTTCATTTATTTCAGTAATGAAACTTAAAATTAGAATATTGTGAAAAGGTTCAATATTCTAGGCCCAGAGTGTCACACTCTAGTCAGCTAATTAATCCATATCCCCTGAGCAAAGGGTACCTGAGATTGGGACTTTGGGGTTTTCATAAGCTGTAAGCCATATTCATCCAAATTATAACAAATATCTCGCTTTGCATGTAATGAGTCTATCTCATATGTTAGTTTCACCTTTTAAGTTGGATTACTGAAATAAATTAACTTTGCCTGATATTCAAATTTTTCGAGTTTCACCTGTATATGGTCTTGATCTCTAGCTAGCATATGTGTTTGCCCCTATAAACACCACTTAAAGGGGTTGTCCAGCCTTTATTAAGTAATGGCCTATTCTCAACACAAGCCATCAATAGCTGATAGTCGTGAGTCAGACAAACCCCGACCCGATCATCTGTTTGGGTGTACCTCCGTCGCCAGAAGTGGCAGGTGTAGTTCTGGTTCCGGTGCTGACTTCTGGTGACAGAGCTACACCCGAAGTCAGCTAGTGATGTCCTATGTTGAGAATTGAGGCTGGACAAACCGTTTTATAGACAATCAAAATAGAGTAACTAAATGTGTAAGCTTATGATAATCCCTTTTTGTTAGACAGGTCTTCTGTTGGTAAGCTTCTCGCTGCTTGTACTATCCGCGATCATCTGTAACCTTGGGGAAAGGTGGTGGTGGGGGGTCGCGGGGTCTGCAGGAAACTCCTTTTCCATTACATGAAGTGATACCCCTTTCCTATTGAAATCAGTGGGTTGTCCATCTAATGCATGGATGTGTTGCTTCTTCCACACCTACTGTGTACAACTGCAGTTCATTCTGGCTAATAATTGGGCCCTAATGGAGGACAATCTACTCCCCGCAGTGACGTCATGTTCATCGATCACATAGTGTAGGCTCAGCTCATTAAAGTGAACAGGGCTGAGCTGCGATCCCAAGCACAACTGCCATACAATGTACGGCACTGTGCTTGGTGAGCATAGAGAAGGTGCCTCCTCAAACAGCTGATTGACAGGGGTCCCGGGTGTCAGACCCCCACTGATGAGACACTGATGTCCTGTCCAGAGGATAGGTTATCGGTAAAAAGATCTTGGAAAAACCTTTTAAGGCCTCATGCACACGGCCGTGCTCCATGGCCGAGAGCGGTCCGTGGTAGCCCGGCCGGGATTCCTACTGACAGCAGGAGCGCATGGCGTCATTGGTTGCTATGACGCCGTGCGCTTCATGCCGCCGTTGCACTACAGTAATACACTCTAGTGTATTACTGTAGTGCAGTGGCGGCATGAAGCGCATGGCGTCATAGCAACCAATGACGCCATGCGCTCCTGCTGTCAGCAGGAATCCCGTGTGCATGAGGCCTAACTCAGAATTCCCTAATAAGGTTTTTAGTGATGGATTTTATATACCAGACAATTCAGTATGCGAGTTGTAACATACCGTATACGGGTATGACTGCATGGGGCGTGATTTACCTGTAGAAAATTTGTTGTGGATTTGCTGTAGAGGGAAATCTGCAGCAGAAATCCACAACATAAATCAATATGCTGCGGGTTTAAAATCTGCACCACAGGTCAATGCATGCTGCACATTTTTTTTTTTTTTTTTTTTCAGTGTGTGAATGAGGTTCTTAAAATCTAGTCCCCAGAACACACATTTGCCTCATGCAAATCCTCAGTGGATACGCAGTGTATATGTTCAGTGTTGTGTGTGTGTGTGTGTGTGTGTGTGTGTGTGTGTATATACCCTTAAAGGGGTTTATCCCATATTTAATGCTAAAAAATAAAATTGGACATGATATAGTACATGACTGTCTCTTTATAACAAAGCTAGAACCAGCCCTGTACCTCACATGGATCCAGAGATCACCCCACATATTGCATCAATAGCTCTGCTAGATTTATTTCATGCTGGCAGCTCCGGAGGTGTGTCCTTTCTGCTGCAGCTCTCTCTACATAACGGTCACTGGAACAAGAGTAGATATAGCTATTGGCACTTGAAGGGTGGAAGTGAGCATGTGTGACCACCTCAGCGATATTAGTAAAGTGGACGAAGATATAAAGAAAGGAATAAACAGCAGGTGGTGCTATTTAAATACATCTTATTAGGGTACTTTCACACTTGCGGCAGAGGATTCCGGCAATCCGGACGCAAACAGATATCATTTGTCAGATAGATCCGGATGCGTTGAAATAGCGGATCCGTCTCTCCGGTGTCATCTGGAACAACTGATCTGGTATTTATTTATTTTTTCACAGATTTAGGGTCCATTCACACGTCCGCAAAATGGGTCCGCACCCTTTCCGCAATTTTGCGGAAAGGGTGCGGACCCATTCATTCTCTATGGGGACGGAATGTGCTGTCCGCATCCACATTTGCGGATCCGCACTTCCGCATCCGTGCTTCCGTTTCCGCAAAAAAATAGAACATGTCCTATTCTATTATGTCGGCAATGTGCGGTCCGCAAAATGCGGAACGCACATTGCCGCTTTCCGTGTTTTGCGGATCCGTGTCTCCGTGTATCCGCAAAACACATTGCAGACGTGTGAATGGAGCCTTAAAGAACTGATCTGTCGATGCGGCAGAATTAATGCCGGATCCGGCATTCCGGCAAGTGTTCAGGATTCGGCATGCTGCGGTATTTTCTCCTGTCAAAGAATGGAAGAGGGACTGAACTGATGCATCCTGAACGGAATGCTCTCCATTCAGAATGCATGGGGATAAAACTGATCAGTTCTTTTCCGGTATTGAGCCTCTGTGACGGAACTCTATACCGGAAAAGAAAAACGCTAGTGTGAAAGTACCCTAAAATAACTTGGTGGCTGTATGAAATGTTTAATTAGTTGCAATTACAAAAGTATTCAGATCCACTAAACTAATCCCCATTTTTGCGTGGGGCAACCCCTTTATGGTGAGCTTGTGCTTTATATGTGAAGCTGGCGCTTGGGTATGCTCACACATTCCTCATTTTTGTTTGGCTGCTGCAGTCAATTACTTTATGCTTTTGTAGAGAACAGAATTTTAAAAATCCCATTGACCAACGTGGCTGAAAAGCACGCTCTGCCAATATAAATGTTGCATCTAAATTTGTGTAAATGTCTTTTGTTTATAGAGCTGGAAATTAATGAGTTAAAGGGGACATAGCATTTGAGTAGAGAAGACTGGAATGTGCACTCTCAGGCCTCATGCACACGACAGTATTTTTTCACGGTCCGCAAAAACGGGGTCTGTAGGTCCATGATCCGTGACCGTTTTTTCGTCCGTGGGTCTTCCTTGATTTTTTTGCCTGGCCGTGCGGAGCCAAACGGATCCGTCCTGAATTACAATGCAAGTCAATGGGGACGGATCCGTTTGACGTTGACACAATGTGGTGCCATTTCAAACGGATCCGTCCCCATTGACTTTCAATGTAAAGTCTGGAGTCCCTTTTATACCATCTGATCGGAGTTTTCTCCAATCCGATGGTATATTTTAACTTGAAGCGTCCCCATCACCATGGGAACGCCTCTATGTTAGAATATACTGTTGGATATGAGTTACATCGTGAAAACTCATTTCCGACAGTATATTCTAACACAGAGGCGTTCCCATGGTGATGGGGACGCTTCTAGTTAGAATATACTACAAACTGTGTACATGACTGCCCCCTGCTGCCTGGCAGCACCTGATCTCTTACAGGGGGCCGTGATCAGCACAATTAACCCCTCAGGTCCGCACCTGAAGGGGTTAATTGTACTATCATATCCCCCTGTAAGAGATCAGGGCTGCCAGGCAGCAGGGGGCAGACCCCCCCCCCCCCCCAGTTTGAATATCATTGGTGGTCAGTGCGGCCCCCCTCCCTCCCTCTATTGTAATAATTTGTTGGTGGCACAGTGTGCGCCCCCCATCAACCCCCCCTTCCTCCCTGTATTGTAATAATTATTCGTTGGTGGCACAGTGTGCGCCCCCCATCGGGCCCCCTCCCTCTATAGCATTAACAACATTGGTGGTGGCCAGTGTGCGGCCTCCCATCTCCCCCCCCCCCCCCCACACTGTGCCACTAACGAATAATTATTACAATACAGGGAGGAAGGGGGGGGGGGGGGCGATGGGGGGTGCACACTGTGCCACCAACGAATAATTATTAGCCCCCCCTTCCTCCCTGTATTGTAATAATTATTCGTTGGTGGCACAGTGTGCGCCCCCCATCGGGCCCCCCCCCTTCCTCCCTGTATTGTAATAATTATTCGTTGGTGGCACAGTGTGCGCCCCCCATCGCCCCACCCCCCCTCCCTGTATTGTAATAATTATTCGTTGGTGGCACAGTGTGCGCCCCCCATCGGCCCCCCTCCCTCTATAGCATTAACAACATTGGTGGTGGCCAGTGTGCGGCCTCCCATCTCCCCCCCCCCCACACTGTGCCACTAACGAATAATTATTACAATACAGGGAGGAAGGGGGGGGGCGATGGGGGGTGCACACTGTGCCACCAACGAATAATTATTACAATACAGGGAGGAAGGGGGGGGGCAATGGGGGGTGCACACTGTGCCACCAACGAATAATTATTACAATACAGGGAGGAAGAAGGGGGCGGGGGGGGGCGCACACTGTGCCACCAACTAATTATTACAATAGAGGGAGGGAGGGGGGCCGCACTGGCCACCAATAATATTCAATTTGGGGAGGGGGGAGGGGTCTGCCCCCTGCTGCCTGGCAGCCCTGATCTCTTACAGGGGGATATGATAGTACAATTAACCCCTTCAGGTGCCGCACCTGAAGGGGTTAATTGTGCTGATCATGGCCCCCTGTAAGAGATCGGGTGCTGCCAGGCAGCAGGGGGCAGTCTTGTACACAGTTTGTAGTGTATTCTAACTAGAAGCGTCCCCATCACCATGGGAACGCCTCTGTGTTAGAATATACTGACGGATATGAGTTTTCACGAAGTGAAAACTTAGATCTGAAAAAGCTTTTATGCAGACGGATCTTTGGATCCGTCTGTATGAAAGTAACCTACGGACACGGATGGCAATCTTGTGTGAATCCGTGTTCTTTCACAGACCCATTGACTTGAATGGATCCGTGAACCGTTGTCCGTCAAAAAAATAGGACAGGTGTTATTTTTTTGACGGACAGGATACACGGATCACGGTCTCGGCTGCAAAACGGTGCATTTTCCGATTTATTATTATTTTTTTCCACGGACCCATTGAAAGTCAATGGGTCCGCGAAAAAAAAAACGGAAAACGGCACAACGGCCACGGATGCACACAACGGTCGTGTGCATGAGGCCTCAGAAGAAGAATGTGGAGAAAGTGCTGAGTGTCTGCAGTCTTCAAGGATGTTTTGGCTGAGACTGCTGCCGGACGACGGCTCCTAATGTTCTGCATTTCTTTACACACAGGATGTATTTGCTGTGGCAGTTTCCTTAGTAACTGGGCGGATACTGTACATTTCGGAGCAAGCGTCAATCGTGTTGCGCTGCAGTGCAGACCTGTTCTCCCAGGTTCGCTTTGTGGAGCTCCTTGCGCCACAGGATGTTAGTGTGTTCTACAGCTCAACTACTCCCTACAGGCTGCCATCATGGAGCATGTGCAATGGAACTGGTAAGAAAAACGGAACGTTGGATGCATTCCTCAAGTTAAAGAAAAATATCTAATTTGCAGTTCAGTTCTGTATGGAGTGGCACTACATACTTGTTTGGTTCTTTAGCCTCTTTCTATGATCCCTCTATACGTTTTTGCCTGTATTACTAAAACCAGTTGGTTACTACAAAGACAGATATTCCTCCCTCAAAATACTAGTACCTCACAAATGATGCCTCCTTCCATAATTATTGCCACACTGTGCCCTCCAAAATATTGCACTCAGCAAATAGTGCCCTTACATTAAGTGCTGTAAATGGTGTCCCCCGAAAATAATTGTGATCAGCTGATACTGTACCAGGGTGCCCAGAAAAGTTGCACAAAAAGTTGTAATTTTCTCCCTTAGTAGTAATAATGTCCCCTGTTGTGCCCCAGAAATAATAATGAATGCCCATTAGTAGTTATAATTCCCCTTATAGCCCGCCAGTATTAGTAGGGCCCCTCATAACACCCGCCTATAGTGCCCCCAGTATTATTAATGCCCGGGTTTGTCCTGCTTTGGATGAACCTGATTAGTTTAGATACATTTCTGAGATTCTGATCGCATACATGTATTATTTTGTATGAGCTCCGCTGAGAGTATATTAAGATGGCTGCCATTTTAGTCTGTATTTCATAACGAATCCGAACCTGGATTTGTCGCTTGCACCACATTCATTAACGAATTCCTGCATGCGCCGCTACTTACAGTGAAGGGGTGTGCGTGAGACTAGTAAAGTCTTGTGAAAATGGCAGCCATCTTAGCGTGGTCTCGGTGGATCCCATACACTATAATGTACTCATTGTACAGCAATCGGGAACTCCGTTATTGATTTAAACAAATCGGGTTAGTCCTAAACAGGACGAACCCGATTCGCTCATCACTACCTTCTAAAATGGTGCAGTAGTAATAAAGTCCATCATAGTTCCCCCAATAGTAGTAGTAGGGCCCACCCTAATGCCCCCAGTAATATTAAAAGCACCACGGCAAGAAGGACTTGTGGAAACAGCCGAGCAGGCTGATGTAGCAGAACAAGCTATGTTGCTTCGTTACGTTCAGTGACATTGCAGCCCCTTGGTGCAAAAACCTATGATATTTACTCAAGTTTTTCAGTTTTTTACCTAATATTCTACATCATAGACCATTTCTCACATGGCCTTTGAAACTAGCAGCAAACTGTGTGTACCTATGGGTGACTATGTACCAGTGCTTCTTGTAGACTGTGCTGTAACACATTGAGAGCGGCTGAATGCTGATTTGGCCTACATCTATTCCTTCTGACCTCCCCCCCCCCCCCCCCCCCCCCCCCCCCCATACACGTGCTTGCCCTGCTGTATGCGTTCAGAATGGGAAGAGGGGACTACGCCACTGCCAGACACCTTTGGCAGTTTACCAATTCTGTGAACAAAAAGCATCCCTATGAACTCAAACAGCCCATTGCTTCTCTCCGTCACCATGAGTTTAGAGAGTAGGACACAAAGTGTGGAGGTCCATAGTGCGTAAAAGTCACCACCCTCTGCTGGCTCAGTAACTGCAGAGCTTCAGACCTTAACACTAGCACAAAAACCGTGTGCTGGGAGCTTCTTGATATTGCAGAGGTGGAGTGGCCATAAACTCTACAGGGATACTCCAGAAGGCCACCTGAGCCCTCCTCACTGCCTCTGGCTAGGTACATAGTACTGGGGGCACTGCTGAAGGTAGGGCTGACTTGGTGCTGTGGACCACATCTCACCTCCTAAGCCTCCTGCTCCATGTCTTAATTAGAGCCCTAGGAAAAAGAGGGCAGAATGTGGCAACTATCGATGGCCTCTACAGAGGGACAGCTTCTGGGGAGTTTTTTTGTGCTACATTCTGGTATTTGGTTCTTTAGGATGGGATTCTGTGGTGCACTATGGTATTGCTGACCCTGCCAACTTATATTGGCCCCATCTGCTTGTGTTGCCCTGCCTTCTATCAATTTGGACCAACCTACAACATTGGGGATGCCTTTAGGTTATTCCAGGGCCACTTTAAGTTCCCAATCCACCTCTGTGACATGGGTTTCCCTTGCCAAGCAGCTGCATGCAAGCCTGACATCACCAAGTCCAATGCCAAGAGTATATATCTGTAAAGAATAAATCAAGGCAACTGGACGTACTGTAGATTTCTTGAAAACGTTTCACTCGTTCTTCCAACAAGCTTTCTCAATTCTTTCTCAGAATTGAGAAAGCTCGTTGGAAGAACGAGTGAAACGTTTTCAAGAAATCTATAGTACGTCCAGTTGCCTTGATTTATTCTTTACAGATATATACCATGACCTGGATAAATGAGAACCTTCACAGACAATGCCAAGAGTGTTGTAAAGCATACCGACACTGTCCTCTGGAGCAGTGGAAATGTCTTCTGTGGAGTGATGAATCTCACTTCTCTATTTTGCAGGCTGATGGATGAGTCTGTGTTAAGTAAATGTCAGGAGAACGTTACCTGACTGCATTGTGCCAACTGTAACATTTGGTGTATAATACTATGGGCCTATTTTACAGGGTTTGACCCCTTTAGATCCAGTGAAGGGAAATCTTAACACTTCAGCATACCAAGACACTTTGTACAATTGTACACTTCCAACTTCATGGGAAGTAGTTTGGGGAAGGTCCTTTTCTGTTCCAGCATGACTGTGTCCCAGTGCACAAAGCAAGGACGATAAACGCATGGTTGGGTGAGTGTGGTGTGGAAGAACTTGACTGGCCAATCAGAACCCTGATCTCAACCCTATCAAAGATCTTTGCATGAATTAGAATGGAGGCTGTGAACCAGTCCCTCTTGTTCAACATCAGTTCTGACCACACAAATGCTCCTGAATGGTAAAATCCCTATGCACACTCAACATTCTAGTAGAAATTCTTCTCAGAAGAGTGGAAACTGTTCTAGCTGTAAAGAGGTGGCCAACTCCATATTAATGTCTGTGCATTTAGAATGTTATAAAAGATCCTGCAGATGTAATCATGCCTTCAGAAGGATAATGCTCGCCCCCACACACAGCAAGGGCGCCTGTTCCCTAACCATATTTATCATGAATGGAGTATTTATGGGACCATCTGTGGAAAAATGTGCTGCAGAATACCGTGCACAACCTGTATGCCTCCATGACCAACCGTATCTCATCTTGTATCCAGGCTAGAGGCGCCAACAGGATACTAGAGCCTCTTCTCAATTGTACAGTTTCACCCAATCAATGTATCCTTTCACTCTAATATTGTAATCACTTACATATATAATAATAACATTGACATATAGAAAGTTTCATTCAATTCCAGCAACTCCTTTTTTTTTTTTTCTTTTCTTGTGTGTGTGTGTGTGTGTGTGTGTACTGCTCAAAAAAATAAAGGAAAACTAAAATACCACAGCCTAGATCTCAAAGAATGAAATATTTCAGTTGCAAATCTTTATTCATCACATAGTAGAATGCATTAAGAACAATAAAACATAAAAATGATCAATGTAAATCAAAATTAATATCCTGTGGAGGGCTGGATTTGGAATAATACTCAAAATCAAAGTGGAAAATCAAATTTCAGGCTGATCCGTCTTCAGTGGAAATGCCTCAAGACACGGAAATGAGGCCCAGTAGTGTGTGTGGCCTCCCTACAACGCCTAGGCATGCTCCTGATGAGGCGGCGGATGTTCTCCTGAGGGATTTTCTCCCAGACCTGGATTAAAGCATCAGTCAACTTTTGGACAGTCTCTGGTGCAATGTCGCGTTGTGGATGTAACGAGCACGATGTCCCAAATGTGCTCGATTTGGATTCAGGTCTGGGGAACGGACAAGCCAATCCATAGCTTCAATGCCTTCATCATGCAGGCACTGCTGACACACTTCAGCCACATGAGGCCTAGCATTGTCATGCATCAGAAGGAACCCAGGGCCCACTGCACCTGCATATGGTCTCACAATGGGTCTGAGGATCTCATGGCAGTCTGGCTTGCACATGCCACACACCATTACTGACCCACTGCCAAAACAGTTATGCTGGAGGATGTTGCAGGCAGCAGAACATTCTCCACAGCATCTCCAGACTCTCACGTCTGTCACATGTGCTCAGTGAGAACTTGCTCTCATTCGTAAAGAGCACAGGGGGCCAATGTCAAATCTGTCAATCATTGTGTTCTCTGGCAAATGCCAATTGCCTTGGACAGTGTTGCTCCTCCTTGCACAAAGGAGAAGGTAGAGGTCCTTCTGCTGGGTTGTTGCCCTCCTATGGCCCCTCCCACTTCTCCTGGAGTACTGGCCTGTCTCCTGGTATCTGATCTATGCTCTGGACACTGTGCTGACAGACACAGTTAAACTGCTTGCCACAGCTCGCATTGAGGTGCCATCCTGGATGAGCTGCACTACCTGAGCAACTTCTGTGGGTTGTAGGCACCGCCTCATGCTACCTCTAGGGGTAAGAGCAGTGACAAAATCCAAAAGTGACCATAACGGATGAGAACAGAGAAATGGTCTGTGGGGGTTGTCTTTCTAATTGCCTATCATTTCTACCTGTTGTCTGTTCAATTTGCACAACAGCAGGAGAAATTGATTCACAATCATTGTTGCGTCATAACTGGACAGGTTGATTTTAGAGAAGTGTTATAAGATCTGGGATAGGCTGTCTGCACACATATCCCTCTGCAGTCATGGGTTAAAGGGGCAAATTATCAGAGTAGCTAAAAGGGAGAATTATTGGCTTTTGGGGCAAGGGTGGAAGTATTTCTGAAACTGCGCAGATTGTGAACTGTTCTCGTGCTGCTTTTGTGAAAGTCTCTATCGCGAGTGGACAAATGGCACCATTGTGAATAAGCCACGTAGAAACTGTGGAGCACCAGGTGCCAGTTATGAAGGTGCACAAGGGTGGACCTACATGCTGCGTAGAGCAGCTCACCACTAAAATGAACCAGAGGTTACAAACATGTGTCTAAAACGGTTTATTGAACCCTACTGAGCATGGGGCTCCAAAGCAGACAGATTGTCACGGTACCTCTGCTAACGAAGTTGCATTAGCAGAAAAGGCTTTTATCTTTGCGACCGTATGAGAATTGAACCTCCACTGGTTGGCAAAAGGTAACCTTCTCAGATGAGTCGCATATTCTGTTCCATCAAACAGATGGACGTTGGTGTGTCAGGCGAGAAAGATCAGAGAACAGACACCTTGCAGCCATTGCTGAAAAAACACAAGCTGGTGGCAGTGTTATGGTCTAGGGGATGTTTTTGGAGCATCCTCTGGGCCCACTGATCCATATGTATGGCACTCTCAAATGATTTGTGTGAATTCATCCTTGCAAATCGCGTTCGGATGGAATCTTCCAGAAACACGTCTAGAAATGTCCACGTATGACCAAGACTTCCAAGTACTATCCTGGACCTCTAATTCCCCAGAGTTGAATCCAATTGAGCATCTGTGGGACGACCTCGATAGTTTGGTTGCTCTATGGATCCTTCTCCATACAACCTCCAGTAGCTGTGGGATGCACTGCAGTCAACCTGGCTCCTGATTGAAAGTGTACAAGCTTTGGAATTTCTCCCCTATCTTGTTTCTTGCTGGAATATTAGTGTCGGCCTCTCTTACAAAATTCCTTAAATATGATGAAAAAGTAGAAAAAGTATAACAGAGGCTTGGAAATAAAATGGTCTATGGGTGTAGCCACAGTTGCCGGGGCAATTTCTTCTCCTTTTAGCTCCCACTAAAGATACTTCTGTGAAAGTAAAGCTTTTAATGAGGTGCACAAGCAGGATTTTATGTGTATGTTATATAATTTGATGTGTATTTTTTATAATTCGATAAAGATTGGAAGTATAAAATAAAAAACTTTGTAACCACCACTTACAAAAGCTAGAGAAATACAGGGAGATAGGCCAGTAGGTCAAGGTAGAAGAGGCAAGAAGGAGTAGAAAAGAGTGGAGTCTATTCTAAGGATCCATTCAATGCTGTGGAACGGATCCGGACCCATTCATTTTTAATGGGGCCAGAAAAGATGTGAACAGCACACGCTGTCTGCATCCGCACTTCCGCTCCGCAAAAAAATAGAACATGTCCTATTCTTGTCTGCAGACACGGACAAGAAAAGGCATTTCTATTTGAAGTGCTGGCGATGTGCGGTCCGCAAAATGCGGAATGCACATGGCTCGTTGTCCGTGTTTTGCGGACCACAAAACACTTAGATGCTTGAATGGACCCAAATGGAGTAATATTAGTATGTTACAAGAACATTGTAGCGTAAGTGACACTAGTGGAAGAAAACACGTTATGTACTCCAACTGGGTGAAATGTTCTTATTTATTTTCGCCTTTTTATACACGTGTAAATGTGTCGCTTGTAGGCCCAGGCAGGCAGTGTCCTCTCCTCTACTAGTTTGTGATTAAAGGGGTTTGCCGAGATATATTTTTATTGATGACCTATCCTCAGAAATGTTATCGCTGCAGCCAGCCAGCAACAGATATGACCTGTTCCCCTTGTGTGACATGACCATTTGTCTTCTCCCTGGTCAGAGACACGTCAGCAGAAGTGACAGATCCTCTCTGAACTCATTCAGAGGGTTTGTACCAGGAAATGTTTATAAGCACCTGATCGGCGGGGGGTCTCAAGTTCCTTGAATGAATAGAGCGGCAGTCAAGCATCCCTGCTGCTGCTCTATTCTTTCTTTATGGAACTGCTGGAGTTCACGGTGTAGAGCGAGCGCTCAGTTACCTCCAACAGTTCCATAGATAATAAATGGACCAACAACGAGCATGTTTGCTTGATTTAGGGTACTTTCACACTAGCGTTAGTGTGATCCGGCAGGCAGTTCCGTCGTCAGTGTGACAATTGACAGCATTTGTAGACGGATCCGGGTGCGGATGCAAATGCATTGCAAGAACGGATCCGTCTATCCGCTTGTCATGCGGATGGACGGATCCGTCTTGCAGTCGTTTTCATGGATCCGTCCTTCAGTTGTTTAGCAATGCCGGATCCGGCACTAATGTAAGTCAATAGGAATTAATGCCGGATCTGTCATTCCGGTGACTGATCAGGCATTTTGGACGGACATAATTACCGCAGCATGCTGCGGTATTATGTCTGGCCAAAACGCCTGACGGTGACTGAACGAAAGGCATAACGATGCAAACTGAATGGATTTCTATGCATTCAGAATGCATTGGGATATGCCTGATCAGTTCTTTTCCAGCATAGAGCCCTTTTGACAGAACTCTATGCCGGAAAATAATTACCCTTATTGGAGGTGCTCAGGACCTCCATATTTGTGATTGGTGGGGGCCCCATCAGTCTGACCCCCATCGATAAATACAACATTTAGTGGAAAATTGTTCTAGCAGTGGCCGGGTTAAAGGGCTTCTGTCACCCCACTAAACCTTTTTTTTTTTTTTTTGGTTTACTTATAATCCTTACACTGCGATTTATGCATACATAATCTAATTAATCATTTTGGTCCAGTAGATTTTGTTTAAAACGTGCTTTTAAAATATGCAAATTACCTTGCTACCAGCAAGTTGATTGACAGGGCCAGGGAACTGGATCGTTCTCTGCTGGCCCTGTTGGCATTCAAAATCTCGCGCCTGCGCCGTACCTGTCTTCAATCGGCGCAGGCGCACTGAAAGGCGGCCGCTTGCTCGGCCGCTCCATCCTTAATGCGCCTGCACCGGGTGTAGATGTGACGTCATCGGCGCAGGCGCATTGAGGATGGAGCGGCTGCCTCTCAGTGCGCCTGCGCCGACTGAATATCGTTACGGCGCAGGCGCGAGTTCTTGATAGCAGACAGGGCCAGCAGAGGAGGATCCCGTTCCCTGGCCCTGTCAATCAACATGCGGAGGGGGCGTCATTATGATAGGAGGATGCGGCTGCTACCAGCAAGTAGCCGCCCTACTTGCTGGTAGCAAGGTAATTTGCATATTTTAAAAGCACGTTTTAAACAAAATCTACTGGACCAAATGATTAATCGCAGTGTAGGGATTATAAGTAAATAAAAAAAATTAAAAAAACAGGTTAGTGGGGTGACAGAAGCCCTTTAAGTTTGACTAGTTGATTGCATTGTGGTAGAACAAACATGCTTGAGTGTAGACCTAATGATGGGTAAAGTTCATCTCGGGACGAGTGCATAGCTTGTCTGTACATACTGTCATGTCTTGGCTAACCTGATTATTAGGCCTTTGAGGTGTTGACCTCATTTCTTAGTACTAACTGTTCTTTTTCACATAGTTAGGCTTGGCAAAGAAACTTGCCGCCCTAAAATATGTTCTATTCTTTCCTCAGATTCCGGGTATTTGGATGGTTTGGAAGAAAAGTCATTTTACTGCCGTATCGGGTAAGCCGAAGTTAAAGTGAATCTCTGATTCGGAGCTACTTTCAAGGGCTTGTGGAAGAATGCGGGTGGGGATTTGGCAAACATTCCCACTTGGCCAGACCTGTAAAGGGAAGCTTACTTACCTGCTTCTCGGCTGTGGCTCCCCGTTCCTTTGTCATGACGTTAGAGGAGCCGGTCACCGCCATGACATCTCTGATTGGAGACTCTCGCTATTGAGAACCCTCTTAAATGCTAGGTGACTGCTGAGGAGTATACGATCAGGCCCAGACTTTCTGTCTAGAGAATTTAGCGTTGCCTGGTTTTCCTATAGGTGTTTGTCCTGTCTCAGTAGGTTTGGGCATTGCAGGGATACGTTTTACTAGCTCGCATCTGTCGCACTGACTGCCTGTAATGAAATTCTGCTTATTACGGCTCCTGCGAAAAAGGAGTTGTGAGAAAAAGATTTGAAATCTGCAGGCACCACTTCTTATTCTGGTAGGATTGCTTGGGAGGTCCATGCTGTGTATGACAGCAATTTTTCCATGCTGTTCTACTGGTGAGAAATACCTAAATCCAGTGTTCCTCAACTCTAGACCTCAGGGCCCACCTGCCGGTCATGATCTGAGGCTATCCCACAGAATGAATACCTGTGGTGAGTCCTGATGCACTGACACTAATTATATCACCTGCTCAGTACTAAGGAAATCCTGAAAACCTGACCAGTAGGTGGGCCCTGAGGACTGGAGTTGGGGAACACTGCCTTAATCCACTTGTAATTCCCTCCCTATGGATTCACTGTAGCGTTCCGCTCTGGCGGCCGGATATGTGTCTCATCATAGAATTATGATTTCTTCAAAATTGACTTGGACAGAGCCTATTATAAAACCATATCCCCGCTGTGGGGTGTACTTTGGGAAGTCAGATTTTTTTGTATTGTTCTATGCGTGCCCAATATCGTCGGGGTATTTCACAGCTAGTCAAATGGGTAAAAAGCTACAGATGACATTAATCTATTGTGCATGACCAGTAGTAGGGGACTAAAGGAAAGGACATGACTGCAGGATCAGACTACATGGCGGTGACAAATTGGTCTATATAGAGGCTGAAGGCATAGATTTTAATTAAGTAATTACTGCTGAGGACAGTGATTGGCTGCAGCAGTCACCTTCTGCAGAAGATGGAAGCGAGATGGACTCGATAGGAAGTCTGTGGGCCGATCTCGTCTCCTGCAGTGAGGAAAGGGCACGCTGTTTGAGCACTTATTTCTCCTCCACCTAGTGGTCGGTCGGAGTCTCACTACTCAGATCCCACCAGTCAAAAACCATTGATATAGGTTTCTGACATATCAAATATATTTTTTGAAAGCTCAGTTTAACTTTCTTGGACAGCCCTTTTAAATGTAAGGTAGAGCATTGCTTGTCATTTCTAGGTCAAATGCTTACGAAATACATGTACTGTAGTTCTGGGAACATTTCCAGGAACAACTTCTTGGAAAAAAAATAAAAATAAGTGTCAGAACTGCATGCATCTTAAAGCTGGGTTTTCTGCGGCTTTTGCAGCACTGGTCACTCATGTTATAGCCTGAAAGGATGTAAGACGCTCCTTAAACAGTCAGCTGGCCAAAAAGTTGTATATAATAAAAAAAAAAAAAAATCCCTGCCTCATCAGTGCAGTCTAATGACTTAATTTGCTTAACTTTGTTCCCAGAAGAAGGCTTTGTGAATTCGGTCAACGCCATAATTATGGACTCCTTGACTACCACTCTTAGGTCTTTTTCCTGCACCTGTTGAAGTGCTTTGTTCTGCACATAGACTGCAGAGTCCCTATTCGAAGCGGCAGAAACGGCATTCTTTGTATGCCGCTCAATCTTTGTATACAGTAGTCTTTTATGGCAGTTTTGGGTGTAAATATCTCCGGCCCACCTTTACCACGGCTGATGGGATCACCTAGTTGGCATATGGTCTGGAAATGTATTAGTGGCACACTTCTGTTAGGATACTTTCACACTAGTGTTATTCCTTTCCGGTATAGAAATCCAGTAAAGGGTCTCAATACCGGAAAACAAACGCATCAGTTTTGTCCTAATGCATTCTGAATGGAAAGCAATCCGTCAGTATGCATCAGGATGTCTTCCGCTCCGTCCCTTGTACGGTATTTGACTTGCTGCAGTATTTTTTTCCGGCCAGAATCCCAGAACAATATTGCACTTGCCGGATCCGGCATTAATTTCCATAGAGATGTATTAATGCCAGATCCAGTACCAAGTGTTCCGGAAATTGTCACATCGCCGGGTTTGGTTTTCCTGTTTGTGCATGTGCCGGCATATAGAGGAGCTACTTTCTCTTTTGATCTTTGAAAAAATGTAAATACCGGATCCTTTATTCCGGATGAGACTGATCTGGTATATCACCGGATCCGTCTAACAGATCTAGAAAAAAGAGCTATCCGTTTGTATACGGCCTGCCAGATTCTAATAACACTAGTGTGAAAGTACCCTTAGAAAACGTGGCTTATTAGGCTCACAAGAAGCCAAACGGGGTCATGCTGCCGCCTGGCGTGTTACAGATTTTATCGATGGGCCTTTAGAATTCTGTCTAAACAACCACCTCTTTGATCCATGGCAGTATTTGGGTACTGCCAGACTTTTTTTAAAGTTTTTTTTTTATGCAGTTTTTGAAGCCAAAGCCAGGAGTGGATTGAAAAAAATTAGAAGTTATGTCTGCCCTTAATACTGTTATGATCCACACTTGATTATTTTTTTTTCTTCAAAAACGGCATCAAAAAGCCTGAACGTGTAGCAGAGGCTTTATTCTGTTCCAGACCTCAACCAGGTGGTCTCTGCATCAGGTGTAAAGATGGAGTGGACAAACAGCTCAACATTGAGGCGTCCTCCTGTAGGTTGTCTGGGTAAACGACTGGTCCCAGAGCGTCCTGCTATACAGCCCATTGTTTCACGTTACGACGGCATTTCCTTCCCATGCTGAATTCAGCCGAGTGTGCATGTGCTGTGATTGGGGAAAGGGGAGCAAGATGCCTGCCCGGAACCTGTGGTGGTAGTATAAAATGAAAATCCTCCAATACGTTGCCTGGATAATTAGCTGCAGCAGGTCCCAATGGTGATGTGGGCTTGATTCACACTTAGTTCAATGCGTCTTATAGGACCGTGAGCACAAGGCTGCTGTTTTATCTTTTTTTTATGAGCCTGTAAAATAAAAGTATAATAAAAAACCTGTTTACATACACTTTGGCGACCGTGCTTCACTATCTGAGCAAATTTTCTGTAGAATTGCCTATGGGAGAAAAAAAGAACATGAGGAGCTCGTAATGATGGTATTCGTCTGATGTGCTTGTATATCCACGTGCGCTTGTCAGTATAACACCAGGAGTGCATGGGGTTAATGATAAAAATACTTTATTAGGTTTGAGTGGTTTAAAAATAATTTGAAACGGCAAGAAAAAACAAACCCACTGTGTTTGGCTAGTTTTATGCCTGACTCAGACGTAGCAGATGACAATTTTGTCCATAGCTCCATATAGATGGAGAGATGGAGTCCATTGTAGGGTGCCATAACTGTCCTAAAACACCACGGCACTCAAATTGTAGTTGAAATGTAAAGTAGAATTTTATTGATCCATCCAGTTACATAAATTAGACATGGCCAAATTTCGGTCCCTCCCAAGACCTTGTTCATGGCCAATGAGTCAGGAGATGTTGATGGATGGGGGCTGCGTCCACGTGTCCTGACTCAACTATGATCCAAGTGCTGTGGTGTTTTAGGACATTATATGTGGGAAGTTTCCCTACCATTGAGCACCAGAGCGACAGTGATACGTCATGGTGGCCAAGCATTTCCTTTTCTTCATTAGATACCACAACTTGTTCTAGAGAAAACCATGGGATCAGTTCTGGCCTTGATTTCTCTCCGGTGTTTCTGCACCACCCTGGAATTAAACTACAACAGATGTCTGAAAAATTGAAATTCTAGAATAATTAAATGCCGTATTTGTAAAAAAAAAAATGTACAGAAGATGAAGCACTATTTGTTATGAAAAAGACACAAGAATCATGTTAACAATTATAAAAGCTGTGCCCATTATATCTGCTCAAGCAAAAGTTGCTAAAAATTGTGCGGTCGTGGTGACCCGCAATGCCTGCAGTACTCAAGGGTTAATACTGTTGTGCGCTGCTTATATGAACTGCGGGGTACTCATCAAGAATGGTCCAGAACTGTCATGAATGAGTTTCTGACTCATGAATGACTTGGCCACCTGTGTGAACAATGGATGCTCGCAGGCAGCCGATCGATGTGCTGTAGACAGGGCGCCTGCCATCAGACGAGCAGCTCCTCATTGAGAATTCAGGAGTTGTCGCTGAGGTTTTAATACATGCAGATGAAGCGCTGTGATTTTGTCTGATGTTTTACATAATAAATGACTGCGCAGAAAATGTTCTAGCACTTGGTCATCTTTAGGTGCAAAATGAAGGAATAAGGTTACCAGGGCGTAATCCACCAGAAGCTCGGAAACCATACATTGTCCCCTATGCAGCAGGTCCCGATATAAGAAATGGGAAAGCGCTTCCCTGCCTCCATACCTGCAAGGAATGATTGCTATAGTAGCATTAAAGATTTAGTTATTTATTTATTTTAATTTTGACCAATAAAAAAAAAAATCATGACAAATGATTCGTTCCTAGCACATATTATGCCGGGTCCACTGGGCAATTATATCAAATGACATATAAAAATATTGTGCCCTCTGTATAATGGCAGCTTATTGTGTCATAATCTTTTCATTTAGCCATTAAAAGGTATCGACCACTGAGGAATCTCTTCTAATAGCAGCTAAGAAAGAATAGAGCGGACACAGGCAGATTCATTAGCAGACATTGATGCCGGGGGGTTGTTTGTTACATAATTGGCACAACGTTGTTTTTTTCCCTTGCGTTTGCTTTTTAATAGTCCTTTGATATTCTGCCCTATTTTCATGATAGTTGTGATTTAGCCTGTAAATGCGTGACTGTCTTAGACTACTTTCACACCAGCGTTTTTGCTGGATCCGTCATGGATCAGCAAAAAACCCTTCAATCATGACCAAGACGGATCAGTCTCTAAAACCATTGTAAGTCAATGGGGGACGGATCAGTTTTCTTTTGTGTCAGGAAAAATGGATCCGCCACCATTTACTTACATTGTGAGTCATGACTGATCTGTCTTGTTCCGTACCATATCGTGGACAGAAAACCGCTGCTTGCAGCGTTATTCTGTATGCGATCGGGAAGCAGCTAAACGGAACGGAATGCAATCTGGTGCACTCCGTTTAGGCTAGGTCTACACGACGACATTTGTCACGTGACAGAAAGTCGCGCGACAGGGCGCAACAGTTGTCGCGCGACATTTTGTTGCACTAATGTCGCGCGACAATTTTTATAATGGCAGTCTATGGTGTCGCACTGCAACATGCAACATGTTGCGACTGCGACGTGACAGTCGCAGAAAAATCCATCTTGAATGGATTTTCTGCGACTGTCGCGTCGCAGTCGCAGCATGTCGCATGTTGCAGTGCGACACCATAGACTGCCATTATAAAAATTGTCGCGCGACATTAGTGCAACAAAATGTCGCGCGACAAATGTCGTCGTGTAGACCTAGCCTTAGTTTAGTTTTGTCCCCATTGACAATGAATGGGGACAAAACTGAAGCGTTTTCCTCCGCTATTGTGATCCTATGACTTATCTCAATAGCGGAAAGGGAAAGCGCAGATGTGAAAGTAGCCTTGGGTTAAAACTCCTGCAGTTTAGCCGAAGCAGGTTGGGTGCCTGGTTATGAGACCACCAGTAACCCTGAGACGACAAAAGCGGTGTACAATCACTTCTGTCTCTCTCCGGCAGAATACAGGCAGGAGCACGACAATTGTGTGGTCGCCGGGTGCACCTCAGCATGGCAGAGCTGCTGAGTCTTAGCATACCTAGATCAGCTCTGCCAGTTACTAATGTCACTATGGATGCAGATGAGCAAATTTGGCATTTCACTCACTTTTTATTTATTTTTTTAAAGCAAAACATAATATTTACCTGCTATCTTATGTGCCCCTAACACAGTGATGTACACCCAACACAGTGTAATGCCCCCATAGCTGCCTCCAACACAGTATATTGCCCTGTTATGCGCCCCCAATGCAGTGTAATGCCCACATATGTGTCTCCAACACAATATAATGCACCCTTATGTGCCCCCAACACAATATTGTGGCCCTTTAGAGTCTCCAAAATTAATACTCCTAACTAGTGTTCCAACGATGAACAGAGCAGCTCTCAATGTTTGGTGGCCAGGTACAGCAGCCCCATTGACATCTCTTTATTGCACCTGCCATCGCCATACCACCGGTCACAAGGTGAAAGGTTGAGCAAGGAGCTCAGGACGTGGGTGCAGGTGAATGTGCGCTGCTGCTGGGGGAGCTAATGCAGATGTGGCCTGCAGCAGGAGGCCCCCTGATCTCTGAGACCCCAGCCATTTGCTGGTCAGTGGGAGTCTCACCACTCCGATCCCACCAGTCAAAACCATTGATATGTGTTTCTGACATCAAATATTTTTTGAAAGCTCAGTTTAACTTTCTTGGACAACCCTTTTTAATGTAAGGTAGAGCATTGCTTGTCATTTCTAGGTCAAATGCTTATGAAATACATGTACTGTAGTTCTGGGAACATTTCCAGGAACAACTTCTTGGAGAAAAAAAGTGTCGTAACTGCATGCATCTTAAAGCAGTTTTTCCTGCGGCTTTTGCAGCACCGGTCACTCATTTTATAGCCTGAAGGGATGCACTGTAAGACGCTCCTTAAACAGTCAGCTGGCCAAAAAGTTATATAAAATGTTTTTTTTTGTTTTTTCCCTGCCTCATCAGTGCAGTCTAATGACTTAATTTGCTTAACTGCGTTCCCAGAAGAAGGCTTTGTGAATTCGGTCAACGCCATAATTATGGACTCCTTGACTACCACTCTTAGGTCTTTTTCCTGCACCTGTTGAAGTGCTTTGTTCTGCACATAGACTGCAGAGTCCCTATTCGAGGCGGCAGAAACGGCATTCTTTGTATACCGCTCAATCTTTGTATACAGTAGTCTTTTATGGCAGTTTTTGGTGTAAATATCTCCAGCCCACCTTTACCACGGCTGATGGGATCTCCTAGTTGGCATATGGTCTGGAAATTATTATAGTGGCACACTTCTATTAGAAAACGTAGATTATTAGGCTCACAAGAAGCCAAACAGGGTCATGCTGCAGATTTTATCGATGGGCCTTTAGAATTCTGTCTAATAAACCACCAGTTTGATCCATGGCAGTATTTGGGTACTTTTTCATTTTTATTTTTTTTTATGCAGTTTTTGAAGCCAAAACCAGGAGTGGATTGAAAAAATAGGAGAAGTTATGTCTGCCTTTAATAATTTCTCTCCTGTTATGATCCACACTTAATTTTTATTACTTTTTTTGTCAAAAAGCCTGAACGTGTAGCAGCGTTTTTTTTTTTTCTGTTCCAGACCTCAACCAGGTGGTCTCTGCATCAGGTGTAAAGATGGAGTGGAAAAACAGCTCAACATTGAGGAGTCCTCCTGTAGGTTGTCTGGGTAAACGACTGGTCCCAGAGCGTCCTGCTATACAGCCCATTGTTTCATGTTACTACGGCATTTCCTTCACGTGCTGAATTCAGCCACATGTGCTGTGATTGGGGAAAGGGGAGCAAGATGCCTGCCAGGAACCTATGGTGGCAGCTCATTATCCTTCAGAACAAAGGAAGGGCCATGTCAAAATCCTTTTTTCTCCAACATTGGTTGACCTTCATTCTGCGAATCATCAAATACAAATTGTATGGTCTTCCAGTCCTGCTGAATTGATGGGTTTGGCTGACCATCGTCTAATACACGTGGCCTTCTTTAGTCTCAATACCGTCCTTCAACTAAGAAAAGTAATAGTAAAAAACAAAAACAACTATGGGTGTCAGTAGCCAAGTACGTATACACTACAATAGCGCAGCAATATAAACAGGGCACCCAACATTATATAACTGGGCGAGCTTATAAGATACAAGAAAGAAACAAGAGAACTAAAGCTCATAAACGACCAATAATGAAAAATAGTATGCTTTATTAGTTACAAAAAATCAATAGATAATAAATACCATAAAAAAAGGGGGAAAAATGGAGCAGAAAACAAACACTATCCCAGCGTTACTGAGTCCAAATATATAATATCACATTGACACATACAAAAGTTGATGAAGGCGAGTCCTAATATGAAGACATCATAGTAAAAGCTGTGGCAGGTAATGACTCCACATATGTTATACACAGAGATGCAGCAAGTAGCTGCTATATAGACCTACCAAAGTTCTATACTGACTATATGTAACAGACCATAAATTTAAATAAAAATGACACTCGCCTAGAAATAGCACGGACCTGAATACCTGGGATGGCGTTACCCCGACGCGCGTTTCGAAGGTTTGCTGAAACGCCCGTCGGGGTAACGCCATCCCAGGTATTCAGGTCCGTGCTATTTCTAGGTGAGTCTGTGTCATTTTCATTTAAATTTATGGTCTGTTACATATAGTCAGTATAGAACTTTGGTAGGTCTATATAGCAGCTACTTGCTGCATCTCTGTGTATAACATATGTGGAGTCATTACCTGACACAGCTATATTATTTAGCAATTTTACTATGATGTCTTCATATTAGGACTCGCCTTTATCAACTTTTGTATGTGTCAATGTGATATTATATATTTGGACTCTGTAACGCTGGGATGGTGTTTTCTGCTCCCCCCCCCCCCCCCCATTTTTATGGTATTTATTATCTATTGATTTTTTGTAACTAATAAAGTATACTATTTTTCATTATTGGTCGTTTACGAGCTTTAGGTCTCTTGTTTCTTTCTAAGAAAAGTAATAGCGGACACCTAATTTAGGCTTCCTCTTTATGATGAAAAAATCTGTATATCGTAGTTCAAAAAAATTTGAACCGGCAAGAAAACAAAAACACTGTTTGGCTAGTTTTATGCCTGACTCAGACGTAGCAGATGACAATTTTGTCCACCTTTGTCCATAGCTCCATATAGATGGAGAGTCCATTGTAGGGCGCCATAACTATGCCCTAAAACACCACGGCACTCAAATTGTAGTTGAAATGTAAAGTAGAGTTTTATTGATCCATCCAGTTGCATAAATTAGACATGGCCAAATTTCGGTCCCTCCCAAGACCTTGTTCATGGCCAATGAGTCAGGAGATGTGGGCGCAGTGTTGATGGATGGGGGCTGCGTCCAAGTGTCCTGACTCAACTATGAGCCGAGTGCTGTGGCCTTTTAGGACATTATATGCGGGAAATTTCCCTACCATTGAGCACCAGAGCGACATAGATACCTCATGGTGCCAAGCATTTCCTTTTCTTCATTAGATACCACAACTTGTTCTAGAGAAAACCATGGGATCAGTTCTGGCCTTGATTTCTCTCCGATGTTTCTGCACCACCCTGGAATTAAACTGCAACAGATGGCTGGATATACGGCCTGAAAAATGGAAATTCTAGAATAATTAAATGCCGTATTTGTAAAATCTATATAGAAAATGAAGCACTATTTGTTATGAAAAGGCCCACAAAAATCATGTTAACAATTATAAAAGCTGTGCCTGTTATATCTGCTTAAGCGGAAGTTGCTAAAAATTGTGGGGTCGTGGTGACCCGCAATGCCTGCAGTACTTAAGGGTTAATCCTTTTGTGCGCTGTTTTTATGAACTGCGGGGTAATCGTCAAGAATGGTCCAGAACTGTCATGAATGAGTTTCTGACTCATGAATGACTTGGCCACCTGTGTGAACAATGGATGCTCGCAGGCAGCCGATCGATGTGCTGTAGACAGGGCGCCTGCCATCAGACGAGCTCCTCATTGAGAATTCAGGAGTTGTCGCTGAGGTTTTAATACATGCAGATAAAGCGCTGTGATTCTGTCTGTTTTACATAATAAATGCCTGCGCAGAAAATGTTCTAGCACTTAGTCATCTTTAGGTGCAAAATGAAGGAATAAGGTTACCAGGGCGTAATCGACCAACCAGATTCCCAGGCTGGCCGCATGGGATCGCGGCCCATCTTGGTTAACCTCTCTAGTCACCTCATGAGGGTCATATTGAGGCAGCTATATGAAGCTTGTTACGCCATTTTTATCTCGTAAACCTTGATTATGCTGCACACCATATTTGTGACTTTTCAGAAATGGCAAGGAAAGTGGGTGTGGTTAGCGGGAAGGCGTGGCCTCTAATAGCCCAACCTATTTACTATCATTTTATACTTAATAGCTGATATAGATTTGAATTTCTGGCTCATGGACTACTAGGAGATGCATCAAATTTATCAAGAGGCTTGTACCTAAGGCGCCCGACTATTTTTGGACATGCTGTTGAAGTGAACGGAGGGAGCCGCACATGCACGACCACCCCTCCATTCCTGGCCGAGTGTGGCGGGGAGCAGGTCCTAGAGGTGTCAGACACTTATGTCATATCCTGTAGATATGCCATACCCCAAATGGGAATACCCTTTTAAAGGGGTTGTGCCATTAACATTGTCTACAGTTTTCCAACCAGCAATTGCATCTGAGTATTTTTGTAATTGCATGAAATAAAAAAATTTGTATAGCCACTAAATTGAAATGAAATGTATCTGTATAGCGTCTACTACTGGGTGTTCTTTTCCTTATTATTTTTGTCCCCCTCACTGAGGTGGTCGCACATGCTCAGTTTACATATGTTCTGTCAGAAGCTGTGACAGTTGCAGGAAAAGAAATACAGCAGAAAAGACA
Organism: Bufo gargarizans; assembly: GCF_014858855.1. Taxonomy (NCBI): domain Eukaryota; kingdom Metazoa; phylum Chordata; class Amphibia; order Anura; family Bufonidae; genus Bufo; species Bufo gargarizans. The sequence goes on from NC_058083.1 coordinate 102,289,922, forward strand.
CGTCCCCCTGAGCTGTCAGCTTGATATAAATCTAGGAGAGCAATGATTGGGGGGATCTCTAGATCCATGTGAGGTACAGGGCTGGTTCTAGCTTTGTTAGAAAGAGTCATGTACTATATGAAGTCTGATTTTCATGTTTTACATTACTCAAGGGATAACCCCTTTAATGACTGTTTTATACTGACTTGTGAAGGTCAGTCTGACCATTGTCTTTATTTCTCGGGTATACCTCACCATGTAAATTGCTTTATGTTGGGCCAGAACATTGTTGTTTTTTCATTTTCTTCATTCTGCGTACAGATTTGTAGCTCTTTTTATTACCTTCATCGGACTTTCACATGTATGTATCGAATGTACACTTCATTTGGACCAGTGGTGTGTCCAGTCTGGCACAGGTTTATGACTCCCATTGTGAACAGAAACCAGGTATAGCGAACTTATCATAGTTAATATGGTTAAAAAAAGACCTAAGTCCATCAACTTCAACCAAGGTAGCTCCAGCAGAGCTCCGTCTTACAATGCAGGTGTCAGCAACCTCTGGCACTAAAGCCGTTGTGAAACCATAACTCCCAGCATGCTCCATTCACTTCTATGAACGTTCCGAGAACAGCTAAGCAATACTGCATGTTGGGAATCGTAGTTTTACCACCGCTGGTGTGCTAGAGGCTGATGATCCCTGGTATAATAATGAGTCAAGCACTGGAGTGACAAACGCTTAACCAGGACAGATCTTCATGTGAATGATGTGCCCTTCAGTAAAATCATATGATGCAGCCGGGTTCCCCATGACGGCAACCTAGCATGAGCGCTCCTGTTCTCTGAGCCAACGATAATTGGCTATATAAAATATTCAGAGCCATACAGAAGTGCCTGCTCTTGAATGAGAGCTGGGCTGCACTATGTCGGCGTGGCCACTACACAGTAGATGGAGCCTTCTTTCCTCCCGGCGCAGGCTCCCCGCTCCTCATCTTCCAGCCCTGCGATGCTCCGCTGGGCTTTCTCACTGTAAACATCTGGTTTGAAGGCATCTGCAGCCAATCACTGGCCCCAGCAGCAACCCACTCATGACAAATGGTCACTTGACACAAGGGGTTCCAGTCTCCGCCATGTCCAGTGATTGGCTGCAGGTCGTGTCAAACTAGTTGTTTACAGCAAGGGAGTCCAGCGGAGCAGCCCAGGCTGGGGGAGAAGGAGCGCGGAGCCAGCGCCAGGAAGGAGGTAAGTAAGTTCCCCTTTACAGATGGCTCGGCTATTTCCGTCTGCCCCGTAGAAATGGATGGGAGCTCGATGCGCTCCCATTCACTTCTATGGAAGCAGCGCTTGGTGGTCCTCCAGCCACAGCTCTCCCCGCTCCATTCTCGTTGTAGGTGTAGGTCCTAGCGATATGCCCCCATTGTCTGAGATGGGAATACCTCTTTAATCCCCTGAAGCAGACCCGCTTTGTCCTGATGGGTTTCTCAGCAGGGTGACATGGAAGCTATTCCTCAGGGGACTTCTGGGAAATCTATAGAGCTAGCATAGTTAAACCCCTGAAGACCATGATGAAACGCCCTATTCTGGGTGATTGCACTTGGAACATCTCTTATCCACGAGGTGCAAAGAAAAGGTATCCATGGCAGAACTGGTTGCTTTGGCCAACATTCACATTCATGCTATGTTGACATCTGTGCTGGAGGGTCCTCCAGGATACAGCGCCATTCTTCATGTCACTGTGATTTACATCGCCGCCATTGGTGTCCATCGCGTGACTCGTGGTTCTCTCATTTTCAGTTTTTTTTTTCTCCTATGACAGACTAGAAAACCAGAAATTATTACTCAAATGAATTCAGCCTAACGTGTATTGCTTCCTCACAGTTTTCAAAATGTCTGCTAACGTTCAGTGAATGGAAACATTGCCCTTGGTGACATAGTCCTGGTGACGTAGCTTGTGACAGTGTATGAACAGAGGCTTCTGTTTCTGCTGGGTTGAAACGGGTTGGCCAGGATTTTACTACTGATGGCTTATCCTCAGGATAGGCCATCAAGATTTCATGGCGGGGGTCCGACACCTCGCACCCCTACCAATCAGCTATTTCAGAGTAGCTTTGGTGGTAGAAGTTGTAGCTGGAATTAAACAGTTCTGTCCATTGAAGTGATTGCAAGCAGTGCTGCAGTAACCCAGTTCATCCACTACACGATAGATGGCGCTGTGTAGTTCTGCTGCTGACTTTCGATGCCAGAGCCAGCCTGCAATAACGGATTGGCGGGGTGTCAGATCCCACCAGTCACATATTGTCCGCCTATACTGAGGGTAGCCTTATGCCCCCCTGGATTAGTTATTTAAATTTATTTAACTAAATTTCTTGATAAAATATAAAACAAGCAATAAATGATGTACATCAATCATAAACTATCACCGAAGATATTGGCAGATGTTAAGACTTTTTAGTGAAATAAACTAAAATAAATAATGCAGGGGGCACGTTCTGCACTAATGCAGTAAATCAGAGCTTGATGTGTGATATGGCTATGATATGGATATCAAATATTTTATGATTGTTTTTTGCTTTTGCCATGTTATTATATGGCAGTTGTTTTATCTTTTGACTATAGACTGCTTTTGTTCACGTGTATTTTCGACACATTTTCGTGTCTCTTCAGTTGTGGGCGTGAGTCTCGAAAAGAAATCTCTTACCAGCCATTCCGCCTCACACCGTATCTGATCCGTGTTCAGACTGAGGAGAGCACCGTGGAGCAGCTGTGCTGCGTACTGTTTGCGGAGCGAGTGCACTCCGGTTATGAAGGTATGTATAGCGGCCAGTTACTGGTCTGGGTTGGGGCTCCTTAGGAGCACGGTGACGCTCACATTAGTAGTTTTGCGGTAGGACCTGCCATCTATTCTATGTTTTATTTTCTGGAAACAGTCCTGGTAATGGCACTTCGCCTCTGCCGTCCCTGGTCATTAGTGCAGGAGTAGTTCCCATTTATCATTGTCAGGTGTCTTTATTTTCCATCTGGTTGCTCCTCTCTGCTAAGGCTGGGTTCACACTTGAGCGTTTTACAGCGCGTTCCTACGCTCAACAGGCAAGAACCAATGATTCCCTATGGGAATGGTTCACACCTGAGCGTTTTACAGCGCGTACGATCGCGCTGTAAAACGCTCGACGCCCCAAGAAGTATATGAACTTCTTTGGGGTGTCTTGTCGCGCGTTCCCTTACATAGACTTCAGCGGGAATGCGCGACAATAGGCGTTCGCTTTTCTCTGTTGGCGCGATTGCAAACGCCTGTACAATCGCGCATACAGAGCGCTCCATCGCGAACGCTCAGGTGTGAACCCAGCGTAATACTGGAGCAGCGGGGCCTCCGCGTCACAATGTTTCCAATTTGATCCTGGCAGATACCCCCTAGCAAAAAACATCACATGGCGGTATTATTCCCCCATGAGGGGGCACCTCTCTGATTATTTCTAGTAAGTTGCTCTGGTTATGCGTTATATTAAAACTGCGTTGTGCAAAATAAGTAAATTGTGTTCCATTTTCGTGTTTTTTATTTTTTATTTTAGCTCCTCGGATTCCGGCAGATAAACGCATCTTCACCACCACTCACACCCCAAGCTGTTTGTTCCAGGATGTCGATGAAAGGTGAGCGGACTGCAGAAACCTATGTCCCGACTTGGTTTGCGTTCATCTCTTTAAGGCAACATTCACACGACCGCATGTATTTTGCAGTCCGTAAAGCGCAGATCCGAAAAATACGGATACTGCATCTTTTGTGTGCTTTCCACATCCGCAAGTCTGTTCCGCATGAGATAGACCATGCCCTTTTCTTGGCCACAAATCCGGACCACGGACCCATTGAAATCAATAGGTGCTCAAAAATGTGAAGGGCACACAGATGGTATCCGCGTTTTGCAATCCATAACAATACAGTCATGTGAATGTACCCTTAGGCTACATGCACACGACCGTATGTGTTTTGCTGCCCGCAAAAAAAAAAACGGATGATGTTCCGTATGACATCCGTCTTTTTTTTTTTTTTTTTTGCGGATACGTTTTTTTTTTGCAGATCCATTGAAGTGAAGCACGGTGTGCTGTCCGTGTTTTTTGCGGACCCATTGAAGTGAATGGGTCTGCATCCTATCCGCAAAACAAAACGGATCAGACACGGAAACATAATACGGTCTTGTGCATGGGGCCTTACCCTCATCTTTGTGCTTTGTTCCCCACAGAGCCGTGCCCTTGTTGGGCTACCTGCCTCAAGACCTCATTGGCACTCCCATTATTCTGCATTTGCATCCAAGTGATCGCCACCTCATGCTAGCTGTGCACAAAAAGAGTATGTATATATTATCGTATATCCATTCCAGGTCATGCACTGCTGCAGAAGAGTCATTAAATGTCTTACTTGGCATTCGTATAGCACAGAGCTTTGCCCACCCCATCAATGCCTGTCTCACCCAGGGCTAGTCTCCCTATTTCAAGCACACCTATACTAGCGTCAGTACATAGAAGCAGTCAGGAAGTCGTACATGTGTGCCTGAACATCCTAAAGGGGTTGTCTAACTTCAGCAAATATCATGTAGAGAAAGTTAATACAAAGCACTTACTAATGTATTGTGATTCTCCGTATTGCTTCATTTGATGGCTTGATTCTTTTTTTTTTTCCATAATATTATACATTGCTGGTATCCAGGGGTTATGACCACACTGCAATCCATCAGCGGTGGACGTGCTTGCCTACTGTTGGAAAAAAACGCCAGCCTCTCTGGTGGCCAGGACCATGGCAATGCACATAAGCCGGAGCTTATTCTCCTAGTGTGCAAGCACGTCACAATACATTAGTACGTGCCTTGTATTAACTTTCTCTAGAGGAAAAATGCCATTTGAAGTAAGACTTCCCTTTTAACACAAATTCTTTGGTTACGTGATTGTAATATCGCATTGCGGTTGTGAACGTGGTTATGTTACTACATGCAATGTGATGCAACCGAGACACGACAGTTGCTAAAAATCCAAACCTGCTGAATTTTTTATTGCAAATCACCAGAGACTTTTTAATGTATGTTGTGAGTGTTTGTGACCCTTTCACCAGTAACCAGGCTTATACCGTGACACAGCCTTTTGTAGACTCCCTTTAAGGGGTTTTCTAGGTCATCTCTACTGATGCCCTTTTTTTTATGGATAGGTCAGTCTGAGTCCCGGCATGCCCTATGATTGCTTGAATAGGCTGCGGTGTTCTGGTGAGCGCTGCGGCCTCTTCCTAGCCCAGGGGCTTCATGTTTATCGGTTACATGACCCATGTTCAGCTTAGTCTACTTTCACACTCGCGTTTAGTGCGGACCCGTCATAGATCTGCACAGACGGATCCGTTCAGATAATGCAACCGCATGCATCCGTTTGTATTATCTTTAACATAGCCAAGATGGATCCGTCTTGAACACCATTGAAAGTAAATGGAGGACGGATCCGTTTTCTATTGTGCCAGATTGTGTCAGTGAAAACGGATCCGTCCCAATTGACTTACATTGTGTGCCAGAACGGATCAGTTTGGCTCAGTTTTGTCAGACGGACACCAAAACGCTGCAGGCAGCGTTTTGGTGTCCGCCTCCAAAGCAGAATGGAGACGGAACGGAGGAAAACTGATGCATTCTGAGCGGATCCTTATCCATTCAGAATACATTAGGGCAAAACTGACCCATTTTGGACCGCTTGTGAGAGCCCTGAACGGATCTCACAAACGGAAAGCCAAAAGCCAGTGTGAAAGTAGCCTTAATCCCATTCAAGTAAATGAGCATGAGCTGCAATACCAAAAACGGCCACTATACAATGTGCAGCCCTGTGCCAGAGCACAGGGGCCAGAGCACAAAAGTGGCCCTGAAAAAAAACCTGGTAAAAGTGGCCCCATGTTGCAGGTCTATCCAAATTGACAGAAGACGGGGCAACATATGTAGGCAGGGACAGCAATACCATAGTGCAGGGCAGTATACCTCCCGAGATGAACCAAATATCAGAGTGCAGCCCAAAATACTGCTACCTATGCAACAGTATTCAACTGTATCGCTGTCCTGAAGATGTCAATACAGTTGAATTCAGGGGGGCACTTGCGGCTGCTGGTCAGGTACGTAAGAGAGAATCAGTTCATTATGAACCCAGCTGTCGGCTATGAGGAGGGTTTAGGTGGCCCTCCTGGGCATTGGCCCACTGGGAAATTCCCCTGTACGGTCTATTACCAATCCGCCCCTACCGGAGCACCACAGCCTCTTCAAACAGCTGCTCGGCACCGGGAGTTGGACCCTCAAGTTGATGACCTTTCCTGAGGATAGGTCATCGGTATTGTACTCCCGGACAGACCCTTCTGCAGGCATCTAGGTTCACTTAGCAGAAGATCTACAATATTGTCCTGATAACTACAAGTGATTAAAGGGGTTTTCCCATCTCATTCATTTCTAACTTTGGAATACCCACCCAGTGTGTTGTCCAAAGGTGACCAGGGTTACAGGTACAGCTGAGTGGACTGCCCTACGCTGTTTGTGTAACTATTACATCTAACAGGAAGGGGAAAGAGTAAAACTCGCTTCCACATGATTGTGTTCTTCTCTAGTTCTGCAGTATGGAGGACAGCCGTTTGACTTTTCTCCAATACGATTTTGTGCGAGAAATGGAGAGTACATCACCGTAGACTCCAGCTGGTCCAGCTTCGTCAACCCCTGGAGTCGAAAAGTGTCTTTCATCATTGGAAGACACAAAGTGCGGATGTGAGTGTGGCATGTGTATAATATGTGCTTAGAATGTGTGTATCTACATTGGATCTTCAGACTTGCTGATTAGTACACATTTTTTTTCCCCCCCTCACAATAGGGGTCCTGTTAATGAAGACATTTTCACGGCACCCAAGCGCTCGGGGGATCGCTCACTTCAGCCTGATGTTCAGGAACTCACAGAACAAATTCATCAGCTTCTCATGCAGGTGATTTTTTAAATGTATTTTTTACTGTAAAAATCAAACATCTGATCCTAGTTAGTGACTAGCAGATTTACAGAGAGCCCAATTCCGTAGATTTTTTCTTTCTACCTCGGGGGAAAGGAAAATGGCAGCCATTGGGTCACTTATCCACATTATGACCTATACAAATGTTAAGGCCCATTTACACTGACCAATGCACAGGCAGTTATGTATGAACTGCAAGTTCCCGATAACTGCCTGGTAGTTAGCGGAGGTGAGAGCTGCATTTATATGGGGATCCAGGCTTTACAAAGGCCTGGATGGAAGCCTGCCAGGAGCAGAATTGATCAGGCCAAATGTCAGTGTAAGACCAAGTTCACACTTCAGTTATCTGGTCAGTTATTTCTACCAGTTATTGTCAGCCAAAAACCAGGTGCGGGTCAAAACCACAGAACAGGTGCAGATCTTTCAATTACAGACGTGGACAAAATTGTTGGTACCCTTTGGTCAATGAAAGAAAAAGTCACAATGGTCACAGAAATAACTTTAATCTGACAAAAGTAATAATAAATTAAAATTCTATAAATGTTAACCAATGAAAGTCAGACATTGTTTTTCAACCATGCTTCAACAGAATTATGTAAAAAAATAAACTCATGAAACAGGCATGGACAAAAATGATGGTACCCCTAACTTAATATTTTGTTGCGCAACCTTTTGAGGCAATCACTGCAATCAAACGCTTCCTGTAACTGTCAATGAGACATCTGCACCTCTCAGCAGGTATTTTGGCCCACTCCTCATGAGCAAACTGCTCCAGTTGTGTCCGGTTTGAAGGGTGCCTTTTCCAGACTGCATGTTTCAGCTCCTTCCAAAGATGCTCAATAGGATTGAGGTCAGGGCTCATAGAAGGCCACTTTAGAATAGTCCAATTTTTTCCTCTTAGCCATTCTTGGGTGTTTTTAGCGGTGTGTTTTGGGTCATTGTCCTGTTGCAAGACCCATGACCTGCGACTGAGACCAAGCTTTCTGACACTGGCTAGTACATTTCTCTCTAGAATTCCTTGATAGTCTTGAGATTTCATTGTACCCTGCACAGATTCAAGACACCCTGTGCCAGACGCAGCAAAGCAGCCCCAGAACATAACAGAGCCTCCTCCATGTTTCACAGTAGGGACAGTGTTCTTTTCTTGATATGCTTCATTTTTTCGTCTGTGAACATACAGCTGATGTGCCTTGGCAAAAACTTCGATTTTTGTCTCATCTGTCCACAGGACATTCTCCCAGAAGCTTTGTGGCTTGTCAACATGTAGTTTGGCATATTCCAGTCTTGCTTTTTTATGATTCGTTTTCAACAATGGTGTCCTCCTTGGTCGTCTCCCATGTAGTCCACTTTGGCTCAAACAACGACGGATGGTGCGATCTGACACTGATGTTCCTTGAGCATGAAGTTCACCTTGAATCTCTTTAGAAGTCTTTCTAGGCTCTTTTGTTACCATTCGGATTATCCGTCTCTTAGATTTGTCATCAATTTTCCTCCTGCGGCCACGTCCAGGGAGGTTGGCTACAGTCCCATGGATCTTAAACTTATGAATAATATGTGCAACTGTACTCACAGGAACATCTAGTTGCTTGGAGATGGTCTTATAGCCTTTACCTTTAACATGCTTGTCTATAATTTTCTTTCTGATCTCTTGAGACAGCTCTTTCCTTTGCTTCCTCTGGTCCATGTCGAGTGTGGTACACACCATATCACCAAACAACACAGTGATTACCTGGAGCCATATATATAGGCCCAATGGCTGATTACAAGGTTGTAGACACCTGTGATGCTAATTAGTGGACACACCTTGAATTAACATGTCCCTTTGGTCACATTATGTTCTGTGTTTTCTAGGGGTACCATCATTTTTGTCCATGCCTGTTTCATGAGTTTATTTTTTTACATAATTCTGTTGAAGCATGGTTGAAAAACAATGTCTGACTTTCATTGGTTAACATTTATAGAATTTTAATTTATTATTACTTTTGTCAGATTAAAGTTATTTCTGTGACCATTGTGACTTTTTCTTTCATTGACCAAAGGGTACCAACAATTTTGTCCACGTCTGTATACCTTATCTCTGGGTAGGCTTCACTACTGGTTTTGGCTCACAATAACTGATGTAAATGACTGACCAAATAACTGAAGTGTGAACTCTGCTTAAGGCCTCATGCACACGGTCGTTGTTTTGGTCCGCATCATAGCTGCAGTTTTTGCGGATTGGATGCGGACCCATTCACTTCAATGAGGTCGCAAAAGATGAGGACAGCACTCTGTTGCTCCATTCCGTGGTTCGAAAAAAAAAATATAACCTGTCCTATTGTCCGTTTTGCGGAGAAGAATAGGCAGTTGTATCAATGGCAAATTGCGGAACGCACACGGACACCTTCCGTGTTTTGCGGATCAAAACACGCACAATGGTCGTGTGCATGAGGCCTAAGGGTCCGCAAATTGCACATCCGCAAAACACGGATGCTACTGTGTGCGTTTCACAACTTGCAGAACGGGCGGTCCATTATAGAAATGCCTATTTTGCGATTGCGGACAAGAATAATACATGCTCTATACTTTTTGTGGAGTCACGGAACAGAGCAATTAAAATAATTGGCAGAACGGATGCGGACTTGTTCATACGGTCGTTTGAATGAGCCTTAAATCTGTACAATACACTGCAATAGGTAAATATTGCATTGAATTGTACCAGCAATTGGATTGTATGTTTAAGTCCCCCCAAAAAAGAAATAAAAAAACAATTTGAAGTAAAAAAAAAAAAAAAAAAAATCGCCCTTTTTCCCATAGAAGAAAAATCAGCCGGCACTCCGTCTATATGGTGAGCGGTGCGCGCGTCCAGGGTCGGCATCCCATCAATCCAAGAGCAAAGAAGACCGGCACGTGCTATATTAGATGCAAACCTTATCCTTTTAATTCGCACATGGAGGTCCCTTTTCCCATAGTCATTTATTTATGATTGGTTAAAAAATGTAATATACGGGCACTGAATATAGCGTTCTGGTAAGCTAGATGAATGGCTGCCGGATTGCCTAGATGGGTTGGGGGGGGGGGGGGGGGGGTCTAGATTACTTTCCTCTGTGCCTTTGCTTGTGGAGAATGCATCAAAATCCCTCGCAAAAATCGACGTCACCATTATCTGTGTTCATGTCCATCAGATCCGTTTTATGCCTCATGTACATAACCATATTTCTGGACTACATCCGATCCGCATTGTTTGTAGATCGCACACAAACCCCTTCATTTCTATTTGTCCACAAAAAAAAACGGTCCGCACATTATAGAACCTGTCTATTTTGGGGGCAAGAATAGGATTTTTTACGATGGGTCCTGCAAAAATTGTGGGATGCACATGGACTACATCCGTATTTTGCGGACGGCAAAACATGTACGGTCGCATGCAGGAGGCTTTATAGGCGTTTTCTGACTTGTATGATTTAGTAGTAGTTTGCGGTCAGTTAATGTGAACACATGTACAGAGGCTTCAAGGGGTTTTCCCTCGTTATTTTTTTATGTACAGAAACAGCCTGTTCCCTGATAAAATTATAAAACCGCGTACAGTGACTGCTCTTTCATCTTGCCAGACTCCAGGCAATCCCTAGGTGGTCATGTGCTGTTCACTGCTGAGGCCACTGTATAGGACGTCACTGCTGAGGCCACTGTATAGGACGTCACTGCTGAGGCCACTGTATAGGACGTCACTGCTGAGGCCACTGTATAGGACGTCACTGCTGAGGCCACTGTATAGGACGTCACTGCTGAGGCCACTGTATAGGACGTCACTGCCACAACAAAGCGCTACTGGCTGCAGCCCAGCGAGGGAACGGAGCAGCGGCACTGGATCAGGGGGGCCTAGACTGAAGCCCTGTACAGACCTAGTCCTGCTCTCAGTGGATACATTGATACGTCTTCTAGCCAGTTTGGCCGCTCACACGTCTGACTGTTTGCTACAATGCATCAGTCTGAAATTCATCTCACAGGGTTTCAGCATGTACATAAGCCTTTATCATTCTAATAGTACTAAGGAATACATATTATTATAGGTCAGGTATCCGGCATGCATTTCAGTAGTGAACAACTCTAGGGCTGTAGGAATGCATAATGTTCATGACTGCCCTTGTCCTCCTAATGCACATGCTGCTGTTTTGTCCGTCTGTAGTTCACTGGCCAACGCAAGCCGAATGTTCGTCATTTCTGGAAATGTGAACCGTTTGAGGGAAATCTTCAGGTTGCTTCATACCTGAATGTAAGACTGCCTAATGCGTGTTCTTTGTCTCCACTCAGCCTGTCCATAATAGCGGCTCCAGTGGATATGGGAGTTTGGGCAGCAATGGATCCCATGAAAACCCAATGAGTGGCGCCTCATCCAGCGACAGTAATGGGAACCTCAATGAGGACATTAAAGAGAAATGTGTAAGTGGAATGAGTGGTGGGTTTGAAGTGGTCTTTTTTTTTAACCCCCCCTTTAGTTGTCTTCATGCATGAGCATTGTTGCCCCCCTCGTCTGGTCCATAATCCCTTTTCTCACCACGGATCACTATAATGAACCTGCCTAGAGGACTTCCCCAGTCTTGCTGCTGCACGCCCCCTCTTTGTGCTCCCCCCTTACGTGCTGTGTGGGAGCAGAATGTGCGTCAAGCCTGAAGCCTGCTGAGGATTTTATTTTATTTTTTTAAGCATTGCAAAGGCTGTGTGCGTCACCACCAGTGGGGCGTGCTATTTTGAAGTGGAGGATTCTGTATTGTGATGAGTGGGTGTTTGGAGCGCAGTAGTTTGATACGTGTGCGATGTGTGACTGCAGCCTGCAATGTGTCCCCGGTGTGTACAGACAGGCTGACTCATTGCTGCTGTAGTAATGTGTATGATATTGTGCAGCCACCATGGAGAATTCTTCTGCATAAGGGTCCATTCACACCTCCACATGAATGGGTCCGCTTCCGTTCCGCAATTTCCGTTCCGCATTTCAAAGATGCGGACAACACACGGACAACACTTCCGTTCCATGGCCCTGCAAAAAAATAGAGCATGTCTTATTCTTGTCTGCAGCCACGGACAAGAATAGGCATTTCTATCATAGTGCCGGCCATGCGCGGTCCGCAAAATGTGGAACGCACATGGCCGGTGTCCTTGTTTTGCGGATGTGTGAATGGACCCTAAAGTGCAGTGTTAGATGCACTGCTGCCTGTATATTATTAGTAAGAACAGGCTTCTGCTTGCACAAACTCCTCGTAGAGTAATCGCTCCTGACGTGTCTGTTTTAATAACTTTTTGTATTCCCCATGTAATAACCACTCTGGAGAATCTATTCTTATGTCTTTATGTTGTGCCATTCCTTTATTTTTCCTGCTAGAAGTTATGAATGAATTACTAGCAGCTTGCAATGAAGGTCCAGATGGGTGTTACCAGTTGGGGTGCATCCCTGCACATGTCTGACACTATCCAATCGGTGCTGACAGTGTCAGAGTGTACCAGAACCCCTCCCCCCCAACTGGTGACAGCCATCTGGACCTCCATTGCAACCTACTAGTAATTCATTCATAATTGCTAGCATGAATAATATAATAGTGGCACACCATAGAGTCCTAAGAAAAGAGGCTCCAGAATTATTACATGAAGAATACAAGGCGTTACTAAAACACAAGGTTAAAGAGGACCTTTCATCTGTTTTACTTATAGGAGCTAAATACCTTTACCTGGATGCTGATGCTGCCACCTGTTTTTTCTTTTTTTTTAATACATCGCTCCTACGCGCCGCTGCGCCCTCCTGAAGTTTTCGCGCTCAGTATGTAAATACTGAGCATCGGAACAGGGAGGAGGAGGAGGAGGAGATGCCAGGGTTTCTCAATGGGCGTCTCCTTCTCCCTGGCTGTGCCGCGATCCAATCACATCGGAGAGTGTTACAGCCAGGGAGGTTTTTCCTGGGGGGGGGGGGGTACCCCGCAAGTACAGGTACCACGGACCATAAAACGTATAGGTCATCCGTGTATAAGCTGGTTAAGGAGACTGGCACTCGCAGTAGCTTTCTCTCTGCTCACCAAGCATTGCGCCGTACATTATGTACGGGCTGTACTTGGTATTTACTTCTATGGGGCTGAGCTGCACGTAGGCCATGTGACCAATGAATGTGAGGTCACATGGCCTAAGAAAAGCTGCAAGAAGGTTGTGATGCTACTGTGTGCGCTTCTACCTTCTTGAAAATCTGATCAGCAGAGGTCCACAACCACCAGTGCTGATGACCTATTCCGAGGATATTGTAATCAGAAGAAAAGTCCCTTTAAATAGAGAGTAGATCAGGAGGTCATGTAAGAAAAGTAGTGCACGCAAGAACCACACTGTTTTAAATAGAGATGTGGGAATTGATCATCCAATTTACTACCTCCGAGAGTATAGCAGAGGAATCAATTTGCCAGCAGATAGTTAATCAATGAGTGTGTTGGCGAAACTTTGAATATGACGTTATCAGTTTGCTGCCGTAGGGAACAGCACGGTTTTCTCTATGCGCTTATTTTTACACGTCTCCTAGTGTAAGTTGACTACTTTGATCTATTCCTGAAGTAATGGCTGCATATCGTAGTGATTTATATAATCCTTTCGATATTCTTGCAGGGTACAGATCCAGGTCGTAGCTCAAAAGATCTGGGCTCCAGCTGTATGAAGGTGAAAGTTCACCAGAGTGGGGAGGGCAGCCCTGAAGCAGGTATGAATTGACATGGCATGTGACCTAGAGGTTTTCCACCTACTATTACCACATGGAGAATGAGGTTACTTGACCACTTCCAAACAGCTTTTTCCATTCTCTGCAAGTAGAGCAGAGAAGAGGATGAGGCAGCTCTTTAGCTCAGTGTTGTGAAGTAACTTGTCCTCCTGTGCGATTAGGACAGGTTTTGTGTGTACTAATAGGACAGCGGCCATTTTGTTTCTCCTAATCATTGCTCCCCAGACAAAACGAGCCATTATAACTAATGAAAGGTATTTGGGAATATATTTATCATGAAGTAATATTTAAGTATTTTTATTTTCTTAATTCCCAGAGAACCCCTTTAACCACCTAACTATTTTTTGCCCGAGTCCAGCTCTGGCAGTGGGAAAAGTAGCTAACTGGAGGGGGAGGGCTGCTTTAGATGCTGCTATCTCCTGAATGGTAGCAGCTAGAAACATGCAACTCCATCTTGTTTGAATGCTGACATTCCAGGCTCTCATACAATACCATAGCTAAAGTCTGAATAACGGAGGAGAAATCGCTGTTAGAAATCGGGTCGGGAATACTCGCGTGTAAAACCTGATGTTGCTTTCACTTTCAGCTGCATTCAGAGCATCCCGATTTCTATCAGTGATATCTTCCCCTGTCCTGAACATATTGCTGTCATTCTTGTATTGTCTGAAAGCTTAGGATGTCATGAGCTTGGGATTTCAAACAAGACCAGTTGCATGTTTCTAGCTGCTACCATTCAGGAGATAACAGCATCTAAAGTAGCCCTCCCCCTCCAGTTAGTTCCTTAGTCCACTGCTGGAGCTGGGCTTCGGCAAAACAGTTAGGTGGTTAAGTCTTCAATTGCCAACAGCCATATGTTCTGTTAGAAGCTGTGGTGGTTATAGGGAGAGAGCTGCAGCAGAAAGGACACATCCGCAGAGCTGCCAGTCTGATGATAATGTAGCAGAACAATTGGAGCAGTAAATGTGGAGATCTCTGGACTTATGAGGTACAAGACTGGTTCTAGCATAGTTAGAAAGAGATTGCCATGTACTATATGATGTCTGATTTTCATTTTTTACATCAATCTTGGCATAATCCCTTTAAGTCGTAATCATAAAGCCGCAGCGAAGCTCATTAACATAGTTAACCATGCCTCCTGGAATCAGTGGCGTAAAAATGCAAAATAAAGTTGACATTTGTAGCACAAAAAGGCCGACAAAGTTGCAAAAGCCTTGTTTTATGACTTAATAGCCAGAATTCTAGAGTGCAGAGTGTGATGAATTCTCCCCATGTATCTAACAGTGGTTGGTAACAACTGGGACCAGCATAACGTTTCTTTGTTTCAGAGTATGCATGTCTTCAGGTCTAGGTTACCTTGTCGGAGCTGGGGGCAATTTCATAGTGACATACTGTATCAAAGGCTTTAATCGGTGGAGGTCGTAGTACTGAGATCCCCACCAATTATCTAACCAGCTATCTAGATTTATAATCTGTGAACCATGAAATAACATAGGCTTGGCTCATATGTGTACCATGAGGTGTTCTGCAGAGAGTTAGAACATGGTACCTCGGATGGACAGGCTACGCCCTGCTAGAACATGATGTAACCCTTTCAGTCTGTTTTACACATGTTACTTTCTTTCCTCTCAGGTGGCAGCCATAGTGGGAATGGCTGCAGCAAAGACATGAATAGTGAAGGTTCAGGAGTTGCTGCCTGCCCCCCACAGAGTCAGCAGGTGCCAGCAAAGCAGCCCCCCTACTCTTACCAACAAATAAACTGCCTGGACAGCGTTATCAGGTGAGAGCATATTTTATGGAATCAATAAATATAGATTAAAGGGTTGTCTCACTTCAGCAGTGGCATTTATCATGTACAGAAAGTTGATACAAGGCACTTTATTACCCTAAGTTCACACCTGAGCGTTTTACAGCGCGTTCAAACACGCTGTAAAACGCTCAACGCGTGAAAACCAATGCTTCCCTATGGCCCTGGTTCACACTTGAGCGTTTTACAGCGCGCTTGAACGCGCTGTAAAACGCCCGACGCATAAACAAGTTCTTGAGCTTTTTTTGGGGCGTTTGTCGCGCGTTTTGGCAATAGACTCATTGGACAACACTGCAGTCAATCACACAAATGCGCGTTTACTATTGCAAAAAACACGCGACAAATACGCGCGTAAAACGCGCGTCTCAGAAACGCTCAGGTGTGAACCCAGGGTTAATGTATTGTGATTGTCCATATTGCTTCCTTTGTTGGCTTGATTCATTTTCCCCATCACATTATACACTGCTTGTTTCCAGGGTTACGACCACCGTGCAATCCAGCAGCAGTGGCCATACTTGCACACTGTAGGGAAAACTCCAGCCTATGTGCGCTCCCATGGTCCCGGCCACCAGAGAGGACAGCACTTATTCCTATAGTGTGCAAGCACGACCACCACTGCTGGATTACAGGATGCTCGTAATCCTGGGAACGAGCAGCGTATAATGTAATGGAAAATGAATCTAGCCAGCAAAGGAAGCAATACGGATAATAACAGTACATTAGTAAGTGCCTTCTATTAACTTTCTCCACATGACAAATGCCACTTACTGAAGTTAGACAACCCCTTTAATATTTTTAAAGGATTTGCCCAGAAAAAAATGTACAGTTAAAATGAGTCAGCATGTGTAGGCCATCAATGTCAGATAGCGGACTCCTGGCACCCCCGCCGATCAACTGCTTGACTGGACTGCAGCGCACTGTGGGGTCTTCCTTGTTTATATGGGGACCTGCACGATATCTGTTTAGCAGCACATGAGCTCCATGGCCTCTTCAAACAGCCCGGGTCTAAAATTACTGACGACTTGTCTTGAGGCTAGGCCACCAGTATCCTGAACCTGGAAATTCCCTTTAATGACCAGAATTACAGCCCTTTATGGATTTTTTGATTTGTATATATGAAGTACTGAATGTGATTCTCCCCACCCCTCTTTCAGTTGTAAACTGCAAGTAAGCTCATTCTTTTTAACGGGAACCTGTCCCCTCTACTGTGCTGCCCTCTCTGTCACTTATGGACTAGAATTCAGCGCTTTTACAGTTCTGACAGTGCGAGTCTCGCAGTGCTGGGAGAGGAGTCTGATGAGACTTGCCACTCCGCCTTTCCCTGCCTCATGCCCATGACTGTTACTCATAGGATAATAGAAACATGCCAGTCATGGGGAGGAGGGGGCCACAAGTCTCATCTGACTCATCTCCCTCGCACCACTGCAAGATGAACTCCGTCAGTAAAAGCATTGACTTCTAGCCCAGAACTGACAGCCCATGGAAATCAGGGGGTCTGTCACTATACGTTGCTGCCCTCAAGGCAAGGCAGGATAGTAGAGGTGACAGTTTCCTGTAGGAATTTTCCTGAGAAAATGATCACTTTAGATCACAGTTTGATGATCCCAGAATTTACTCTGAAAATTGGACCAGGGAGACAGATCTGATGTCTTTCCTGCACCTTGCTTAACTGACCCAGTCAATGCTGGTGATTTGGCCCTAAACATTTAAATTCTGTGACTTCTATATGATCCAGTTTGAGGGTTTTTATTTTTTCAAATCAGTAGTGCAGAGATGTCATTGAGGCAGGTATTTGGTATGTCTAGTCATATATGGAATGAATACAAAGCATGCCAAGTTAGACGAGCAACTTGATTGGTGGCGGTTAGTCCAATGGGACGCCAACTTATCCAGAGAATGGGCATCCTGTTACCCCATCCTGCTGGAGTGGCAGGTCAGTCATGCACCCCATTCACTCTCTACGGCACTGCTGGGGATAGCGGAGTTCAGCTACCTCCAGCAGTAGAGAATGAATAGGACAGCAGGTCGTATGCTCCACCTGCCTCTCAATCAGGACATGCAAACCGGCCCCCTATTCTTAGCATAGATGAGGGTCCTAGTGGTCAGACCCCTATTGACCAGTCAGCTATCCTCTTTTCTGTGGATAGCTGTCTGGCAACGGCTTATCCCCTGCCTGAACAAATTATTGGGTATGTTGAAATACATTGCGCCCAATCATTCTTTTACCCCATGGCAGATCATGGTGGTCAGTCAGGAGGACCACATTCACATTAGATGGTTGGTCAGTCACTCTTCTCAGAGTTCAGTGATGAACAGCTCATCTACAGGGAGTGCAGAATTATTAGGCAAGTTGTATTTTTGAGTATTAATTTTATTATTGAACAACAACCATGTTCTCAATGAACCCAAAAAACTCATTAATATCAAAGCTGAATATTTTTGGAAGTAGTTTTTAGTTTGTTTTTAGTTTTAGCTATTTTAGGGGGATATCTGTGTGTGCAGGTGACTATTACTGTACATAATTATTAGGCAACTTAACAAAAAAACAAATATATACCCATTTCAATTATTTATTTTTACCAGTGAAACCAATATAACATCTCAACAGTCACAAATATACATTTCTGACATTCAAAAACAAAACAAAAACAAATCAGTGACCAATATAGCCACCTTTCTTTGCAAGGACACTCAAAAGCCTGCCATCCATGGATTCTGTCAGTGTTTTGATCTGTTCACCATCAACATTGCGTGCAGCAGCAACCACAGCCTCCCAGACACTGTTCAGAGAGGTGTACTGTTTTCCCTCCTTGTAAATCTCACATTTGATGATGGACCACAGGTTCTCAATGGGGTTCAGATCAGGTGAACAAGGAGGCCATGTCATTAGATTTTCTTCTTTTATACCCTTTCTTGCCAGCCACGTTGTGAAGTACTTGGACGCGTGTGATGGAGCATTGTCCTGCATGAAAATCATGTTTTTCTTACCTTGCAGACTTCTTCCTGTACCACTGCTTGAAGAAGGTGTCTTCCAGAAACTGGCAGTAGGACTGGGAGTTGAGCTTGACTCCATCCTCAACCCAAAAAGGCCCCACAAGCTCATCTTTGATGATACCAGCCCAAACCAGTACTCCACCTCCACCTTGCTGGCGTCTGAGTCGGATTGGAGCTCTCTGCCCTTTTACCAATCTAGCCATCTGGCCCATCAAGACTCATTCTCATTTCATCAGTCCATAAAACCTTAGAAAAATCAGTCTTGAGATATTTCTTGGCCCAGTCTTGACGTTTCAGCTTGTGTCTTGTTCAGTGGTGGCCGTCTTTCAGCCTTTCTTACCTTGGCCATGTCTCTGAGTATTGCACACCTTGTGCTTTTGGGCACTCCAGTGATGTTGCAGCTCTGAAATATGGCCAAACTGGTGGCAAGTGGCATCTTGGCAGCTGCACGCTTGACTTTTCTCAGTTCATGGGCAGTTATTTTGCGCCTTGGTTTTTCCACACGCTTCTTGCGACCCTGTTGACTATTTTGAATGAAACGCTTGATTGTTCGATGATCACGCTTCAGAAGCTTTGCAATTTTAAGAGTGCTGCATCCCTCTGCAAGATATCTCACTATTTTTGACTTTTCTGAGCCTGTCAAGTCCTTCTTTTGACCCATTTTGCCAAAGGAAAGGAAGTTGCCTAATAATTATGCACACCTGATATAGGGTGTTGATGTCATTAGACCACACCCCTTCTCATTACAGAGATGCACATCACCTAATATGCTTAATTGGTAGTAGGCTTTCGAGCCTATACAGCTTGGAGTAAGACAACATGCATAAAGAGGATGATGTGGTCAAAATACTCATTTGCCTAATAATTCTGCACGTAGTGTAATAGTATTTATATCAACTTCTGGCTTAATGCAAAATAAGGGTAAAGCGTTTCGAAATCGTCTCAAGGTAATCAGAAAATGACTTCTTGTTTATTTAAGGTCTTTATCTTAAATATATTATTATATATATTATTATTATAGTTTTCACAATGGACCACTACTGTCACAACTTTTTTTTTTTTTTTTTTGTTCCAGCTTGTGCTGGGTACGCTGGGGTTGGTTTGAGCAGTCATCTTGAATAGAAACAGAATAGCGGAATCGGCGGATCTGGCATATGCCGTACACTGCCAGTGCCTACCAGATCCTATTCAATATAATGGGGTCTGTCTGGTTCCAATGTGAATACTGGCCCTTTGCCAGACTAAATAAATACTGCTCCGTATGGCATTTTGTCCTTTATTTTTGCTGGGATCTATGACGCAGATGTACCCCTGCCGCAGATGTACTGTATATGTAGCCTTAGGTGACATTTCTACTACTGACCATAGGTGATGGGGGCAGCTCCTCCTCCCTCTCCCAGCACAGCAACCTCTCTAACCACAGTGACCTCCCATGGAAGTCAGTGGATCATTTTTTTATGGCCAGGTGCCTGTTCAGCAAATGATATTTCTTTAGAGACGTTTGCCACCAAACAGGATAGGGCATGGTATGGATTAACTGCTGGTAAGGTGCCTACAGCTACGCATGGGATTGCAAGGCAGCAGGTCTCTATGCTGTTCTTGCGTTACTTAGGCCTCTTCAGTTGAAAAAGGTCAGAGAAGGGGTAGGATTCTTTGCAGTAATTGAAGAGCATCTGTTAGCAGAATTACACTATAAAAGGGGTATTCCGGTTACATTGTTATCCCCTATACACAGGTTAGGGGATAACTATTAGATCAGTGGGATCGTAGAAAACCGATAGCTGGGACCCCCACTGATCACAAGTACGCTGGCCCCGTACCCTCTGTAGCCCCCTGAAATGAATGGAGTGGCTGGTTGGGCAGCTGTGCAGCTGCTCCATTCATTTCTATGGGAGATTGCCTAGTACAGCGCTCGGCTATCTCTGGAATTATCATATAAATGTATGTCCAACTGGCCACTCGTTCATTTCAGGGGGTACGGGGCCCCAGTTCTGGTGATCGGTGGGGTGCCCAGCAGTAGGACCCCTCATATCCAATAGTTATCCCCTATCCTATGTAACTGGAATACCTCTTTAAATCAGGTGCACTGCCGTGTAGGGTTGATCCTGCTGATTGAAATGATGTCTTGGGAAAATTTGACGTAGTGTTCTAGAGAATTTTTTTTTTATCCAAATGAGGGCCTTGCCAGCACTGGAAAGCTGAGTGGGAAAGGGTCTGCCGTCAGTGCACTGAAGGTCTCTCCAAAAATAAGTTTCTTTTCTCACAGCCAATTTCACAAGGTAGGTTTCAGTCTTGGGCCTCTTTCACACGAGCGAATTTTCCACGCGGGTGCGATGCGTGAAATGAACGCATGGCACCCGCACTGAATCCTGACCTATTCATTTCAATGGGTCTGTGTCTTTTTCCACACCTCAGTTGTGTTCTGCTTGAAAAACGCAGCCTGTTCTATATTCTGCATATTTTCTCACGCAGCCCTGACCCCATAGAAGTGAATGGGGCTTCAGTGAAAAACGCATTGCATTCACAGGCAAGTGCGGGTGCAGTGCGTTTTTCACTGATTGCTAGGTGATGTTTGTAAACCTTCAGTTTTAATTACCAACGTGAAGAACACATTGCACCCGCGCGGAAAAAACAACGCAATCGCAGACAAAACTGACTGAACTTGCTTGCAAAATGGTGCGAGTTTCCCTGAACGCATCCGGACCTAATCCGTCACGCTCGTGTGAAAGAGGCCTTACCAGGCAGTATACATGGGTTAATATGGTTGATCCTGCTGACCTCTGCTCTTAAAACCAGTTCCATGTCACTTATTCTCATATCGATCACTTTTATACACAATTAATGTATCTGGAGAACCTCCATAATGTATATTTCCCTATTATATTTAGATACCTTGAGAGCTGTAGTGTTTTGGTGTCTGATAAACCTGAAGTTGTGTCATTTGAGAACCTTGCATCTGATGACCCGATCCCAATGCAAGAAGGTGCGTTTGGCCAATAGAAGCTCTTATCTCTCATTTTTCCCAGTAAATACCAGTTTATGCCTTAATTGCATCAAATTCCAGGCTAGTTGCAGAAGTGCCTAAGGTTACATGCACACGAACGTTGTTTGTTTCCGTGTCCGTTCCGTTTTTTTTGTTTTTTTTTTGCAGATAGGATGTGGACACATCAATTTCAATGGGTCCGCAAAAAATCAGTATGTCCTATTCTTGTCCGTTTTAGGCATTGTTAGAATGGATCCGCAAAAAAAATAAATGGATGGCATACAGATTTCATCCATTTTTTATTTATTTTTTTGGGGCGGATCTGCAAAACACATACGGTCGTGTGCATGTAGCCTAAACCTGAGAATAGGGGTAGTGGTGGGGGAGCTTTAGTTACCTTTGCTATGCACTCTTTGTTTATGTGTTTCAAAAATCCTATTAATTTTATCTGTATGTTTCATCATCCAGATGACCGGCGTCTGTCAGTCATGACACACAAGTTGCCACCCTTTCCCCAGAACCACTTTCAGAACCCTCTGACTGTTGCATATTGTGGTCCAGGTTCTACAATTAATCCCATTTCCGGGGTGCCAAGCGCTAGTCCTGGCCGACAGCCAATAGGACACTCTGCTACCAATCCTGGAACTGCTGCCACATCCCGGACTGTGCCAGGTTCTCTGCTCAATCCATCCCTTGCGTCCTTGCCTGTTCCCAGAACCAGGATCACACAGCTTTCTATGGCTGCCAAGGCTGAGAGTGTGGTTTCCCTTACCAGCCACTGCAGCTACAGCAGCACAATCGTACATGTGGGAGACAAAAAACTGCAGCCAGAAGCAGGTATATATTACCAGGATTACTTCATGCATGTTGCCAAATATGTGATCATTACTAAAGATGTTCTATCCTTGTAAAGCTCTGTGACAGGGACTTGCCAGAAAACCTATACTTTATGGCAGGGGCACACTGGGAACTTAAAGTGGCCCTGGAAAAAAACCTAAACAAATTGAAAGAAGGCGGGGAGGTAAAAGTAGGCAAAGACAACAGAAGTAGGTGGAGCCTGCAAAATACCGCCCCAGCAGAACCAAACGGCACAGTGCATCCTAAAGTGCTGCCATCCCCGCTGCAGTATTTAACTGCGTCGCAGTCTGCGATACAGCTGAGTTCAGGTGGGCCGGGCAAGTGTGCAAGTACCTGATGTTCCTAGCATTAATTACTACTGAGGGCATGAGATCATTATGTATCCAGTTGAAGGCCATGAGGAGGACTCAGGCAGCCCCTTGGGTATCGGCCCGCTGAGTCTATGGCCAGTCCGCCCCTGCTTTATGATTTATTTGTTGAAAGGGCTGTTAAAAATGGGGATTGTCTTTAGCACATACAGTAATGGAACAGTCCTCTAAGTCTAGCAACGTGCATAGGCTCTGTTCAAGACCGCTACGCCAGATCTGTTTTCAAATAGATATCGGCAAGGCCTGCCAGCTTTCAGTTATTTTTGATAAGAAAAAGCTCAGTGGAAACCCATAAAAAAATAAAAATAAATGAACACAAGTGTGAATGGAGTCTAATGTGTTCATTAGTCTAATAAAAGATAAACTTTTCAGTAGAAATGCTACATAATGGGGGTCATTTACTAAGCTGAAATATATTTCAGGCGCAGATGGCGGCGCAACGGCTAGGAGGCAGTCTTACATTTAGAACTGTTGCTGGATGCGCTGAAGTTATGAAGAGGCCAGTGCCTCTTCATAACTTTTGGCGGATCCACCGCCAGCACAGGACCTTTATTAAGACCAGCCTCTAACGCCAGTCTTGATAAATGTGCCCCGATGTTTGTTTTTTTTTGGCTTCATTTTTGAACATATCCCTTGTCTGAATTTAGTTTTCTTTTTAGTTATAACGAATTTGGACTTTTTAAAGCCTAATGCACACGCCCATATGTATTTTGCGGTCTTCAAATTGAGGATAACGACTTTGTTGCATCCGCATTTTGTGCAGACCCATCGACTTCAGTGGGTCCCTGTTCCGCATTTTGTGGCTAAGCATAGGATATGTTCTATCTTTTTGTGCAGAACGGACATGCGGATGCAGAAAGAACAGGAATCATCCGTGTGCTTTCCACATCCGTATGTCCATTCCACAAAAAACGCACCACAAACCCATTGAAGTCACCGGGTCCGCCCAAAAAAAAAAAAATCTGTCAACACACACACCGCATCTGTAGACTGCAAAACTAATACGGTCGTGTGCGTGGAGCCTAATTCATTGCCTGTTTGAGATCAGCAGTGGCCCATCTGGTGGGGGTTGTGCAGTAATGAAAGAAACCCAATTACAGGTTCTGCATTCATTAATTTGGTTTAATTTCACCTCCAATTATGAATAATGAATCATAGGCTCTGCTTACTGTAAGCTTCACATTTTCAAAGTACGTCGTCCATTTAGCAGTGACCTGAGCTCCAGCAGCACAGACACCTGACCATCCAAAGCCTTGAGGCGCCATCCTTTTCCATCAGGAAGCCTCACTGTGCTACTCCAATAGTAATCTGCAGATGTTTGGAGCAGAGAGTCCTGATGGATACATACGTGTAGGAGACTGCATGGGGCTGTCTTCTGATGGAGGGTGCAACATGAGTGTCTCATAAAGGAGGAGAACTTTTAGTATGAAAGCTGAAGCTTATAGTAAGTGACTTAGGTTTTATTTAGAATGTATTGGGGTTTTCCTGCAAAGAACATTTATATCTACAGGATAGTGTCTGATCGCTGACATCTGACCACTGGGATACAGCTTGGCTTTCTTTCCAGTAGTCCTGTAGACATGAATGGAGTGGTGGTCACACATGTGCTATGCTGCTTCATTCACATGGGGACTTGGAGTCCGCCATTCTTGTGATAGCTTGCGGACATCCAGCCGTCAGACACATCCTCTAACATGTTGTAAACCCCTTTAATTCCCACTTTGATTTATAGGAATAAAAATGCCACTGTAACAAAGGATATTGGTACCTGAGATATTCCAATGTGTTGCTTGTGTACCATTATTGACCACCTGAAGAGGACCTGGACAAGCAGAAGTGTGCTGGGTGCATATGTTAACATTATTTATTGGGAAAGTAAGCCAAGGAAAATGGTGTTTGAGCATAGCCTTACTACATTTACCATATTCTCACAATTCTACTACTGGGGGTCAGGAGGGTTTGAAGACAGTGATGTTGGACACCACAGGCTAAGGGCAAATGAGAAGAAATGTGTATATATAATTGTCAGACTTCAGCAGCTTTTAATCCAGACTGAATCTGTTACATACCCTGGCTTATTGTCTGCTCTTATATCTGGATAGAATTGGAGGACGGGCAGTCGCATTCGGATGTCCCACCAATTCCACCAGGCAGCACAGAAAAGGAGCCTTATAAACAGCTTGGGTTAACCAAAGAAGTTCTTGTCGCCCATACCCAGAAGGAGGAGAATGATTTTCTCAGTGGTTTCATGGATGTGAAGAGGTTAAGTGCCTTCCAGACTAGGTGCAACACCTACATGCATGAGAAACCAGGAGGTGAGTCTTTTGGGTGAGATAAAGATTCCTGGATACATGTTTGGTAACTTGATTTTTGCGAGAATGTTTTGCCATGTGAAATTGAGAGATATTTCCTAAAAGGCTTTCTTTCCTTTAAAGCCCTGCGACCTTCTGCTCCACAAGTTACAGATGCTGCTGGAAAGTGGACTGGGAAGACTCGAAAGCCTAAAGTGAAACGTGTGCGGCCAGAATCATGGGATAGTAGCAGTTCTGGTGTACCCCAGGCCCATCGCTGCCCTCTGCCAGGACTAAATACTACAGCGTGGTCTCAGTCTGACACCTCCTATGCTAGCTGTCCTCCCCTACCCTATCCAGTATTGCCAGCTTATCCTTTGCCAGTTTTTCCTTCTCCTCAAATCCCAGTGCCAAATGATAATGGTGTCCCAATGCCTAATGGAACTCCATCCAATATGCAGCCTTTCCATGCCCCTTTGCTTTCACCCATGGTGGCCTTTGTGCTGCCTAATTATATGTACCCACCTAACCTGCCACCCAGTGTTTATCCTGGGGCAGCACCCTCACATCCATTTCCAGTTCCTCAACCGTTTTTCACTCCGCAGGCAACATTTCCATCAGCAACTCCCACTTTCCCCGTTCCACAACCTGTATTTACTCCTGCCCAGCATACATTCCCTGTTCCTCAACCCTGCTGTGTTCCTGAGACAGTGCAGAGCCCTAGCCCCATAAAGCCCTTCTCATATCCAGACCCTCGTAGTGAACCAAAGATGAAGGGGGGAATTTCTCGCTCATCCACGCTGCAGGATCCTCAGTCCCCCCCTCTATTCCAGTCTCGCTGCAGCTCGCCCCTTCAGCTTAATTTGTTGCAATTGGAAGAGTCCAAAAAGGCTGATCGGTCAGAGGGAGGCACTGGTGTCGGAGGTGCTGTGAACAGTATTTTCATACCTCAGCCCTGTGAAGACCCCGATATGGTAGTTATAATATTGCAGTGTATTACTGTATACATATCCATATTTGGCTTTGCATTTCTAGTTCTTGGATTTATAACCTGCATTTTCTTTTTCGAATGCTTCAGCCTATTCCCCAGGCAGATTTCCCCTCCGATGAGCACACTAATGATGCTGTGTCTACTGGCAGTGACTTGATGGATATCCTTCTCCAAGAAAACGCTTGCTCTGGAACATGCTCGGGTTCATCTGCAGTTTCAGAATCGCTGACCTCAGGGTCCAATGAAAATGGCACATCTGGGAGTCAAACGGGTAGGTTGGTTACAGTAGCCTGGAAATCGTTTGCCTTAGGGACGCCATTTTCAAGCACTAATGCAGTATTTTTTTTTAGTTTGTTCATTATGATGATCTAAATAGCCTTTTTTTATTTGCAGGGAGCAGCAAGACCAGTCACAGCAGCAAGTATTCTGGAAGTGTTGACTCCTCGGAGAACAATCAAAAAGCAAAGGGGTCAACATCTGGAAGTGGTGCGTCTGCTATGAAGTATGTCCTGCAAGATCCCATGTGGCTTCTCATGGCCAATGCAGATGAAGACATTATGATGACATACCAAATCCCTTTGAGGTAAGATTGGGTAAATTTACAGAAATGTATAAGAATAGAGTTATACAAGTTCCAGTGAGCAGCCAGCTCCTCTAACCAGGACCACCATCCCTTCATTCTCTCCCCATTTAGTCTCTGTAGCAGTGTGGGTTCATACAGTATGGTAAGTAGGTATTGGGTTGGAGTTGGTCAGCAGACTACGCCTTATAGCATTTTAGAATAATACGCTGACCACAGATGTGCAATAACGGTCATTGAAGGTTCATTCATTTAACCCTTAGTATTGTGTGCACTAATAACGTCATGTAATATACAGTCTCTGTTTCCCTGGCCTTAAAGTATCAGGTGAAGGTCTGGCAGTTCCCTATGAGAAACTTCTTAGTAGGGATCGACCGATTATCGGATTTACCGATATTATCGACCGATATTCAGGATTTTGAACACTATCGGTATCGGCATCTATTTTGCCGATATTCCGATAGTGTATGGGGAACACAGATCGCGCTGCTGACAGCGCTCTCCGTGTTCCCCTTAGCAGCACAGGGGAGAAGGAGCAGTGTCTCCTCCCCCTGTGCTGCTCCTGCCGCTGCCGCCAATGAGGAGAGAGGGGACAGGAGGAGGGGAGGAGCTATGGCCACTGCTCCACCAATGAAGATTAATCTATCATTCATTCATATACAGGAGGCGGGAGCTGCAGGATCACATAGCCGGCTCCCGGCCTCTATGAGCTGTAGCTGCGATCTGCGGTAGTTAACTCCTCAGGTGCCGCGGATCGCAGCTACTGCTCATAGAGGTCGGGAGCCGGCTATGTGATCCTGCAGCCAGCTCCCGCCTCCTGTATATGAATAAATGTGGGATTAAGCTTCATTGGTGGCGCAGTGCGCCCCCCCCAAGCCCCCCAGTATCAGACATTGGTGGCGCAGTGCGCCCCCCCCCCCCAGTGGTGGCGCATAGGGCCCCCCCACCCCAGTCGCAGTGCGCCCCTCCACAGGATCCCCTCTCCCTTGCTCCTCCGATCGGAGCCCCAGCAGTGTAATGCTGGGGCTCCGATCGGTTACCATGGCAGCCAGGACGCTATTGAAGCCCTGGCTGCCATGATAAGCTCCATGCTGCTGTGTGCACAAAGCACACAGCAGCAGGGACAGTGTGAGCTCCTATTCACCCTGATAGATCTCTATCAGGGTGAATATGACAAGGGTTCTAGTCCCTAAGGGGGCTAAAAGTTAGTAAAAAAATAATAAAAACACCAAAATATTAAATATAAATGAAAAAGAAAGATTTACAAAAAAAAAAAAATACACATTAACAATAAACATACATTTTCAGCAGATTTGTGGGAATTTTTATTTTTTTTTCAAAAATGAAAATTCCCAGAATATCGGTATAAATTATCGGCTATCGGCCTGAAAGTTCACAAATTATCGGTATCGGCCCTAAAAAATCAATATCGGTCGATCCCTACTTCTTAGGGTTTTTTTCTATTAAGAAATGCAAAGTATGAACTTCCTAGACCTCCGCGAAGAATCAATACAAAAGTCCCATATGAATCATAGTGACGGTACAATGAAGTTGCAGACTGTGAAAACTGAGGGCATTTAGGGCGTTGCTACTATTTTCACAGAACAAGAATCAATTTGAGACTGATTTACCTTAAAGGGGATCTGTCAGAAGTATTGTCCCCTCAAAACTGCTGACAACACTATATAGGTGAAAAGGGGAGCAGTATCTTACGCGTATCTGGGTGATGGTTTTGCAGGTTGCCTGACAGAGAAATCAAGTTTTAATCCCCGTGGCACCATGATCACAGGTGGCCAGGAGGTGGTCCTATCATGTGCAGTTCCCTGGGCTCTCTGCCCTGAACACTTCCCAGCCCATTCCTTTTACACGGAGTGACAAAGCTAGCAGTCTCCAGATTGGACAGCTCTCCCCATCACCTGTATAGTGCCTTCATCAATTTTGAGGCCTTAAAGCGGTTCTCTGTGAATAATATAAAATGGCTGCCAGAAACTTGTCCTAGAGTGTGAGCTGGACTGGTTGCTTCCACTTGCAGAACTGGTAAGAGTTCGGGCCTCACTACACTGCTCTGCAATAGATGTTAATAATGAGGTCCTGCCTATGATATGTATTTATGGCTGAGCAGGATGGGTCAATATAGTTAGCATAATTTTTCTTTTGACCCGATATTTTTTTTTCATATTTATATAAAGCATTTGCTTTATATACCCGACAAGCCTGACGTGAAAGCTCGCCAATATGTAGTATAAGCAAGTGCCAAAGCCCTGCCCCAAACCTCATTACCCCCTTTCCCACAGGTGGAGGCAACCAGTCCTACTCCCATTCTAGGACAGGTTGTTGGCAGCCATTTTAAATAACTCCTGGATGACCCCTTTAAATAGTACTGAACATGAGTGATAAGTTACCTATATCATTCACAGGATGATCTGTTAGGCCTAGTTCACATGTCATTGTTTTGGTCAGAGACCATGGAACAAAACCATGAGTAGAGTCTATACAGATATAAGGTATAATGGACAGATTTGCACTGGTTCTTTGTTTGACAGACATCTGGGTTTGGCTCACAATCGCTGATGGAAATCGCTGACCAAACACTGACTTGTGAACTAGACCATAATTGCTAGAACTAAGTTGTTAGAAAAGTGACATATACCCCGATGGAATACTTGAGGGTACACTTCTATATGTGTCCAGGTGTTTCTATTAATACATATGGTTTCTCGATAATAGAGACATCGATGCAGTTCTGAAAGAGGATCGTGACAGACTGAAATCTATGCAGAAGCTTCAGCCTCGTTTTACAAATGACCAAAAGAAGGAGCTGGGAGAGATTCATCCATGGATACAAAAAGGAGGCCTTCCATGGGCAATAGAGACCACAGTGAGTTACACAGTTGGTAAATGGGGTATCCAGTTCAGATATCCTATTAGGAAATTCTTAGGGAAGTGGTGGTGGTGGTGGTGGTGGTGGTGGTGGTGGTGGCGGGGCTGGTCTAGTGTGGAGCATTTCTTGCGGTGGAGGACCTGTCCTGTATTACACAGACAGAACATTGATATGAGCGAGAACTGTGTAATGCTTAAAGCGGTTGTGTCGCTTCAGCAAGTGGCATTTATCATGTAGAATAAGTTAAAGGGGTTATGCCATGAGTAATGTAAAAAATGAAAATCAGACATCATATAGTACAGGATAATCTCTTTCTAACAAAGCCAGAACCAGCCCTGTACCTCACATGGATCCAGAGATCTCCCCACTTATTGCTCTGCTAAATTTATATCAAGCTGAAGGGGAGTCTCCGTTCTCCCTATCACAGCTCAGGAGGAGGTTGAAGGATGAAACTGAGCATGTGCGGCCATCTCAGTGAGCAGGTCAAAGAAATAAGAAAAAGAACTAACAGCAGGTGGCGCTATACAGATAGATTTTATTGAAAATCTCAGTGGCTATGCTAAATTTTAAATTTCATGCAATTACAAAAGTATTCAGATGCAGGTGCTGGTTTAAAAACTGTAGAATATTTTTGGGGACAACCCCTTTAATACAAGGCACTTACTAATGTATTGTTACTATCCATATTGCTTCTTTTGCTGGCTTGATTCATTTTCCATCACATTATACATAGCTTGTTTCCATGGTTACGACCACCCTGCAGTCCATCAGTGGTGGCCATGCTTGCACATCACAGGAAAAAGCGCCTGCCTCTCTGGCGGCTGGGACCGTGGGAGCGCACTTAAGCTAGTGCTTTTTCCTATAGTGTGCAAGCATGGCCACCGCTGCTAGAACACAGGAAGTGTTTAATGTGATGGTAAACGTGATTCTAGCCAGCAAAGAAAGCAATATAGATAATACATTAGGAAGTAAGTGTCTTCTATTAACTTCCTCTACATAATAAATGCTATTTGCTGAAGTGAGACAACCCCTTTAATTTCTCCTGTTCTGGTGCTGCAGGGAAACTGACCACCAGACTTCCTCCACAAACAACAGCTTGTTGCTGCAGGTGGACACCTAGTGATCAGCTTGTTGTTCAGAATGGCTTCTAAAATACAGAAACCCTTTAAGCCGTGCACACACTGACCCATATTTTTTTTCTGCTTTGATGATTTCTCGGGCGGGGGGAATATGAAGTTGTAGTCTGCAAGATTCTGCTCCTACAAGTACCGTGGAGGTGCTGTCTGCATTGAGCTGCTTCACAGCCCCTCCCGTCTGCTCCGAGTGACAGCTGTAGTTGTCTCTTGGCCGCTGCAGCTGTCACTCAGAGCAGAGGGATAACCAGATCTGGCTGGCTGCTCCAGCACCAGATCCACCGACTGTTTTGGCAGAACAAAAACAGTTGCAGGTATCCTTTTAAGAAACCAGTGCCCAGAACTGAACCAAATATTCTAGCTAATGCTATGCAAAGCATCAAAATTATGTCTTTTTTTTCTTTTCTTTTTTAAATATAAATATATATATATATATATATATATATGACAGTACTCTGCTGGCCTTTAAAACAGCTGACTGACATTGTGCTGTTATTTAGTCTATAATCTACAAGTACAGACTGATCCTTCTCTGCAAGTGACTATCCCAGTGTTACTCCCCCTCATACATACATTAGTACCCAGATGCATAACTTCATACTTCCATGTATGCCATGCCATATACTCCTAGATTTAAACCCTTACATAACTGTATGACAATAGATGTTAAGATCAGAGGTCTATAATAACTTGGAAAGAACATAGATACCGTTTTAAATAGTCACAACATTTGCTTTCAGTGAGACCACCGGTGCTAAACCAGTTATTAGAGAATATTCTTAACTAGCACAGGAACAACAAAATTCAGCTGAGGGTTCCTGGGTGTAACTCATCTACGTCTTCTTATTCAGCCAATTAAGGAGATGTTCGCTTACAAGCAGATTCGATACAGAGAACTGAAACATATGGTCCATGCATCTGAATGGAGTTGTTTCTGCAGTATATGCATGTATTTCAGGTGAATGGGGCAGTCACAGAAATTTCAGAATCAAATCTGCTAGATGTAAATATTCTTAAAAAGGTTGGGCAGTTTATATTACTAGCTGCACATGTGCTGGGAACATGTCCGCTTATGGGGGATTCCGTCTTAGAATGAGGACGAGTTGCATTATGCTTATTTTGGGCTAAAAAATCAATTTTTTTCAATTGTTTTTTATTATTGGTTGCTCGTCTGCAAGGGGCCAAACTGTTTTCTAGCTGTGTGAATGGAACTTTCACTTTGTTCCGGTCATCTAATAACCCTTATCTCTAATTTATGAAGGGGTCAAACTTATTTAAGCCACATTTTTATCCGTAAGATAAGACATGATCTACAGTACAGACCAAAAGTTTGGACACACCTTCTCATTCAAAGAGTTTTCTTTATTTTCATGACTATGAAAATTGTAGATTCGCACTGAAGGCATTAAAACTATGAATTAACACATGTGGAATTATATACATAACAAAAAAGTGTGAAACAACTGAAAATATGTAATATTCTAGGTTCTTCAAAGTAGCCACCTTTTGCTTTGATTACTGCTTTGCACACTCTTGGCATTCTCTTGATGAGCTTTAAGAGGTAGTCACCTGAAATGGTCTTCCAACAGTCTTGAAGGAGTTCCCAGAGATGCTTAGCACTTGTTGGCCCTTTTGCCTTCACTCTGCGGTCCAGCTCACCCCAAACCATCTCGATTGGGTTCAGGTCCGGTGACTGTGGAGGCCAGGTCATCTGGCGCAGCACCCCATCACTCTCCTTCATGGTCAAATAGCCCTTACACAGCCTGGACGTGTGTTTGGGGTAATTGTCCTATTGAAAAATAAATGATGGTCCAACTAAACGCAAACCGGATGGAATAGCATGCCGCTGCAAGATGCTGTGGTAGCCATGCTGGTTCAGTATGCCTTCAATTTTGAATAAATCCCCAACAGTGTCACCAGCAAAGCACCTCCTCCTCCATGCTTCACGGTGGGAACCAGGCATGTAGAGTCCATCCGTTCACCTTTTCTGCGTCGCACAAAGACACGGTGGTTGGAACCAAAGATCTCAAATTTGGACTCATCAGACCAAAGCACAGATTTCCACTGGTCTAATGTCCATTCCTTGTGTTCTTTAGCCCAAACAAGTCTCTTCTGCTTGTTGCCTGTCCTTAGCAGTGGTTTCCTAACAGATATTCTACCATGAAGGCCTGATTCACACAGTTTCCTCTTAACAGCTGTTCTAGAGATATGTCTGCTGCTAGAACTCTGTGTGGCATTGACCTGGTCTCTAATCTGAGCTGCTGTTAACCTGCGATTTCTGAGGCTGGTGACTCGGATGAACTTATCCTCCGCAGCAGAGGAGACTCTTGATCTTCCTTTCCTGGGGCGTCCGCATGTGAGCCAGTTTCTTTGTAGCGCTTGATGGTTTTTGTGACTGCACTTGGGGACACTTTCAAAGTTTTCCCAATTTTTCGGACTGACTAACCTTCATTTCTTAAAGTAATCATGGCCACTCGTTTTTCTTTATTTAGCAGCTTTTTTTCTTGCCATAATACAAATTCTAACAGTCTATTCAGTAGGACTATCAGCTGTGTATCCACCTGACTTCTCCACAACGCAACTGATGGTCCCAACCCCATTTATAAGGCAAGAAATCCCACTTATTAAACCTGACAGGGCACACCTGTGAAGTGAAAACCATTTCAGGTGACTACCTCTTGAAGCTCATCAAGAGAATGCCAAGAGTGTGTAAAGCAGTAATCAAAGCAAAAGGTGGCTACTTTGAAGAACCTAGAATATGACATATTTTCAGTTGTTTCACACTTTTTTGTTATGTATATAATTCCACATGTGTTAATTCATAGTTTTGAATACCTTCAGTGTGAATCTACAATTTTCATAGTCATGAAAATAAAGAAAACTCTTTGAATGAGAAGGTGTGTCCAAACTTTTGGTCTGTACTGTATTAGTGTTTATAATGTCAGAGATCACGGATAAGGAGCCGTCGGCTCCCTGCCCGACAAGCAGAGAGAAAATACAGATCCTGCTAGTAGATGAACTCAAAACTGTGCAGGGAAAGTGGCTCATAATTCTTTTGTAAAAACCAATAGAAAAAAATAGTTTTCGCTCATAATTGGTACAATATTGCCCCTAAAGGTGTACAGTCCTTAAATAAATAAAAAAAATTGGAGGTGGGGGACTGTCAGTTATTCCCTTAGCTGCTCTTTAAAGGGCACATGTCAGCTGGATCAACCCTATTAAACCAGGCATACTGTCTGAAATAACAGCTAGGCTGGTATAGATCCCTCTACACAAAGGGGCATCCATATATGTAAGGTCTCTGCAGAGACTGTGCTGATGCCTGGAAATTATTTCAATGATTGAGCAGTGACACTGTGAACCTTGGCAGGTGCCTGACTACAGCAGGACTATCGCAAAGTTCTGCCGGATAATTCACTAATCTGATTGCCCTCAGCAGATGCTATAATTGGCTCCAGGATAAGTCTGCCCTGAAAATAGCTGAATCTGTCTGGAACTGTAGAGTTTTAGGACACGCTTTGCCTGACCTGAGAACACTACTGCCCACATTTAGATCAGAGAAGGTTTAAAGGTCCTGAATGTATGGGCTATAAACGTGGTTGCAGCAGGTGGCGGATGTTTTTGTCGGTAGCGTCCTGTAACTAGTACACAAAGGGATTAGACCAGGCACGTGCATTGCCTACTGCAAATATATTTGAATCGGGCTGAACTGTATGAAGCTTGCTTAAATAGTAATTCCATAATACCCTAACACACAAGTGATCGGGTAATAATCTGCACGGTATACTGACACTGGAAACTTCCCCCTTGTGGTGGTAAACGGGAGCCTGTAATCTGCAGGTGACAAGTTATGATTGGATCACTCACAATTCCAGCAATTGCATTAAAAGAGTTCTGACTACTCAAATATTACAGCAGGTAATAGTCCAAGATTATGGTGACAGATTCCCTTTAAAGGGGTTATTCGATTATTTCTTATTATTTTTTATTTTTATTTTTTGTTATCTCGTCTCGTCCACATTGGCAAGCCTTACAAGAATTGCATTACGATTCATTTTTTTACTTTACCAGTTGAGTGCTGCGCTCCTTGGTCTAATTGTATAACAGGCACTTCTGGGATCACGTGCCCTGCATAAGGTTTCAACCCACAGTGTTCGTGGGTTGCGCCTGCGCAGTCAGCCAGCCTCTGTTATAGACGGCTCACAGCATCTGAGACTGCCTGACTTCGCAGAAGCAACCCCTGTACATTGTAGGTTGAAACTAAACTAGGATCACATGCTGTATGTACGGCACGTGATCCCCCGAAGTGCCTACGTCGTGATTAGACCGGGGAGTGCAGTGCTTGCCCGGTAAAAAAAAATATAAAAATATTCACCATAATGCAATTATTGTGAGACTTGCCACTGTGAACAAGATGAGATAAAACAAAAAATATCAGATAACCCCTTTAAGCCTGATGTGGAGGTGCCTACTGCAATCTTGCCTATGGGATCCTCGTTGCAGGGAATAACCCCTTTAAAGGGGTATTACGGTAAGTATAAGTTATCTCCTATCCACAGTATAGGGGATAACCAGCATATCGATGGGGGTCCTACCTCTGGGACCCCCACCGATCATGAGATTGGGGGTGCCGCCACTGTGGATCGGGGATCACTTGTATCTACTGGAATAACCCTTTAAGCCTGGAGTGGCGGTGCCCACCGCAGTCTTGCCTATGTGATCCTTTCCGCAGGGAGACTTTTTTCCCCTTGCGATTTTAAATTCAAGGTTCAGGGCTCCATTTCCTGGACCTAATAGTACCAGCAGGCAGCAGGAGTGATCTGGAAACTGACCATGCCAACCAATTAGGTGACTGTGGAGTAGGTGGCTCCAGCCCTGGCAATAGCTGCATTTTAAATGGGTTAGGCTGTGTTACAATAAGGAAGATAAGCCTTCTACTGGCTTAGTGGTATACAGCATGAGACTGCTGAGGCTTGTGATTGGCTGCAGCATTCACGTGTAGTATACAGGCAAGTCACCAGGTGTGGAAGAGAGGAGCACTGGGGCAGAGAGATTTAGGTACGGTAGGTATAAAAACCTCAGACAACCCATTGAAGTTATGGCCTATAACTTCACAGGTAAAACAATTGCATCCCTGGTGGAGTCAGGTCCATAAATATTGGGACAGCGACACAATTCTAACATTTTGGGCTCTATACACCACCACAATGGATTTGAAATGAAACATACAAGATGTGCTTTAACTGCAGACTGTCAGCTTTAATTTGAGGGTATTTACATCCAAATCAGGTGAACGGTGTAGGAATTACAACAGTTTGCATATGTGCCTCCCACTTGTTAAGAGACCAAAAGTAATGGGACATAATAATAATCAGAAATCTAACTTTCACTTTTTAATACTTGGTTGCAAATTCTTTGCAGTGAATTACAGCCTGAAGTCTGGGACGCATAGACCTCACCAGACGCTGGGTTTCATCCCTGGTGATGCTCCGCCAGGCCTCTACTGCAACTGTCTTCAGTTCCTGCTTGTTCTTGGGGCATTTTCTCTTAAGTTTTGTCTTCAGCAAGTTAAATGCATGCTCAATCGGGTTCAGGTCAGGTGATTGTCTTGGCCATTGCAGAACATTCCACTTCTTTCCGTTAAAAAACTCTTTGGTTGCTTTTGCAGTATGCTTTGGGTCATTGTCCATCGGCACTGTGAAGTGCCGTCCAATGAGTTCGGAAGCATTTGGCTGAATATGAGCAGATAATATTGCCCGAAACACTTCAGAATTCATCCTGCTGCTTTTGTCAGCAGTCACATCATCAATAAATACAAGAGAACCAGTTCCATTGGCAGCCATACATGACACTACCACCACCATGCTTCACTGATGAGGTGGTATGCTTAGGATCATGAGCAGTTACTTTCCTTCTCCATACTCTTCTCTTCCTATCACTCTGGTACAAGTTGATCTTGGTCTCATCTGTCCATAGGATGTTGTTCCAGAACTGTGAAGGCTTTTTTAGATGTCGTTTGGCAAACTCTAATCTGGCCTTCCTGTTTTTGAGGCTCACCAATGGTTTACATCTTGTGGTGAATCCTCAGTATTCATTCTGGTGAAGTCTTCTCTTGATTGTTGACTTTGACACACATACTCCTACCTCCTGGAGAGTGTTCTTGATCTGGCCAACTGTTGTGAAGGGTGTTTTCTTCAGCAGGGAAAGAATTCTTCGGTCATCCATCACAGTTGTTTTCCGTGGTCTTCCGGGTCTTTTGGTGTTGCTGAGCTCACCGGTGCGTTCCTTCTTTTTAAGGATGTTCAGCCTAATGATGGCTTGCTTCACTGATAGTGACAGCATTTTGGATCTCATCTTGAGAGTTGACCGCAACAGATTCCAAATGCAAACAGTACACTTAATAAAAACAGCTGGACCTTTTATCTGCTCATTGTAATTGGGATAATAAGGGAATAACACACACCTGGCCATGAAACAGCCGAGAAGCCAATTGTCCCATTACTTTTGGTCCCTTAACAAGTGGGAGGCACATATGCAAACTGTTGTAATTCCTACACCGTTCACCTGATATGGATGTAAATACCCTCAAATTAAAGCTGACAGTCTGCAGTTAAAGCACATCTTGTTCGTTTCATTTCAAATCCATTGTGGTGGTGTATAGAGCCAAGACTGTACATGGAGTTTGATA
Organism: Bufo gargarizans; assembly: GCF_014858855.1. Lineage (NCBI taxonomy): Eukaryota > Metazoa > Chordata > Amphibia > Anura > Bufonidae > Bufo > Bufo gargarizans. The sequence continues at coordinate 102,327,181 of NC_058083.1, forward strand.
ACTCCAGATTCTTGCCCATGTCCACTTTCGAGAAACATTTGGAATATATATCTGAACTGACGCCAGCAAAAAGTGTTTGCTTCAAACTTTTTGAAAAGCGTAGAGAAGTGGAATCTGATCGGTTCCTGTGGGCATCTCCTCCGCTTTATCTGTGCACCAGTTTTGATAAATGTCCCTGATGATGCCTTTTTTATTTCATGTTTCTGTCTTGTGAGTGTAAAATCTGCCTCATTGCTGATGTTCTGTATTGTCCGAGTCTCATTGCTTGGCATTTTCTTGCAGGGCTGTGTTTTGTGTAAGGACAGAAGCTCGGCTTGTGAAGACTATACAGACACCCTCCATGAACTGGAGCTTAGCGGAATCATGGAGTCATGTGACTAAAAAGACAATAAAGATACAGGGTCCCCTGGCGGTGATTTCCTGCCGTCCAATGAACTTCTGTATACTCAAAGCGACTATCAACCTGTGAGGAACACTAGTTGTGTGGTCACTACATCTCATCGCGTCTGGACAGTGGCATTTGGTCGCTTACATTTCTTTCAGCTAGAAGGACTCTCTCATACAATGTGACTCTTTGTTGGCTGGTGCCATGTTTACTCTGACTGGTGAGCATTGGCACTTGGCTTACCAATGTACTGTACTATGTTATTTATTTATAGCTGGCCTGTCCAGGATTTTATGAAAATGTCCGCAGATGTAACGCTGGATTACTGCTCTCCCTTCGGCCTCATGCACACGACCGTATTTTCACTCCACATCCGATCCACAATTTTTTCAGACCAAATGTGGACCCATTCATTTCTATGGTTCCACAAATGTGGACAACACATGGATGTCATCCATGTGCTGACCACATCCGTGCATCTGTGCCGCAAATTATAGAATATGTCCTATTCTAGTCTGTTTTGCAGACAAGAATAGGTATTTCTACAATTGGGCCATTGAAAAGTGCAGGATGCACATGAACCACATCCGTATTTTGCAGATCCACACTTTACGGACCATAAAACGGATACGGTCCTATGCAGGAGGCCTCACTAGTAACAGGCCACTGAAGTCCGTGTAGGGCCACAGGTAGAAGCGACACACTGCATTTTACATGGAGGAAGCTCATCTTTCAGTTTCCTCTACTTTATACAAAAAGCTATTTTCATGCATTTGATAATTCTAACATTTTGTATGTTTTATAATCCTCGGAGCGCTGGATCTTTACAGCATGTGATAGCAGATAGTAGTTTTACTACTGGCACAGATTTTTAACCCTTTCAATGTGATCTGCTCAAATTGGACACTGGATGACCTGCTACATAACCCTAATGGCTGTTCTATATCAAAATGTCTGCACCCACCAACATCATTGTGGCATTGCCCTGCTACCTGGACTCTACCAGTGATCTAGAGGTTTTGTTGCGTTCTGTACCCGATCCCATACTTGAGCCTTTGTCATGACCCTCTTGATAAGCAATGTATTACCGATGAGGGAGGGTTACATGGTGACATGGGCATGAGAGGAAACTTAGTAGGTGCACAATAGCTTTTCCATCATCTCATGTCCGCAGTAACCTCCCCTCCAGACCCAAAGACTTTGTGTGGAGATGTGTATGGAAGCGCAGACTGCCGTTCCTGTCTGTCCGTCTGTCTGTATACTGTAACACGACTACCGTATGTAAGCCCCACAGAGCAGAATGAATATTGAGCACCGCAGTGTGTCACCATCAGTAAGGCGGTATCCATCCAGATTCGGCATCCTCTTACATATGGCAGAATCATCAGCCTACCGCATACCCGTATCCTGGAGCTTACTGTGGACCTGCACGTCTGTCACCTCCAAAGACGTAGTGACCAAATCTTACACTGTTCTCCTGTGATTTTCAGTATGTGCCCCTGACCTAATCCTGTCTTGTGTGTTCCAACTTTGCTAGACAAAATGGCAGTAAAAACTTTTTATTTTTTACAAAATGTGTTCTGAATGATTTATTATTTGTATATTTTGTTATGTGACTTTCAAGTTTTGTTACAGGGGTTTTACCTTTTGTAAAAAAAAAAAAAAAAAAAAATAGAAAGTAAGCAGATCATAGGTCGTCCTGCTGCTGGGACACAATTTTGATTGGACCTGCTAATGTGTATGGTGGTATCTCTGTCAACAGCAGATGTCGAGTGACATAAGCGTCAGGCATGTTGGAATTTAATGTGCCTGATCATTTTGCTCTTAAGGGAGAAAAGTCCCCGTCAGATGAGTCTGACGGCAGCTAATTCCCCACTCCTCATTGAGAACACGTGAATGCTTGGAATGTCTATTGGCCGACTACACAGCTTTTACGTAAGATACAATATATACTGTATACAAGCTTGGAGCCAGCTGTCAGCATTCTGTTTGTCCACTAGATGGCAGTCTATGGATACAGTTGGAGGCATGCAATGGTGCTAGGCAGAACACATAGCTTTACAGAGGTTAAAGACCACATACATACACATGACGTCTAGTAAGGGGGAAAAAAATAAAAATCTCCTTCCTGCTATACAGGCATGAAGGGGGATTTGGGCTGAGGCCACACCTGTGTAGTGCTACAAGACTGATTTTAACTAGTGACCGCTGCAGCCCACGGGAGAGCGGCAAGTTGCATGCAACTTAATGGGGGTCATTTACTAACATTCCTAAGCCAGTTTTATGTGTAAAAAAACAAAAAACGCAAGACCTCTTTTTGCGACTTCATAAGCACCTGTGTGACAATATTTTGTAGCACGGGTGTTTATACGCCGTTCTCTCGAGCTAAAATATTGGCCTGGCAAATTTACTAACATTTATGCCTTGAAACAAATGTAAATGTTGGCAAAAAACTACTTCTCTCAGGGAGTAGAGTTGTTTTTTACTCCAGTCGCACAGACTGCCATAGATGCGCCTAACTTGCGACGAGGCATACACCTTGTCCTAAATCATGCGGATCCTCTGCCAACGCAAGAGCGAATGAAATACTGGAGTGAAAAGCCGGTCTTTGTAAATGACTCCTAATGTGTTCCCTTAGGTAATAGTTGTAGTGCAATCATTAAAATTGGAAAAATTGTGCTACAAGAAATCTGTGTGTAGCCTCGGCCTGAGAGTCACACAGCCCTAGTCTCCCACATGAGAAAGGAGGGAGACAACATGGTCTCTTGTCCTGAGGTTGAGGGGTTAAGAAGTTAGGAACACGTTCTACGTTTGTGCAACCAATTTTGTCTATTTGCTCATGTTCTGCTATATATGTAGCCAACCTATTCTGCAGCGCAGTACAGACATTGCCATCACTTACATTAGTGTAGGTCCCCAATGAGGCTCAGTAACTAATTTCCTTATATCCGACACACACATAAAGGACACATTTTATAGGAAGTCAGGAGTGGCCCACCTTTACTAATGTCAGTGCACCTGGAACCTGTTGTAAATTTGTGCATTTTTTGCACATCTAGCCTTAGAAAAATGCACCGAGCTTGGCTCATCATGAGAAGTGGCCTTCACACTCTGCAGATTTTATTGCAGTCCCATTCATCTTACTGGAACAGCGGCACAAAAACGTATGTGCAACAAAATATTGTTTGGCCTAAAGTCTCGCAGAAGCACGTCCAGTGAATGCGCTGGACACTCCATCCCTCTGCAGCGTTTGTGCCAAACACGCTCTCGCAAGACTTAAGGCCCAGCTGCCAATATGTTTACACTGCCTGGCCTGTCAGTCAAAGCGATAGGGGGATGGCATAGAAGACGGGGTAGAGCCTATAGGTGCAACGAAGTGCAATGGCAATGCCCTCATTGCACCAAGGGGCTTACATTACATAAACCGCTATTTTGTCAAAGTTTGGGCCGCCTATGAAGATTGGACCAATAGTATTACATACAGCTGGATTATTGCTGATATATGTGGTGACAGATTAACTTTAAAGGGAGGAGAAGAATGAATAACACTTTCTCAGTCAGTTCCACTGAATCCGAAACTGCGCAATGTGAATGAAGCCTTAGTGATTGTATAGTGAACCCATATCGCTGTCATTAGATAAAACCCCAGAATATATAATTATCCCATATAGGTATATGCTGGATATCTAACCTCTGTGTGCTTGTTTTATCCATCACCAGGGATGAACACTATGTATAGACGGATGGCAGGCGTATAGTCCATAGTAGTTTGGATGACTGCTGAATCTTCCTGCATCAAGTTGTTACCAACACTACATCATTATTAACAGGGAATTGTCACCAGCAAGTTCACTGTACAATGGGGGTCATGCCAGTCTTTGTTCCCCTCCCTAATTTATGACATGGCATGCACCTCTGACAGTTCTTGTACCAGTTATCAAAACTATTTCCGACCAACATTTACACCTGTTTTTTTTTTTTGGGGGGGGAGGGGAGGAGAGGAGGTCGGTCACTGTGTCACAGTATGTCATATTTTTTAATAACTGTTTTCACTCTGCACATCTGATGGTTGTAGTAGGGTGAAAAGTAAATAACCTGCATAAAAAATAAAAAAAATACTAACCAGTTATGACTTAAAGGCGTTTTCTACTTTTATTGATTTATTTATTTAAGCAAAGGAACCTGAATAATAGAAAATTATACTTGCTATCCTGAACTGCCGCTCTTCCCCACTGCCCTTTGTTTTACTAGGTGCAGCAGTGACGTGCCGTATACATCACATGACTGCTGCAGCCAATCCCTGGCCTCAGTGGTCTTTTGCTGTATGCCACTGAGGCCAATGATGGGTTGCAGTGGTCACATGTGGTTTACAGGCACATCATTGCTGCAACCTCAGCATTACGTAGTTGCAGTGGCAGGGAAAAAGAGGTGCAGCGGCGCTAAAATGGATGCGATTTGGGATGTGCGTATAACATTTGTTTACTATTCTGATGGGTTGTCTACATTTAAAAGAAATAAATTGGAAAGCCTCTTTTAAATGTCTTAGAGGTTGCCTTACCACAGACATCCCTTTTAGTTAGCCTCCATACTTGAAACTATTAATCTGAATAAATAAGGGCTTAAGCACACGACCGTATGTTCCGTCCGCATCTGATTAGCAAAAAATGCAATTTAGATGGTCGAACATTTCTTATTCTTGTCCGTGTTGAGGACCAGGATAAGGCTTTTCTATTGAAGTAAAAAAGAAAATGGTTGCATGCACGCAACCGGGATCTGTGTTTTGCAGATCCGCGATTTGTAGACAGCAAAATACATACGGTCGTGTGCATGAGCATCGCAGTCACTGCCACCAAGCCAGGGGGCCCACAGGACAACACTTGCTAGTGGTGCAATGGCAATACAGTTAGATGCTGTGGCGGGGCACAAGAGTAATGTCTCCCTGTAGCCTAGTGCCTGTAACCTATAAGAGGCTGGCACAGGCGGCTCATTGACGTAATCATAATCGCGCCTCCTGAGCTGAGCGGTGTACAACTCAGGGAAACGGGCTGGAAGAGGCCTCCACTGCATCGCTGATTTACTTTGCAACATGCTGTTGAGCCACTATTGGGGGGGGGGGGAGGCACTAAATAGGGTTATTTAGTCCCCATATGTACTGGCACACATATGGGGGCATGTTCTTGTACTGGCATACATTTATGAGGTTGCATTTTGCGTTCAGCACATTTTAAGGGGTCATTTTATGCACTGACATCCGTTATAAGAGGGCATTTTTTTGCATTGGCATGCAATATAAGGGGGTATTTTTTGTGCTGGTGCACTTTAGGGGGCATGTTTCTACTGGCCGACATTATGAGAATTATTACTATTGGGGGACTGGGGAACATGTTTACTAGTATGGGCACAATAGGGGCATTATTACTATTGTGACACTGTTCACTTTAAGTGAACTCTGGCAGAAATTTTTATTGGTGGGGACTCTGGGGAGCACTATCACTCGGGAGGGGGGGGGGGCATCCTGGCACAGTATCAGCTTAGCACAATTATTTTTGGGAAAAATTATGTGTACACTATTAGTGTCAGGAACACTATTTGCTGGGTGCAGTTCTTTTTTAGGGCACTGTGTACCAATAATTATTTGTTTGGTACTAGTATTTTCAGGGGGACTGTTTCTGCAGGATAGTATTGGGGAGCCCAGCTGGCACAGTTTTGAGGGTGGCAGGATGGGGTGTTCAGAAGGTGGGAGTATGATGAAAAAGTAAGATGTCCATTTCTCAAACTCTGCAGAGAGAAGAGATGGCTGAAAGAAATAATCATGGCGGTCTGGTTTAAATGGAGAAGATGAGGAAAGAGAACTACATCAGAGGAGAAGTTACTGGATGTAAGAGATATGTGGTGCTGTATTCTCCTGTATGTTTTATAGCACTGTAATTAATGTTTTAAAAGTATTCCTCTAAGGCCAGGCACACGGGAGTGAGTTGAATATAATAAACTTGCAGCGTGTGTCAGTGCGAGGTCCTGCCCTGACCTCTGCTCCTTTGAGAAGATTACTCAGCATTATACTAATTTATAATGCCGTGTAACCCTTAGGACTCCTTCACACGAGCGTGTCTCTTGTGGGAATTATGCTCTGTGTGAGAGAGGGATCGTGCGTTCTGGACTTAAGAAGCACACGGCATTATCATGATTGATAATGCTGTGTGCCTCTGCCTGACCTTTCTGTAACTGAATCATACTGACATAAAGCTGTCAGTATGATTCCATTACAGAAGGGTCACACAGATTCCCGCAAGGGGCACACTCGTGTGAAAGAGCCCTTAGAGTCCTGAAATCTATTGTATTATACTGACGGCATTGTCAGTGTATGCCGCTCTGTTCATTATATGGGGGCTGCAAGGGGGGTACATGGCCCCCATTCTCGTGATCGTTGGGGATCCCAGCAGTAGGATCTCCACCAATCTAATGATACAAAGGAGCCAGAACAGGGGAGATGGAGGATCAAATGGGTCAGTGTGTAGTAGTTTTTGAATCAAAAGGTGTGAGTGCTGTAAATTGGTATGAAATGTTGATTTGACCACTGTAAGGGTTCGTCCACTTGGGCTGAAAATTCAGTGGAGAAAATCTGCTGCAAGAACCACATGAATGACGTGGTTTTCACCTTCTCCACTGCAACGGGTGAAATCTGTGGCGGAGATCCGCAGCATAAGCTGACGTGCTGCAGATTTCAAATGACTGCAAATCCACTGAATGTCTGCCACAAGTGAAACCGTAAAAAATAAAAAGCCATTGTGATCCAACCCCTTTAAATAGAGATGTGTGGATCTCTTTGAGTGTGATTTATGTTGTGTTTTGAGGTTGTGTTGTGACACAAAAATACCTCACTGTGCCATGAACTAATCTTTCTTATATATATGATGCACATAAAAGCTCCCTAGAGCCAGGTGCCAGTGTTTGTCCACTAGAGGGCAGACTATGTATACAGTTTAAAGCATTCACTGATACTTTTAATCTTAGGATATGCAGGTGGAGAAGGTGTTCTTCTCTAGTCAGTAACAAAGAAAGCCTGAAATTTTTAAGAGAATCCCTTAAATTCTTAGTAGAAAAAAAAAATATCACCAGTCAATAAAATTCTTTGAGCTGCCTATGTCTGCAAGGTGCTGGATCACAGGGGAGACACAAGGTGTAGAGGATGAGTGGTGGTTGCGGCAATAAGGGTGGTTGTAGTCCTCACAGTGACTAACCCTGCTCCAGTGCTCCCCCAGGCTTGCCTGCATTGAGTGACTTTCAAAAGCGTTGGACTGGCCATAAACCCTACAGAGAAATTGCCAGTGGGCAGATTACCAGGGGGATGCCCAAGCTCATGACCACTGGCCAGATACATAACGATCTTATGCTTTCAGCACTAATTAATGCTAGGAGCACCAGGTACGCATTCCCCTGGCCAGCAGCTACTCTCCTGAATTCAACTGTATTGCTGTCCTTAGAAGGGTGATACAGTTGAATACTGTGAGGGTGGCAGTATTTTGTGTTGCACTATGGTACCGTATTTAGGCTGCTTGAGCAGTATGTTGTTCTGCACTACTGTATTGCAGGCCCCAACTACTTCTGTTGTTCCTGCCTACTTGTGTTGCTCTGCCTTCTGTCAATCTGGACCTGCCTACAAAATTTAGCCACTTTTAAGTTTTCCCAGGGACACTTTAGGTTTCCAGTCCTTCCCTGACTTTCAGTGTCTCCTGCCTGGTGGTGGATAGGGTGCCCATGATGCTAAATGAGCTGTGGGGAGCAAGGCAGGAGAACAGGAGGTGGATGATGATCAGATTGGTATAGAGACCAATAACTATGCTTGCTTAGTTATAGTAAAATAAATTCTGTCCTGAATAGATGATGGGAGTCACAGTACAAATACATGCAGCAGGCACAGTTCTAAAGTATTTCACAGGGTAGGCTTTTTCCAAAGGTTGTTCATAGGAGGTGGCTATGATGGTGGTCCTACATGAGTCTCTCTCTCTTTATAGATGCTAGCAATCTTCCGGAAAAAACAAAGACTTGCAATTACTCTCAATTTTTCTCTGCAATGCAGATCTGTGGCATGCAGTCCTAGGGCCAATCCATTTCAGTAGTGTGACTAGGGCCAAAAGCAATAAAACCCAAACCACCGCTAACAAAGTCCAAAGCTGTAATCGTGCGTTACCTTTACTGACTCAGTCCAAACATGGCCCTCATGGTACTCAACCTTCTGCAGAAATTCTTTCCCTCAGGTTAATCATTAGCAATATTGCATTAACTGGCAGCTTTCACTCACAGGAATGGTTTTTTTTTTTCTGGATCAGGATTCTGTCTTGGCCTACTTGGCAGCAACACACACTATACACATGCTCTCTCTTGCTTGATCACCAGCAGACACCATTAACCAGGGGAAAATGGGACCATTACCCAGCAACTAACACTAAGAACTGCCAGTTACCTGTTTGTTACCATTACATAGCCTTTTTGGATAATATAGTGCAGTGGTCCCCAACCTTTTTTGTGCCAGGGACCGGTTTCACTAAAAACATTTCTCCCACTGACCGGTGGTGGTGGGTTGCATTGGGGTGTTTGCAGATAAATCACGCACAATAAAACACAACTAGAAAAGCTACAATTTCTGGGGAAATTGTGTGGTGTTCTTGCCTCCACCAGTAGTCTACAACTGGAGTGGGCAGAGTAACTGGGTGGAGTGTTTGGAGTGAGTAAAGATAGTAAACCTTACACTAACCACTTGATCACATTTAAAAAGTGCACATGGCAAGCTAGATAGAGTGAGAAATGCCTTTCAACTTTTATTTATATAGCACATTTAATTGCAATGTTGTTGCTGAAAGTGCTTCACAGTCATTAAAACATATTTATAAAAACATTAGCAGCTGTTTTTGTGTAGATGGGCTTGAACACGAGGGAGTGGTGGCAGTGTAGAAATCATGTCCTGATTTTTCAGCTCACTCCATTTCCACTATGCTGCTGTGGGGCTCCGGATCCCGAAAGCGTGAGTATGAACGGTCCAGTTTAGTCCAGCCTATCTTTGCAGCTTTAGATCTTTCCTTTGAATGGCATGATGATATTCACACTGCTGTAATTTTCTTTTTGTAAATGTAGCTAGCTGAAACTCCTCAAATACTCTCTACTGTATAAAACTTATTTCCAAGCTTTTAAAGGGGTTGGCCACCCTAAGTATCAAAAATCCAAAGTGCCCCAGACAATAGCCCAAACTATGAAGTATTTATATCCTGCTATATGTCATTTTTCTAATCTGTTCACCGTGACATGTTCCCCTGAGGAGCTTCCTCAGACAGGCTGTGTGGGCGGAGCAGCTGGAAAGTGAAAGTAACTATCCCAGCATGCATTGCAGCAAGCATCTTCAGAGGAGCAGTCACATGACATCCCCGCCCACCTCTGTTCCTATAGAGACAAGAGCCCCTCAGACTTCTGTACAGACACAGCAATAGGAAGCCCACCCCGGTCCCAGCAGTAAAGAGGTCACTTCACTGGCGGTTGCCATCTTCAAACGGTTATAAATCCTACAGCGAAGAGCTTTATATTGTGAGAATCACAAGACCCAGACCTACATGCTGATGCATAGGATGTCTCTGAAGTATTAAACATGAAGGCACAGTCACAGTTTAGAAATTGCCCTTCAAATTTGAGGTGGCTAGAGTGGAGTTTCAATGAATGTCAATGGGCGGCGTGAGTTGCAAACAAATGGTCATATTGTGAAAACTATCAGGACTATAGCTTTTAGTGGCAGCAGGGCTAGGTTAATGTTTTGATATAAGATTTGTGTAGGTGGCTTGAATATGAAGGAGTGGTCGCAGTTTAGAAATCATGTCCTGATTTTTCAGCTCCCACTCTAGTTTTGAACATTCCGCCATTCATTCCTATAGGACCAATTCCGCCACAAAAATGCTGATATTTCGTGAACCATTCGGCGAAATGTCCCACAAAGCAGTAGCACACCAATCGGGAACAATCCGCACGTTTCGGTCTATTACTGTCTATGTAGTGTAAAATCTGTGGGAGGAGTTAGGGTGGTAAATTTGGCTATAATAAGAAGAATATATATGTGAGATAACAGTAAGTGGTCTTGCCATGCAATAAAACTTAATAATTAATAATCCTGTTTAGGCCTCCTTACAGATGATGTCTCCTCTGACTGGAGTCGTTCTCTTTCCTTTTTTCTCAGTCCTGCACAGATGATGTCTTCCGACCACAACTTATTTCTCCCTAATAGAAGACACCTATTTAGTATTAATGTCTGCTTTTATGCCCCTATTTTGTAATCATCCCCATTTTGGCCCCAGTAGATATAATGCCCCCCAAGTAGTGTCCTCTTCACATTTTAATGCCCCCCAGTAATGGTCTCTTTGCATATAATCTCCTCCAGTAGTGGTTTCTTCACATATAATGCCCCCAGTATTGCCCTTTTCTTCATATATAATGCCCCCAGTAGTGCCCTCTTCTTCATATATAATGCCCCCAGTAGTGCCCTCTTCTTCATAGATAATGCCCCCAGTAGTGCCCTCTTCTTCATAGATAATGCCCCCAGTAGTGCCCTCTTCTTCATAGATAATGCCCCCAGTATTGCCCTCTTCTTCATATATAATGCCCCCAGTTGTGACCTCTTTAAACAAAGTCCTCCCCAGTTGTGGCCTCATTACATATAGCGCCCACCAGTAGTGCCTCTTTTCATATAGTGCCGCCCACCAGTAGTGCCTCTTTACATATAGTGCCGCCCCCCCATTAGTGCCTCTTTACATATAGTGCCGCTCCCAGTAGTGCCTCTTTACCTATAGCGCTGCCCCCCCCAGTAGTGCCTCTTTATACGTCCAACTTCTCTTCCTTGGTGCCCCCAGTATTCTTCACAACTGAAAAAAACAAAAAAGAACAAAATACTCACCTCCGTCCGGCTGTCTGTGATGCAGGCCTCTTCCAGCCTGCTGCCCTGGCTTCCCGCGCTACATTACAGGCAGTTGCGAATGTTATTGAGATCTGCGGGTCTCTGGTGGCGCTTGTGACCTGGCGCAGGAGGTTGTGATCATCATCGCTATTAGGCCTCATGCACACGACAGTTGTTGTGTCCGTTGTCCCGTTTTCCGTGATTTTTTGCGGACCCATTGACTTTCAATAGGTCCGTGGAAAATTCGGAAAATGCACCGTTTGTCATCCGTGTCCGTGATCCGTGTTTCCAGTCCATGAAAAAAATATGACCTGTCCTATTTTTTTCACGGACAACAGTTCGCGGACCCATTCAAGTCAATGGGTCCGTGAAAAAACACGGATGCACACAAAATTGTCATCTGCGTACGTTTTTTTCCTATCATTTGCAAGGCAAACTTGACTTACTTTTTTTTTCACTTTCCTTCATGTCTGGTGATCCTCCAAAAATCAAGGAAGACACACGGAAACAAAAATGGAAACGGATCACGTGAAAAAATACTGTCGTGTGCATGAGGCCTCATCCTACACCTTAGCACTGCCTCATAGGCCACAGGTCTAGCGGTTTTTTAGCCTATGAGGTTAAACACGGCAGGGCACAGGAGCCAATAGTTCGTGTCCCTGCTGTTCAACACCGGCGCTCCCCGCTGACCTGCACCATCTGTGGCCCAGTGGTTGGGGACTGATGATATAATGCATGGATCATAGTCAGCATCACAGTGAATACTTTAAGTAATAAACATAGCATTAACCCTTTCAGCATGTTACCAGTGATTCACTGCACTTCTTTAAAAAATATCTACACAGCTCTTGGCTATGCATGCTCCTAAAGAAAAAAGATAGGGAATACCATCATTAGAGCCAGAGGTGCAGCCTGATAGGCATACACTGAGGGCATGCCTTGGCCCCTTCACTGGGCCCCCAGCTGCCATGCGAAGACATTAGCACACAGCGATCTCATTTAGGGGTGTGCCAATGCTTGACAGAGGGAACCCCCTGCCTCTTAAACCGCTTAGATGCTGTGGTTGCTAATGACTGCAAAATCTAAGTGGTTATATGGCTGAGATGAGCACTTCTGCCAATTCACGTCGTTGGAGCAGGAACCCAGCTCTCATGCGAAAGCAGAGTTCCTGCTCATCACTGCTTCGGAGACCTGCGCAGCTCTTACACTAGGATGCTACGGTCCAGCCTAAGGCCCCTTAGTAATTGCCGTATAAAGATGTATTGGCAGTCACTAAGGAGTTAGGGCTCGAGCACACGACCGTATCTATTTTGCGGTCCATAAAACACTGATCCGCAAAAAATACAGATGACGTCCATGTGCATTCTGTATTTAGCGGAATGGAACAGCTGGCCCCGTAATGCGGACAATAATAGGACATGTTCAATTTTTGGCAGAATGGACTTACGGAAATGGAATGCACACGGAGTAACTTCCGTGTTTTTTTGCGGACCCATTGAAATGAACGGTTCTGCATACGGTCGGCAAAAAAAATGGAACGGACACAAAGAAAATACGGTCGTGTACATGAGCCCTTAAAGGGATGGCCCAGGACCAGATGTTTTTTTCCTATAAACAACTTTTAATATGTAATTTATATCTCCTACAAGTGCATTGTAAAGTACATTACAGAAGCTGAACATGTGCTGGGGGGGGCACTTTGCCTTGGACAGACTATTCAGGTTCAGGACTAGGCTAGAAAACTGAAGCTTTGCCACTTATGAAAAAGAAAGCTTAGCTACAGCTCTGCATGATATGGAAAGCAGCCTGGTATAGTGTCAGGTCTACTGGCAGGAGTAGCCACATGACAGGTGACTTGACTTTGTAGGGAATGAGATTAGCAGAAAAATATAAATACAATTGGAGATTAGAATTGCACATAAAAAAAACATGCTTATCGAATTCCCCTAGTTTTCAATTAATACTGTAACTCCTTCTTTCGCCCCTTCTTTGCATTATAATACAGCAGATTCCACATGACCTGCCCCTCCATTGACTTGTAGCAGCTGTCTCCCTTCCCTCGCATCATCACTGAACTACATTTACCAGCATGCCTGCCTACCAGACAGTTCACTGGAGAGCTATGCACTATTGCATTATTATTTTGTATGTGGGTTGATTTTATATTTACATGTACACAGCTGCAGCATGTACAGCATATTTCTATTATGGTAACTTGACGCTAATCGCTGGAATAAAGAAAATGTGCAAAATAATAGCTCTCTAGAGATTGGACTTTGCACAGAGCTGAGCTTAGCTGTTAAAGGCAATCTGTCACCAGTGACCTCTCTATCTAAATGTCTGAATAGACATATAGCTGCGGTTCACCTAATTAAAAAGCAGTTTTTCTTTTGTTGATCCGAGGCTCCATTCCTGAGTTGTCATACTTTTTCCTTAATGTGCAAATTAGGCCTTTGGTGCAGTGAGGGCGTCGCCATTGCTCTTGTTACACAGAAGCTCCTCTCATTTCTGTGTCCAGCCCCTCTCCCTGTGCTTTGCCAGGACCTGCCAATCAAAGCAGCGTGGGAGGGCTGCCTATAGAAATGAGTGGACCTTCTGTAGTGCCCCACTAGGTAAAGGTGGGCACTACACAAGGTTCAATTGGGCCACGTTGTCCTCCTACTCCTAAGGGACAGTGGCAGTATATTTAACCGTCCATTTTAATGTATTTTCTATATGCTTTTATATGTATTGTTCCCCTGTGATATATATAGCAGGCCTATTAGGATGTAGTGTAGCATCCTAGACACTAGAGGGAGATAGAGAGCCCCTAGTATAAATGGTCAGGCCCAGACAGGGAGGAGTTAGTCTGTAGTCAGGAGTCTGTGGAGACAGAAGTGAGAAGGCACCAGCCAGAGATATGCTGAGGGCCTCCTCCTGACATGCAGCTAGACACAGTCCAGGCTTCTAGTTGCTACCAGGAGGCTAGTGGAAGGATCCTAGCCTGCCTGAGGATAAAGAGCCAGAGTTAGCTCAGAAGAGTCACCCTATGAGAAGAGTTTGCCTCCTGGGAGAAACCTGCAGTTCCCACAAGCCAAGCAGAGCCAGTGTTTCCAGCTAAAACAAGTAAGCTGAAGGGCAGAACAATCCTTAATGTAAAGCAAGGATAAATATGGGAGGAAGATTTCTACCAAGGATAAAGCCAGTATTAGGGCACATGGGATAAAACCAGACAGGAGTTCTAAGGAACAGTGTACACTATTTCTGAGGAGAAGGTACAGCCTGATCTGAGTGTGTTGTTGTTTACCCTCTGAGTATCTTGCAAGGAACAGTATACCTGCCATTATTGTGAAAGCCTGCTTGTGAAGGGAACCTGCTATATGGAACTGTATTGACAACTAACTGTACAAACTGTTACTAGTAAAGAAAAGTTTGGTTCACCACAACCTGTGTTACTCACTTATTACAACTATAAATCGGTGTGCCACCGTCACAGGCACTGGCGTCACGAATCTTAAAGGGACCTTGCCCCAGGCACATTAAATACCTGCAACATCCAGGGCACCTCATCCACCATCAGGCCTGGTCCCAAAATACAGAGTGTGCCTAAGAGGACCCCTGTGCCAGCCTCTCCTTCACTGCTGTATGCCTGCCCAGGGTTTTTCTACAGAACTGTGAGTAACCCTCGCTTGCCCATAAACCGTGACCTCACAGTCGCAATACCCTGCAGGTCTGGCAGGCTGCACTTCTGTGTAACAAGAGCAATTGTGACATCCTCATTTAACCTAATTTACACTTTACGAAAAAGTATTAAAACGGAGCCTCGGATCAACACAAGAAAAACAGCGTTTTAATCAGGTGAACCTCAGCTATGTGTCTCAAACTGTTGGATGGGGGGGGTCGCTGGTGACGGATTGCCTTTAAAGCGGTTATTTGAGTTCCAAAATACATGGTAAAAAGGCATGGTATGAAAATAATAGCGTCATCCCCCTGATCCTCCCGGACGGGTTTTGTTTACGTGACTGTGGAGTGGTGACATGCCTGATCACATGTGCCCTCTGCTGATAAGCTCAGTGATTGCCATCAGTGGTCCCTTGCGGTGTCCAGGATGTCGTAGTTGCAATGGTGGGTGGGGTTGAAGCATTGGCACTAGACTGGAGAGGGTTGGGAATGGTATAACTTTTCCTTCCAATGACTTTTACCATTCATATATTTAACCTCCCTGACAACCCCTTCAAAGGCGGCATTTCAACTAAACATTTCTCACCACAAACAATGGACCTCCATCTGAACACAGTCCTGGAGCAGACAATCGTGTGAATTAATATATGGACTCCCTTCAGATGTTGGCTGATACTAAAAACCCCTCATGAACAGAGGGACCCTTGACCTGGCTGCCCTTAGATCTTGCAGTGGCCGCCCATATTGTACATACGACCTTGATCCAGACAGCAGCATCTTGTGTCAACTTCGAAACAAAGCCCATGATAGAATGTCACCGGATGGCAGGATATGTATGGGGGATGGGCTTGTATACCAGTAGATAGACATAATAAAAAACATTTCCTAAATAATAAAATAAGTCCTGCATACACCATGCGTCTTGTATGGAGGGGGCTCTCTTTTGGCACAATTAGTGCACTAAGCCCATATATCTGCATTACAGATCAGATGTAGTCATTGGGGCTGTGACTTCCAGGGGGAATAACGCTGCGACCATCATGTCAGATGTCTGTGTGTCACTGGCGGGACATCTGCTCCTCTACAGCAAATGTGTCTTCTTGTTTGGGACAGAGGGAGCGTGAAATGCAGACTAATAGCACGACACATACTATGTCTTCTCTGACCCCGGAGAAGATTTAATCCATGAACTACCAAGGGAATTGTCACATTCCGCTGCAAGCCAAAACTATACGGATGCCTGACGTGAACTGATGAATCAATCATACACTGTCCGTAAACAGGGATTAGATATGCACTGTCCATATAAAAGTATAAAAGACTGTACAAAAAGCTGGACAGCCACTGGGCAAACAACGAAGGAAGTTAACTCTTCAGGTGGACAAGAGCAAAACAACGCTGGATTTTTTTTGTTTTTTTTGCGCAAAACAAGAAAAACAAATAGACAAGATATAAATTAATATGAAGATAAACTTAGATGTGCCCTCTTAAAGGAGCATTAACATGTGCCGACTGAGGAGCAGGAGCATTATCGGGAAGGAACCATTCTTTCCTGAAAACTGTCTGCCCATCAGTGGAGGTCACTTCCATTGTATGGGGACGAGCGATGGCTACTACAATCGCTCGTCCTCGTGCAGATTCATTGTTTCTGGGCAGCAAATCACAGTTTACACAATACAACCTGCTGTCCAGAAACAGTGATTTAAAGGCTATAGTACAACATTGGGGGCATTTTTTTATTATTGCATTGTACAAATTTTAAGATAAAAATTATTTTTTCAATTACTCTTTATTAAAAATGTTGAACCCTCGTCCCTGTGCAGCCCTGAGTTTCTCCAGTAGCAGGCTCTGAATTTTCACTTTCTTCTGTCAGACAGTTCAGCTGATGGCTCCTTAGCTCAGCTCTCTGACCTCCTAAACACTCATTATAGCTCAGTTCTTATCTTACTGATCAGAATGTGGCTTAAATAAGTGTTTATGACCTCTTAGTAATTTAGAGATCAGGTTTATTAGATGACCGGCACAAATTGAAAGTGCCATTCACACAGCTAGACTGGCTCAGTATTCCTGATAATAGTTCAGTGTACATGAACCATTAGGCCACCTGCACACAAGTTATGCACAAATTTCCGTGCGGATTTATGCGCGTTTCTGCAACATATCCACGGATTAGATGTGATTTTGCCACAGATAACTTTGCATAGGGGAAATAGGCAAATGTCCACAAATGTACAAACGTCAAAGTACCCCCTGCTCCAGGGCACTACATATGCAGCAATATGTATATTTTCGCACTGTTTCTATCTGTATTATTCAGGAACTTCTGCCTTTTCCATCTATTTGTTGGTGAGCCGGATCGATGTGGTCTGGTTGCACAGAACAGCAGTAGTTGTATATTAAGTGCTATTGTTCCCTGTTGGCAGCCACATGTATATGCTGATTACTGCTGCTGTTGTCCAAGGAAACCTGCCTGCATTCATGTGGTCTTGTTGCGAAAAACAGCGGTAGCTACATTTTAATTACTGCTATTGTCCCCTGGTGGTGACCACATCTATGTGCCAATTCCTGCTGCTATTATCCGCTGGCACCTGCCTGGTTTATCTATTCACTAATAAACTGCATACATGTAATCTTGTTTAAAAGGTTAGCGGTAGCTTGAAGTTAGAAGCTTCCATTGTTATCTGGTATCAGCCACATTCATGCACTTATATCCCGATCTCTGCATGGACTGATACCATCAGTGGGTTAATAGGCAATTTCACAAGAGCCCATGTTTTCCATATTACCTGTGCTCTGGGTGGCTGCAGGGTGTCATTTCTAGAAACCTCGGTGTTGTGATTGAGAGCAGAGTTTTAGGCTAGGGCTATTTGGTGATCTTGGCTACGACACCCTTTGTGTAACCAAATATCTCTGCGTAGTACTGCAGCCTCCAAAGTGAGTGGAGTCACGACTCACAAATTACTGTCACCATAACCCCACAATAAAAAAAATAATCCAACTCTGCTGCATTTTTTGGTGATTCTGGGGCTGCGGTCACAGCAACTTGGGATTCATGCTGTGAGTGTATTTGCAGGGAGAATTTTTGCAGGGAAATCTGCACCTATTAGGCCCCTTTCACACGGGCGAGTATTCCGCGCGGATGCGATGCGTGAGTTGAACGCATTGCACCCGCGCTGAATACCGACCCATTCATTTCTATGGGGCTGTTCACATGAGCGGTGATTTTCACGCATCACTTATGCGTTGCGTGAAAATCGCAGCATGTTCTATATTCTGCGTTTTTCACGTAACGCAGGCCCCATAGAAATTAATGGGGTTGCATGAAAATCGCAAGCAAGTGTGGATGCGGTGCGATTTTCACGCACGGTTGCTAGGAGACGATCGGGATTGAGACCCGATCATTTATTATTTTCCCTTATAGCATGGTTATAAGGGAAAATAATAGCATTCTGAATACAGAATGCATAGTAAAACAAAATCGCGCATGTTTGGTACCCAAACCCGAACTTCTTCACAGAAGTTCGGGTTTGGGATCAGTGTTCTGTAGATTGTATTATTTTCCCTTATAACATGGTTATAAGGGAAAATAATAGCATTCTGAATACAGAATGTATAGTAAAACAGCGCTGGAGAGGTTAAAAAATAAATTAACTCACCTTAGTCCACTTGATCGCAAAGCCCGGCATCTCCTTCTGTCTCCTTTGTTGAATAGGACCTGTAGTGAGCATTAATTACAGGAACAGGACCTTTGATGACGTCACTCCGGTCATCACATGGTACGTCACATGATCTTTTACCATGGTGATTCACCATGGTAAAAGATCATGTGATGACCGGATTGACGTAATCAAAGGTCCTTTACCTGTATTTAATGCTCACCACAGGTCCTATTCAACAAAGGAGACAGAAGGAGATGCCGGGCTTCACGATCAAGTGGACTAAGGTGAGTAAAAAATGTATTTTTTTTTTTAACCCCTCCAGCGCTGTTTTACTATACATTCTGTATTCAGAATGCTATTATTTTCCCTTATAACCATGTTATAAGGGAAAATAATACAATCTACAGAACACTGATCCCAAACCCGAACTTCTGTGAAGAAGTTCGGGTTTGGGTACCAAACATGCGCGATTTTTTTTCACGAGAGTGCAAAACGCAATACAATGTTTTGCAGATTATGCACAGTTTTATTGCAGATTATGCACAGTTTAAGGCCTCATGCACACGGGGTCCGTAGGTCCGTGATCCGTGACCGTTTTTTCGTCTGTGGGTCTTCCTTGATTTTTGGAGGATCCACGGACATGAAAAATGAAAAAAAAAATCTAAGTCAAGTTTGCCATTGAAATGATAGGAAAAACGGACACGGATCACGGACACGGATCACGGACGCGGATGACAATCTTGTGTGCATCCGTGATTTTTCACGGACCCATTGACTTGAATGGGTCCGTGAACCGTTGGCCGTGAAAAAAATAGGACAGGTCATATTTTTTTCACGGCCAGGAAACACGGATCACGGATGCGGCTGCCAAACGGTGCATTTTCCGATTTTTCCACGGACCTATTAAAAGTCAATGGGTCCGCGAAAAAAAAAAGGAAAACGGCACAACGGCCACGGATGCACACAACGGTCGTGTGCATGAGGCCTTACAGTGTGGATTTTCCTGCTGAAAAACCAAAGCATAATACAGTACCAAAGTGGATGAGAAATGACAAATCTCATGTACACTTTGCTTTTTTTTTCACGTGGAATTTTACCTGCTGTGCAGATTTTTTTTAATCAGCAGCAACTTGTCAATT
This sequence comes from Bufo gargarizans, assembly GCF_014858855.1. NCBI lineage: Eukaryota > Metazoa > Chordata > Amphibia > Anura > Bufonidae > Bufo > Bufo gargarizans. The sequence goes on from NC_058083.1 coordinate 102,346,951, forward strand.
GTTTGTGCAGATTTCACCGTTTGCAATGCAAAGGGAGAGATTGGGGCAAAACTGCATTAAAATCCACAACAAAATCCGAGAGTAACATGTGGAATTTGGTGTGGAAACGCATAGAGATCTGCATGAAAATCAGTGCAGAACTTTTCAAACCCGCATCCATGTGCAGCTATCCTTATGTTTTGTGGTGGTTAGGGGCGGATTAAGTGCATGATAAGCCCAGGGCTGTCGACCCAACTTAGGCCCCTCCCTCCATTTTAGTTTAGTTTATTTTGTATGAAGAGGCTGCGGTGCTTCGTGAGCTTCCTAGGTCATATGACTGCACCAGACAAAAAAAAAAAAAATACCCCAAATTACCCCAAATTGGCTCCTAAACTGAAAAATTTAGTCACCAATTTTAAAATACATATAATTATAATAAAAAAGACTTGTAGGAAAATATAGCACCACATACCTCTTACATCCAGTGACATCTTCTGTCATGTAGACCTTCTCTTTCCTCTTCTCCTCCGTCTGACCCAGACCGCCATGACAAATTCTTTCAGCCGCATCTCGTCTCTACAGAGTTTGCAACACAGATATGTTAGATTTCTCAATTTTTCCATCAACCTCCCCATCCAGGTGTCCCCACAGTGTCATCCTGCTGCCACTTCCAATACTGTGCCTGTTGTGCTCCCCAATGTCCCAGGTACTATACTGCGGAAAAAATAGTGACCCTAATAGTTATAATTGGGGTCATTTATCAAACTGGTGTAAAGTAGAACTGGATTTCCAAAAGAGCTGTCAAAAATGAAAGGTGAGATCTGATTGGTTGCTATGGGCAACTAAGCCAGTTCTACTTTACACCAGTTTGATAAATTACCCCAAATGTCCCTATAGTGTCCACAGCAGCTATAATCTCCCCTAGAGTGCCCCCAGTAATAATAACACTCTATATTGTGCTCCAGGTAATAATCCCTGTATAGTGTCCCCAAAAATGATAGAATTGCCCCTACAGTGCCTCCCCAATAGCAAGGCCCCCCACGCTGCCCTTATATAGTGATTTCCCCCACACTGCCCCCATAGTAATTTCCCCCCACACAGTAATTTCCCCCACATAGTAATTTGCCCCACACAGTAATTTCCCATGCACTGTCCTCACACAGTAATTTCCCTTGCACTGTCCTCACACAGTAGTTTACCCCACAGTAGTTTCCCCCCACAGTAATTTCCCCCAGAGTGCCCCCACACTGTAATTTCCCTGACACTGCCCCCACACAGTAGCTTCCCCCACACTGCCCCACACAGTAGCTTCCCCTACACTGCCCAACAAAGTAATTTCCCTCACACTGCCCCCACACAGTAATTTCCCCCCACACTGCCTGCACACAGTAGATTCCCCACACTGCCCCACACATTTGCCCCTACATAGTAATTCCTCCCATAATAATTTGCCCCCACACAGTAATCCCTCCCATCATAATTTTCCACCCACATAGTAATTTCCCCCCATACTGCAATTTCCCCCCAATGTACTGTCTCTTCACTTGTCCTCCTGTGTGCTCCCCCCATGTCCCCCAAAGTTGGTGCATCAAATAAAAAATAAAAATAAAAGCTAAATACTCACCTATGTCCAGTCGTGCGATGGCAGGTGCGCACACGTCACTGTGCTGCGTCCTGGCACAGGAGCACGCCATGACGTCATCATGCACGCCTTCGTCAGAATTTCACTACTGCATAGGCCTCAGGCCTACTAGGCCTAAAGCCTATGGCAGTGATCGGCGGCGGGGCAGGGAACTATGCTCTCCCGTGCCCCGCCGCAGTATGTGGGTGTTTGGGTCGGCATTGGGCCCCCCAGCAGTGCTGGGCCCAGGGCTGCCGACCCAAATGTTCCTATTGTAATCCGCCACTGGTGCCACGTTTTTGCAAAAGTGACCACAGGAAGTTCAGGTGTGCTGTCCCAGCTACTGGTTCAATTGCATGCTGTGATATATTTGTTAACCACTATGCTTAGTGTATTTTGCTGCGATCTAGTGGCCATTGTTATATTTGGTTTATGAAGTTATCTATGATGTAATTCATTATGTCATTCATCTTGTAACTCCTCTTCTGTGAACTCACATCCTGTGTCCTGCAGTCTTTTCCTATTTGTCAGACATGCATCACATAGATGGGGAGAGGGTTTTCCTTTGACCTCAATCATCATTTATCAAGGTACCTAAAGGTATATCCATTGCATCTCCCTCACTGGAATTCTACATGAACTTGGTGTTGCTATGGTAATGCTTTTAGTGAGTTCACTATCTTCCATTCCTTGTACAAGACATTGCTACGCACGCTCAGAGACTTCTCTCATGTAGATCAGTGGCAGAACAGCAGCCACATTTGTTGTCTTTTTAAATGAGTTTTCTGGAAAAGACCATCAACTTTCATCATGCTGTATCCATAACAAAGTGATCGCTTTATCATCAGTTCCTGAGAAGTCAAATCAAGAGTGACAACCAATATGGCTACACTTACAGTTGACTACTATCACAACTCAACAGAAAAATCTGTGTGTGTGTGTGTGTGTGTGTGTGGGGGGGGGAAATAACTAAAAGCGTGATCACGTTTAGCCTGCTTAGCCTGCTTAGCCCTGTCATTTAAAGTGCACAGGGCATGGCAGTTGCAGAGAGAGCAGAGCCTTTAGGTGTAACGGAAACACCCACGTTACTCCTAGAGGCTCATTTGCACATATAAAAACTTTTCTCAATTTTCTCAGAAATACGGGCACAAATGAGGATGGGACCAAGGCGCATCTTTTCTGCTGATCAGTACACGTCACAGGTCAGCCTGTTTTCCTGCTAGAAATCTGCTCTTTAATAAAAAATTCAAAGGAAAACTCAAGATCTCGCATTTACAAGTGATTTATTAGTATTACGCAACAAAATGCTGAATATTCATGAAGATGATGTCAACCCACTCTACTCTAGCATCTAGTAAGCACAGAATAAAGGAATAGGGAAACATAAGGACATTACGCCATCCTTCCTCCATACAGAAAACAGGTGGAGGCATTGTTGATGCTGCTGCAGCCAGAATGCAGCCTGGCTAATTACCATTCCCCTGACTCTATATGTACAGCAATGACCTAGTAACAGCCACAATATTACATAGCCATGAAATATATAGGAATGAGCTTTTGTATCCCTATTGTGCATCTGCCATGCAAGCTCCTGCATAATTAATCTGCCTTTGATCAAACAACTTTTTCTTTTTAGAATTCTGTGCATCCCCTTCCTCAGCATCTGGTGTCAGGCTGGGCAGCTGTCGCTCGCTCCTGGGAGAGGAGGAAGAACCAAGTCCTAGTTCTCTTGTGCTGGGCAGAGAGTTTTGTGAGGCTTTTTTTGGTATGTTATTGTTCTGCGGAGAAGGCAGGTGCTAGGGGCAGAGGGCGAGCGTGTGTGGTTGGGTATGCGCCGTCTGCTTGGTGGGATAACAAGCCTATTCACACAAGTGACAAATATAGGCTTTAAAGGAGTATTCCAGTTGGAAAAAGTTACCTATAACTATTAGATTAGTGAGGGTCCTAGCATTGGGACCCCCACCGATCATGAGAAATGAAAGGAGCGACAGGTCGAGCATGTACACTGCCACACCATGCATCTCTGAGACAGCAGAGTACAGCAATAGGACCCCCACCAATCTAATAGTCCTGTGAATAGGGCACAGCTTTTAACAAGTTAACCTCTTAAATTTGTTCCTTTCCCAAAGTTACAGGAGATATTTCCTCTCCAATGTGAGCATCTATGTTTTTGACACATTATTTGCTTGTATAAGTTTTTCTTGTCCTCACAATGTACACTATATGGAGAATAGTATTGGGACACACCTCTTAATTATTGAATTCATTCTTTCTTATTCAGTCCCATTGCCACAGGTATAAAAATTCCAGCCCCTAGCCACGCAGTCTGCCTTTACACACTATATATACATTACCACATGTACACAGGTGTATAAACTCCAGCCCCTAGCCATGTAGTCTGCCTTTATACACCCATGTGCACAGGTGTATAAACTCCAGCCCCTAGCCATGCAGTCTGCCTTTACACACTACATACACTCTATATACACTCACCTAAAGAATTATTAGGAACACCATACTAATACGGTGTTGGACCCCCTTTTGCCATCAGAACTGCCTTAATTCTACGTGGCATTGATTCAACAAGGTGCTGATAGCATTCTTTAGAAATGTTGGCCCATATTGATAGGATAGCATCTTGCAGTTGATGGAGATTTGAGGGATGCACATCCAGGGCACGAAGCTCCCGTTCCACCACATCCCAAAGATGCTCTATTGGGTTGAGATCTGGTGACTGTGGGGGCCATTTTAGAACAGTGAACTCATTGTCATGTTCAAGAAACCAATTTGAAATGATTTGCGCTTTGTGACATGGTGCATTATCCTGCTGGAAGTAGCCATCAGAGGATGGGTACATGGTGGTCTTGAAGGGATGGACATGGTCAGAAACAATGCTCAGGTAGCCCGTGGCATTTAAACGATGGCCAATTGGCACTAAGGGGCCTAAAGTGTGCCCAGAAAACATCTCCCACACCATTACACCACCACCACCAGCCTGCACAGTGGTAACAAGGCATAATGGATACATGTTCTCATTCTGTTTACGCCAAATTCGGACTCTACCATTTGAATGTCTCAACAGAAATCGAGACTCATTAGACCAGGCAACCTTTTTCCAGTCTTCAACAGTCCAATTTTGGTGAGCTTGTGCAAATTGTAGCCTCTTTTTCCTATTTGTAGTGGAGATGAGTGGTACCCGGTGGGGTCTTCTGAGCAGATTGTGAAATACTCAGACCGGCCCGTCTGGCACCAACAACCATGCCACGCTCAAAATTGCTTAAATCCCCTTTCTTTCCCATTCTGACATTCAGTTTAAAGTTTAGGAGATTGTCTTGACCAGGACCACAACCCTACATGCATTGAAGCAACTGCCATGTGATTGGTTGACTAGATAATCGCATTAATGAGAAATAGAACAGGTGTTCCTAATAATTCTTTAGGTGAGTGTATACATTACTGCATGTGCACAGATGTATAAAATCCAGCTCCTAGCCATGCAGTGTGCCTTTACACACTATCTGGGTCATTTATAATGACATATATATGCCACAAAGGGGTTTGCGACAAAATATGCACCTTTTTCCCCATGTACGCTACTTACCCTTTTTTCGCCAGAAGAGGGTAGGCCGGTAGGCCTGTCTCATTCATCATTTTCTACACCTGATTTTGGCATTAAAAATTACTTAAATCGGGGGCGTGGCCTGAGCATGGAGCTGTGAACACGCACTTTACAGAGCTCCCGGACCCTGGGCCCTTTCATATGCCTTTTAAACGCAAAGACACTGCTCTATCAGATTTGAGGAGGATGGTGAGACGTTCGGGCTGCCGTGGGTCCACGTATCTGACCTCGGAACTACACATCGTGAGGTATTTCTCCCACACTTCGGCTCCAGCTCACCTTCCCGAATCCCCCAAAATAGCGCCTTCAGAGGAACAAGTGGCAGTGGCACCCGCTCCCCTAAGCCACGCTCCTTCCCCCAGCTTACCGGCTCCAGTGCAGTCGGTCTCCTCGTCGCAGACAACTCCTGCTGCTGGTCCAGTTGCAGTGACTCCCGCGTCCGTAGGCCACACTCACCTTCCATGCCTGAGGGCGCAAGAACAGTTGGCCCTCCCGTCCAAGATGGCGTCCTCGGGAGTGCAGGATACAACTGCTCCCGCGCCACAAGATCATTCTCAATGCCTCAACATGCCGGCATCACTACAAATGGTCCACCTGCCTCAGCTACCGGAGACCTTCTTTCAAGGCTCCTAGAGATCCCACCTGGCTCTATGGAAGCAGATGATGCCACCTCTCTAACTATCCCGGTGAGTGAAATGCCCCATGGCGCCATATCCAGTCCTCACACTCACACTCTGCCGGCCTCTCCACCTTTCTGCTGTCGGCCTGAGACATTGGCCCCACATTCTGGTGGCATCCAACTTCCACTAGTGCTACAGCCATGTACACTTTCACCACATGCCCAGGATTATTTACCCGTTGCGAACAGGGACGATCGGCCCTCCCAGAACTCACATGTTGATCTCCCTTCTACCCCTGCTATTTTTCCCTCACCAGCCGTTTCTGATTCTTTAGAGACTCCATTTTTTGCCTCTTCTTCACCTGGTAGACGTTCCAAGCACCCGAAACTAAGAGATATATGGTCGCTCTCGGTACTCTTCCTACTAAGATGGATCTGGAGGCGATTTATACAAAAGGTCGAATCTAAGCATGCCCAGGCTATAGCAGAGGTCAAGGCGGAACTAACAGACATTTTCTAATAAACTGGCTTCACAAGCTCAAGTTTCAACTGAGCTGGATGCTCTTCTCACGAATGTGGAAACAACCATGGCCTCTCAAAAGGCTTTAAACAGACATCTGCTTTTACAGCTGGACGATCAAGAAAACAGGGGTCGACGCAATAATATCAAGCTGCGTGGGATTCCCAAGGAGGTCCCCGTCACAGATTTGTGCAAAGCAGTGTCCACTATATTCAATTCTCTTCTATCCAGGCCTGCAGAGTCAGAAATAGAGCTCGATAGAGTTCACAGGGTCCTAGGCCCTAGGCTTTTAGAGAACTTAGCTCCGCGTGTCGTTCTGTGTAGAGTCTATTTTTTCTGAGAAAAGGAGGAACTTTTGCAAAGAGCTTGGAGGCAGGGCCCTACATTGTTTGCTGGATCACAGATTCAAATCCTACCTGATGTGTCTAGGAGAACTTTGCTTATGAGGCGTTCTCTCTAAGCTCTCTCGCAAGTTATCACGAATGCTGGAGCCACCTATCACTGGGGCCATCCGTTCCACCTGATCATCTGTAAGAATAGAACGACTTTTGCCCTACACACCCCAGACCAGGCGGGAGATCTTGGACGGTTCTTGGACATCCCGCCCATTTCACTGCCGGACCGGTTTGATGTTCCGATCTTCTCAACTTCAGCAACTGGGCTCCCACCACGTATGAGAGTCGGACCTCTGCGAGACCGTTCCCAGGACTCGCAATTTCCAGGACAGGGGACTTCCTCAAAAGTAGCTCCGGGACCAGTGGGCTGAGACCCGCCCCCATCATTCGACCTGCAGTGCCTAGTATAGACCTTGATTGAAAGTAAATACAGTGGCAAGTATGTGGTACCTGCACGCTTGACGGTTTTTCCGTTGGTGGTTCTTAAACCCTTTACTGTCCTCTGTATCTTCAGTCTCCTTTCGTTTTCTGAATATGTCCGGCCCGGGGAAAGGGACGCATCTCAGATTGCTCTCCTTCACCCCTACGAGGACCGTGAGTCTTGGTTTGCTCATTTTGGGCTTGCCAAGAGTCGCATAGTGGAAACTTTCTTCCACAGTTTTGTTTAGTTCAGTTCTAGTTTATCCATTTAGTATATTTTCCTTACTACTTATCTGGTTAATTTTTGTCCCACTTGACCTGGATTAGCCGGTTTGGGTATTTGGCCTTACAGGCATACTTACCTTTCTTTGAATTAAATTTTGTGTACTGTCCACCTATCCTCTTGTTTTTTTCCTTCCCCCTGTTGTCCCTCTCTCCACCCTTCTGTTCTTTTACAGGCCTTGACTATGTCAGATATTACCTTCGCATCAATCAACGCCAATGAGCTGAATATGCCTGAGAAACGCTCCTCCATTCTCCGGCTCCTGTGGTGTAAAAAGGTACAAATTGCCTTTATTCAAGAGACGCATTTTCGCAAAGATGTGATGACGATTTTTAGATACCCCGATGCATACCATAGCTGTTACAACGTATCAAAATCGAGAGGCGTGAGTATCCTCATTGCTAGATCCACCCCCTGGGAATTGTTGGATACTAGCTCTGATGACAATGGCAGGTTTCTGTTTTTCAAAGGTCGTATAGCGGGTCAATTGTATAGCTTGGCCAATATATACTTGCCTAGTACTAAGCAACTCAGGGCCCTGGCAGGAATCCTATCTAAATTGGAGAGCTTTGCAGAGGGCACACTTTTGGTCAGAGGAGATTTAAATGTCGCTTTGGACCCACTTGTAGATGTCTCTAGAGGAATCTCTCATTTAGCTTACTCCTATCTCCGTCACATTAAAAATCTCCTTCACACTCATCAGCTGGTGGATGTGTGGCGAGCGGTCAACCCGGACGCTAGGGATTTCACTTAATACTCTGCAGCTAGGGACGTTTACTCTAGATTAGATTATTTTCTGCTCGGCCGTTCCACTCATTGCCTCTTCCTCAATTGATCCCATGATATTCTCGGATCATGCCATGCTCCATGTTTCTTTGAAATCCCCTCTTCCGTCTCCCAGATCTTGGCAATGGCGCCTGAATGAATCTCTATTACAAGATTTAGAAGTCTCTCAAGAGTTTAGCTTGGTTCTATCTCGCTATTTTGAGGAAAATCAACTTGACAATGCCTCTCCTCTTATGGTGGGGCTGCGCACAAATGTGTAGTAAGGGGGGAGTTCATCAAGCATGGAGCTCGGTGTAAGAAAGAGAGGGCGTCTGAAATATCTCAGATTCTGATGGAAATTGCCTATCTAGAGCAGGCACCTAAATGTTCCCATGGGCTGACCGTTCGGCTCTATTAGTGGCCGGGGTAAAACATTTCTTTGAATATGTTAATAAATGTGGTAGGTATTTAGCACGATTATTACGTGAACAGAGAGCGAGAAATTATGTCCCCCGAAATGCCCCCCCAAGGGGCCACATTCTGAATAATCCTGATTCCATAACGGAGGCCTTCGCCCACTTCTACCAGAACCTATACAATCTCCCACACCCTAACCCCAATGGCCTGTCTCTAGACCTGTCTATGTGCACATACCTTGCCAAGTCGGATTTATCCAAACTCGCGAGAGAGGCCCTTATGGGCCTAGGCGGACCGATCACTGCTGAGGAACTTGGAGAGGCACTGAAGTCAATGCAGCCCAGTAAAGCTCCAGGCCCAGATGGCCTACTAGCTTCATATTACAAGAGATATCTCCCCCTCCTCCAGACCCCACTTACCAATGCCTTCAGTAGAGTAGATTCGGAAAACCCCCTCCCCAAAGATATGACGCATGCACACATTACAGTAATTCACAAGGAAGGCAAGGACCCTACAGCCTGCGCTAGTTACCGCCCCATCTCATTGCTTAATGTTGATCTTAAGTTATTTGCGAAGGTACTGGCCACACGTTTAGTCCCGCTCCTGCCTGATCTCATACACACTGACCAGGTAGGTTTCGTTCCTTCGAGGGAGGCGAGAGACAATATCACCAAAGTGCTGAACTTGATTCATCATGCCAGGATACAACGATCTTCTCTATGTCCTCTATCCACTGACGCCGAAAAGGCTTTTGACAGAGTGGGATGGCCTTGGTTATTTGCAGTGGTGAATCATGTGGGTATAGAGGGTTCTATGTTAATGTGGATCCGCTCCCTTTATACCTCGCCTTCGGTGGCCACAAAGGTTAATGGTGTGCTCTCATCCTCCTTCGATATCAGGAATGGGACCCGCCAAGGGTGCCCTCTCTCACCCTTGATTTTTGTCCTTACCCTAGAACCTCTACTCAGGACGATCAGCAAAAAAGCCTGACATTTCGGGACTGGTAGTGGGTGACCAGGAGTTCAAGATAGCGGCCTACGCGGACGACTTGATGTTTATGATTACCAAACCCCGGATCACGTTCCCTAACCTAATAGCTGAATTTAAGCGTTCCACCACCTCTCCAACCATTGACTTTCAGAAATCTGAGGCACTTAACATATCCTTGCCAAATTCCCTTGAAACTGACCTAGCAACTTCTTTCTCATTTAAATGGACAGCGGGCGCTATCAAATACCTGTGTACGATGATCCCGAGAGACCTGAAGGAGGTGTACTACAGGAATTACACCCCTCTTTTGAGTCGGATTAGGGGAGACCTTAAGAGATGGTCTAAAGGTTTATATACCTGGTTTGGTCACTGTGCCATCTTCAAAATGAATGTTCTTCCGCATCTGTTATACCTCTTTCAGACTCTCCCCATACTCGTACCAGCTAGTTTCTTTGATACTGTACATCGTGACCTTTTCAGATTAATTTGGGCTGGGGGGAACCCGAGACTGGCCAGATCCCTACTCCATGTTCTGAGGGACAAGGGAGGACTAGGGATACCTGATCTCCGGTAATATTTTGTTGCTTCTATGCTCCAACAGGTTGTAGATTGGTGTTGACATGCTTCATTCAAACAATTGGTCTCCACTGAACAACTCTCTTCCCAGACTCCTCTGGCTCTCTTGCTGTGGACTGGGGGGGAGAACCCCTACTGCACTCTCTAGTCACCCAATCATTGGGCCAACCTTACTTTAATTCCACAAATATCAACACATCCCCATGATCTCCCCAACACCCAGACTTTCCGGGAGGTTGTTCTGGGGGCCCCTTCATGCAGCGGCGTTCAAATAGTAGGCGTCGTGCACCTTTCTTTAGAACCTCTGGATGGTGGTTCACGTATGCTGAACTGTCGAGGTTGTCTGACCCCTGTGCCCTCAGACCATGGAGATCCAGACAATTACATAATTTCCTTTCCTCTATCCCCTCCTCCCCGGGCCTCGTTAGGTCCCTTACACCCTTTAATAAAGCGTGTATTGGCTCAGGAGTTTACCGACATTCTCCTTCAGAATTCTTTAAAGCGCTAGTATTACCTGACTCGGACATCCACCCTCCTTTTATTGACAAGTGGATTCAGGATTTGCAAGTTGATATCTCCTCCGACCAATGGTCAAAACTGTTCCAATTGGCTCATAAATCCTCCATTGCCAGTAAGTATCAAGAGGCCAGCTACAAAATACTATCTAGTATTATGTTCCGACCCGTCTTCAGAAAATGTTTCAGATGACCTCCCCATTATGATGGCGTTGCAAAGCATTTCATGGCTCGTTGCTTTATATTTTCTTGCAATGTGACAAAATCAAACGATTCTGGGAATCGGTTCATAAGACCTTGGCAACTATTTTTTCTTTTTCTTTTTCTGTACTGAATACACCGGGTTTTTTCTTATTTTCGGACTTACCTTGGAGTTTGCTCCGCCGGTCTTCCTTGCGCCACTTGTTTATTGCGGCCAGGTCTTGCATTCCAGCGAAATGGAAATCCCCCGTTCCACCATCCACTGAGCTTTGGATTCAGAAAGTGGAAGAGATCCGTAGAATGGAGGAACTAACAGCGTTTATGAAGAATAATCATAAGGCCTTTGTTACTGCCTGGACACAATGGTTTACCTTCCAGGACTCCCCGGAATACCAATCCTTATTGACCTGAAGTGGTTGTTTCTACTCCTGTTACTTGCTCCATCCTGTTGCTGTCTTCCCCTACCTTGTGTGGTCCACCTTCCCTTTTGTGTGTTGGTCTTGTTACCCCTTGCTGTTGTCTAGTCTTAACTGATTCCCCCCCCCCCCCTTTTTTGATTTGGAATACCGTATTTTTCGCCCTATAAGACGCACCTAGGTTTTTGAGGAGGAAAATAAGAAAAAAAATATTTTTAACCGAAAGGTGTGCTTTTGGTCGGCTTTGAACTAATGGTACCCTGTGAATGACACTATTATGGGGGTCTGTGGATGGCACTATTATGGGGGTCTGTGGATGGCACTATTATGGGGGTCTGTGGATGGCACTGTTATGGGGGTCTGTGGATGGCACTGTTATGGGGGTCTGTGGATGGCACTGTTATGGGGGTCTGTGAATGGCACTGTTATGGGGGTCTGTGGATGGCACTGTTATGGGGGTCTGTGGCTGACACTGTTATGGGGGTCTGTGGCTGACACTGTTATGGGGGTCTGTGGCTGACACTGTTATGGGGGTCTGTGGCTGACACTGTTATGGGGTCTGTGGCTGACACTGTTATGGGGGTCTGTGGCTGACACTGTTATGGGGGTCTGTCGCTGGCACTGTTATGGGGGCCAAAGTACATACAGTGGGAACCTTGTTAATCATGATTTTCCTGTATAAATTGTTCCGGTATAAATCGTTGGTTGCTACGATAAAAAATGTCAGTTAAATATATCATATAGGAGACACACACAGTGATATTTGAGAAGTTAAATGAAGTTTATTGGATTTACAGAAAGTGTGCTATAATTGTTTAAACAAAATTAGGCAGGTGCATAAATTTGGGCACTGTTGTCATTTTATTGATTCCAAAACCTTTAGAACTAATTATTGGAACTCAAATTGGCTTGGTAAGCTCAGTGACCCCTGACCTACATACACAGGTGAATCCAATTATGAGAAAGAGTATTTAAGGGGTTCAATTGTAAGTTTCCCTCGTCTTTTAATTTTATCTGAAGAGTAGCAACATGGGGGTCTCAAAACAACTCTCAAATGACCTGAATACAAAGATTGTTCACCATCATGGTTTAGGGGAAGGATACAGAAAGCTGTCTCAGAGATTTCAGCCGTCTGTTTCCACAGTTAGGAACATATTGAGGGAATGGAAGACCACAGGCTCAGTTCAAGTTAAGGGTCGAAGTGGCAGACCAAGAAAAATCTCGGATAGACAGAAGCAACGAATGGTGAGAACAGTCACAGTCAACCCACAGACCAGCACCAAAGACCTACAACATCATCTTGCTGCAGATGGAGTCACTGTGCATCGTTCAACCATTCGGCGCACTTTACACAAGGAGATGCTGTATGCAGAGGAAGCCCTTTCTTCGCCCACAGCACAAAAAGCATGGAGGAAAAAGAACACAGCATTCCAAGAAAAACACCTGCTACCTACAGTAAAATATGGTGGTTGTTCCATCATGCTGTGGGGCTGTGTGGCCAGTGCAGGGACTGGGAATCTTGTCAAAGTTGAGGGACGCATGGATTCCACTCAGTATCAGCAGATTCTGGAGACTAATGTCCAGGAATCAGTGACAAAGCTGAAGCTACGCCGGGGCTGGATCTTTCAACAAGACAACAACCCTAAACACTGCTCACAATCCACTAAGGCATTTATGCAGAGGAACAAGTACAACGTACTGGAATGGCCATCTCAGTCCCCAGACCTGAATATAATTGAAAATCTGTGGTGTAACTTAAAGAGAGCTGTCCATGCTCGGAAGCCATCAAACCTGAGTGAACTAAAAATGTTTTGTAAAGAGGAATGGTCCAAAATACCTTCAACCAGAATCCAGACTCTCATTGGAACCTACAGGAAGCGTTTAGAGGCTGCAATTTCTGCAAAAGGAGGCTCTACTAAATATTTATTTCATTTCTTTTTTGTGGTGCCCAAATTTATGCACCTGCCTAATTTTGTTTAAACAATTATAGCACACTTTCTGTAAATCCAATAAACTTATAGAAACATAGAAACATAGAATGTGTCGGCAGATAAGAACCATTTGGCCCATCTAGTCTGCCCAATATATCTGAATCCTATGAATAGTCCCTGGCCCTATCTTATATGAAGGATAGCCTTATGCCTATCCCATGCATGCTTAAACTCCTTCACTGTATTTGCAGCTACCACTTCTGCAGGAAGGCTATTCCATGCATCAACTACTCTCTCAGTAAAGTAATACTTCCTCATATTACTTTTAAACCTTTGCCCCTCTAATTTAAAACTGTGTCCTCTTGTGGTAGTTTTTCTTCTTTTAAATATGCTCTCCTCCTTTACCGAGTTGATTCCCTTTATGTATTTAAAAGTTTCTATCATATCCCCTCGGTCTCTTCTTTCTTCCAAGCTATACATATTAAGGTCTTTTAACCTTTCCTGGTAAGTTTTATCCTGCAATCCATGTACTAGTTTAGTAGCTCTTCTCTGAACTCTCTCTAGAGTATCTATATCCTTCTGGAGATATGGCCTCCAGTACTGCGCACAATACTCCAAGTGAGGTCTCACCAGTGTTCTGTACAGCGGCATAAGCACTTCACTCTTTCTACTGCTTATACCTCTCCCTATACATCCAAGCATTCTGCTGGCATTTCGTGCTGCTTTATTACTGTGTGTGTCTCCTCTATGATATATTTAACTGACATTTTTTATCGTAATAACCAACGATTTATACAGGAAAATCATGACGATTAACAAGGTTGCCCAAACTTTCACATCCCACTGTATGTATGGGTCTGCGCTAGGTTTCCACAGGCAGGCTTTCACTCACAGGAAGATTCTATGGAGATTCTACAATGTTAAAGGCACATCTCCAATAACAATCCCGATACCGACCAGCAAAGTTTCTTTCCTCCTCTCCTTCAGGAGAAACTGAACATAGTGCAATACCCAGGGTGTTTAATATTAAGTAAGGTTTATTGTACTTACAAACATCAATAGGTAAAAAGCGTGTGTAGATGCCCGACCCGGGTTTCACCTTTGCTTCATCTGGGGCGTTGCCAGTCTCACCCCATGACTACTGCTGCTTCATACAAACTTGTCTCTTGCCTGCAGGTATGACTTGTGTAAAAACATTTATGTGCACCCTACATACATAGTCAATAACACAGAATTACAACCTTCATCGCGTACCCTCACTCTCAATGTCCTCAACTGTCATGCATGAACCCAGAATACATGGCCTATTAATAGTGACAGTAACATCACTATTTGTAATCCACATAAGGCAACAATGTCATTTGTAATCCACATGGAGTAAGATGTAAAATAGCAGCACAGGTCATGAGAACCGTTTTAGCAAAAGGGGGCTCCCAATTAACCCGAGAAGGTGTAAAAAAGCGAGTGGGCACTGTTAAGCACAACATAGAGGTAGATGAAGATGGGGGGGAGTCCTAACTAAACGTGACCATCCGGGTGAGGACAAAAATCAAGACAACAAAAACATAAAACAATGCCAACAGGCCATCAACCTTCAGGAGTAGTTCCCAGAAGTCCTTATTTTTTCTTTAGATGCTGAAGAGGCTCCTTAGAGGAAGGACCTCAGATCCTCCTTGCTGCTGAAATGGATAAGAGGTTTATCCTGCCTTTGAACACTGTTTGTGTAGATCAGGCATGTCCAAACTGCGGCCCTCCAGCTGTTGCACAACTACAACTCCCAGCATGCCTGGATAGATTACAGCTATTAGGGCATGCTGGGAGTTGTAGTTTTGCAACAGCTGGAGGGCCGCAGTTTGGACATGTCTGGTGTACATTTAATTAGATGATCTGCACTGACATTCTTCTGTTTGGCCACAAGATGCCGCTGTTTCCTAAAGATAGCTAGAGACTGCATATTGCCAAATTCATGAGAGGTGGAGTTACAAACAGAGCCTGGAGAGGAAGAGAAAGAGAGAGCAGTCATCTTAAAGGGAGGTGAGACTGAGGAACTGTGTGAGCAGAAGATCCGACGGCATCCAGGTGTGAGAGCATCCCCCAGTGACCAGAGAGGCAGCTAAGTGAAGCTGATCGTGTCCAAGACCCTGATCCTGTCCAGAGGAAGGAGGCTTGCTTTCAGGAACGCTAATGAGAGCTGAGGAACAAAGATACACACACTGCGGGACCGTTTGTTGGAGAGGCTTTTGTTCGGTTCAGAGTCACCAGCGGATGCACAGCAGACCCTGGTCGGTAAGATCGTACAAACACCTCATCACAGTGTTGGCACCAATAGACTGAGACCAGGCCTGTAGTTAGTTAGGTTCTCTGTTTGTGTCAGGCCACAAGTGTTGCTATTGTTCATTGCAAAGACTCCATAACTTAAAGTGACATTTCACACTGGAGAGCTGATAAACTTCCCCATAAACTCAAGCCAGGCTGACATTTTGCTCAGAAGGAATACTTTGGCACGTGCTACAAGACCAGTTATGGGAGGGAAAATTCTGTAGAGCAATATAAGATTGTAAACTGTTGTGCTGCACAGCAGGCTAGCCCGTACCACACACCCATACAGTGATTCTTGTTTTTTAGGGTAATAACAGGTAAGGTGTGGCAGTTTAGTTGAGCCCGCCAGTAGATAAATTACCACGCTTTCCTCCTGCATCCATCGGAGGGCCCCGTGCTGTGCAGCACAAGGGTCTCAGCCTTCGGGCTGGGTGTATGTAAATGTATTGTGTGTTCCCAGCATTTGTGGTTGTGTTCATTACCACGTTTAAGTAAAATTCTGTTTTGGAAAAAGCTGGTGGTGTTCTTTTCCTCATTTATAACTTCGCTGTATCCTGGGGAACCGACCACAGCGAGAGGGCGAGACCCTGATGCAGTACTCCAATGCCCTACAGGAGACACTAAATGAAATACAGTGGCAAGACCCAGAGGTCATTGGAGCCTTCCCGAAAGTGCACCGGCTACTACAAGACCAGTTCATAGTGGGGCTCTCCAACAAGTTCTTACAGGACAAATTGCAAGAGATGACCGGGACGACGGCCGAAATGACATTCTGCATCGTCTACCTAGCCGCCGTGGAGAGAAAGGAAGAGCACATGCCTGTGGCGGCGGGAGAAGTGAGTAGCACCAATGCTACAGGGAACCGGTCGGGGTCTGAAGACTCAAAGGATGTCCTTAAAGGATGTGGTCTAGGCCCTGCGAACAGAATTGAGAGAACTTCGGCTGGAAGTGTCACAGATGAAGGCAGGATCACACCGGCCTCCGGAAATGACCCCAGCACCCCGCGCCACTCCACCCAGGATAATGCAGATGCGGGGGCTCGTCAAAAGAGGGCCCCTCTGCTGGGCTTGTCGACAGTACGGCCATATGGCCAGAGACTGCCCAGAACAGATGAAGTCCAAGCTGACGTTAAACTTCCGATCGCTGAAGTAGCTGGGCGTCTTGTGGAGGTACACCAAAAGCTAAGCCCTATGCGTGAGGAACACGACCTGTATGCCAGCAGCCCCATTATGGAAGCTGAGTTGAAAGGCCAGAAGGTACACTGCCTAGTTGATACAGGGTAGGAGTGCACCCTAATGCCTCTGGAGTTCTTCGAAAGGCACTTTGGACATATGATGGAACCGGAAGACAGGAGCGTCATCAGACTAAAAGCTGCCAATAACAGAGAGATGGACGTCTGAGGTATAGTCTGGATGTGGGTCCGACTGTTTGGACAAGACATTGGCAAGAAGGGGGTCATGCTGGTGGTCCATTCAGCCCGGATAGGTATGAATGTGCTGAGAGACCTAGACCATTAACTCTATGCCAAAGAAAGGGCCAAAGTATTATCAACGGGCCACCACACACCGGCCAACCCAGAAGGTTCTACAGCAGATGGTGAGGAGCTGTATTCTGTGAAAGAGCAACATGTCTCGTCGGCCCTTTGGACACGTTAAGGTGCCGCGGAGGACCCCGGTGAAGATCCCACCTCGACGAGAACAAATATTGATGCTGCCGAAGGGTGCTGGACGACAACTGAATAGACTGGAGGTCTTGATCAGGAGGAAACACAGACTTGCCTACTGGTAGCCCGGGCCCTCGCTATTGTGAAGGATGGATCTGTGCCTGTACGCTGCCTCAATGTTGAAGACTGCGGTTAACTGTTCCTGGGAATACCTTGATGGCCAAAGTTTATGTATCTGAGGGGGATATCCCTCCACCAAGGAGCTTCACGCTATAGCCAGATGGGGGATCAGCCTGGATCTATGCTGTAGAGGCCCATCAAAGGGAGACCCCAACAGCGGAGTTGAACGGTCGAGTTATCATGACCCGGATGGGGGTGGACTGCTAGACCCTGACTCCAGGACAACAGAAGTTGCTTGGAAGACACCCTTTGGGAATTTCAGGAGGCATTTTCGAGACATGATGAGGACTTCTGGTGTGCTTCCGCCATCGAACACGAAATCCCCACCAGCGATGCTGCACAGATCAGGGAACGTTACAGGCAAATCCCACCTAAAATGTACAGTTGTGGCCAAAAGTTTTGAGAATGACACAAATATTAGTTTTCACAAAGTTTGCTGCTAAACTGCTTTTAGATATTTGTTTCAGTTGTTTCTGTGATGTAGTGAAATATAATTACACGCACTTCATACGTTTCAAAGGCTTTTATCGACAATTACATGACATTTTTGCAAAAAATCTGTATTTGCAGTGTTGGCCCTTCTTTTTCAGGACCTCTGCAATTCGACTGGGCATGCTCTCAATCAACTTCTGGGCCAATTCCTGACTGATAGCAACCCATTCTTTCATAATCACTTCTTGCAGTTTGTCAGAATTAGTGGGTTTTTGTTTGTCCACCCGCCTCTTGAGGATTGACCACAAGTTCTCAATGGGATTAAGATCTGGGGAATTTCCAGGCCATGGACCCAAAATGTCAACGTTTCGGTCCCCGAGCCACTTAGTTATCACTTTTGCCTTATGGCACGGTGCTGCATAGTGCTGGAAAATGCATTGTTCTGGATTGTTGGAAGAAGTTGCTGTTGGAGGGTGTTTTGGTACCATTCTTTATTCATGGCTGTATTTTTGGGCAAAATTGTGAGTAAGCCCACTCCCTTGGATGAGAAGCAACCCCACACATGAATGGTCTCAGGATGCTTTACTGTTGGCATGACACAGGACTGATGGTAGCGCTCACCTTTTCTTCTCCGGACAAGCCTTTTTCCTGATGCCCCAAACAATCGGAAAGAGGCTTCATTGGAGAATATGACTTTGCCGCAGTCCTCAGCAGTCCATTTACCATGTTTTCTGCAGAAGATCAATCTGTCCCTGATGGGGTTTTTTGGGAGAGAAGTGGCTTCTTTGCTGCCCTTCTTGACACCAGGATATCTTCCAAAAGTCTTCGCCTCACTGTGCATGCAGATGCGCTCACACCTGCCTGCTGCCATTCCTGAGCAAGCTCTGCACTGGTGGCACTCCGATCCCACAGCTGAATCCTCTTTAGGAGACGATCCTGGCGTTTGCTGGACTTTCTTGGACGCCCTGAAGCCTTCTTAACAAGAATTGAACCTCTTTCCTTGAAGTTCTTGATGATCCTATAAATTGTTGATTGAGGTGCAATCTTAGTAGCCACAATATCCTTGCCTGTAAAGCCATTTTTATGCAACGCAATGATGCCTGCACGCGTTTCTTTGCAGGTCACCATGGTTAACAATGGAAGAACAATGATTTAAAGCATCACCCTCCTTTTAACAGGTCAAGTCAGCCATTTTAACCCAATCAGCCTGACATAATGATCTCCAGCCTTGTGCTCGTCAACATTCTCACCTGAGTTAACAAGACGATTACTGAAATGATCTCAGCAGTGAAAGGCAGTGGAAAGTTTTTTGGGGGATTAAGTTAATTTTCATGGCAAAGAAGGACTATGCAATTCATCTGATCACTCTTCATAACATTCTGGAGTATATGCAAATTGCTATTATAAAAACTTAAGCAGCAACTTTTCCAATTTCCAATATTTATGTAATTCTCAAAACTTTTGGCCATGACTGTACCAGGAGTTGAAGGATATGGTGGCCAGCATGTTGGAAAACCGGGTGATCCAGGAGAGTCAAAGTCCTTGGGCTGCTCCAGTAGTCTTGATGCGGAAGAAAGATGAGTCTCTGGTTCTGCATGGATTATCGGAAGCTGAATGCCCAGACCATCTGGGATGCCTACCCCCTTCTGCGGATTGAGGAGTCATTGTTTGCCCTGCATCATGTGAAGTTCGTTTTGACTCGACCTGGCCAGTGGGTATTGGTAGATACCGGTGGCCAAGAAGGACAAAGACAGCCTTCATCCTACCTATGGGACTCAACTGGATGCCGTTTGGCCTGTCTAATGTCCTGGGAATATTCCAGCGGTTGATGGAGCACTGTCTGGGGGATCTCAACTTCGAGTCGGTATGGATATACCTGGATGACATAGTAGTGTTTGGGGCCTCCTTTGAGGATCACCTCCAGAAGCTGCGACAGGGCCTAGGACGGCTGCAAGACCATGGGCTCAAGATCAAGCCCAAGAAGTGCCAACTGTTTAGACAGCAGATAGATTATTTGGGACATTTGGTCACCCAGGAGGGGGTAAAGCCGGCCCCCAGCAGGGTGGAGGCCATCAGGAAGTGGCCCCAGCCGCGTACACTACAAGAGATGCGGGCATTCGTAGGACTGGCCAGCTACTACAGGAGGTTTATACCCAAATTTTCTCATTTGTGGGCCTGTTAAACTAGTTATCAAGGGGCACTGCAGGGGGGGGGGGGGGGGGCAAAGAATTGTCCTATCGAGTGGGGACCGCGGCAACAAGAGGCCTTTGAAGCAGTGAAGGAGTCGCTGACCAGTGCGGAGGACTGCCTATGAGGAGCTAGAGGATACTGAAACTCCTGGACGTGGCACATTCAAGTACTGTACTCTGCAAATCAGGGGCCAGGGCTTTACTCCGTCTCTCCTGGGGGGCCCCGTGGGCCCCCCTGACTTAGGGGCCCAGTCGCAATTGCGACCGCTGCGACCCCTATAGCTACACCACTGGGGTAAAGGCATTTTTAGGAGATCCGGGCTTACCATTGGGACTGCTAGGTGATGGCTTCCGTCCAACAGTGAGCCTGATGGGTGGGCTTTAGCGCTGCCCTAGCCTGTAAAATGGCTGGATGGAAGCCTCCGCCTAGCAGTGTGCAGAGGTAAACAAACAAGCCCTTGCCCTGCATGATCCAGCGCAGGGCACAGGAGAGCATTGATGCTCATATTAGGAGGGCTGACAGTGT
The DNA here is from genome assembly GCF_014858855.1 of Bufo gargarizans. NCBI lineage: Eukaryota > Metazoa > Chordata > Amphibia > Anura > Bufonidae > Bufo > Bufo gargarizans. The sequence continues at coordinate 102,367,527 of NC_058083.1, forward strand.
TATCAGGGTAATAGAGAGAAAGCTAAGAAGACAGTAGGATCGCTCTTGAAGTTGAAGTTTTTTTTTTTTTTACTAGGGTTAATTTGTCATTTTTATGAATATTATTAAAGGTTACATTATATTGGGTAATATTTAGTTTCTGCTGTGATGCTCCCATAAATTAAGCCAAGATGTCTGGCAGTGGCTTTCTCCTTCCTCCACACTGAAAACATAATGGGGGAGATTTTCTAATCTAAATGCAAAAACTGGTGTACATACTTCACATTACACAGTGTTTTGGACACTTTTTTTTTTTTTACTCGTCCATCAGGGCATGGTATAAAATGAGCCGAGAATTTTTCTCACAATTGTGCCCTAAAGTAAGCCAACTAATTAGTAATATAAACTAGACAGTCTAATGGTGCACCCGATTTATCATCCATCATCTGCCTCTGATAAAATATTTAGACCTTTTGTCTAAATTTAAATTGTCTAAAGATTAGGCAAGATTAGTAAATCTGCCCAATAGTGTCTGTGTGTGGAGATGTCAGAAGACAGCCACAGCTATTGGAGGTGTATAGGCGCCTTTAGAGTCTTTACTAATAGGTCATATGCTGGATATGTCACTGTCCATGGTCCTGAATGCAATAAATGACAATTGAAAGTGGAATGAGTAACACACGTATCGTTCATTTATTCTACACCACACAGGGCAGTGTTTCCCAACCAGTGTGCCTCCAGCTGTTGCAAAACTACAACTCCCAGCATGCCTGGACAGCCTTTGCCTGTGCGGGCATGCTGGGAATGGTAGTTTTGCAACCGCTGGAGGCACACTGGTTGGGAAACACTGCTCTAGGGCCTTTGATAAGATGTTTTACAATATTTGCACAACCTGGCCTGTGGCCGGAGGAACACATGTGGCCGGTGAGGCCATTTTGTGTGTGTCTTCTAAAGAAGGGTTCCTGAACTCCAATCCTCAGGGCCCACCTATCGGTCATGTTTTGAGGATTTGCTTAGTACTGAGCAGGTGATATAATTAGTGTCAGTGCATCAGGACTTACCACAGGTATTCATTCTGTGAGATATTCTCAAAACATGACCGGTAGGTGGGCCCTGAGGACTGGAGTTGAGGAACACTGTTCTAAAGTGTAGTTTCCATGTCAGAGAGAAATGGAGTGTTACACAACTCAGGGTCATGGAAGGCTCTATTGATACACAGTAGATCCTCCCATATATTGTGATCCCTTAACCCCTTTTTTTTACTCTAGAAAGGGGTATTTGAGTTATAGATGGCCACCTCTCCACAGTGGGCACTCCACACGGTCTCCTCCTCTCTGTAGTCCAAATTGAGTGGCAGGGAGCTCCATTCTTCTGAGAAGTCGTAGTCCTGGAAGTGGAATCTGCACTTATCAGACATTTATAGCATATATTGTACTTTTGCTATACCATAAAAGTCTAAGGCTTGTTTCATACTACCTGTACAGCCTTCTAGCAGACTGTTCTGGCATAGCCTGCTGGGAAGCGGCCAGACAACAATCACTGCGCACAGTGGTATTTGTCTGCCTGATTCTCAGCATATTTTCCATGTTGCTGCTGGATCTCTGCTGGACCCGGTGGGTATTCAGGCAGCGTCTGGCAATGTTGGATCTGGCAGGCTGTTCTGTGAATAATAGTCTGAAATAAACACTTTTTTTTTTTTTAGGCACTTAGGAGTGTTCAGTATGACATCAAATAGGAAAAAAGGATTGCGCTGCAGGAGAGTATGCTTAATAATTAAAGTCCAAAAATTATTTGTGTTCTATTGTCTATGAAAATCTTCAGTCAAATAGGTTCATCCAAATACATCAAACACAGCTGCGGTGTGAAAATCTGAAATAAAATAGAAACCGCACTATGGTGTAGTAACTTCTCAAAAGGAGTGTCACCTGAAAACAGGTTATACTCACAAGACTCAGATGATATTAGGCATAGAAAGCAGGCTCAGTGCTGTCATCCACCCAGGAACTGCACACCTTGGATGTCGTTCGCTAGACCACACGGACGGACAGGGTGCTTAGCCGCTTATGTGAAATCTTGCACAAACAGAAGCAGGATCCCAAAAATGAGCACCACTTTGGCAGGATACCACCGAACTCCGCACTCTTCAAGGTCTCGGAGAAAAGATGTCAACCAATAGTGAAGTACGTACCACAGTGTTGAATAAAAGGATTTATTATACTCACAAAGAACGCAAGTTTTGGAGCAAGTTAAAACAAGTACACAGTGCCCGACCCGGGTTTCGCCATGATTTCTAGTTTAGTGCAATTCTTAGAAATTCGTTGAAACTGGCTTTTAGGAATATTCCTCAGCCAGGAAGGGTGGTGGCAGCTATTTAATTCAATGTAGGTATTCACATCTACAGTCTTAAAAAAAGTTTTAGTTTTAAGCCTATTATCTTCTATAAAGATGACTAAATCTAAAAAATCGACAGAGGTGTCACTAATATGACTGGTAAACTTGAAGTTAAAATGATTCTTATTAATGTCCGTTATGAAGGACTCGAGTCCCTCTTTTTCGCCTGACCAGATGAGGAGGCAGTCATCGATGTATCTGCGCCAAATTAAAAGTCGTCCCCTTCCAAGGTCTGTTCATGACCATGTGGGAAAGAGGGAGGATAGATACAATCCTCAATAAAGACCTTGGAAGGGGACGACTTTTAATTTGGTGCAGATACATCGATGACTGCCTCCTCATCTGGTCAGGCGAAAAAGAGGGACTCGAGTCCTTCATAACGGACATTAATAAGAATCATTTTAACCTCAAGTTTACCAGTCATATTAGTGACACCTCTGTCGATTTTTTAGATTTAGTCATCTTTATAGAAGACAATAGGCTTAAAACTAAAACTTTTTTTTAAGACTGTAGATGTGAATACCTACATTAAATTAAATAGCTGCCACCACCCTTTCTGGCTGAGGAATATTCCTAAAAGCCAGTTTCAACGAATTTCTAAGAATTGCACTAAACTAGAAGATTATAGGGAACAGGGACAGATGATAAAAACTAGATTTCTTGAAAAGGGATACCAAGAAGATCTTTTGGATCACTGTATAAGAGAAATAGAAGACAAGCGGTATATCACCCCAATTCTAGTAGACAAAAAAAGTGAAGAAAAAATGAAAGATTCTAGATATATGTTCATAACACAATGCAATAACCAAGCGGGCCATATCAAACAGATGATCAATAAAAATTGGCACATACTCAAAAATGATCCTGTTTTGAGTAAGGATCTGCCAGAGAAACCCCCTTTAGTTTTTAAAAGAGCTAGTAACCTTACAAATAGGTTAGTACATAGCGCTAGCTTTGCTACCAATAAAAAACATCAAATTGCACACAAGAGCAAGTTCACATGGTGCGGTTTTTGCATACCTTGCAAAAAACGCATCTTTAAAGATTCGAAAAATGTTTGTGGACTCTGTAGCATCTAAAAAAAGAGCAGGTACTAATTTTAAAATAAAAGGTAATCTGTCATGTAACAATGTGGGTGTCATTTATTTGTTGGAGTGCCCGTGTGGCCTCCAATATGTGGGGAGAACCACATGTAGTTTGAAGACCCGAGTGCAAGAACATATTTGCAACATCAAAAAAGGATTGGAGACCCACAGCGTCTCCCTTCATTTCAAAATTCACCACCCAAAAAATCCCAGGGGGATCCTCTTTACTGGTATTGAGTTGGTCCGCACCCCTATACGGGGAGGGGATTTTATTTAAATATTAAATAAAAGGGAGGTGGAGTGGATGTTTTTATTAAACACCATTCAACCCCAGGACTTAATATTGAATGTGATGTGAATGCTTGCATAGTTTAAAACCCTTTTAATGATGTTTGAACAATAGGTCCGCGTTGTCTATGATAGGGAGATGTAGGTCTCAAACATGATTGTACTAGGTTTTAGACCTTATTTTAGTAACTATTTATTTACTTTTCTAGCCCGTCTGCGTGCGGGGGAGGATAGTAAGTATGTGTGTGTATGTATATTTTAGAAGAAACTGCTATTTGAAAAGTCTCATGACGCCCAACAGGGTAGGATCCCTGGATCCTTCAACAGGGGAGGATCCCTGGATCCTTTATTTACAGCTGTATCCACTTAGGAATACACGCCCCAGACGAAGCATCATGGCGAAACCCGGGTCGGGCACTGTGTACTTGTTTTAACTTGCTCCAAAACTTGCGTTCTTTGTGAGTATAATAAATCCTTTTATTCAACACTGTGGTACGTACTTCACTATTGGTTGACATCTTTTCTCCGAGACCTTGAAGAGTGTGGAGTTCGGTGGTATCCTGCCAAAGTGGTGCTCATTTTTGGGATCCTGCTTGTGTTTGTGCAAGATTTCACATAAGCGGCTAAGCACCCTGTCCGTCCATGTGGTCTAGCGAACGACATCCAAGGTGTGCAGTTCCTGGGTGGATGACAGCGCTGAGCCTGCTTTCTATGCCTAATACCATCTGAGTCTTGTGAGTATAACCTGTTTTCAGGTGACACTCCTTTTGAGAAGTTACTACACCATAGTGTGGTTTCTATTTTATTTCAGATTTCCACACCGCAGCTGTGTTTGATGTATTTGGATGAACCTATTTGACTGAAGATTTTCATAGACAATAGAACACAAATAATTTTGGGACTTTAATTATTAAGCATACTCTCCTGCAGCGCAATCCTTTTTTCCTATTTCATTGAGTGGACTATTTCTACTCACTTGTGTCCTGGATTTGCAGCGCTAGAGGGTAAAATATCTGAACAGGAATTGTACCTTATATTTTCAGTATGACATCAAGCCCCACGGACCAGAAAGAGTTATGTTGCACTGCCTTAAAGCAAATTTCCAAATTCTTATAACAATAGGTTCTTATTACTATTTACTTAAAGGGGATGTCTGTCCTAATTTAAATATAATGCACCAGTGTTTCATGGAAAAAAAAAAACTGTTAAAACTCCCTCCATTCCAGCGCTGGAACTTCTTGCATGCAGGTCCACTGAGGTGAGTGAGTGGCTGCAGTGGTCTCGAGGCCAATAATATGTCTCTAATATTTCAGACCACTGGGAGCTGCAGAACTGGAATGAGGTGTATTTTGAAAGACGAGTACGGTCCTTTTTTTAATATTTGTTGCCTGCCATTAGTTTTTTAATTAGACCAGACAACTTTGTGTCCCACGGTATCCTGTAAATGGCTGAGTAACCTTACTGCTTATGGCCTCATGCACACGACCGTTGTGTGCATCCGTGGCCGTTGTGCCGTTTTCCGTTTTTTTTCACGGACCCATTGACTTTCAATGGGTTTGTGGAAAAATCGGAAAATGCACCGTTTGGCAGCCGCATCCGTGAGCCGTGTTTCCTGGCCGTGAAAAAAATATGACCTGTCCTATTTTTTTCACGGCCAACGGTTCACGGGCCCATTCAAGTCAATGGGTCCGTGAAAGAACACGGATGCACACAAGATTGGCATCCGTGTCCGTGATCCGTGGCCGTAGGTTTTAGTTTCATACAGACGGATCCGAAGATCCGTCTGCATAAAAGCTTTTTCAGAGCTGAGTTTTCACTTCGTGAAAACTCAGATCCGACAGTATATTCTAACACAGAGGCGTTCCCATGGTGATGGGACGCTTCTAGTTAGAATACACTACAAACTGTGTACAAGACTGCCCCCTGCTGCCTGGCAGCACCCGATCTCTTACAGGGGGATATGATAGTACAATTAACCCCATCAGGTGCGGCACCTGAAGGGGTTAATTGTACTATCATATCCCCCTGTAAGAGATCAGGGCTGCCAGGCAGCAGGGGGCAGACCCCCCCCCCTCCCCAGTTTGAATATCATTGTGCGGCCCCCCCCATCCCTGTTGTTAACTCGTTGGTGGCCAGTGTGCGCACCCCCCTCCCTCCCTCCCTCCCTCTATTGTTTTAATACATTGGGGCCAGTGTGCGCCCCCCCCCCCAACCCCCCCTCCCTCCCTCTATTGTTTTAATACATTGGGGCCAGTGTGCGCACCCCCCCAACCCCCCCCCCCCTCCCTCCCTCTATTATAATAATAGCATTGGGGCCAGTGCGCGCACCTGTGCGATCATCGGTGGCAGCGGAGTAGAAGATTTTCATACTTACCTGGCTGCTGGCTGCTGCGATGTCTGCGTCCGGCCGGGAGCTCCTCCTACTGGTAAGTGACAGCAATGCGCCGCACAGACCTGTCACTTACCAGTAGGAGGAGCTCCCGGCCGGACACAGAGATCGCAGCAGCCAGCAGCCAGGGGGGGGGGGGGGGGGTTGGCGCACACTGGCCCCAATGCTATTATTACAATAGAGGGAGGGAGGGGGGGGTTGGGGGGGCGCGCACACTGGCCCCAATGCTATTATTACAATAGAGGGAGGGAGGGGGGGGGGGTTGGGGGGGCGCGCACACTGGCCCCAATGCTATTATTACAATAGAGGGAGGGAGGGAGGGGGGTGCGCACACTGGCCACCAACGAGTTAACAACAGGGGAGGGGGGGCCCACTGGCCACCAATGAGTTAAAAACAGGGGGGGGGGGGTCTGCCCCCTGCTTCCTGGCAGCACCTGCCAGGCAGCAGGGGACAGTCATGTACACAGTTTTTTTGTATATTCTAACCTGAAGCGTCTCCATCACCATGGGAACGCCTCTGTGTTAGAATATACTGTCGGAAATGAGTTTCACGATGTAGCTCATATCCGACAGTATATTCTAACATAGAGGCGTTCCCATGGTGATGGGGACGCTACAATTAAAATATACCATTGGATTGGAGAAAACTCCAATCCGATGGTATAACAGAACTCCAGACTTTACATTGAAAGTCAATGGGGACGGATCCGTTTGAAATGGCACCATATTGTGTCAACATCAAATGGATCCGTCCCCATTGACTTGCATTGTAATTCAGGACGGATCCGTTTGGCTCCGCACGGCCAGGCGGACACCAAAATGACTTTTTTTTCATGTCCGTGGATCCTCCAAAAATCAAGGAAGACCCACGGACGAAAAAACGGTCACGGATCACGGACCCACGGACCCCGTTTTTGCGGACCGTGTAAAAAAACGTTCGTGTGCAGGAGGCCTATCTCAGAGGGTCTAGGAGGAGCGCACACCAGCACCAGGAGAGGGAGGGGCGCCCCATTTTAATTTTGTTTAGTACATATCCTATGGAGCAGAACACTTCTAAATATGTCTGACTTTTAAAAAAGAACATAAATCGAGCACTGCTGGCTATGAAGGCCTGCTGACAAATGCATGGAGAGACCAGAGAAGACTACACAAGGAGTATATTTGGCCAAGATTAATGTCTGGACTGTGTAGAAAACCACCAAATACATGTACTATTACTGAAAGGAAACTCTGGGAAACAAGCCATGCACCTCGCTAATATTACTGGAAGGGTCATAAGTATAATTTCACATACACAGTGACAAATGATATCTGTCTATCTTTCTCTTATGCACTAGATCATCTATCTATCTATATATTATAGTGTCTGTTTTGTGTGTCATTCCTAGGGTGAGGCTTGAATGTCCCAATTTTGGCATCTTAAAAGGGTTGTCTGGGCTTTTACTATTGATGACCTATCCTCAGGATAGGTCGTCAATATCAGATCGGCAGTAGTCCAACACCCAGCACCCCCTGCCAACCTGCTGTATGAGGAGACTGGGTGCGCGCGGTTTGCACGTGCTGTCTCTCTTCCTGTTCACCACTGCTGTCTATGGCAAAGACCATAGACGGCAGCAGTGGACAGGAAGAGAGAAGGGAGAGGGGACGTGAGCACTGCGCGTGCCGTCTGCTTACATATCAAATTGGGGTACCACAACCTACAGAATGTATTGTCCCAAAGGGGATGAAAGAATGGAAGTAACTACTGAAGGGAGTCTGTCACCAGAAATTCATGGGCAAGCCAGGCATAATGCCTTATAGCACTAGCTCAGCTGAATGTAATGATACTTTTCACTTAGTGATCCGTTGCTTCATTCTGGAGAAAAAATACTTTTAACCAATATGCAAATGAGCAATTAAGTGCATTGGTGGTGGGCCCAAGCCACTGTGTGCACCCTTGCTTCTCCTACTTTATGTGCTCTTCCTCTCCTTCTTGCATAGTCCTCAAGAAGGAGAGGGAGGAGCTGGCAGAGGAAGCAGGAGGAGTAAGGGTGCACAGGGTGGCCTGGGCCTGCCCTCGGTGCTCTTAACTGCTCATTACCTTTTCTCCAGTATGAAGCAATGGATCACCAAGTGAAAGGTATCATTACATTTAGCTGAGCTAGCCCTGCAAGACATTGTGCCTGGTTTATCAGTGAATTTCCTATTGCCTTTAAAATGATATATAATTCTACTCATTAACCTGTGGGTTAAAATTGTTACAATGGAGTTAGACTTTAATACTTTTTTCAAGCAGTGAGCTATGACTGTAGTGTAATGAGGCACTGTGTTCAGTATGCTATCCCATATAGTCTTATACCGCCAGTCTGACAACACGTGCCTCACTTTGCACATATACATCTGAATTTGGCCATAACCTCCCAGGCCATGCTTCTTCTGCTGTTTATCTACAAGTAGCATTCTTCTGACGAGGTTACATTGTGACATGGGGACTTTAGGGGGGGCAATGTTATCTTCACAATAGACCCTGATCTGGACATCTGGTCTTAAGATTCTTGAATAGAAAGGGAAAAAAGTGAGCTATTCACATGCTAATAAATGCCTGTATATAACGCTAGAGCGGGAAACTGCTGTAGAGAAGTAGAAAAAGGCACAGAGACACAGGGAGTGGGAGGTTAGAGAGGCACAAACACCGAGATACAGTACAAGCGTTGAGCCAGTCTCAGCCAGGGTTCACACTAGGAAGCTGGACAGCACTGGCAGGTGGCAATGTCTGCAGCAGCCAAGGATCCCCTGAAACCATCCACTTCTAAGCAGGAGAGAAAGGTAAGGGCTTTGCACTATAAAGACTATCACTTTAGACACGTCTCCTTGCACACTTCTCACATGTTACCCCTTGCATATATTAGCATGGGAAATTCTGCTATCAAATTGACTTGGACCCACAGTACGACACAGTTCACATACACATAGGGGGTGCACGTGCAGCTGGACTCATTCAAACTTTGCAGCCCGGCTGTGCCTAATTGCCAAGTGGTAATGTTCACACACAGCACGAAGCAGCTTGTTGAGTCTGTGTATTTCAGAATCACAGCATGCAGGGTATACAAGCCAAGTGTGAACACCGTTGTACTCATCACATAATAAAGGAAGACTCTGCGGAAAGCAGCTGTAGCAGTTGGCGGTATGGCTGCACAGATAGGGTGAATGTAAAGACTGACAGTCCTTGCCTAAATATGACTTCTACAGCCACAATAACTATTTAGGAGCAATGCAGCTGCTGGAACTATTAATAAGTATAATTCAATGTTATGAACACTTTCAGGGGCAATTATTTTATTATTGCATTTTACTCATTTTGGGCTTAAAAATAATTTTTTCATTTATTACTGGTGTAATGTAGAACTGTCAAAGAGCTGTCAAATATGAAAGGTGGAATTTGATTGGCAGCTATGGGCAGCTAAGCCAGTTCTACTTTACACCAGTTTTATAAATTACCCCAAATGTCCCTATATAGCTGCTGTGTCTACAGCAGCTACAGGTCCTTCTCAAAAAATTAGCATATTGTGATAAAGTTCATTATTTTCTGTAATGTACAGATAAACATTAGACTTTCATATATTTTAGATTCATTACACACAACTGAAGTAGTTCAAGCCTTTTATTGTTTTAATATTGATGATTTTGGCATACAGCTCATGAAAACCCAAATTTCCCATCTCAAAAAATTAGCATATTTCATCCGACCAATAAAAGAAAAGTGTTTTTAATACAAAAAAAGTCAACCTTCAAATAATTATGTTCAGTTATGCACTCAATACTTGGTCGGGAATCCTTTTGCAGAAATGACTGCTTCAATGCGGCGTGGCATGGAGGCAATCAGCCTGTGGCACTGCTGAGGTGTTATGGAGGCCCAGGATTCTTCGATAGCGGCCTTAAGCTCATCCAGAGTGTTGGGTCTTGCGTCTCTCAACTTTCTCTTCCCAATATCCCACAGATTCTCTATGGGGTTCAGGTCAGGAGAGTTGGCAGGCCAATTGAGCACAGTAATACCATGGTCAGTAAACCATTTACCAGTGGTTTTGGCACTGTGAGCAGGTGCCAGGTCGTGCTGAAAAATGAAATCTTCATCTCCATAAAGCTTTTCAGCAGATGGAAGCATGAAGTGCTCCAAAATCTCCTGATAGCTAGCTGCATTGACCCTGCCCTTGATAAAACACAGTGGACCAACACCAGCAGCTGACATGGCACCCCAGCTGCCTGTGGGTACTTGACACTGGACTTCAGGCATTTTGGCATTTCCCTCTCCCCAGTCTTCCTCCAGGCTCTGGCACCTTGATTTCCGAATGACATGCAACAGTCCAGTGCTGCTTCTCTGTAGCCCAGGTCAGGCGCTTCTGCCGCTGTTTCTGGTTCAAAAGTGGCTTGACCTGGGGAATGCGGCACCTGTAGCCCATTTCCTGCACACGCCTGTACACGGTGGCTCTGGATGTTTCTACTCCAGACTCAATCCACTGCTTCCGCAGGTCCCCCAAGGTCTGGAATCGGTCCTTCTCCACAATCTTCCTCAGGGTCCAGTCACCTCTTCTCGTTGTGCAGCGTTTTCTGCCACACTTTTTCCTTCCCACAGACTTCCCACTGAGGTGCCTTGATACAGCACTCTGGGAACAGCCTATTCGTTCAGAAATTTCTTTCTGTGTCTTACCCTCTTGCTTGAGGGTGTCAATGATGGCCTTCTGGACAGCAGTCAGGTCGGCAGTCTTACCCATGATTGCGGTTTTGAGTAATGAACCAGGCTGGGAGTTTTTAAAAGCCTCAGGAATCTTTTGCAGGTGTTTAGAGTTAATTAGTTGATTCAGATGATTAGGTTAATAGCTCGTTTAGAGAACCTTTTCATGATATGCTAATTTTTTTAGATAGGAAATTTGGGTTTTCATGAGCTGTATGCCAAAATCATCAATATTAAAACAATAAAAGGCCTGAACTACTTCAGTTGTGTGTAATGAATCTAAAATATATGAAAGTCTAATGTTTATCAGTACATTACAGAAAATAATAAACTTTATCACAATATGCTAATTTTTTGAGAAGGACCTGTATATTGTCCCCTAGAGTGCCCCCAGTAATAATAACACTCTATATTGTGCTCCAGGCAATAATCCCTGTATAGTGTCCCCAGAAATAATAGAATGGCCCCTACAGTGCCTCCCCAATAGCAACGTCCCTCATGCTGCCCTCCCACACAGTAATTTCCCCCACACTACCCCAGACACAGTAGTGTCCCCCACACAGTAGTGTCCCCCACACTGCCCCCACACAGTAGTGTCCCCCACACTGCCCCCTACACAGTAGTGTCCACCACACAGTAGTGTCCCCCACACTGCCCCCACACAGTAGTGTCCCCCACACTGCCCCCAGCACAGTAGTGTCTCCCACACTGCCCCCACACAGTAGTGTCCCTCACACAGTAGTGTCCCCTACACTGCCCCCACATAGTAGTGTCCCCCACACAGTAGTGTCCCCCACACTGCCCCCCACACAGTAGTGTCCCCCACACTGCCCCCACACAGTAGTGTTCCCCACACAGTACTGCCCCCCACACAGTAGTGTCCCCCACACAGTAGTGTCCCCCACACAGTAGTGCCCCCACACAGTAGTGTCCCCCACACTGCCCCCACACAGTAATGTCCCCCACACTGCTCCCCACACAGTAGTGTCCCCCAAACAGCCCCCCACACAGTAGTGTCGCCCACACTGCCCCCACACAGTAGTGTCCCCCACACTGCCCCTACACAGTAGTGTCCCCCACACAGTAGTGCCCCCACACAGTAGTGGCCCCCACACAGTAGTGCCCCCACACAGTAGTGTCGCCCACACTGCCCCCCACACAGTAGTGTCCCCCCACACTTCCCCCCACACAGTAGTGCCACCCACACAGTAGTGTCGCACACACTGCGCCTCACATAGTAGTGTCTCCCACACAGTAGTGCCCCCCACACAGTAGTGTCCCCCACACAGTAGTGCCCCCACACAGTGTCTCCCACACTGCCCCCCACACAGTAGTGTCCCCCACACTGCCTCCCACACAGTAGTGTCCCCCACACTGCCCCCCACACAGTAGTGTCCCCCATGCTGCCCCCCACACAGTAGTGTCCCCCACACTTCCCCCCACACAGTAGTGTCCTCCACACTGCCCCCCACACAGTAGTGTCCCCCACACTGCCCCCACACAGTAGTGTCCCCCACACTGCCCCCACACAGTAGTGTCCCCCACACTGCCCCCAACACAGTAGTGTCCCCCACATCGTAGTGTCCCCCACACTGCCCCCCACACAGTAGTGTCCCCCACACTGCCCCCACACAGTAGTGTCCTCCACACTGCCCCCACACAGTAGTGTCCCCCCCACAGAAGTACCCCCAAACAGTAATGCACCCACACAGTAGTGTCCCCCACACTGCCTCCCACACAGTAATGTCCCCCACACTGCCCCCCACACAGTAGTGCCCCCACAGAGTAGTGTCGCCCACATTTCCCCCCCACACAGTAGTGTCCTCCACACTGCCCTCACACAGTAGTGTCACCCACACAGTAGTGTCGCCCACACAGTAGTGCCACCCACACAGTAGTGTCGCCCACACTGCCCCCACACAGTAGTGTCCCCACACTGCCCCCACACAATAGTGTCGCCCACACTGCCCCCCACACAGTAGTGTCCCCCACGCTGCCCCCACACAGTAGTGTCCCCCACACTGCCCCCCACACAGTAGTGTCCCCCACACTACCCCCGCACAGTAATTTTCCCCCCACATAGTAATCCCTCCCATAATAATTTGTGCCCACACAGTATCCCACCATATTTTCCCCCCAGACGTCCTCCTGTGTGCACCCCGTCCCCTCATGTCCCCAAAGTTGGCACATAAAAGAAAAAAAAAAGAAAAACAAACCCTAAAAGCTAAATACTTACCTGCGCTTGCTCGCAGAGTCCCGACACTGTGCTGCTGAGTCCCGACACAGGGGCACGCGCGATGACATCATTACGCTCGCCTGCGCCGGGATTTCACTACCGCATAGGCTTCAGGCCTACTAGGCCTGCAGCCTATGGCGGTGATCGGCGGCGGGGCAGGGAACTATGCGCTCCGCTCCCTGCCCTGCCGCAGTATGTGGGTGTCAGCACTTCAGCAATGAGCGCTTCCATCTGTATTGATGGAAGCGCTCATTGCTTCTGGGCCTGCTGGCACCCCCGTGAGAGCCAGCACCCGGGGCAGACCACCCCCCCTCCCGCTGGGCACGCCACTTAGTATATGATCTGTGAGGGTCCAAAACCTGGGACCCCTGCGAATTAGCTGTTTGAGAAGGCACTAACAGCCTTCTCTCAGCTCAACAAGCACAGGATCGTACATTGTATAGCGGATGTGCTTTGTATTGCATCTCAGTCACTTTAATGGGGCTGAGCTGCTCCTAGATCATGTGACTGATGAACATAACGTCACACATCCTAGAAAAATCTGGGAGAAGGCTGTGAGCACCAGTGCCTTCTCAAACAGCTGATTGGCGGAGGTCCCGAGTGTCCCACCTACCAGAGGATAGGTCATCAGTATAAAATACCCTTTAATATTGTCTTATGGTGTTCAACTAGAGCTGAACCATGGCTATGAAGTGAACGTGTAGATTGTAAAGATTACCTGTTGCCAGGTAAGTTACCTACCACATTGGTATTGATGAATTGTGGATCTGACATTAGCAAGTGTATGTCGACAGTTCATTGCTTGTAGAAGGAGTATATGTAATGCTGCCAACATGTCACTCCCACACTGGCATCCTGGCTGTCAGGGCAGGGAATGACATGTGACTGTGGCACAGGTAAGCACTACACTGCTGTAGCTGGCACTTTTTCTACGGGCACTGCTGTAGCTGGCACCTTTTGTACGGGCACTGCTGTAGCTGCCACTGTTTGTAAGGGCACTGCTGTGGCTTGGACTCTACATTGGTCAGGAGGCACAGCTGTTGCTAGCATTATGTAATATTAGGGTTATTTCTGTGGCTGGCTCTATCAAATGGCCAAAACTAACATTGGCAATACAGTATCGACACAACTGCATGGAGATAAGTGTGACAAATGTCTTTCAGAACATTGTCTGTGGCCCCAATGTAGGTATAGGATGAAATATAGTTACATAGTTAATACGGTTGAAAAAAGGACAAACGTCCATGTCTGACTTACTCTGCACAATTTAGGTATATAGCAGCTTGGGTAGATATGATTGTGAGTGAAGAGTATAAAAGTTTCTGCCTTATCACATTGCACAATTTATGACATGCCAGTTTGACACTATTTTATGAAGTCCTATAGAAGTAAATGGAGAGAGCCAAGCACCCACTGCCACTTCTCCATTCACAGCAATACAAGCCGGGACCTCTTTCTTGAGATAGGTGCTGGTCCCAGTGGTGGGACCAGCACCTATCAAGTACTTATATGGATATGCCATAAATGTCCAGATGGGAATAACCCTTTAAGGTGTCAAATAATGTCCAGTAGTTCCTAGACATAGCATATGTGAGTAATGAAGCTTATGACATCATTCTCTAAATGGTCACCATTTTTCCCACCTGTTCAGCTCAGAAAGCCACTCATTGAACGAAAGAGAAGAGAACGAATTAATTCCTGCCTGGAGCAACTGAAAGAGACGGTGATCAGGGCATTTCATCTTGATGTAAGTAACCTGCTTATCACATGGTATGTATATTAAAGCATATCTCCTACTAACATGAATAAGGAAATGGAAATCGTTGATTTCTCCCAATCTATAATGTTGTTAATTTATATTTTACAGTTCATGCAATAGTTGTCACCCAGCTTTACCACTTTTTTGCTTAAGCAATTCTTTCCAGGTGTACAATGCCTATATGAATTTATAGGCTCAGGGACATATATTTTTCAAGTGGAAGGTTTTTTAAAGGGTTATTCTTGGTAAAGCTGAAAAGTTTGGTTTTGCTCAAGGGAAAATAAGTAGGCAGCCCAAACCTTGGGTGTAAGAAGTTCTGAACATGAAGGTTTCTCTTTGCCCATAGGAAGATTGCATAAGTGGTGTCTGAGCCCACCATTAGCTAAAATAAGACCTCAAACAGCATGCCTCTTCATAGTCATTGAGTTTTTCCATGGTAGGCAATGGGACAGCACACATAAGGATTTTCCCTAAAAGTGATCTCCTGACAGGTAGTAGATGTATGTCAAAAGATCCTTTTTAGGTGGAATTCTCATTGAAGCTGGGATGCCTTAAGTTGGATTTCCTCCAGTTTCCAATGCTAAGCTCATGGATGACTGCTCAGAGATGTAAAATATCACTAGAGAACTCTGGACAAGTCCATGGCCTTTCAAACCAATGAACCTGTGCTTAGAATATTATATCAGAGATTTACCACAGGAGCAATCCCCAAGAGGGGATAATTGAGGCTTCATAAGTCTGTAAATCAAGTTTGGGCAATGTGACCATACACATTACACATTAGATTAAAGTCAAGCGAACTCATCAATTTAGCCAGGACAAGGCGACCATCTAATGAGTATGGAGGTGTCCTGATTTCACACCTGTGGTAGATGCTGGGAAAAAGAAGGATTGTGCATGTTGGAATTCAGCAGCTGCCTGGCAGCGGCTCATTCACCAGGGCTGAGTGGACTGCAGCGTCCATTTTGCTCTAGATATCGTACCGCATTGATGACATTTTCTGACATGTCTCACATGATCATTGAAGATCCTGAAGAATCTTCACTTTTTATTTAATGAAGCTGTTTTCCACTGACAGAACATTTTTATTTCTCCTATACATTCAAAGGCAAAGTTTTTCATTTTCCACTTTTTGCATTTTTGTTAAAACATTCATACATGATTCACTTTGAGATCAATGATGTATAAAGGTAAAACCCCACAATTCGTGTTGCGGTTGTGACACAACTGCCCTGTGGATGGGTCTACGGGTCCTAATTAAATTAATGGTACCGCACTGTTTAGTTCGTCTGAAATGTTAATGGCCAAATCGCACCTGCAATACTGCTCCCCCGTTAACAATACAAACCAACCAAACAGTGAGGTCTCGTACTGCCATGCGATACCCGACCGCGTCGCAACCCTGTCGCACTCTACTGTGGCATGTGGTCGTACACCAAGGGTATGAATTAAACCCAAATAGCTGTACTTTTATTTTATTTTTTCAGCAGTCCAAGTTGGAGAAAGCAGACATCCTGGAGATGACAGTGAGACATCTGGAAAATATTCAGAGAAGCAGAACCACAGGTGAGGAATTGTACAGATGGGTTCACTCATATTTTTTGTCTATATTGTACCCATATTGTGGGTACAATAGAAGACAAGTCAGTAGAATAAGTCACTACTGACTTGACCTTTGTGTATTCGCGGAAATAAATTAGTCATACAAACTTACATTGCTTGGATAAGCCTTTGGAGGACAACCACACATTTCAGTACAAGATGTTCGCACTTTTGCCCACTGGTGGCGGACACTGTTATTGGTCCGTGTGTGGGATCAGTGAAGGTCCCAACAACTAAACACCATTGAGCAGCCCACTTATGACGTTTAAATTTGAGACAACCACTTTAAGCCAGTAAATGGTGGTACATACACATGTGTGACATCTGTTCTCTCTCTCAGGTGAGACCTCTCAGACTGTAGACAGCCAGCAGAGATTCAGCACGGGATACATTCAGTGTATGCATGAGCTCCACAATCTGCTACTGAACTGCGACTGGATGGATCAAGCCCTTGGTGCACGGCTTCTCAATCATCTGTTAAAATCACTTCCCAAGGCCATGGATGCAAAGTCCGAGCTGCCCTATATGGTTGAAGAGGGTGCTGGGAGGATTCCCTCACCCACTATGAAACCTGATCCTGACACAAAACCACAATTTAATGTACTGCAGAAACATTGTCCTCTTATGGGCTCACTGCAGATGTGGAGACCCTGGTAACCTTGTCATGCCACCTAAATGAAGGGGCCTTATAGAGCAGACTGGGTAACGCCATAGGCAGACTCACTGTTCCCCTCTCTCCTTAGCATGTTTATCCACCCTTACCGTGTGTTTCACTTGTACCCTGCAGTTACATTGGATATAGGAGCAGAGAGTGAACCTGCTGTTGGCTGTAGCTTGTCTTCCATACAATATATATGTATCTTATAGATATGCTTTAACACGTTGGGGTGCGTACCCCAGTAGGTGTACTAAAGACCAGGTGCTTCTGGCTGGAGCCCCATGTTTGTAGCCTGCATTGTAGAAGGCTTCCCCTCCCCCCTATTTATTACAGAACATGTAACATTTCTATTCACATAATACGGTAATTTACAGCTTCCTTTTATAGAATAAATTATAATATATTCATTAAATTGTGTCTTCTTTTTCATAAGTATTGCAAACAACAACAAAAAAGAGAAGGCAGTGCACCCCCCCACCCCCCCCGCCCCCGAAAAAAAAATTTGGACAAAAGCTTACATACAAAGGCATTGCAGAAAAAGGACATCCACAAATTTTAGGCAAGGTACTGAATTTAATTTAAAGGGGTTCCGTATTGATAGCCTATCCTCAGGTCCTCACAGCATGCCAAGCATAAGGCCATACATTGTATAGCGGTTGTACTTGGTATTGCAGCTCAGCCTCATTCACTTGAATGAGACTGAGCTGTGTCTAGGCCATGTGACCAAAGAATCTAACGTCTTTGGCGTAGAAACACGCTGTGGCTATATATAAAGTGGTATACATGATATACATAAAGTGGAGCACATATAAGAGGCCCTATACATAAAGGGGGCACATATAAGAGGCACTATACATAAAGGGGGCACATATAAGAGGCACTATACATAAAGGGGGCACATATAAGAGGCACTATACATAAAGAGGGCACATATAAGAGGCACTATACATAAAGTGGAGCACATATAGGAGGCACTATACATAAAGATGGCACATATAAGAGGCACTATATATAAAGGGGCACATATAAGGAGCACTATACATAAAGAGGGCACATATAAGAGGCACTATACATAAAGAAGGCACATATAAGAGGCACTATACATAAAGAGGGCACATATAAGAGGCACTATACATAAAGTGGAGCACATATAGGAGGCACTATACATAAAGATGGCACATATAAGAGGCACTATACATAAAGGGGGCACATATAAGAGGCACTATACATAAAGATGGCACATATAAGAGGCACTATACATAAAGTGGAGCACATATAGGAGGCACTATACATAAAGATGGCACATATAAGAGGCACTATACATAAAGAGGGCACATATAAGAGGCACTATACATAAAGAGGGCACATATCAGAGGAACTACAGTCATGTGAAAAAATTAGGACACCCTTTGAAAGCATGTGGTTTTTTGTAACATTTTTAATAAAAGGTTATTTCATCTCCGTTTCAACAATACAGAGAGATTAAAGTAATCCGACTAAACAAAGAAAACTGAAGAAAAGTCTTTTCAAGATCTTCTGTAAATGTCATTCTACAAAAATGCCTATTCTAACTGAGGAAAAAGATAGGACACCCTTGCCCCTAATAGCGAGTGTTACCTCCTTTGGCTGAAATAACTGCAGTGAGACGGTTCTTGTAGCCATCTACCAGTCTTCGACATCGGTCTGAGGAAATTTTACCCCACTCCTCAATGCTGAACTTTTTCAGCTGTGAGATGTTTGAGGGGTTTCTTGCACGTACAGCCCTTTTCAAGTCACCCCACAGCATCTCAATGGGATTCAAATCTGGACTTTGACTTGGCCATTCCAGGACTCTCCATTTCTTCTTTTTCAGCCAATCTTTGGTTGATTTACTAGTATGTTTTGGGTCATTGTCATGTTGCATGGTCCAGTTCCGCTTCAGCTTTAATTTTCTAACTGATGGTCTCACATGTTCTTCAAGCACCTTCTGATACACAGTAGAATTCATCGTGGATTCTATGATGGTGAGCTGACCAGGTCCTGCTGCAGCAAAGCAGCCCCAAACCATGACACTTCCACCTCCATGCTTCACAGTTGGTATGAGGTTCTTTTCTTGGAATGCTGTGTTTGGTTTACGCCAAACATGTCCTCTGCTGTTGTGTCCAAATAATTCAATTTTGGACTCATCTGTCCAAAGAACATTATTCCAGAAGTCCTGGTCTTTGTCAACTTTATCTCTGGCAAATGTCAGTCTGGCCTCGATGTTTCTCTTGGAAAGCAAAGGTTTCCTCCTTGCACACCTCCCATGCAAGTTAAACTTGTACAGTCTCTTTCTGATTGTAGAGGCATGTACTTCTACATCAACAGTAGCCAGAGCCTGCTGTAGTTCTCGAGATGACACTTTAGGGTTTTTGGAGACCTCTTTTAGCATCTTGCGGTCTGCTCTTGGGGTGAACTTGCTGGGGCGACCAGTCCTGGGCATGTTGGCAGTTGTTATGAAAGCCCTCCACTTGTAGACTATCTTCCGGACAGTGGAATGGCTGATTTCAAAATCTTTTGAGATCTTTTTAAATCCCTTCCCAGACTCATAGGCTGCTACAATCTTTTTTCTGAAGTCCTCTGACAGCTCTTTTGCTCTCACCATGGTGCTCACTCTCACTTCAACAGTCAGGAGCACACCAAACTAAATGTCTGAGGTTTAAATAGGGCAAGCCTCATTCAACATGCAGAGTAACGATCTACTAATTATGTGCACCTGGTGTGATATACCTGTGTGAGATCTGAGCCAATTTAAGAGGGAATACATGTGAGGGTGTCCTATCTTTTTCCTCAGTTAGAATAGGCATTTTTGTAGAATGACATTTACAGAAGATCTTGAAAAGACTTTTCTTCAGTTTTCTTTGTTTAGTTGGATTACTTTAATCTCTCTGTATTGTTGAAACGGAGATGAAATAACCTTTTATTAAAAATGTTACAAAAAACCACATGCTTTCAAAGGGTGTCCTAATTTTTTCACATGACTGTATATATAAAGGGGGCACATAGAAGAGGCACTGTACATAAAGGGGGCACATATAGGAGGCACTATACATAAAGATGGCACATATAAGAGGCACTATACATAAAGGGGGCACATATAAGAGGCACTATACATAAAGATGGCACATATAAGAGGCACTATACATAAAGTGGAGCACATATAGGAGGCACTATACATAAAGATGGCACATATAAGAGGCACTATACATAAAGAGGGCACATATAAGAGGCACTATACATAAAGAGGGCACATATAAGAGGCACTATACATAAAGAGGGCACATATCAGAGGCACTATACATAAAGATGGCACATATAAGAGGCACTATACATAAAGAGGGCACATATAAGAGGCACTATACATAAAGAGGGCACATATAAGAGGCACTATACATAAAGAGGGCACATATAAGAGGCACTATACATAAAGATGGCACATATAGGAGGCACTATACATAAAGGGGGCACATATAAGAGGCACTATACATAAAGGGGCACATATAAGAGGCACTATACATAAAGAGGGCACATATCAGAGGAACTATATATAAAGGGGGCACATAGAAGAGGCACTATACATAAAGATGGCACATATAAGAGGCACTATACATAAAGAAGGCACATATAAGAGGCACTATACATAAAGAGGGCACATATAAGAGGCACTATACATAAATGAGGCACATATCAGAGGAACTATATATAAAGGGGGCACATAGAAGAGGCACTGTACATAAAGGGGGCACATATAAGAGGCACTATACATAAAGATGGCACATATAAGAGGCACTATACATAAAGAGGGCACATATAAGAGGCACTATACATAAAGAGGGCACATATAAGAAGCACTATACATAAAGGGGGCACATATCAGAGGCACTATACATAAATGAGGCACATATCAGAGGAACTATATATAAAGGGGGCACATAGAATAGGCACTGTACATAAAGGGGGCACATATAAGAGGAACTATACATAAAGATGGCACATATAAGAGGCACTATACATAAAGAGGGCACATATAAGAAGCACTATACATAAAGGGGGCACATATCAGAGGCACTATACATAAATGAGGCACATATCACAGGAACTATATATAAAGGGGGCACATAGAAGAGGCACTGTACATAAATAGACACATATAAGAGGAACTATACAGGCTCAGACTGGCCCAAAGGGGAACAGATGAATCCCCCGGTGGGCACCTGAGCAAGGTGGGCCCCTAGTCCTCCACCTCCTGCACAAGTGGCACATGACACAGTAGACTGACTCAACTAGATATAGATAGGCAGTATACAGCACCTCAACCAGCCTATGTTCGTATAAAAAATTTGGTAGGTTAACAGACAGCCCAGTTTATTATGATAGAAGCATCGGTTGGCTAAATTGACTTCTAGGTACAGAGGTATGCCCGACAGCATCCTCTTTCCCCAGGGACCTGCCCTGTTGAAGTTGCTGCAGGGACCCCTTTAATCAGTAATTTTGCTGCTGTCTGATGCTGTATAAGCAGATAATATTTGCATGTAGCTGTACAATGGGCTCCAAGAATTTATTTTACCGGTGGGCCCTAATCCCCCAGTCCAACACTGGAACTATACATAAGGAGACACTTATAAAAGGCATTGTACATAAAGGGGGCACATACAGAAGGCACTATACATAAAGGGGCACATACAAGAGACACTATAAATAAAGGGGACACATATAAGCGGCACTATATATAACGGGAGCACAAATAAGAGGCACTGTCCATAAAGGGGACACATATAAGAGGTGCTATACATAAAAGGGACACATAAAAGAGGCACTATACATGAAGGGGCCACATCTAAAAGTCACTATACATAAAGGGGACACATATAAGATGTGCTATTCATAAAAGGGGCACATATAAGAGATACTCTATATACAGGGTCCACATATAAGAGGTGCTATACATAAAGGGGCATATATAAGAGCCACTATACATCCAGAGGGCACATATAAGAGGTGCAATACATACAGGGTCCACATATAAGAGGTTCTGTACATAAAGGGGGCACATACAAGAGGCACTATTTATGAGGGACACCAAGCACGTGGCACTATATACAGGGGGCACATAGCACGTGGCACTAGCATTAGGGGCACTGTGTGTGGCACTATAAACACAAGGCATATGGCACTGTATAAAGAGGGCACAGAGTATGTGGCACTATATACAGAGGGCACAGAGTATGTGGCAGTATATACAGAGGGAACAGAGTATTTGCCATTATATACAGAGAGCACAGAGTATGTGGCACTATATACAAAAAGCACAAAGTATGTGGCATGATATACAGAGAGCACAGAGTATGTGGCATGATATACAGAGAGCACAGAGTATGTGGCACTATATACAAAAAGCACAAAGCATATGGCACTATATGCAGAGGGCAGAGAGTGTGTTACACTATATACAGAGGGCACAGAGCATGTGGCACTACCATTGGGGGCCCTGTGTGTAGCACTAATGCTTATTTTATATTCAGGGTACAGCATGTGGCACTAAGAGGAGTTTGTGTTAGTATGCAGGGTGCCAATGTGTTGGTAAAGAGAGAAGCTAGAGATATCTTCTCGGGAAAATCTGTAGAGCCAAATTGTGGCCAGGAGATGTCATCATGGTGGTCTGAACCAGATGGAGAAGAACTCAGGAGGAGACGTCACCTTTAAGTCACTAAATTGAAATGATTATTTTGCTACTGACTGTGTATGATGAGTGATGTAGTCATCTGGACGATCTACAGCTGATGATGGGTAGCATGCTCTTTTGTGAAACAACTCCCAGCATCCCTTTACTACTGTTCAGGCCATACTGGGAGCTGTCGTCTTACATCGTACAAGCTTATATGGCGAGGGCTGACCTGAGTACTCAATTGGTATCTATACTGACCTTTTTTAATCTGGTAATGTGTAGATGTACTGCACACAGTTCTGGTGCTGTATTTATGTAGTGAACTTGGTTCTGGTGCTGTATTTAACTTCTGGGTTTGGTTCTGGTACTATAGTTGTTTTTGATTCTGTTGCTATTTATTATTTGTAGGCTTTGTTCTGGTGCTGTATTCATACAATAAATGTGGTTTTGGTGCTGTATTCATGCAGTGAACTTGATTCTGCTGCTCTATTTGACTTATAGGCTTGGTTCTGGAGCTGTAGGTATGTAGCGATCTTGGTTCTTGCTCTGTATTTGTGTGTTAAACATGCGGCGGATGCTATACTTCAATCTAATACAATCCATTTACATCTGAGTTTGGGCCACTGTTTTAGATTATGTCAAAAAGATCGGACAAAAAAGTCTTGAGTGCAAGACTTTCTTGTCCAGTGAAGGAGCAGCATCCTGAGCAGACCTCATTATAGTCTATGGAGTCTTTTCAGTTCAGGAGCTGGTAAATCTTGCCCCTGAAATGACCATGCTATTGCTACGGACTCAGTCATGTCCTGTATCTGGGATTGCACATGTGTGTACGATCCCACCATGAAAACACAACCAGCTACCGCCTTTTAACGATTTAAAGCTCATTTACCTATACCACCTTTATATGGTAGGCGGAGCTAAACAGGTTAAGGTGGGCCGCTACACATGCCCCTGCAGACTCCCATTAGACCTCCATGTCAGACCCCCATTAAGGCAGACCCCCTTATCAGACCTTAAAATAAAAAAGTTACTTACCTCTCCTGCTCCTCTGCTCCTCTGCAGGTCCTTTATACTCTCCTGCAGTCGCGCTCCCAGGTCTTCTGCAGGCCTGTGCTGCTCTGTCACTTGACTGTGTGCAGCGTCAAGTCATAGTGTGCGTATTACGTCCCAACACTGTAGCACAGTCTTAGGCCTCATGCACACAACCGTATGTGTTTTGCGGTCCGCCTATCCCTGTCCGCAAACTAGGAAAAAAAAGGACATTCACAATTTTTTGGGCGGAGCAACGGAACGGACATACTAATGCGGACAGCACACGGTGTGCTTTCGGCGTTTTTTGCGGACCCATTGAAATGAATGGGTCCGCATCCTATCGACAAAAAAAAGGAACCGACACAGAAACAAAATACGGTCGTGTGCATGAGGCCTTATAAAGCAAAAAAATACAGTAATTGGCGGTGCGATACTGGCAAGTGGGGCCCTGTGACTTAGGGGCCTGGTCACAATTGTGACCACTATAGCTATGCCACGGCCACAGAGGCTCTACAGTTGTCAAACAAGATGCATAAATTACCACATCGGGCCTCAAATGTAGATGGTGTTCATTTACTTCTGAGGGTATGTTCAAGTAAAAGATTAGGGCCACATGTAGGGTGCTTCTAAAACCAGGAAGCACAGCATAATAAGAGGGTTGATGGTTCACATTGGCATATGCTGGGCACAACATATTGGGCACCGAATGGCATATCAGTGTAAAAATTACAATTTTCACCTTGCACCATCTGCTGTGCATTAATTCTCGTAAAACATCTGTGGGGTCAAAATGTGCATTATACCACTTGGTAAATATTGTAAGGGGTGTGTTTTCTAAAATGGGGTCACCTCTTGGGGATTCTTTTTTATTTAACCTCGGTGGTTGACGTGCAGTGCTGTATAAATCACCAAACTAGGCCTTGAATGCACATGGTGCTCTTTCTGTTCTAAACCCTTCATTATGCCCAAACAGCAGTTTATGACCACATATGGGGTGTTGTCGTATAAAAAAAAGGCGTTGTCTCACTTCAATAAACGGCATTTATCATGTAGAGAGAGTTAATGCAAGCCACTTACTAATGCATTACTATCCATATCGCTTCCTTTGCTGGCTAGATTCATTTTTCACATTACACACTGCTCGTTTCCATGGTTACAGACCACCCTGCAATCCATCAGTGGTGGTCGTGCTTGCAAAATATAGGAAAAACCACAAGCCTAATGCCTATATGCGCTCCCATTGTCCCGGCCACCAGAGAGGCTGGCGCTTTTTCCTATAGTGTGCAAGCACGACCATCACTGATGGATTGCAGGGTGGTCTGTAACCATGGAAACAAGCAATGTATAACGTGATGGAAAAATGAATCCAGCCAGCAAATGAAGCAATTTGGATAATAACAATACATTAGTAAGTGCCTTGTATTAACTTTCTCTACATGATAAATGCCACTTACTGAAGTGAAACAACCCCTTTAACCACTTCACATCCGGGCCATTTACCCCCTTCCTGACAGAGCTTAGTTTTGCAAATCTGACATGTGTCACTTTATGTGGTGATAACTTTGGAACACTTTTACTTATCCAAGTCATTCTGAGATTGTTTTCTTGTGACACATTGTACTTCATGAGAGTGGTAAATTTGAGTCTATATATTTCACCTTTATTTATACAAAAATCAAAAATTTACCAACAATTTGAAAAATTTAGCAATTTTCAAAATTTACATTTCTCTGGACAGAAAGTGATACCTCATAAAATATTTATTATTTGCCATTCCCCATATGTCCACTCTATGTTGGCATAATTTTGTAAATGTCATTTTATTTTTTTAGGACGTTAGAAGGCTTAGAATTTTAGAAGCAATTCTTAACATTTTTAAGAAAATTTCCAAAACCCACTTTTTAAGGACTAATTCAGGTCTGAAATAACTTTGTGGAGCTTACATAGTGGAAACCCTGCATAAATTATCCCATTGTAGAAACTACACCCCTCAAGTTACTCAAAACTGATTTTTACAAACTTTGTTAACCCTTTAGGTGTTCCACAAGAATTAATGGAAAATGGAGATGAAATTTCAAAATTTCACTTTTTTTGGCAGATTTTCCATTTTAATCAAATTTTTTTTTTATTAACACATTGAGGGTTAACAGCCAAACAAAACTCAATACAGTATTTATTACCCTGATTCTGCGGTTTACAGAAACACCCCACATGTGGACGTAAACTGATGTAAGGGCACACGGAAGGGCGCAGAAGAAAAGGAACGTCATAGGGTTTTTGGAAGGCAGATTTTGCTGAACTGGTTTTTAGATGCAATGTCCCATTTGAAGCCCCCTGATGTACCCTTACAGTAGAAACTACCAAAAAGTTACCCCATTTTGGATACTAGGGGATAAGTTGCCATTTTTATTGGTACTATTTTGGGAGTACATATGATTTTTAATTGCTCTATATTATCTATATGTTTTGGCACTTTTTATTTTTTACAACATTCATCTGACCGGGTAGATCATGTGCTATTTTTATAGAGCAGGTTGTTACGGACGCAATGATATCAAATATGTCTACTTTCTTTGTTTGTTCCAGTTTTACATAATAAAGCATTTTTGAAAAAAAATATTGTTTCTATGTCTCAATTTTCTGCGCCATATTTTTTTTATTTTTCTGCCGATCATCTTGTGCAGTGGCTCATTTCCTGCAGGAAGAGTTGATGTTTTTAGTGGTACCATTTTTGTGTATATATGATTTTTTGATCATTCATTATTACACTTTATGGGGCAAGGTGACCAAAAATTTGTTGTTTTAGCACAGTTTTTATTTATTTATTTTTACAGTGTGCACCTGAGGGGTTAGGTCATGTGACATTTTTATAGAGCAGATCATTACGGATGTGGCAATATCTAATATGTATACTTTTTCTTATTTATTTAAGTTTTACACAATAATAGCTTTTTTGAAACAAAAAAAATGATGTTTTAGTGTCTCCATAGTCTTTTTGACCAATTGTCTTAGTTAGGGTCTCATTTTTTGCAGTATGAGGTGACGGTTTGATTGGTACTATATTGCCTTTTTGATCGTTTGGTGTTGCACTTTATGTGATGTTAGGTGACAATTTTTTATTTTTTTTACGGTGGTCATCTGAGGGGTTAGGTCATGTTATATTTTTATAGAGCTGGTTGTTACGGATGCGGCGATACCTAATATGTATACTTTTTTTTTTATTTCACTTTAACACAATAATAGCATTTTTGAAACAAAAAGAATGTTTTAATGTCTCCATGTTCTGAGAGCTATAATGTTATACATTTTTTTAGTTATTTTCTCGTGTAGGGGCTCATTATTTGCGGGATGAAGTGACAGTTTTATTGGTACCATTTTGTGGGACATACGCCTTTTTGATCACTTGGTGTTGCACTTTTTGTGATGTAAGGTGACAAAAATTGCTTTTTTGACAGGTTTTTTAAATGGCATTTATCGGACAGAGTGGATCATGTGATATATTTATAGAGCCGGTCGTTACGGACATGAAAATACCAAATATGTCTATTTTATTTTATTTTTTCTATTTTACTTTTTTTTATTACTTAATTGGGGATTTTTTTTTACATATAAAACCTTTTTTGTTTTTTTTAAACACTTTTTTTTATTTTATTTTACACTTTGCATCCCCCATAAGGTTATACGAGACCTCTGGGGGACATTTAACTTCACTTTCTTTTTTCACTATTTATTTCTCCTGTAACTGGGGCTGACATAGTAGCCCCAGTTACAGTGGAAATACAGCCCCTACAGAGGCTGTACATCAGTATACTGTGTGTACAACCTCTATGGAAGACCCAACAGCTCCTGAACTCTCTTGGCCCTGGTGGTCACATGACCACCGGGCCGGGACAGGAAGCATACAGCAATCTAGAAGGCAGGGACACCTGGGAACTGTCCCTACCTTCTCCCTGGGGTGCCCTGCTGTCACTGACAGCGGGCCCCCTGCCTGGCAGATGCACGAGATAAACATCCACCCATTGGACGTTTATAGCCTATGGGCAGATGTGAGGTGGTTAAGGAAGAATTGGGTAATACATTTTGGGGTCCTTTTTCTCCTGCTACCCCTTAAAACATGAAAATCGGGTGTGAAGCAACATTTACTTGTAAAAAATGAAATATTTTGTGGTCACAGCCGAGTATTTCTAAAGTTTATGAAATGCATGTTGGGTCAAAGTGCTCACTACACCACTTGAAAAATTAATGTGGGGGGTGTACTTTTAATGTGGTGGGTGTACTTTTGAGGAGCTTATATTATTGTACTACCTCAGTTCTCTTCAAATGTGACATGGTGCCTGAAAAACCATTCCAGCAAAATTTGCCTTCCTAAAGCTTTTGGTGCTATTTCCTTTCTGAGTCTTGCGTTGTGCCCATATAGCAATTTTATAAACACATGTCGGGTGTTTCTGTGTTCTGTAGCAATTGTGTAACAAGTTGTGGGGTCCTTTTTCTCCTTTTCATTTTAAAAGACACGTGTTTCTAAATTCTGTGAAACTCCTGCAGGATTAAAACACTCACTACACCCTTCAATAAATTACTTGAGGGGTGTAGTTTCCAAAGTGGGGTCACATTTTGGGGGTCTCCACTCCCCTGGGTACCTCAGAATATCTTCAAATGTGACATAAGCCCGAAAACCATTCCAGCAAAATCTGCCCTCCAAAAACCATATGGCACTCCTTCCTTTCTGATCTCTGCTGTGCCCCCAAACAGCAAGTTTACGACCACATATGAGGTGTTGCCGTGTTTAGGAGAAAAACTCAACAACATCTGGGGTGCATTTTCTCCCGTTACACCTTGCGAAAATGAAAAAATGGGGGACATATGCAACATTTTATTAGAAAAAAGAAATTTAAATTTTCATAGCCAAGTGTTTCTAAATACTATGAAACATCCATGGGGATAAAGAGGTCAGTACACTGCTCAATAGATTTTTTGGGGGTGTAGTTTCCAAAATAGGGTCACTTGTAAGGGATTTCTACTATAGGAATACTTGAAGGTCTCCTCAAATGTGACATGGCACCCAAAAAGCATTCCAGCAATACCTGCCTCAGAAAACCAAATGGTGCTCCTTCTCTTCTGAACCCTGTTGTGTGCCCATATGTAAGAGGCAGCCCTGATCATCCAGCAACATTTCCAACACATATATATATAGCAGACTGTCATGTTTCCCTCCAGCCACCAGAGGCCACTGTGGCTGAGTAGGACAGTGTGAGGAGTTGTTTCCAGAGGACAAGGAGTTAAGTGTTTTTCCCGGGCTGAGCAGAGAGCCTGGGGTGCAGGTGTCTGAGTACACAGGAAGAAGGACGCTGTGCTCTGAGAGGGAGATCCACAGGGAAGATTAGAGTGATTTCTCCCTGCCAACCTGCTGTGACATGGTATCTGGGACATTAGAGTGTGTTTACTCTCTGACTGACCTGATGTGTCCTGGTGTAGAAGAGAGACTGCTGTAGTGTGAGGCACTTACCAGAGGAACTGTGAGTGAATTCCAGGCCCTGCCTGATTACACGTCCAGAGCTGCTGATTATCTCTAACCAGAGTTACAGAGACTACAAAGAGAGGCCAGAGCTGAGCCACGCTGAAGCAAGCAAGCAAGCAACCAGATCGGGACCCAGACTGTACCTGCCTGCATGTGCGGACACCGAACTGTGAGTGCACTGATGCTAACCTGAGCTAGGGCATAGTGGAATAGGATTTAGTTTAGTGCACCGTAGAGGTGCACCCCGGGTAGCGGGGACAGATAGGACTACCTAGAAGAGAGTAGCCTGCTATTGTCTGTACTTGTGTTTGTGATTCATTTGTGTTCTTTATGCAAATTTCCATTATCTTTATTGTGAATTCCCAAGCTGTTCATATTGTAAATCTGCTTCTCCGGCAGTTAGAGTTCTCTTTTAATAAAGCCGGTTTCTACTTCAGCCTCCTTGTCTGCTGCACTGTACTTGAGTCCTGCTCTACGGTCTCTTCCTCTGCTGACCGTTACAAGTGGCGCTGCGAGCAGGGTACAGTCACAGAGATGGAGGCGGCTGAAGGCAATGTGCATGATGTTAATGTGAGTACCTCAGGCAATGGTGGAACCCTTGCAAGGGCCCTCCCTATTGGCACGTTGTTCAACTTGCTACCCAAATTTGATGGCCAGAACATGACACTGTCAGACTGGGTGACAAGGTTACAGAGTGCTGTTAGGATTTACAATGTCAGCCCAGAACTACAAGTAGAAATTGCTTTGGCCGCTCTCGAGGGTGAGGCCCGAAGAAATGTTCTCCTACAACCAGAAGCCACGCGCAGTACATTGCAAGAGATGGTGAGATTCCTGGAAGAAATATATGGGGAAACAGCCAGTGCAGGGCACCTCCGGGCGAAGTTTTTTTACCGGATTCAACGGGAAGACGAAGGTGTCTCTCAGTACGCTACAGCCCTACAGGAAGTGTTGGCCGAGGTACAAAAAAAAGAGGCAGATGGGGTTACTGGCATGGGACCCATAGACCGGATACTGCGGGAACAATTTATTCTGGGGCTCTACAGCAATCCCCTGAAACAGGCTCTGCGGGAACGAGTCAGAGTAGACCCTACCCTAACCTTTCGACAAATTTTGGCAGAGGCCGTGACGCGAAACAAAGAAGACGGCTATGCTTCTGGAGTAATACGGACCCAGACCGTTACACCCCCCGGGGTTATGAGAAATGAGGAAGCCCTGGTCAGAGTGGTACAAGACTTGCAGAGCTCCCTGAGTGCCATGCACGAAAAGTTGACACACCTGGAGAAACGGATAGAGTCGCGCCATACTACTGAGGCTGCCTATCCAGCCCGACAACAAACCTATCAGGCGACTCCGTGGGTTCCTACACCCGAATGCCCTTATGCTAGTTTCCCATACCATCAAGCCCCTCATTACCCTTCAGTGGGGCCATCCAGCCAAGCTCTGAGGGCACCTCCCACTCGCAGGCAAAAAGTGGGCCGTCAAGGGGCACAGTGTTGGCGGTGTGGAGATCTAGGACATTTCGCCAGAGAGTGTCGGAATAATCCAGCTGGACGCCAAGAGCCGCCGTTAAACTACCGACCCCTGCAGTAGTGGGGCGTACTGCAGGGGAGGTGGAGAGCCAAGTTACCCAGCAAAGCTCCGAACACCTGGTCGCAGGGTGCCCCACTATACGAGCTGAGTTCGAAGGTGTTCCTGTCGACTGCTTAGTGGATACTGGGTCTCAGGTGACAACTATGCCCGAGTCATTCTTCTACCGTTACTTTCAAGCGCTGGCCAAGCCAGAACGAGAGACACTGGTCCGGGTTACAGCGGCTAACCAACAGCAGATTCCTGTCACAGGGGTCGTGTGGATGAATGTACGGCTATGTGGACAGGAAGTGGGGCGGAAAGGTATCTTGTTGGTCCCCGAAACGTTCAAAGAAGATGTGCCGGTGATAATGGGCATGAATATCCTGCGAGAATTGGATCAGATCATGTTCACCAAACGGGGGCCGGGTTACTGGAAACAAGCCACTCCGCACAAACCTACCCAGAAAGCATTTCAACGGCTAATCCGTTTTTGTGGAACACAGAAAAGTGTACCAGCACACCAGGCGGTGGGAACGATCCGAGCGCCAGGAAAGGCTACCTTCACCCTTCCCCCTGGTCGGGAGACCGTGCTGACGTTACCCGTGGGAACTTTCCGTAATCTTGAAGGCATGGAGGTGTTCGTTGAACCAACAGGCCTAGGAGAGCTGGGTCAGGACGTCCTGGTGGCCCGGACACTGGGAGTGGTCCAGAATGGACGAGTACCCATAAGAGCTGTGAATGTGGGATATCTAGAAGTTCCCTTGACGCCAGGGGTGGAACTGGCTCGTGTGTACCTACATCAGGGAGAAATCCTGAGTCAGAGAGAAGTGACTCTAGCTCCGGTAGGGGATGCTGGTTGGACCCTGGCAGTTACTGCCAGTGCAGAAGAGGCGCCGACCCCAGAATGGAATGGGGGAACCATCTTGGATCAAATGGAGATAGATGTTAAGGCTCTCAGTTTAGACCAACAGCGAGCAGTTGAAACCATGCTGTGGGAGAATCAGGCTGCGTTTGCCCGCCACGCCGATGACTTTGGCTGCACGAATGCTATCACACATGATATACCGACGGGGGACACTCCACCAATTCGGGAGAGATATCGACAGATTCCGCCCAAGTTGTACCAGGAAGTGAAGACGCTATTGAAACAGATGATAGATTCCGGAGTGGTGCGGGGAAGCCAGAGCCCTTGGGCAGCCCCAGTGGTGCTTGTCAAGAAGAAGGACGGCACTATTCGATTTTGTGTGGATTACCGGCGGTTGAATGCTTGCACTGCGCGAGACTCATATCCTCTGCCACGCATCGAGGAGTCTCTGACGGCTCTAGGACGAGCCAAATACTTCTCCACCCTGGATCTAGCAAGTGGGTACTGGCAAGTACCAGTGGCTGAGCAGGACAAGGCAAAGACAGCATTCATACTCCCCATGGGGTTATTTGAATTCAACAGGATGCCATTCGGACTGACTAATGCCCCTGGAACCTTCCAGCGGCTGATGGAGAGATGCCTGGGAGACCTGAATTTTGAAGCCACTCTGATATACCTAGACGATATCATCGTATACTCTGCTACTTTTCAAGAACACTTGAATCGGCTAGGGCAGGTACTCGAGCGACTGCGATCCCATGGCCTGAAGGTAAAGCCAAAGAAGTGTCATCTCTTCAAGAGGGAGATCGAGTACCTGGGCCATAGGGTGTCCCAAGACGGAGTGCTACCGTCCCAAGACAAAGTGGCTGCAATACGACAATGGCTAGTGCCGAGAACACTGCGTGAGTTGAAGGCCTTCCTGGGACTGACTGGGTACTACCGGCGGTTCATCAAAGACTACGCAAAAATAGCGGGCCCTCTGAATGAGTTGTTGAGAGGACCGGCTGGGCAACCCAAGGGCCAAAGTATCCCCTGGGGACAGAAACAGGAAGAGGCCTTCCAGGCCCTGAAAGAAGCCCTGACATCGGCCCCCATCTTGGCTTATGCCGATTTTGATAAACCATTCATCTTAGCTACTGATGGCAGCCTCTACGGACTTGGGGCAGTCCTGTCGCAGGTACAAGATGGACATGAGAGAGTGATCGCTTATGCCAGTAGATCCTTGCGAGATACGGAGCGAAACCCCCATAACTACAGTTCCTTCCGGCTGGAACTCCTTGCCCTGGTGTGGGCTATGACGGAGAAATTTGCAGGATATCTGACAGGAGCTAAGATCTTCGTACGGACGGATAACAATCCCCTGGCCCATCTGGGTACTGCCAAGTTGGGAGCCCTGGAGCAACGCTGGGCGGCTCGCCTCGCAAAGTATGACTTCTCAATTCGCTACCGCTCCGCTACAGAGAACACTAATGCTGATGGTCTCTCGAGGGTTACTTTTGAAACTCCAGTAGGGGATATGGATGAACAAAAGGAAGAAGATGAAACTCCTGACTTCCGCAAGTTCGCTCCCCCAACAGTCGCGGCCCAGACAAGTGGGGAGGCCCGTAAGCTACCCAAAGCATTGGGGAGAACTAATGAAGAATGGGGCAGATTGCAAGATGAAGACATTGGACTGCAGCAAATGAAAAGCTGGGTAACCCAGTGCAGGAAACCCAACAAAGAAGAAAGGACTGATCTGGATGCCGAGATGAAGTCCGTTCTACATCAATGGGACAGACTGGAAGTGCATGGAGCTGTTTTGTTCTGCAAGTGGCAACAGCCTGCCGACCTAGAGGCGAGGTGGCAGGTAGTGATACCCAGAAGAATGGCACGGGAGATAGCCAAAGAGGCTCATGAGTTTGGAGCTCACTTCGGGCCAGTCAAGACATACCAGTGGCTGCAGCGTTATGTGTATTGTCCGCGACTGGAGGCCACAGTTGAAGAAGTTTGCCGACAGTGTCGAGTGTGTGAACTCACGAAGAGTACAGAACAGAGAGCACCCCTACAGTCCATCCAGACCACAGAACCGCTGGAAGTGTTGATGATAGACTATCTTCTTGTGGGACAATCGTCAAGAGGTCCACAGTATTGCCTGGTCATGATCGACCACTTCTCCAAGTTTGCAGTAGTCACCCCAACTCGGGACCAGACGGCCGAGTCCGCGGCACGAGCCATTTGTCAAGACTTCATTCGGGTCTATGGGTGTCCAAAGCGGATCCATTCAGATCAAGGGGCGTGCTTTCAAGGAAAAGTGATGGAAGAGCTACATCGACTGTACGGCATTGAAAAATCCAGGACAACTCCTTATCATCCCCAAGGAAACGGAGCCTGTGAGCGCTTTAACCGCACATTGCTGCAAATGCTGAGGACGCTAGAGGAAGACAAGAGGGCACACTGGCCTGACTACCTGCCAGAATTAGTCTGGGCTTACAATAATCGTGTCCACACCACCACCGGTTACACCCCATACATGTTACTGTTCGGTAGGGCTGGTCGAGAGATCGTGGAATTAAACCTAGAACAGCCAGAAGACCTAATAGAGCGATCAACCACCTCATGGGTGAAAGAACACCGTCGGCGTCTCCAGACCATTCGCCAGGTTGGCAGGTCAGCGGTTACAGGAGAGAGCTCATACAGACCGTCCTCCAGTTCAGGAGGTTCCATTGCAGCCTGGGGATCGGGTACTGGTACGAGAGAAACGTCCCAGAGGCAAGTTGAGTGAGCGTTGGGAAGTACAGCCGTATAAAGTGATCAAGAGAGTGTACCCTAATGGTCCGGTCTACGAAGTGCAGGTTGAGAATGAGGAATTTGCTTCACGGACTCTACATAGGAATATGTTACGGCCATGCCGGTCCAAAGATCCCGCACCTGTTCAGAGGACACCTCCTCCTGCCCCATACTCAGAACTTGTTATCTCTGATGGAGATTATGGTGAAGACTGGTGGACTGCTCCCAACACTGAAGGAGCCTCCCAGGTTACAGGTGATGAAGGCACTGTCACAGAACCATTGCCAGCCCGTAATGGAGAGGGGCCCTCGGACACACCCGAACCTCCTATTGTGGTGGATGAATCCAGACTGGCAGTTCCTAGTGGAGAGAGTCAGGTCGTAACAGATAGCCAGGACCTCCGGAGATCCAGTAGGCTTACTGCAGGGGTTCCACCAAACAGGTACGCTGCTGATGAGTTCATTTGGTCCACCTGTATGTATTGTGGACAATGTTGTACTGCTGTATAAAAAGTTACATTAACCATTATTTCTATGGACTATATAGCAAGGCCGAGGACGGCCACCTTTAAGTGGGGAGGCATGTAAGAGGCAGCCCTGATCATCCAGCAACATTTCCAACACATATATATATAGCAGACTGTCATGTTTCCCTCCAGCCACCAGAGGCCACTGTGGCTGAGTAGGACAGTGTGAGGAGTTGTTTCCAGAGGACAAGGAGTTAAGTGTTTTTCCCGGGCTGAGCAGAGAGCCTGGGGTGCAGGTGTCTGAGTACACAGGAAGAAGGACGCTGTGCTCTGAGAGGGAGATCCACAGGGAAGATTAGAGTGATTTCTCCCTGCCAACCTGCTGTGACATGGTATCTGGGACATTAGAGTGTGTTTACTCTCTGACTGACCTGATGTGTCCTGGTGTAGAAGAGAGACTGCTCTAGTGTGAGGCACTTACCAGAGGAACTGTGAGTGAATTCCAGGCCCTGCCTGATTACACGTCCAGAGCTGCTGATTATCTCTAACCAGAGTTACAGAGACTACAAAGAGAGGCCAGAGCTGAGCCACGCTGAAGCAAGCAAGCAAGCAACCAGATCGGGACCCAGACTGTACCTGCCTGCATGTGCGGACACCGAACTGTGAGTGCACTGATGCTAACCTGAGCTAGGGCATAGTGGAATAGGATTTAGTTTAGTGCACCGTAGAGGTGCACCCCGGGTAGCGGGGACAGATAGGACTACCTAGAAGAGAGTAGCCTGCTATTGTCTGTACTTGTGTTTGTGATTCATTTGTGTTCTTTATGCAAATTTCCATTATCTTTATTGTGAATTCCCAAGCTGTTCATATTGTAAATCTGCTTCTCCGGCAGTTAGAGTTCTCTTTTAATAAAGCCGGTTTCTACTTCAGCCTCCTTGTCTGCTGCACTGTACTTGAGTCCTGCTCTACGGTCTCTTCCTCTGCTGACCGTTACACATATAGCAGTTTATAACCACATATGGGGTGTTTCTGTAAACTGTAGATTCAGGGTAATAAATATTGAGGATTAATTGAAATGGAAAATTAAAACTGATATAATATCCTATTATCATACACAGTTTACCTCATATCCCTTAACTTATCAATCCCTATATTAATATAAAATTATCAGCTTTACGAACCTTCAACACACAATATCATATAAGCAAATGATATCCAATACTAAGCGGCATTACCTTGGGCAGTAAATAAATGGGAGACTAGGTGCTACAGCATGCCCATGGGTAATATGGGGAATGGTAGACTGCTTCCTGAGCAGTATGCATTAGGGATAAAGTAGGATGGGAGACGGCTTCTCATACTCTTACAATTCTGCTACAAGATGGGACGGGAGAAATGCCACTGCACCATGAAAATACGACCATGATAAAGTGGAAGCTCCTGATTGGTCCAGTGGGATGCTACCTCATTGATGACATCATACCCAGCTTATAAATACATCCCACACACTCAGACGCTCTGCATAAGCCTTTTTACCCTTGACAAATCAGATGGAGCAGAGAAACCTTTTTTTTGGGGGGGGGGGGGGCAGTGTAGACAATCTGAGTTAGTAGGAAGCAAAGTATTTCATAATACTGTGTGATATATTTACCATTTTCTGAATAACGTTTGAGAATTCTGATGCCATCAACACTGTGATAGAGTTCTTCAGAGTGTTTGCTGTGAGTGATTGTATGATCGAACACTATGTCTGCATGAGTGGGATGCAGAAATTCTAAGTTACCATCAAGGAATAATTAGAAAATCCCAGTGAAGCAATACTGTGAGTTTATCTAAACTCCGGCATTCCCCGAACATTGTTTAGGGGATTATTTTGATACCACCAATATATACAGTATTCTAATACTGTGAGAAGTACTAACTTCCCTGCTTTCCAGACACTTTCCTGTAGAATATTAGCAATACTATTCCAATTACTCACTTGGCTCCTCACAGTCAAACACTGACTACAGAAGATAGATACCTACATAAACATACAGACACCAGGGAGTACAGGGGAAAAGCAAACCCCAAAGGAGATAGTAATAACACAAATTCAGGAGAACAGGACGGTGAGGGAAACATATCTACCCTACACTGACACCTACACTCTCTAATGCAACTTTTTTAGTTCTTGACAAGTGGAGTGTGTGTGTGAGTGTGTGTGTGAGATTTAGATTCTGAATGATAAATTGCGTCCTCCTTTAGAATGTTCAGGCCCCCCAGAGCGTTTCACTTGGGGGATACATGGGGGCAATGACACCATTAATATGTGTATTTTAGTATGGTTTTGCCTTGTTTTTCTCTCCCCCCCCCTTTTTTTCTTGCTTTCCCGCTCTTTTATTTTAGGTTTTCATGAAAGGGTTAAGTTCTGTCAGAATCAGCTGGTTTTAGCCGGTCTCACCTGAGCCTTGAATGTCGAGCAGGGATCCTCTCTGATTGGTGCAGCTGGTTGCTGGGGGAGATTTCTGGACAGCTGATTGGTGTGGATGCCAGCGGCGGGAAAGTATGGTCCTTAAAAAGAGGGTTTCGGCGGCGCTTCTGGGCCAGTTTTATCAAGACATGATCGTCGCCCCGCCCTCCCTCCCTATTCTTATGCTTTATGTCGCTTTGCTTTATTAGAGGGGCTGTATCTACCAGGCTATTGCTGAGTGGATTTCGGTAATTATTGGAATTTTTAATGGTTATTTATTTAATGAATTTGAAGTTTAAATTATTTATTAATTTATTTACCCTTAATAAAGCATTGCGGCCATTTTTATTCCAACACAAGGTGTCATGTCATTATTTTATTAATTAATATGGTTTAGTTATTAAGTCTGAAAGGGGTCATTTGCCTCCATGTCTAGTTTAACCACTTGTTACAGCATTTTGCTTACTTTTATAAAAAAAAAAAAACTTCTGTTCACATTGTTGCAGCTTAAAGGGTTATTCCGGTAAAGTAACCTAATTTTAAAAAAACGACATTAAGGCTGCAAGCTGTGACCCAACCAGAACCCGTACCTATACATAGAACCAGAGCTTCAATTTACCTTGCAATCCACTTGTCTAGCTCCTGTGTGAGCCTGCAACACACACACAGAGTATCATGGCGCCTGATCTTCCCTCACAAAACTTCAAAGACTACAATCCCCACAATCCCTAGCTTTCCAGCTGTGAGTGTTGATGATTATTGATTGGCTGCCTGATATACAGTCCGGTCACGCCCCCACTACTTAGTAATTAGCAGCACACTGACACTCCCTTTGTTTTACAAGACATTTAGCTAGAGAATTGATAGCAATACACTGAGCACGCTCGACCTAACAAAGGCTCAGAACTACAGGTCGATGCCATGGTAATTTATGAGGAAACACAGTGGGTGGCAGAAGAAGAAAACTGATTTTATAACTACTGAATGGTAAATATGTGAAATTTACATTATTTTAGGTAATTATTGATGATGAATTAGTCTAAAACATAAGTTATATTTATGCTAACCAGAATACCCCTTGAAGCCACGTTCTCTTTCCAGTAGGCTGCTCTACTTTCTCAGTAACTCTAGGGGGGAAAAGTGTATTACAAAGCGTGTACATTTTTCCCACAAATTATGCCTGAACTCTGGTACATTTTGATTAGTAAATTCCTCTCGCTCTCTTTAATTCTGTGAGGAGGAAAAAACGCTAAAGGAATTGTCCCGAAATATAAATTGATCCACAGGATAGGAGATAAGTATCTAATCAGGTGAACTAGGTTCTCTAGATCCCTAAATAAATGTGTCAGTGATAGAACAGGTGAGCTGCCTTTCCATTCGTTCTAAATTTGAATGCCGTAGATAGCTGAGTACAGCACCATTTATTCAGGGAACTTGGACCCCTATTCTTGTGAGCGGTAGTGGTCCTAGCATTCAGATCTCCATCAATAAGACACTTGTGCCCTACATTGTGGATAGGGGATTTGTTTGTATATTGGGACAACCCTTTCCAATTACAGTCCATTTTATAGCTGAACCATTGAAATTTAGCAGTGTTGGGCGAGCATGCTCAAACACCAGTTCGGCTCGAGCATTGCTATGCTCGGCCGAATATCGCAAGCGTGATTCTCAAGTCAGTGTATTTAAATCTAATTTAGCCTCCATTTCTGAAAACTTTCTGGTGGGATTCAAACTCACAACCTTCTACATTACAGCCAAGAATGTTAACCACTACACTATAGTAAGATTTCTGCTGTATAGGGATACTTACTAATAGTAAGTATTCCTATACAGCAGAAGTCTCATATATATATATATATATATATATATATGTATATATATATAAATATATATTTTTTTTGTAACTGGCCATGCAGCTCTATAGTGTAGTGGTTAACATTCTGGGCTGTAATGTAGAAGGTTGTGAGTTTGCATCCCATCAGAAACTTTTCAGAAATAGTGGCTAAGTAAAATTTCTGGAAATTGGCAGGAACTGGAACACGCTGTCGTATACGCCGATCGAGAGCATCCCAAACATGCTCAATGGGTGACATGTCCGGTGAGTATGCTGGCCATGCAAGAACTGGGAGGTTTTCAGCTTCCAGGAATTGTGTACAGATCCTTGCAATATGGGGCAGTGCATTATCATGCTGCAACATGAGGTGATGGTCGTGGATGAATGGCACAACAATGGGCCTCAGGATCTCATCACAGTATCTCTGTGCATTCAAAATGCCATCAATAAAATGCACCTGTGTTCATTGTCCATAACATATGACTGCCTATACCATAACCCCACCGCCACCATGGGCCACTCGATCCACAACATTGATGTCAGCAAACCGCTCAATCACACAATGCCACATATGCTGTTTGCCATCTGCCGTGAACAGTGAAAACCGGGACTCATCAGTGGACAGAACGCCTCTCCAACGTGCCAGACACCATCGAATGTGAGCATTTGTCGACTCAGTCAGGTCCAGTCCCCGATGAGGATGACGAGCATGCAGTCAGGTCCAGACGCCGATGAGGACGACGAGCATGCAGATGAGCTTCCCTGAGATGGTTTTTGACATTTTGTTCAGAAATTCTTTGGTTATACAAACCGATTGTTGCTGCAGCCAATTGCACACTCCCTCAAACGTTGCGACATCTGTGGCATCGTGCTGTGTGATCAAACTGGACATTTCAGAGTGGCCTTTTATTTTGGGTAGTCTAAGGCACACCTGTGCAATATGCATGCTGTCTAATCAGCAACTTGATTTGCCACACCTGTGAGGTGGGATGGATTATCTCGGCAAAGGAGAAGTGCTCACTAACACAGATTTAGACAGATGTGTGAACAATATTTGAAAGTAATGGCTCTTTTGTTTATGTAGAAAATGTTTCAGATCTTTGATTTCAGCTCATGCAAAATGAGAGCAAAACCGAAAGTGTTGTGTTTATATTTGCTCAGTATGTATATGTGTTAAGCAAAATACTAGTATTTGGCTGTATTTGTGAGAGGAGAGGCTGATTACACGGCTACTTACTTGCACCTGTGAGGCCAGGCTGGGTGGGTACTAGGCTATTTATAGGCTCCTGTAGGCCTAGGCTGACGACGGGTCAGCTGATTTCACTACCTGTGAGTCAGCTCTAGGATACAGCAGCATGGTGTGGAGGCTCCTTACGGCTGGGCGATGGCAGAATGTCTTAGCAGGGCGCTGGTATTCACGGTAGGATCGGAGTGGTTTGCACGGGACCAACGCTGCGGTCCGCGACATGTAGCGCTCTGAGATGTAGCAGAGTCGGGCGCTAAACGGTTGAATGAGGGTTGTTAGTTGGTTCAAGTCATGCACGCTGTGTTTTATATCAATGGTAAGGAAAAAAAAATAATAATATAAATGCTGTGGTATTGCATTTGATGGCATGGTGCCTACAGGGCGGCATACGATGCACAGTACTCTGGTTCAAAGCAGAGCGGGGTGCTAACGGTCTAGTGAATGCTCGGCTGTCTAGGGGCTTGTTGGGGGTCATTGCTTATAGTTGTTGGCCTAGCAGGCGCCTGGTGTAGGTATGGTCGCAGGTTTCCTCTATTAGAAAAATAAATAAATAAAAAATGTGTGTTTTTAACATGCAGGGGCACATCCGTAGCTAATGCCAAACATGCAAGGAGTTGGGGTATGTAGCCTGCAGCATTATGTGGGGGTGTTACTGTAGTGTACAGGAGCGAAATGCCCGTCACTACAGAAGGGTCACTTGGGTACTGTCGTTCCCCCTGTATTTATGGGGAGGTTGGTATAAAACATCTTATAATGTCATGCTATGTATTTTCCTGTTACTGTGAAACGTGCATTTGCAGGCCGGCTAGGGTGTAGTTCCAGCTCTGAGTCACTAGAGGGAGCTAGGGAACCCTAGGTTATATAAGGCCCAGTCAGGAAGTAGTAGAGAGTGTTCAGACAGTGGGAGCAGAGGTCAGAAATGATCCTGTGTCTGAGGGAAGGCCAGGCTATGGGCCTGTGAGAGATAGCAGGCCTGAAGCCTGCCGACTAGGAGAGGGTAGTAAAGGCCCTGTAACCGGGTTCCGGATCCAAGGAAAAGGTTCCCCTCCTGAGTCATCATCCGTTTAGCTGAAGCAGCATAAGCAAGCCACCAGCCAAGACACAGATTACCACAGAGGCCGATCAGATAAAGCAAGAGGTACTCAAGATAACAGAGGAGATACTAGATAAGGACAGCTTCAAGGGTACGCCAGATAAAGGGCATTAGACCTTGGAGGGAAAGTCACGTGTAGCGGGACCAGTCAGGAATAGTGTGCAAGCCGCCTGTACTGCATCTCCTGCAATCAACACTCTGTATTATACATTGCTAAGACCGGCCATTCTGTAATTCCCAAGAACCACCTGTATCTGTATGGAAAACCAACCGTCTTTCATGGAACTGTGCTCTACCTGTGTCCATGTATCATCCTGACTGATATTCAGTAAAAGTTCCAGTTTTTGTTGGCTATCCTGTGCTTGCTTCATTCTTTTACCATACCATACACGGCGTGTCACCGTTTAATTGACACTGGCGTCACGAACTGTTAAATACCTGCCTGTTCCAGTATTTGCCCCAATTGAAGACGACAGTGGATCCCAGGTTAGTGGTCAATCTGCACTACAAAGCCCAGCATACACTACTGACCCCCTGGGACACTGCATCGCTCTTTTTGGCGTCACGAACAGGATCCGCATACTTCTACAGTGCAGAGAAGTGTGAACTGTGTGCTTTAACCATTCCACCACCGTATTGCAAAGACTGTAACCTTTATTCCTAATTTGTGGATTACAATTGTGCCTGGGAGGAATCAGAGACGCTGTACTGTGTTGCGCTACCCCCAGAGAGAAAATCGTATTTAT
The DNA here is from genome assembly GCF_014858855.1 of Bufo gargarizans. Taxonomy (NCBI): domain Eukaryota; kingdom Metazoa; phylum Chordata; class Amphibia; order Anura; family Bufonidae; genus Bufo; species Bufo gargarizans. Next base: position 102,409,889 of record NC_058083.1, read on the forward strand.
GGACTGTGATTTATTGGACTTTTCATCAACCTGCTTGCTGTCAGTGAATTGCAGCATCAGGACATCTAAAATGGCCGCCGACGCCATGAGGCTTTTTACTGCGCCATCAGGATGTGCAGAGGCGCGAATATTTGGCGCCGAAACCTTCCAAGAAGAAGGAGGAGATTGCCCTGGAGCGCCACCCACCTTGAGGAGTGACGACGCGACTGACTACCCTGAAGAGTTACGCCTGGGAGGCGGGCCTCAGATGGAGATAGACTGGCCCAGTGCGTGGGAGGAGTCAGAGTCGACGCAGCAACCAGGAAGAGAAGAGATGGCGTGTGCTGCAGAGAGAGAGGTTGAGACCACGTGCGAGTGGGGCGCCACTCCACCAGACTTTCCGGAGTTGGGGCCATGGGACCCTCTAGCCTGGACGGCCGCCCCCTGGGCCCAGGCCATGGACTTGAGCATCACCCGTCCTGAGTCCCCACCGATCCGTCGCCGGCACGCAGAATGGCCGGCTATTATGGAGGAGTTGAGAGCCGCGGTGGCGAAAAAGAACACCAGCCGGAAAAAGCGGTTTGAAGAGATGGCCAAGTCCATACAAGGAGACTCCTTTCCGGGTAAGCCCCAGCTAGAAAGGCGCCGCGGGATCGTGGTGTCCTTTGATAAGGAAAAAGGCTACGGGTTTATCCAGGAGTTGGGGACTGGCCGGGACTTCTATGTAAACCGGCGATCGGTGAAGCGGCACTACCTCCCGGAGCATCTCCACAATCTGACTATGGGGGAGATCGTAGAGTACACCCCCGCCGAAAGTCTAAGGGGCCCCTACGCCACCGCAGTGACTCGCCCGAAGGCGCCGGCTGAGAACTGGGACTCTGGAAAAGAGAGGTCAGAACCAGTTGAGGCAGAGAGAGCGCACGTGGAAAAGGGCCAAACCACCCATCTTCAAAGTCAGGCCTACCTCAGTCCAGACGTCTTCTGGGAGCCTATCGTGCTGCAGGGGCTGGAGGAGCGGTATCCCCCTCCGGATGCAGTGAGACGTGAGGAAGAGAAGGAGCGGCAGGACAGCTGCCGGAGAGCAGAGGAATGTGCTGAGGCCCGGCGCCAAACAGCAGCTGCCATTGTTACCCCAGCGGCCGCAACCCCTGAACCTCCGGTAGATCCGACCACCTGCACTAAAGCGGAACTAGAGGCCCTACGCAAGAGGGTGTATTGGGTGGCGGACCTCGGCTGCGCCGGAGGCGTGCGGTGGTTTCCATTTCCGAGAACGGAGGCCGAAATGGAGGCCGTAAAAGACAGGCCTCCCCCTCTAAAAATTGTCAGGGGAGACGGATTCCAAATGTGGCCGGCCTTGCCAGAACAACTGCTGCAGGTTCCCTACGTCGACTCATCATCCGAGGAAGAACATGATACTCGTCTGTGAGTACTCCTGCCCTCCTGTCCATCTCCTTAATGGCCGTTTGTCCCTCCAGTTGGCAGAGCTGGTGAAGCTCGCTGCCAGTTACCCACGGCCGGTGGCATCCTAGTTAAATAATGTGCCACTGTGTATCAATGCTTCCAGCTGCCTTTGTTTTGTTTGGGACATCCGGTTTGCTGCTACAATCCCAGTTGTGCCTTAAAATGTTGCACCATTTTATCCCTTTTTACCCCCATTTCAGGTTGAAAAGACATTTTTATGTCAGCACTATTTTAAAGGGTAAGCAGGACTTGCCAGGATAACAAGGCCCTGGTATTGTCAGAGTCCTGTATTGTCATTTTATATATGTGCTGCTGACAGTATTTAATAACCGGTTTTCTTATTCAAGTATATGTGCCCAGAGATGGACTTCCTATGTGCAAGCCTCTGAGAGGTTAATTTTATTATGGACTTATTTATTGTCATGGACTATCCTGGTTCTTTCAACATCCGCTGTGCCAGGTCAGCGCCCCCGTTCCACTCACTATCCTGTGAAAAAGAGAACGACGCCCCTTGTCACCAGACTTCACCATTTCCAATTGGGTCTGATAAGAGTGTAATGGACATATATGTATGCATGCATGTGTCTTTCTCTATTTCAGGTCATGATTCCAGTTGGGCGGGCCCTGATGGAGTACGAGGTCGTACTCAGCTTAAAGCAGCGGGTATGTAGTGTACAGGAGCGAAATGCCCGTCACTACAGAAGGGTCACTTGGGTACTGTCGTTCCCCCTGTATTTATGGGGAGGTTGGTATAAAACATCTTATAATGTCATGCTATGTATTTTCCTGTTACTGTGAAACGTGCATTTGCAGGCCGGCTAGGGTGTAGTTCCAGCTCTGAGTCACTAGAGGGAGCTAGGGAACCCTAGGTTATATAAGGCCCAGTCAGGAAGTAGTAGAGAGTGTTCAGACAGTGGGAGCAGAGGTCAGAAATGATCCTGTGTCTGAGGGAAGGCCAGGCTATGGGCCTGTGAGAGATAGCAGGCCTGAAGCCTGCCGACTAGGAGAGGGTAGTAAAGGCCCTGTAACCGGGTTCCGGATCCAAGGAAAAGGTTCCCCTCCTGAGTCATCATCCGTTTAGCTGAAGCAGCATAAGCAAGCCACCAGCCAAGACACAGATTACCACAGAGGCCGATCAGATAAAGCAAGAGGTACTCAAGATAACAGAGGAGGTACTAGATAAGGACAGCTTCAAGGGTACGCCAGATAAAGGGCATTAGACCTTGGAGGGAAAGTCACGTGTAGCGGGACCAGTCAGGAATAGTGTGCAAGCCGCCTGTACTGCATCTCCTGCAATCAACACTCTGTATTATACATTGCTAAGACCGGCCATTCTGTAATTCCCAAGAACCACCTGTATCTGTATGGAAAACCAACCGTCTTTCATGGAACTGTGCTCTACCTGTGTCCATGTATCATCCTGACTGATATTCAGTAAAAGTTCCAGTTTTTGTTGGCTATCCTGTGCTTGCTTCATTCTTTTACCATACCATACACGGCGTGTCACCGTTTAATTGACACTGGCGTCACGAACTGTTAAATACCTGCCTGTTCCAGTATTTGCCCCAATTGAAGACGACAGTGGATCCCAGGTTAGTGGTCAATCTGCACTACAAAGCCCAGCATACACTACTGACCCCCTGGGACACTGCATTACCTTCATAGCTATGTCCAGGTGTCTGCATTTACAATTTATACTCTGTTCACCACTAGAGCTGCGTTCATGAGTTGCTGTTGCATAACATTGATACCCGGTTATCTCAGATTGCATTCACAGCTGCGTTATACAGTGCTCTTCATGCTCACAGCTGGGCCCATACCATGTTTCAGGCACTACTCACATCCAGAGCTGCGTTCACCCATCTGTTCATACATCACTTCGGCTTCCACTTAAGTCCGCATTTTTCTTTTCATTGCTACATCATGGTTACTCAGTATTTTCTCGGAGGCAGTCAGTACACCGCTCTGATACCGTTCTCCTAATGAACATAGCTGCTTTCCTTCAGGTTACATTTCTTCCCTCGCAGACGCCTGGCCCCGCCATTAGGGTCTCTCGTGCCTGGCAGTTAATAAGTCCTGTCACGACTACAGGCGATTACGAAATCCTGTCACGTCTACAGGTTAATAAGTCCTGTCACGTCTTCAGGCAATTACGAAATCCTGTCACGTCTACAGGTTAATAAGTCCTGTCACGACTACAGGCGATTACGAAATCCTGTCACGTCTACAGGTTAATAAGTCCTGTCACGTCTTCAGGCGATTACGAAATCCTGTCACGACTACAGGTTAATAAGTCCTGGCACGACTACAGGCGATTACGTCCCGATCCATTATCAGAGTTAAGCGGCATATGCCATCCTCTAAGTTTTTGGGTCCTTTATTAATAATAAGAAAGAATTTAAGCAGTGGCCTGGGGGATAAGTATAGGTGTAGTATTTGCTACCAGCAATAGTTGGTGTCCGAGCAGGGCCCTTAGCGAATGGTTGGACTTCATTAAGTCTTCTATCACATTCACCATTGTTATTTCAGTCCGCAGCTCCCGGGTTCAGACCTTCTTGCAATACGTTCATATGATCGTCAACATAGGGGTAAATAGTTTCTGACTACCGTCCGCTCTTTCAAAACATCAACTTTAGCTACCTCCTAAAACAACGGCACGTGACAAAGAGGTAAGGTGTATAGAAGTCGCTGATATGTACGGTATATTCCGCACCTTCATCGGGCAGAGTTTTCGGCGTTCAAAGCGGGCATCGTAATGGTATGTATATATTTACTCTAAATAAGGTCCATGCTTTTTGGCCCCTTTAGGCTGCCCTACAGCAGCAGTTACGGCACAATTCTACTGCTTGTTGAAGATAGGGTTAGATACAGTCATGTGAAAAAATTAGGACACCCTTTGAAAGCATGTGGTTTTTTGTAACATTTTTAATAAAAGGTTATTTCATCTCCGTTTCAACAATACAGAGAGATTAAAGTAATCCGACTAAACAAAGAAAACTGAAGAAAAGTCTTTTCAAGATCTTCTGTAAATGTCATTCTACAAAAATGCCTATTCTAACTGAGGAAAAAGATAGGACACCCTTGCCCCTAATAGCGAGTGTTACCTCCTTTGGCTGAAATAACTGCAGTGAGACGGTTCTTGTAGCCATCTACCAGTCTTCGACATCGGTCTGAGGAAATTTTACCCCACTCCTCAATGCAGAACTTTTTCAGCTGTGAGATGTTTGAGGGGTTTCTTGCACGTACAGCCCTTTTCAAGTCACCCCACAGCATCTCAATGGGATTCAAATCTGGACTTTGACTTGGCCATTCCAGGACTCTCCATTTCTTCTTTTTCAGCCAATCTTTGGTTGATTTACTAGTATGTTTTGGGTCATTGTCATGTTGCATGGTCCAGTTCCGCTTCAGCTTTAATTTTCTAACTGATGGTCTCACATGTTCTTCAAGCACCTTCTGATACACAGTAGAATTCATCGTGGATTCTATGATGGTGAGCTGACCAGGTCCTGCTGCAGCAAAGCAGCCCCAAACCATGACACTTCCACCTCCATGCTTCACAGTTGGTATGAGGTTCTTTTCTTGGAATGCTGTGTTTGGTTTACGCCAAACATGTCCTCTGCTGTTGTGTCCAAATAATTCAATTTTGGACTCATCTGTCCAAAGAACATTATTCCAGAAGTCCTGGTCTTTGTCAACTTTATATCTGGCAAATGTCAGTCTGGCCTCGATGTTTCTCTTGGAAAGCAAAGCTTTCCTCCTTGCACACCTCCCATGCAAGTTAAACTTGTACAGTCTCTTTCTGATTGTAGAGGCATGTACTTCTACATCAACAGTAGCCAGAGCCTGCTGTAGTTCTCGAGATGACACTTTAGGGTTTTTGGAGACCTCTTTTAGCATCTTGCGGTCTGCTCTTGGGGTGAACTTGCTGGGGCGACCAGTCCTGGGCATGTTGGCAGTTGTTTTGAAAGCCCTCCACTTGTAGACTATCTTCCGGACAGTGGAATGGCTGATTTCAAAATCTTTTGAGATCTTTTTAAATCCCTTCCCAGACTCATAGGCTGCTACAATCTTTTTTCTGAAGTCCTCTGACAGCTCTTTTGCTCTCACCATGGTGCTCACTCTCACTTCAACAGTCAGGAGCACACCAAACTAAATGTCTGAGGTTTAAATAGGGCAAGCCTCATTCAACATGCAGAGTAACGATCTACTAATTATGTGCACCTGGTGTGATATACCTGTGTGAGATCTGAGCCAATTTAAGAGGGAATACATGTGAGGGTGTCCTATCTTTTTCCTCAGTTAGAATAGGCATTTTTGTAGAATGACATTTACAGAAGATCTTGAAAAGACTTTTCTTCAGTTTTCTTTGTTTAGTTGGATTACTTTAATCTCTCTGTATTGTTGAAACGGAGATGAAATAACCTTTTATTAAAAATGTTACAAAAAACCACATGCTTTCAAAGGGTGTCCTAATTTTTTCACATGACTGTAGGTTAGGGACACCTTTCTGATAGCCGATCCGAACACAAGTGTTAAGCAAAATACTAGTATTTGGCTGTATTTGTGAGAGGAGAGGCTGATTACATGGCTACTTACTTGCACCTGTGAGGCCAGGCTAGGTGGGTACTAGGCTATTTATAGGCTCCTGTAGGCCTAGGCTGACGACGGGTCAGCTGATTTCACCCACCTACCCACGCCATCTTACAGTCACTTCATATAGGGGTGGCCCCCTTTAGGCTGCCCTACAGCAGCAGTTACGGCACAATTCTACTGCTTGTTGAAGATAGGGTTAGATAGGTTAGGGACACCTTTCTGATAGCCGATCCGAACACAAATATATATATATATGTATAGATAAAATCATACTTCTAATATATATGAATGCATAATATGTGGGAAACTACTACTGATGTTTTTGCCATAATATATTTACATATATTATAATATATTATATATTCTAAATATATAATAATATATGTAAAAATATTATGGCTAAAAACTTATATATATATGTTTAAATTAAATTTAGCCTCTTTTTCTGACAGGATTCAAACTCACAACTTTCTACATTACAGCCCAAAATGTTAACCACTACACTATAGAGCTGTATGGCCAGTTACTTAAAAAAAAAATGAAGACTTCTGCTTTATACAGTCCTGATCAAAAGTTTAAGACCACTTGAAAAATGGCAAAAAATCCTATTTTACATTGTTGGATCTTAACAAGGTTCCAAGTAGAGCTTCAACATGCAACAAGAAGAAATCGGAGTGAGACAAAACATTTTTTGAGCATTCAATTTGATGAAAACAACGAACAAACTGACACAGGCTGTTTTTCAGCTGATCAAAAGTTTAGGACCACACCTCCAAAAAAAAACACTAAACCCCCCCAAAACATAAATCCAACTTCCAAACATGAACTCAGTAATGAGTAGCTCCGCCGTTTTTGTTTATCACTTCCAAAATTCGTTTTGGCATGCTTGATGCAAGCGTTTCCATGAGGTGAGTGGGAACATTTCTCCAAGTGGTAAAGACGGCCGCACGAAGGCCATCTACTGTCTGGAACTGTTGTCTATTTTTGTAAATTTCCCTTGCCATCCATCCCCAAAGGTTCTCAATTGGATTTAGATCAGGGGAACACGCAGGATGGGCCAAAAGAGGGACGTTATTCTCCTGGAAGAAGTCCCTTGTCATGCGGGCATTGTGTACTGTAGCGTCCTGTTGAAAAACCCAGTTGTTACCACACAGACGAGGGCCCTCAGTCATGAAGAATGCTCTCTGCAACATCTGGACATAGCCAATGGCCGTTTGACACCCCTGCACTTCCTGAAGCTCCATTGTTCCACTGAAAGAAAAAGCACCCCAGACCAATATGGCGCCCCCTCCACTGTGGCGCGTAGAAAACATCTCAGGTGGGATCTGCTTGTCATGCCAGTAACGTTGGAAACCATCAAGGTTACATTTTTTCTCATCAGAGAATAAAACTTTCTTCCACCTTTGAATGTCCCATGTTTGGTCCGCTCTTGCAAAGTCCAAACGAGCAGTTCTGTGGCGTTCAAGGAGACGAGGTCTTTGAAGACGTTTTTTGTTTTTGAAGCCCTTCAGTCTCAGATGCCGCCTGATGGTTATGGGGCTGGCAGTCAGCACCAGTAAGGGCCTTAATTTGGGTCGAGGATCGTCCAGTGTCTTGACGGACAGCCAATCGGATCCTCCGGCTCAGTGCTGATGAAATTTTTTTGGGTCTTCCACTTGACTTTTTTGTTCCATAAGGCCTCATGCACACAGACGTTTTTTTTTGCGGTCCGCAAAAACGGTTTCTGTTGGTCCGTGATCCGTGTCAGTTTTTTTTTTCCGTGGGTCTTCCTTGATTTTTGGAGGATCCACTGACATGAAAAATGAAAAAAAAAATCTAAGTCAATTATGCATTTTAAATGATAGGAAAAAACGGACACGGATCACGGACGCGGATGACAATCTTGTGTGCAGCTGTGATTGACTTGAATGGGTCCGTGAACCGTTGTCCGTGAAAAAAATAGGACAGGTCATATTTTTTTCACGGACTGGAAACACGAATCATGCCAAACTGTGCATTTTCCGATTTCTCCACGGAACAACGGCCGCGGATGCGCACAGGGCCGTCTTTAATATTGATTGGACTCTGGGCAAAAATTTACTTGGGCCCCCTGGATCCCGCCGTCCCACACCTTAGCAGGCAATCACGGCCTCCACCACAACACACACACACACAAAATCCACACACCTGGTAGAGTACAGTGATATAAATACTTCCAGTTCTGAAGACTCCAGCGGCTCAGGATCAGTGCTCTGGGCAGCTGGGCTCAGGCTGGAAGTGGGCACCGCTCTGCAGGAAGACCAGGGCTCGACTCACCCTAGTGTTACAGTGCACCCCAGCACCCCTCAGTATGCAGTATAGCACCCTATAGTATACAGCACCACACAGTATGCAGTATAGCACCCCACACTATACAGTATAGCACCCCACACTATACAGTACCCCACAGTATATAGTAGAGCAGTATAGCAGCCCACAGTATACAGCACCCCACAGTATACAACACCTCACAGTATACAGTAGAGCAGTATAGCACCTCACCGTATACAGCACCCCAAACTATACATGATACAGCACCCCACACTATACAGCCCCCCACACAATACAGTACAGCAGTATAGCACTCCACACTATACAGCACCCACAGTATACAGTCCCCCACAGTATACAGTACAGCAGTATAGCACTCCAGGCCCCCCCACAGTATACAGGCCCACACAGTATACAGCCCCACACAGTATACAGGCCCCCACACAGTATACAGGCCCCCACACAGTATACAGCCCCCCCACCATACAGGCCCCCCATAGTATACAGCCCCCCCCCCCCCACAGTATACAGGCCCCCCACAGTATACAGTCCCCCCACAGTATACAGTCCCCCCACAGTATACATCCCCCCCCACAGTATACAGACGCCCACAGTATACAGGTCCCCATAGTATACAGGCCCCCCACAGTATACAGGCCCCCACAATATACAGGCCCCCACAATATACAGGCCCCCCTCCACAGTATACAGGCCCCCCCACAGTATACAGCCCCCCACAGTATACAGGCCCCCCACAGTATACAGGCCCCCACAGTATACAGCCCCCCACAGTATACAGGCCCCCACAGTATACAGCCCCACACAGTATACAGCCCCCCACAGTATACAGCACCCCACTATACAGTAGTTTACAGTATATTAGCATTAGCATAACAGCCCCTGTCACCTTTTCCTGATGTAATCTTCACAAAAAAAGCTCCACAGTTAAGGCAAACTTCTCCTGCAACACTCCTGGTAGGACCTGTGATGACCTCATAGCCATGTGACCAGTAATATTGCTAGGTTACTGGTCACATGGTGATGATGTCATTAAGGTCCTAGATCAAAGCTCTCACAGACACAGTACGCTGGCTGGATTGCCGGCCGGCATGGCAGCACCCCCTGTGTAGCTGACAGCCTGACACCCGGGGCAGTGGCTAGCAGGGCTCAAGAGGCAGCTGCCTTGGGCCCCCCAGGAGCAACTGGGCCCGGGACATCTGCCCCTTTTGCCCCTTGGTAAAGACGGCCCTGGATGCACACAACAGTCGTGTGCATGAGGCCTAACCTTCAAGATCATTTAAGAAATTCCAAATTACCATCTTACTGCGTCCCACCTCAGCAGCGATGGCGCGCTGTGAGAGACCCTGCTAATGCAGTTCAACAACCCGACCACGTTCAAAAAGGGAGAGTTTTTTTTATCTTTGCCATCACAACATGTGACTACCTGACAGAAAATGAAAATGAATCCACATCTTTGCACAGATTTGGCCTTTTAAAGGCATGTGGTCCTAAACTTTTGATCAGCTTAAAAACAGCCCGTTTCAGTTTATTCGTTGTTTTCATTACATTGAATGCTCAAAAAAATTGTTTTCTCACTCCCATTTCTTCTTGTTGCATGTTGAAGCTCTACTTAGAACCTTGTTAAGATCCAGCCATGCTAAATATGATTTTTTGCCATTTTTCAAGTGGTCTTAAATTTTGGATCAGGACTCTAGGAATACTTACTACTAGTAAGTATTCCTATACAGCAGAAGTCTCATATTTTTTTTAAGTAACTGGCTATGCTGTAATGTAGAGGGTTGTGAGTTTGAATCCTGCCAGAAACTTTTCAGAAATAGAGGCTAAATTAGATTTAAATACACTGGGGAGCCCCCAAGCACTGAATCCATATATGGACATAGCTATATATGGAGTCAGAGCAGGGACTCGGGTTCTCCCATTGACTTCCATTGTGCTCGAGTTCTTTGTAGAGCAGCCAAGCATCGGGAAGTGTTCTACTCGAGCACCAGAGCACACGAGCACTTTGGTGCTCGACCAACACTTAAACTTAGATTGTTACAAATATGTGGAAGTTTTAAGCTCAAAAGGCTTGTATGAAAAGATAAAAAGAGATGAATGGAGCTGAGCTGCAATTCCAGACACAGCCTCTGGATACGAGTGGTGCTGTTTCTGGTGAATAATATATATATTTTTTTCTAATTTCATACAATACCTTTAAAAACATTTGTTTGTTACTAAGAAAAAAATAGAGGCCACACGAGTTTAAATGTGTAATCTATTATTTATTTCTATTATTAATAGGGACTATAAAGTCCCTAACTCTAAAGTTGTTGATCCAGAAGAAGGCAAAAACCTGGACACATTCAGCCAATTTGTGACACAGGAAAAATTCCTTCTCGACCCCGGGAAAAGGCGATCAGTTCTAGAACCCTGGATCAAAGCCATTAACTAGTTGCAAACAATTATTAAATATTACCCTTAAGGCTAATATCATTTCCTTTTTTATATATATGTAAGAATATTATTACTAATTTAATCTTAAAATTCCTATCTGAAAATATTATTAATAATATGCTCTAAATAATAATAATGTTCCTAACACTTAAAGCTTTGATCCAGAAGAAGGCAAAAACCTGGACACATTCAGCCAATTTGTGACACAGGAAAAATTCCTTCTCGACCCCAGGAAAAAGCGATCAGTTCTAGAACCCTGGATCAAAGTCATTAACTAGTTGCTCATTAATATCGCACTATTAAACTAAATTCTAGCTATATTTTTTGTTTATTATAGTATTATTATTATTGACACTAATGCTAATATTAAACTGGAACTATAATAAGACAATATTATTAATGCTACAATTTTATTGCTGTTATTAGCTGTTATTATCTAATTACCTATATTATTCTATTCTTATTTTAATATATTTTTAATGCTGACAATAAATTAATATCTTACAACTATGCTAATACCCTACAACTGTTGATCCAGAAGAAGGCAAAAAAAAAAACCTGGACACATTCAGCCAATTTGTGGCACAGGAAAAGATTCCTTCTCGACCCCGGGAAAAGGCGATCAGTTCTAGAACCCTGGATCAACAATTTTTATGCATTTCTACTATTTGTAAAAAAAAATTAACTTACTGTTAAACTATCCCTAGTTATATTATTTCAATTTTTACCATTACTACTAAATTTATTATTATCTTACTTTGTGGTTAGAAAAAAAATATAAATAAATTAAATTGAATTTTAACTATTGCAGTTGTTAAAGGAGTTAACTAACAGTAAAAGAGTGGCTCATACCTGCTTGACCAAGGGTGGGGATGATTCTAACATGTTTCCTGCTGCTGGATTTGGTCTGTTGGTTCTTCCCGGGAAGACAGGTCCATTCCTACATGTGCCAAGGACAACATGTGTTGACAAGACCAGATGTGGCTGCTGCAGCCAATCCTAGGCCTCCACGGTGACCTTCTCCCCCTGCATCTTATATGGCATAACCTGTGATACAAGGGGAGCAGGTCACCATTGCGGACTATGATTGTCTACAGCGGTCACATATGTCCCTGTCAACGTATGTTGTCCTCGGCACACATAGGAGTAGAACTGCCTGCCTAGGAGCCCAAGAGAATGAATCCAGCAGCGGGGATCATTTGAGAATCACCCCCATCCTGCGGTGGACAGGTCTGGGCCACTTTTTACTGTTGGATAACCCCAGGAAGCAATACTTTAGAAGGAGAGTAGCCCTAACATGGTTGTCCATATGATGTTCCTCTTGCCCTGCTTGTTGCTGTTGACATAGTGGCAGATTGAATGCTGCCTAATCCTGTTTCTCCTCTGTCTGCTTCTGAACTCCGCCTTTTGGGTCAGATAGGATATCATTATTGGCATCCTGGCTGAAGATGCCTTCTTCGTTTTCTTCTTCTATAACCTTTCTTCCTTCCTATTTTCTTACTGGTATCTTCAGTTATCTTCATAGCCTCCTTATCTTCCACTTGAATGTTCTCCATCTCATCCTTATCTTCTATCTCTTCTTCCATGGCCTTTTCTTCTTCCTCTATTCCATTCGACTCTTCTTTTTTTGACTGATGATCTTCATGTCCTCCTCACTGGTGTTCTCCTTCCTCTTCTTATTTTCTTGCCTCTTGAATACCTGAACTTTTGCCATCTTTATGGGCTCTTCATTGTCCAGCCCCTCACACAACATTCTAGTAATTGCTTGTTGTGCCTTATGTTTCTCACTTGGTCTTGGTGTTGGCTCTTCATCAGGTATCAAAAACTGCCTTTGAGCAAGCAAGCTTGTTGGCATGAGGCGCTAGGAAAACAAGAGATGAGTAAATTTTCTATTCATATGACCATCTAGAGCTATAGAAAGATTATCAAAAAATCTTTAAAAACATAACAGCATGGTCACTCACCTCCTTCTTGAAGAGAGGAGAAGGGAGGAGTTTTATACAAAATGCCAGCCGTCGTAGAGTTTCCTCTGGTGTGATGCTGGCATAAACTGATAAGAGAATGCACAAAAAAGTTACCAATCAAAAATGTGCAGAAACTGTCAAAAACACACTGAAAAATCACCTGTTCACTATTCAGAGTAAAATAAAGCATGTTTAGTTCTGTGCCGTCATCAGGCAGGGTATTGGAGTATCTGACCAAATACACTCCAGTGCAGTATAAATCACTGTTTATGTTCCCTATCCCGACCAGGGGTGCACCATCCATCAGGCGAGTTGTGCCTCTGGCCTCAGGTGGTGTTCATTTCTGCTTGGGTGGTAATTCAGCCCCCAGCCCTGCTCTCCTCCATAGCCCAGGAAACATTTATTCATTCGGAGCTTATTCTATTTTGCATTTGCATGTTGTGGTTTTTGTAGTTATTTGCTGCAAAAATGGCAACAAAACCACAACCGTATCTGTTCTTTTATCTATATATGGACACTGCACCATTTCTCCTGTCCTGTATTACTGTAATAATCAGTATATGATCTTGTTCTGTATATATACACACTACATAGAGCCACTTCTCTTGACCGTATTCTGTATTTATGGACACCGCACAAAATGTATAGACAGTCCACATCTTTTCCATCCCCTTTAAAAATGAATGGGTCCGCACCTGTTCCGCATAATTGCAGAATGGATCCGGACCATTCTTACGGACGTGTGAATGGTGCCTTATAGCAATGCTAATGGAGAACATAACAGACGTTTTTTTTTTTTTAAGGGAACCTGTCACAGCGATTTGGGGTATAGAGCTGAGGACATGGGTTGCTAGATGGCCGCTAGCACATCCGCAATACCCAGTCCCCATAGCTCTGTGTGCTTTTATTATGTAAAAAAAATGATTTGATACATATGCAAATTAACATAAGAGTCATATCTTACTTGTGTGACCAGAGAAGAGTCATATTTTCAAGCTCTGACTCATCTCAAGTTAATTTGCATATGTATTAAATCGTTTTTTATACACAATAAAAGCACACAGAGCTATGGGGACTGGGTATTGCGGATGTGCTAGTGGGCATCTAGCAGCCCATGTCCTCAGCTTTATATACAAAATCCCGGTGACAGGTTCCCTTTAAATAACAGTAGAAGAAAAATCAGCTAATAAATGATATTACAAGATTTCTGAAATCCATTCCCTTAGGCTACTTTCACACTCGCGTTTTGTGCGGATCCGTCTTGTATCTGCACAGACGGATCCGCACGAATAATGCAAACGCTTGTATCCGTTAATAACAGATCCGTTTGCATTATTCATAAAAAAAAAAAAAAGTCTAAGTCAAAACGGATCCGTCTTGACTTACATTGAAAGTCAATGGGGACGGATCAGTTTTCAATTGCACCATATTGTGTCAGTGAAAAACGGATCCGTCCCCATTGACTTACATTGTAAGTCTAGACGGATCCATTAGGCTCTGCATAGTCAGACGGACACCAAAACGCTGCAAGCTGCGTTTTTGTGACCGTCTAAAAACCGCAACGGAGGCCAAACGCAGCCAAACTGATGCATTCTGAACGGATCCTTATCTATTCAGAATGCATTGGGGCTGAACTGATCCGTTTCAGGCCGCTTGTGAGAGCCCTGAAACGGATCTCACAAGCGGACCCAGAAACGCCAGTGTGAAAGTAGCCTTACACATTAAAAAAGTTAAACTGACATGACACTTTAAAGGGATTGTCTGAGATTATGATATTGTTGACGTATCCTCAGGGAAGGTCATCTATATCAGATCTGTGGGGTCCGATTCCTAGCACCCCTGCCAATCAGCTGTTTGGAGAGGTTGTGGTTCTCCGGTGACTGCTACAGCCCCCTCACAGCATACCAAGCACAGCGCCGTACCTCGTATAGTGGTTGTGTATTGTATTACAGCTCAGTCCCATTCACTTGAACAGGACTGAGCGGTGCCAAGGCCATGTACGTAAGTGATGAAATTGATACCAATGGCCTAGAAAATGGGTCCGGAACACTCACTGGAGCACAGCGACCTCTTCAAACAACTGACCGGCAGAGGAGTAGGACCTCTGCAGCACGCCAGACCTGCAGGGTATTGCGATAGTGAGGTCATGGTTATGGGCAATCGAGGGTTACTCACTTTTTGGAGGAGAACCCTGGGCAGGTATGCGGCAGTGAAGGAGAGGTAGACACTAGTTCCTCTGGGGCACACTCTGGATGTAGGGACCAGGCCTGATGGTGTGTGAGGTTCCCTGGATGTTGCAGGTATTTTGAGTTCCTGAGGTAAGGTCCCTTTAAGAATCGTGACGCCAGTGCCTGTAACGGTGGCACACCGATTTATAGGAGTAGTAATCGAGTACACAGATGGTAAACCAAACGTTGCTTAAGGCTACTTTCACACTAGCGTTCGATCGGATCCGTTCTGAACGGATCCGATCATATTAATGCAGACGGAGGCTCCGTTCAGTACGGATCCGTCTGCATTAATAACGTAGAAAAAAATTCTAAGTGTGAAAGCAGCCTGAGCGGATCCGTTCAGACTTTCAATGTAAAGTCAATGGGGGACGGATCCGCTTGAAGATTGAGCCATATGGTGACATCTTCAAGCGGATCCGTTCCCATTGACTTACATTGTAAGTCTGAACGGATCCGCTCGCCTCCGCACGGCCAGGCGGACAGCTGAACGCTGCAAGCAGCGTTAGAGCTGTCCGCCTGTCCGTGCGGAGGTGAGCGGAGCGGAGGCTGAACGCCGCCAGACTGATGCAGTCTGAGCGGATCCGCTCCATTCAGACTGCATCAGGGCTGGACGGAGGCGTTCGGGTCCGCTCGTGAGCTCCTTCAAACGGAGCTCACGAACGGACCTATGAACGCTAGTGTGAAAGTAGCCTTACTTGGAGAAACAGTGGCAACAACTTTGTACATACAATTGATGATGATGCAGTCCCTTATGTCACAAATGCACAGCAGGTTCACTTCACAATATGGCAGGTATAAATCTTGCAAGATACTTGTGGGGTAAACAGTTAATGCTTGGCAGTACAATGCTGCTCTATCCCCACAGCTATTCTAGTTGGTTGGATCCCAAGGCCCGGATGCCTAAATTGCTGGCTTGATCCTTGGTATTTAAATCTTCCTCCAGTATTGACCCTTGCTTTATATTTAAGTACCTCTGCCCCTCAGCTTACTTATCTGAGCTGGGTGTCCTGTCTCTGCTGGGTTGCTGCAGGTTTCTCCCAGGAGGTCCACTCCTACTACTGGGGTTACTTCATCTGTGTTTGCTGGATTACTGGTCTCCAGGCAGGCTGTACTCCTTCTCTAGCCTCCTAGAAACCAGGACTATCTAGCTGCATGTCAGGAGGAGGCCCTCAGCATATCTCGGGCTGGTGCCTTCTCACTTCTGTCTCCACAGACTCCTGACTATGACCTCACCCCTCCCTGTCTGGGCCTGGACATTTATACTAGGGGCTCCCTATCTCCCTCTAGTGTCTAGGATGTCTAACTACACCCCAATAGGCCTGCTGAGCATATAACAGGGGAAACAACACATGTAATAACACATAGAAAAATACATTAAATGCATAGTTAAATATAATATCACTGTCCCTTATGAGCAGAAGTAACACGTTACCCAAATGACCCTTGTATAGTGCCCACTCCTACCTAGTGGGACACTAGACCTCCACAGAGCAAATATTGATCACCGATTCTGAGGATAAGCCATCAATATTAAAATCTCAGACAACCCCCTTTAAGCAAAATTCTGCAACATATAAGCATTTATACTCAGATTGTCTGACATGAACATTGGAAATCTGCAACCATTGGGGAGGGGGCATTTGACTTTTCACCTGAAGCAGCAGAAAGACTAGGTGCACCAATAATAAGGACATAAGGACATCAGAGAAGGAACACCAGAACATTGGTTGTCATAAAACTGGAGGGATTACTATAATGTTCCTGTCGGCATGCCTTACCACATACCGCACTATGCACTTGGCCTAGGACTCTTTACATCTGCTCTCTGGTGTCACTTCATGATGGAAGCCATAGCATTGTGCTGGATCCATTGTACTGTAAACCTACACAGCGCCCAGTGGATCCCACAGAATTATAATGGGGTCTGGGGAGGGTCCGCCCAGGCTTTAGCCATGACAGCAGGAACAGCACAGCATGCAGCACCATTCTTACTGTCAGAAGTGCCAGAAACCCTACAGGGCTGCCAAATGGAGGGGAGAACATAGCTATAGCAGGAGAGGTCCACATGACCGTGTACAGAACCATACCGGATCCAACGCTGCTTGACTGTCCAGTCCACATCATTGACATCTTCCTGTCTTGTATCTAAATAAGAAAAAAAGAGGAAAAGTGAGAACATTTTATCCAGCACAAGTTACTGTATGTAATGCGTGACCCAAGCCACCAATTAAAGGGTTAATTTTTGTGATCGCTTTTTACCAGTGAGTCTCCATCTGGTAAACCTGTTATTAAATCCTTGTGATCTACTGTATTGTCCCATCAGGACAGTGGTCAGCAACGTGCAGCACTCCAGCTGTTGTTAAACTACATCTCCCAGCATGCTACATTCACCATGGAAACAGCCAACCAAGTGTGCATGCTGGGAATTGTAGTTTCACAACAGCTGGAGTTTGCTTACCCCTGTATCAGGACGACCATTTCTCATATCGGCTACATATGGACTTTTATAGAGGGGTCTTCCTGTGTTAGATCCCCCCTAATACCCCCTATAAGAGGAGCTCCTGCCTTGGAGGACTCCATGTGACTGTGTATTACACGACACTCATTCATTTGAATAGGTGCCCTGCAGAGGGAATGTGTCGCCCCCACAGCTTCCCTTCCCCAAATCACTGAGGCAGATTTATCAAAATGGGTGCAATGGAAAGCTGCCCTAATTGTCCATAGCAACCAATCAGATTACAAGGATCAATCTGATTGGTTACTATGGGTAATTAAGCCAGTTTAAATCTGCACCACTTTAACTCTTTGCCATCAGGTCAGTGTTATAAGATGGATGGATCTAGGGGGCGTTCTCCTCATTACACCATTCTCCTAACCAATGCTCCTCCCAGAACCTGCCCAAATACCAGCCCCCATTACCACAGCTCATCAGCTCCATGGAGATGGTTTATTAAACAGAAAGTCATTTCCATGAAGCTCTTCTATGAGGATTACTGCCCCTATAAGACCCCAGCACAAGAGGAGACCCTTCTGAGTGGAAGTGAAGAGTCAGAGAGTGCTATCTGTCACTGAATAGCAGCCGCCCATATAGATGACGTTATAGGAAGATTTCTAGAAATCTATGAATAGGGATGAAATCCTCCGTCATTTATATAACATTACGTTATTTTACCTGAAATCGCACAGAAACTCGCAGAAGTCGTCCTCACTCACTGCTGAGCCGCAACTAACTGAAGACCACTGACCGTTAATGTTTTTGTAATTCAAACCCTGCAATCCTATTGGTTCTCCCTCAGTACTGTTACTATGGAGACAGATGCAGTTGTACATTTAAAGGGACATGATGCTTATTTCTCTAGAGTGTGATTTATTATAGGTTTCTTATAGCATGAAATCTGACGCTGTGGCGCTAATCTGTGGAGTCAGGCTTATGGCGCTCTTCATATTTCCACACAATGTTATTTGCAGGCGCTGCACTGCTGTTCCCACATGTAAAGTACAAATCTAAGGTTCTGTTCACATTCTCCATGGATCAAACCCAAAGCAGAACAGAAACCATTGACTGCTGGGGGTGAATCAGACCATGGGCCATGCTTTAATGGAATATATAAGTTCTCCCAGTAAAGGCTCATGCACACGTATTTTCTTTCCTTTCCGCAGAAAAAAAACGGAAGTTACTCCATGTGCATTCCGTTTTTGTATGTTCGCATATCCGTTCCGCCAACCGCCAAAAATAGAACATGTTCATGGATTGGACTGTTCTATTAGGGGCCAGCTGTTCTGTTCCCCAAAATATGAAATGCACATGAACGTCATCCATTTTTTTTAACGAAAAATACATACGGTTGTGTGCATGAGCCCAAAGGCTAGTTTCATATCTCTGGCCACATTCCTGTAAAAATACGGAGAATTTGCCAGGCACAAACCGCTGCTCGCTGCAGTTTGTGTCTGTTCAATTCCCTGCATTGTCTGCTGGATCAGGCTGGATCTAAGTGCCACAGATGTGAAACTAGCCTAAGATATAACCAGTGCTGTGAATATTCAACATGTGTGGAGTTTGCCGATGGTTGACAATAATAGGAGGGTACGTGCCTGGCACTTATGAGGGGCACTTTATATACAGCACATGCTGTAGGTATGTATTGGGACATGGTGCCACTTGTGAGGAAAAGTGGCAGGTGCTGTATATGGAGGGGTTGTTGGGGGGCATATCATTCGCACAGAAAGCAAGGGAATTAAAACTTCGCTTTTAATGTTCAATACGTTTTCAACAAGAAATATAACAGCAAGGTAGCAGGATAGAATGTCCTTAAGCAGATATCATATAACATATATCATACAACACATATCATACAGTACAGACCAAAAGTTTGGACACACCTTCTCATTCAAAGAGTTTTTTTTTATTTTCATGACTATGAAAATTGTAGATTCACACTGAAGGCATCAAAACTATGAATTAACACATGTGGAATTATATACATAACAAAAAAGTGTGAAACAACTAAAAAATGTCATATTCTAGGTTCTTCAAAGTAGCCACCCTTTGCTTTGATTACTGCTTTGCACACTCTTGGCATTCTCTTGATGAGCTTCAAGGGTTAGTCACCTGAAATGGTCTTCCAACAGTCTTGAAGGAGTTCACAGAGATGCTTAGCACTTGTTGGCCCTTTTGCCTTCACTCTGCGGTCCAGCTCACCCCAAACCATCTCGATTGGGTTCAGGTCCGGTGACTGTGGAGGACAGGTCATCTGGCGCAGCACCCCATCACTCTCCAAACTTTTGGTCTGTACTGTAGAGGCAGAATACCAAGGACATGATACAGCAAGGTGCGTGTGCTAGTTGGTGCTAGAGCAATTTGAAGTCATCTAAACTAATCTCATTGGATACAAAGAAATACATGGTACAGGTTACATGAGACAGTCAAGCAGAGCTGTAGCGAAGCGGCTGGATAACCAGGGAATCCACTGATTATGGACACGAATTCTGGAGGGTAAAGTGTGCGCAAAGATCATTTCACAGTGCATATGTGTGTTAACTGATTGTATGACCTCAATTAGCGAAGGAGATTGTGCCAGCTTCCACTGACGGGCAATAATGTTACCAGCAGCGTACAGTATATGGGCAACCGACCAACGAAATTTAGAGGGGACTTCTAATAGTCCTAAACCCAGAATTGAGAGCTCAGGAGAGAGGAAAAGATTGACTGCTGTAACTTATTTAATAGTATCCCCTGTATCAGACCAAAAGGCTCTAACCAATGGGCAGGCCCACCACATATGGAGTGGGGTCCCAATTTCCCTGCATCCTCTCCAGCAAAGAGGGGAATAACCGGGAACCAAATGTGCCAATCTATTAGGGGTTAGGTACCATCTTAACTGGATCTTTCTCGCCTGTTCCACGTGATTGATACATTTGAAGGACCAATAAAGAGCCTCCCTCCATTGACACATATAGAACGCCCTACCCAACTGTTGTTCCCATCTCAGCATGAATGGCTGTTTACTCTCAGTTACACAGGGTAAAATACTAGCATAAAGGAAAAACTGTTTAGGTCTTGGGGACTTGCGGTCGGCAAAGAAGGCAAGGTAAGGATTGTTTTCCTGACAATGCTGCCGTGGCGGTAGAGAATCCAACAGGTGCCTTATCTGAAGAAACTGGTAAAACAGAATATTTGGAAGTAGGTACTTGTTGTGCAAAAAAGCAAAGTCTACTGGCGAAGATCTATCGTATAGGCACCCAAGATGCTGAATTCCCCAGGCCACCCAGACTGCGAGGAAAACGTTTGGGATATGATATTCCCAAACGTGCGGAAGAGTTTGATGAAATCAGTAAGGTGAACCCAGATAAACATTGCAGCATGCATGCAGAAATGGATGCGCGCCACATATAGGTCTCTCAGGAGGTGACCACATTATTATTTTAAATTTTCGATTTAAATATTAACCCTTTAGGTGTCACCACCAGACATCTGAGAAGCTCTGACAGATGCCTTTCAGAACCTCCACACATAGTGTGGAGGTGGGAGCAGCATCAGGAGACCACAGAGTGGCAAGGTAACATAGTGTGGAGGTGGCAGCAGCATCAGGAGACTACAGAGTCACTAGGTGACAGATTGGGGAGATTGGTGGCACTAACAGTACCTGCTGACGATGTTGGGTGTAAGAAGGAGCACTTGACATCAGATGTGAAATCAGGCAGGTGGCAGCATCAGAATAGTAGCTGAGGCAGGTAGCCAGGAGAAACCAGTGTTTTTTGTCAAGGTTTGGGTGAGGCAGCATGGATGATCTAATCTGATGCATCAGGCATTGGTGGGTGGAAATCCTGGCTGATCCACGCCTGATTCATCTTGACAAAGGTCAGTCTCTCCACATTTTGGGTGGACAGCCAAGTTCTCCTTAGGGTAACTATGGCCCCCGTCGCACTAAACACCTCTGATGCCACACTACTGGCTGGGCAGGACATTTATTCCAGGGCAAACTTGGCCAGTTAGGGCCACAAATCTAAATTGGTTCTAGACTCAGGCTGCTGCTGATTAAGCTGGTACTGCTCCTAACACCCCCCACCCAGCAGCCATGGCAGTGAAACGTGAGCGCAGAGGGCCCCCTCGGTCAGACCAGCGAGAGGACGGATGATGGCGCAGATAGGCAGCGGCAAACTAACTACATAGGATGTCTCTATAGTAGTTCAGTTTGTCCTCCCTCTCAGCAAGTGTAAAAAAGGCCCCCATTTTGGACCGTTAGCGAGGGTCTAACATGGTGGAGAGCCAGTAGTGTCACCAATGGTGACAATTTGGCTGTCACTACGCAAGCAAGTGAGCATGCATTGGTCCATTTGCGCCAAGTCATTTATGGCCTTTCTCTGTTCGTACAGTCGGTCAAACATATGGAAGGTTAAATTCCCAAGGGTGGAAACGTCCCATATCAGCCTATGTTGGGGGATGCCGTTCTGCCGCTGTAGCTCAAGGAGCGTGTGCTTGGCGGTGTACGAGTGGCTGAAGTGCATGAAAAGTTTCTTGGCCATTTTTAGGATGTCTTGCTGATGGGTGGAAGACTTCAGGAAACGCTTGACAACCAGATTGAACACGTGTGCCATGCAGGGCGCATGGCTCAGACCTCCTTGACGCAGCACCGACGCCATGCTCTTCCCGTTGTTGGTCACCATGGTTCCAATTTCTTAATGAAGGACGCAGAACAGTTCCTCCCCTGTGTGACTCCATTTGCCCAGGCAAACTAGGTGCAGAACAGCGTGATACCACCATGCCCTGAACATGTGGTATGCTGGTGGGGCACTGTGAATTGTCCCTGCAGTGGAGGCTGAGGATGAGGAGGCAGAGGCGGACATTGTTGCAGGACCAACGGCGTGAGAACATGGAGGCAGAAGCAGCATCACCTGGCCAAGTTGCTGGTTTGGCTGGACAGGAACCACATTTACCCAGTGGGCCATAAAAGACATATATTGTCCTTGACTATAGTTACAGCTCCACACATTGGCGCTACCGTGCACTTTGGCAGACACTGACAGGCTCAAGGACTGGCCCACCTTCTGTTCTACATATGTGTGTAGGGCACAGAAATGACGGCTTGGGACTCTCTGGCACGGCACAAGCCATCAGTTCTCTGAAAAGTGCAGAGTCCACCACTTGGAAAGGGAAGGACTGCAGTACCAGCAACCGGGCCAGGAGCATGTTCATCTTCTGCGCTGTTGGATGAGTGCACGCATACTGCTGTCTCTTTGCAATTTCTTCGGTGATTGATTGCTGACGGAATGACTGACTAGGAGGAGGAGGAGCAGGAGCATCAGGACCAGCAGATGATGGGAAGGACAGACAGCTTCCTTCGGCTGAGGTGTTGGAGCCTTGACTGCTCCAACACCTCACCGTGATGCAGAGGTTGCTGCGGCAGGCTGGACCACCACATTGGAGCCACGGTCCTCCCAGGCCACTTTATGGTGACACTGCATATGTTGACGCAGGGCCGTGGTGCCAACATTGGCACCCTGGCCATGCTTCACCTGCTGTCCACAGATTCGACAAATGGCCATGTTCACCTCCCCTGTCGGCTTAACAAAAAACTGCCACACCGCCGAGTAGGTGATTTTACCCCCAATACTCCACACTGACTGACTGCTACCGCCACTGCCTCCGTGAACCCCTGCACCACTACTTTCCGGGCCGGTGGGTCCCTGCTAAGCGGGTGGTCTACCCTGGGCACGTTTGGCTCCCGACCTCCCACTGCTGACTCCCGGCCACACTACCGACTTGCTGGCTCCACTGCTGCCTCATGCGCAAGCTGCCATCCTCTTCTCCCGATTATGATGAAGCCCCTTCATCACTCGGCTCCCAATTGCGATCGGCTACATCATCATCGAGTACTGTCTGTATGTCACTGATGTCCTCCTCAACGGTCTCTGAGCCAACCTGACCGATCGCAAGACCAGCTCCCACTCCACTCTCCTCATCACTACTTGCCCGCCTACTGGAGAAGCGGCGGATGTCTCCTCCGGATCTTGGCTGGGAGGTAGCTGCCGACTGTCCTCTAGTAGCTCGTCCTCGCTGTATAGTGGAGCTAAGCCCACAGCATATAGTACTTCTCTGGCTGAGGGAACAGAAAAGGACAGAGGCAGGTTGAGGACAGGTGAGGGCACAGGGCCTGCTCCCGGGCCATGCCAACTAAGGGTTATGTCTGACGAATGCACCGCCTCTTGGCTGGGGGTGTCTGATCTCACTTGCGACGAAGTCGAAGATCGAGTCAACCATTCAAGAACCGCTGGGTTGCTGATCAAGACACGACCGCTAGCTGCCACTAGGAGCTCAGGCCTCTCGAAGTGACCCCTGCTGCCATGCCCCCTTACTCTGCTGCGACCTGTGCCTGCGCCAGAAACACTTAGGCCTGTGCCCTTCCCATGTGCAGGGCCTGTCACTTCTCTGTCTGACATACTGTTAGATCAAATAAGTAAATAAAAAGGAAATGAATACATGCCAAAAAGGGCTGTAATTTTCTCACTTCACCACACAACGACTAATAAGCCCCTTTTTCCCCACTAACACGCAAAAAAGGGCTTTAATTTTCTCACATCACCACGCAACAGCTAATAAGCCCTTTTTATTTTTCCCCACTAATACGCGCCAAAAATAGGCTTTAGAACATATAACTGCGGCCATGAACGGCAAATAGTACTTTTTTTTTTTGCCACTAATACATGCCAAAAAGGGCTGTAATTTTCTCACTTCAACACACAATGGCTAATAAGCCCTTTTTTCCCTCCACTAATACACAACAAAAAAAGGATTTAGAACATATACCGGTATATAACTGCACCGCACAAGGGCAACTAAGACCCCAATAACAACAACGGTTTGCTGGAATTACAGAGGTATTGCAAACCGGAAAGCCGCAGTATAATGGCAATTTGAATCCCCAGTCAGTGCAGTAAGGTTTAAATAGGATTGTTCCTATTACCCAGGCTGTAAACACCCCTATTGGACCCTGTTCTGCTTCAATACTGTGGAATAATTCCTCCCTATCCTATCCCTACACTTTTAATACAATTTCCCTGAACTTCTATTGAGCAAAATATACGTTTTCAAGTCTTTCCTAGCACTGTCCCTAGCGCCTGCTGACGTCTCTCCCTGCACTAAGTACACTGGAAAATGGCTGAATCCAAGATAGCTGAGACTATTTATATGGCTGTGACATCACAGGGCTGGCTGGCTGCTGATTGTCTGCATGCATGGCATTGTGAGTGATCCCTCATTCCCAGAGTTCCTTGCTCCATGTCCTAACATGTGCAGCAGCCATTTTAGGAAAAAATGCAATTCGTTACCACGAAGCGCAAGGAAATTCGAATTCGGTGTAAATCGAATAGTTCCTGAAATTCCACTTCGTCAGCTTCGATTCGCTCATCTCTAAATAGTACGTCATGGCGGCATGTCACTTGACGCATTTTGACATACTATTACGCCATGGTGATCATGCGAGCACCAGAGCAGTGCGTGCCCGATCACTGCAGGGGCCCGGCAGTCCCTGATAGCTGGGCCCCTGCTGCATCTGTCAGCATCGCTGTAAAAGCCGATGCCGGCGGATTAACCCCTTCTATGCCGTGGTCAGTGCTGACCGCGGCATAGAAAGTATTTGCGGTGGGTGAGGGAGGCCATATGGTCCCCGCTCTGCAGTGGCGGGGACTCGATGGGTGAGAAGGCAGCCCGATGCCTTGCAGAGGCTGCTCAAAGCGGAGGAGATCCAGTCCCAGGTCCGGTTTTCTAGGCAACCTGTTAGTGTATTACTCAGTGTAATACACTAACAGGCAATGCATTACAATACAGATGTATTGTAATGCATTGCAGAGGAGATCAGACCCCCAAAAGTTGAGGTCCCATAGTCGGACAGAAATAAATTAAAAAAAAAAGTGTTTTAAATAAAAATAAAAAAAGTGTCAAGTAAAAAAAGTAAAAAAACGCCTCTTTCATCTGATTTTATAATAAAAATTTGAAAAAAAAGAAAAAACACACACATTAGGTATTGCCGTGTCTGTAACGACTGACTCTATAAATATATTATATGATGCACCCTGTCCGATAAACACCATAAAAAATAAAAACAATGTAAAAAAAAGCGATTTTTGTCATCTTACATCACAAAAAGGACAACACCAAGTGATCAAAAAGGTGTATGCCCCCCAAAATGGTACCAATAAAACCGTCAGCTCATCGATCAAAAAACATGCTCCTACATAAGACAATCGCCCATAAAAAATAAAAAACACTATAGCTCTCAGAATATGGAGACACTAAAACATAATTTTTTTGTTTAAAAAATACTATTATTGTGTTGAAGTGAAATAAATAAAAAAGTAGACATATTAGGTATCGCCGCGTCCGTAAGAACCAGCTCTATAAAAATATCACATGACCTAACCCCTCAGGTGAATAGAGATGTCGCGAACATCAAATTTTCCGTTCAAGAATGGCGAACGCAAATTTCTACAAATGTTTGCGAACCGGGCGAACCGCCATAGACTTCTATAGGCAGGCGAATTCTAAAACCCACAGGGACTCTTTCTGGCCACAATAGTGATGGAAAAGTTGTTTCAAGGGGACTAACACCTGGACTGTGGCATGCCGGAGGGGGATCCATGGCAAAACTCCCATGGAAGAAAATTATATAGTTGACGCAGAGTTGGATTTTAATCCATAAAGGGCATAAATCACCTAACAATCCAATTTTTATTAAACAACGTGGTTTAAAACATCCAGTGTGTGTATACGATCAGGTATGATGTTGTATCGATCAGGTAGTGTAAGGGTTACGCCCGCTTCACAGACATTGACAGACCAAACTCCCCTTTTAATGCACTGCAAACAACCGCAAACAGTCTATTTGCCCAACCGCAAACTTCCCATTTGTACAAGGTTGTATACCAAGCTAGCCATGTCCGGTTGATGTAATTTAAGGTTTCTTCCTCCACCCAGCCACGTACAACACCAAGGGTCCCGGAAAGGTGAATTGAATTGATTTTTCGAACGGGGAGATGGTTAAAAAAACGCTGGCTCCCTCCCCTTTGTTTGAATCCATGGTCACTGTGTCTGCGCCGTGCAATTTACTGTCCCACCCGATATGAGTGCTATTTTCTATAGTTCTCTCTTCTCATCAGTTTAATCCCTGTTACGTCCCCAATCTAGGGTCCATTTATTAAATAGATTTTTCGAACGGGGAGATGGTTAAAAAAAATGTTGGCTCCCTCCCCTTTGTTTGAATCCACGCCACGGTCACTGCGTCTGCGCTGTGCAATTTACTGTCACACCCGATATGAGTGGTATTTTCTGTAGTACTATTCTCATCAGTTTAATTCCTGTTACGTCCCATATCAGGGATTGCCTTTTGTGAAAAAAAATATTTAGGCCGGGTACCTTCGACTGCCTTCACAGTGACAGACCAATTCTGATACACCAAACTGAATTGATTTTAGGAAACGGGAGATGGAAAAAGCAGCTTGGTCGGCCCTCTTACTCCCAAGTTGGGGCACTGCGTGTGCACGGAGCAATGTGCTGTGACACCCTATATGAGTGGTGTCTTAACTAGTACTATTCCTATCAGTTTAATCCCTGTTACGTCCCCTATCCGAGGACGTGTGTCGAATTGATTAACCATTGTCGAATTAACGAACCATTACGACATCCTGGAATAATTTAGTTCTGAGCTTTGTACTTGCTTTGTATTGGAATTGATGGGGATTTTTTAAATTGTCTGCATTATTTCTAATAAACTAAGAGACTTTATTATGTTTTTTTTTATTTTATGTATTAAAAACCAACCCATACAAAGTCCCATATGTGCCTTTTTTTTTGTTTTGTTTTTGCAGCCACAGTGCAGCACCAGAGGCCAGAAAAATTAGGCATGTACACATGCCTGAAAAACAATGTTATTGTTGCAACCGCTGTTGAAAAATTGATTTTTTTCAAGGCAGAAAGGTGACTAAAACATTGCGGCTTGAACCCTAGTTGGTGGCGGAGAATTCACGAAAGTCATCCGGTATGCAGGCATTAAATACGTCAGCGTGGGGACCATTTTGAGGCCATGTCATCAGGCCTTTTGTTAGTTAAACGTATCCCCTACTGTCAGTCCCTTCGGGATCCATGCCTCATTCATCTTAATGAAGGTGAGGTAATCAACACTTTTTTTTACCGAGGCGACTTATTTTATCAGTGACAATGCCTCCTGCTGCACTGAAGGTCCTTTCTGACAGGACACTTGAAGCGGGGCAGGCCAGAAGTTCTATCGCAAACTGGGATAGTTCAGGCCACAGGTCAAGCCTGCACACCCAGTAGTCAAGGGGTTCATCGCTCCTCAGAGTGTCGATATCTGCAGTTAAGGCGAGGTAGTCTGCTACCTGTCGGTCGAGTCGTTCTCTAAGGCTGGATCCCGAAGGGCTGTGGCGATGTGTAGGACTGAAAAAGCTCTGCATGTCTTCCATCAACAACACATCTGTAAAGCGTCCTGTCCTTGCTGCCGTGGTCGTGGTAGGAGGAGGATTACTTTCCCCTCTTCCCCTGTTAGATTCCCGTTGTGCTGTGACATCCCCCTTATAAGCTGTGTAAAGCATATTTTTTAGTTTGGTTTTAAACTGCTGCATCCTTTCTGACTTCCGGTAATTTGGTAACATTTCCGCCACTTTCTGCTTATACCGGGGGTCTAGTAGCGTGGCCACCCAGTACAGGTCGTTCTCCTTCATCCTTTTTATACGAGGGTCCCTCAACAGACATGACAGCATGAAAGACCCCATTTGCACAAGGTTGAATGCCGAGCTACTCATTTCCCGTTCCTCCTCCTCACTGATGTCATTGACTGTCTGTTCTTCCCCCCAGCCACGTACAACACCACGGGTCCCAGATAGGTGACAACAACGAGCACCCTGGGATGCCTGCTGTGGTTGGTCTTCCTCCTCCTCAAAGCCACATTCCTCCTCTGACTCCTCTTCTCATACTCCTCTTGCAGCGTTGCCGCAGGTCCGGCAAGCGATGATGACAAGGCTGTTTCTGGTGGTGATGGTGACCACAACTCTTCCTCTTCACGCTCATCTTCAGCCTGATCCAGCACTCTTCGCAGGGCACGCTCCAGGAAGAAAACAAATAGGATGAGGTCGCTGATGGTGCCTTCGGTGCGACTGACTAGGTTTGTCACCTCCTCAAAAGGACGCATGAGCCTACAGGCATTGCGCATGAGCATCCAGTAACATGGCAAAAAAATTACCAGCTCCGCAGAGGCTGTCCTAGCACCCCGGTCATACAAATACTCCTTGACGGCTTTTTCTTGTTGGAGCAGGCGGTCAAACATTAGGAGTGTTGAATTCCAACGTGGTGGTCTGTCGCAAATCAAGCGCCTCACTGGCATGTTGTTTCGGCGCTGAATGTCTGAAAAGTGCGCCATGGCCGTGTAGGAACGCCTGAAATGGCCACACACCTTCCTGGTCTGCTTGAGGACATCCTGTAAGCCTGGGTACTTAGACACAAAGCGTTGTACGATGAGATTCAACACATGTGCCATGCACGGCACATGTGACAACTTGCCCAAATTCAATGCTGCCAACAAATTGCTTCCATTGTCACACACCACTTTGCCGATCTCCAGTTGGTGCGGGGTCAGCCACTGATCCACCTGTGCGTTCAGAGCGGACAGGAGTGCTGGTCCGGTGTGGCTCTCTGCTTTCAGGCAAGTCAACCCCAAGACAGCGTGACACTGTCGTATCCGGGATGTGGAATAGCCCCTGGGGAGCTGGGGGGATTCAGTTGATGTGCAGCCAGACGCCGCAACAGAAGAGGACTCAGCCGAGGAGGTTATGGAAGAGGATGGAGTAGGAGGAGTAGAGGAGGTGGCAGTAGGCCTGCCTGCAAGTCGTAGCGGTGTCACCAACTCCGCAGCAGAGCCACGCATTCCATGCTTGGCAGCCGTCAGCAGGTTGACCCAATGCGCAGTGTAGGTGATATACCTGCCCTGACCGTGCTTTGCAGACCAGGTATCAGTGGTCAGATGGACCCTTGCCCCAACACTGTATGCCAGAGATGCCATGACTTCCTTTTCAATCACTGAGTAGAGGTTTGGGATTGCCTTTTTGAAAAAAAAAATCGTCCGGGTACCTTCCACTGTGGTGTCCCAATAGCGACAAATTCTGAAGACCTCAGACTCCACCAGCTGGTATGGTAAAAGCTGGCGGGCTAAGAGTTCCGTCAAGCCAGCTGTCAGACGCCGGGCAAGGGGCTGACTCTGTGACATTGGCTTCTTACGCTCAAACATTTCCTTTACAGACACCTGACTGTGGGCAGATGAGATGGAACTGCTGAAGGTGAGAGGCGGAGTGGCGGGTGGTTGAGAGGGGGCAAGGAGGACAGCAGTGGTTGACGTGGCTGAAGATGCTGGACCAGGAGGAGGATGGTGGCTTTGAGCTTGTGTGCTGCTTCTACTCGTCATCATGTGTTGATCCCATAGGCGTTTGTGATGTGTGATCATGTGCCTTCGCAAAGCAGTTGTACCTAGGTGGGTGTTGGACTTCCCACGACTCAGTTTCTTTTGGCACAGGTTGCAAATGGCATCGCTGTTGTCAGAGGCAGACGCACACAAAAAATGCCACACTGCTGAGCTTTGCAATGACGGCATTCTGGTGGTGGCAACAGCATGCGTTGATTGGCGTGCTGTCTGGCTGACCCCGGGTGCCGATACATGCTGTCTGACTGTGCCACTAG
Organism: Bufo gargarizans; assembly: GCF_014858855.1. Lineage (NCBI taxonomy): Eukaryota > Metazoa > Chordata > Amphibia > Anura > Bufonidae > Bufo > Bufo gargarizans. The sequence continues at coordinate 102,440,095 of NC_058083.1, forward strand.
CTCCTTGCGACGACCTCCCCCTGCTTTCAATCATCTCCTCCTTCTCTCTGTCTCCCCTTCTGAACTTTCCCCCTCTTCTTCTTCTCTTTGAGCAGGCACCCATGTGGCATCCACGGACACATCGTCATCATCAACCACTTCACTTGTTTCTGACACCTCAGCAAAGGAAGCAGCAGTGGGTACAACATCATCATCACACTGTACGTCCATGTGTGTAATGCTGCCTGACTGAGACATATCCCTGTTATCTACATCCCCTGGCAATAATGGTTGCGCATCACTAATTTCATCCAACTGATGTGTAAATAACTCCTCTGAGGGATCAAGTGAAGCGGCTGTGGTGGCTGTGGTAGTAGTGGTGGTGGTGGTGGTGGTGGCGGCGGGCGGGAGAGTGGTAACTTGAGAGCAGGTGACCAAAGCTGAGCTGGAGGAGGATGGTACGTCAAGGTTCTTAGCGGAAGCTGTTGAAGATTGGGTGTCCTGTGTAAGCCAATCAACTATTTTCTCCAAAATTTTGGGGTTCAGGGTACGTGGCCTCTGAACACTGGGCATTATTCCAGGGCCAGTGGAAATCACAGCCCCACGACCACGACGGCCACTGCAGAAAAGGCCTGCCTCTGCCTGTCATTTTTTTTTAATGTGAAGTGGTACTATGCGTGCAAGGTACTGTGCCAACCTATATAAGTGGTGGGCACTGGGCAGTGGGCACAGTACAGTATGTGTGGCCCTGACACACACGGGCTTGCAAATGTGATTATATCACAGAAAAAATTGTAATAGATTTTTTTTTATCTGCAAGGTATTTGAGTGAATGACACCCTGTAACGGTATGAGTGCAGGCCTAGCCACTAGCCAGTGGCCAGTTTACAGTATGTGTGGGCCTGACACACACGGGCTTGCAAATGTGATTATGAAAAATATTAAATAGAATTTTTTTTTATCTGCAAGGTATTTTCTGTCACACCCTGTATGAATGGTGTGCACGTGCTGTCTGTGACTGAGCCTGCAGCCTCTCACACACGGGCAGCCAACTGCAATATATATAAGCAGACTGATGTACCAGCCCTGAAAAGGGATTTTTGGGGTGCTGTCAGGACGCTGTCCTTACAGCAGATGAGTCTGTGGACACAGAACACTGCCCTAGCTAACGCTTTCCCTATTGAATCAGCAGCAGCTACACTCTCTCTTCTCTCACTGTGAATGCAGCTTCCAAATGAATCTAAAATGGATGCTGTCCAGGAGGTGGGAGGGTCTGGGAGGGAGGGTCTGCTGCTGATTGGCTGGAATGTGTCTGCTGACTGTGAGGTACAGGGTCAAAGTTTACTCAATGATGATGTATAGGGGCGGACCGAACATAGCATATGTTCGCCCGCAGCGGCGAACGCGAACAAGCTATGTTCACCGGGAACTATTCGCCGGTGAATAGTTCGGAACATCACTACAGGTGAACACTGTAAAAAAAAAAAAGACATTTTTTGTCACCTTACATCACAAAAATTGCAACACCAAGCGATCAAAAAGGCGTATGGCCCTCAAAATAGTACAAGTCAAACTGTCACTTCATCCCGCCAAAAATAAGATACTACCTAAGACAATCAGGCAAAAAATAAAAAGCTATGGCTTTCAGACTATGGAGACACTAAAAAAACTGTGATGGTCAGTTCGCCAGCAAACACATGTGGGCTGCCACCTTTAGTAAGGTAAATCAAATCGAATATGGTGATTCACCATGGTAAAAGACCATGTGATGACCGGAGTGACGTCATCGAAGGTCCTTAAGCTCTATTTAATGGAGCAGCTCACCCCAGGTCCTGTTCATCAGCAGAGGAGGCACAAGGAGATGCCGGACTTCGCGAGCAAGTGGACTAAGGTGAGTTAAATTATTTTTTATTTATTTTTAACCCCTCTAGCGCTGGTTTACTATGCATTCTGTATTCAGAATGCTATTATTTTCCCTTATAACCATGTTATAAGGGAAAATAATAATGATCGGGTCTCCATCCCGATCGTCTCCTAGCAACCGTGCGTGCAAATCGCATGGCATCCGTACTTGCTTGCGGATGCCATCCGATTTTCACACACCCCATTCATTTCTATGGGGCCTGCGTCACGTCGAAATCGGACAATATAGAGCATGCTGCGATTTCAACTGAACGCACAAGTGATGCGTTAAAAACAACGCTCATGTGCACAGCCCCATAGAAATGAATGGGTCAGGATTTAGTGCGGGTGCCATACGTTCGCCGCACGGATCGCACCCGCACGGAAAACTCGCCCGTGTGAAAGGGGCCTTATTGTACTCACCATCACCACCTCCTCAGGCAGAGAGTTCCATAGTCTCGCTGCTCTTACCGTAAAGAATCCTCTTCTATGTTTGTGTACAAACCTTCTTTCCTCCAGACGCAGAGGATGTCCCCTCGTCACAGTCACAGTCCTGGGGATAAATAGATGATGGGATAGATCTCTGTACTGCCCCCTGATATATTTATACATAGTTATTAGATCTCCCCTCAGTCGTCTTTTTTCTAAAGTGAATAACCCTAATTTTGATAATCTTTCAGGGTACTGTAGTTGCCCCATTCCAGTTATTACTTTAGTTGCCCTCCTCTGGACCCTCTCCAGCTCTGCTATGTCTGCTTTGTTCACTGGAGCCCAGAACTGTACACAGTACTCCATGTGTGGTCTGACTAGTGATTTGCAAAGTGGTAGGACTATGTTCTCATCACGGGCATCTATGCCCCTTTTGATGCAACCGATTATCTTATTGGCCTTGGCAGCAGCTTAGTTTGCTGTTTACTAAAATTCCTAAGTCTTTTTCCATGTCAGTGTTAGCCAAGTATGTATGGGTGATTTGCATAATTCCTTCCCATGTGCATAACCTTACATTTGTGGTCACGACTACCTGTGTGACGAAGGCAACTAGAGACGTGACCACCAACCTGCCTAACTAACTAGATCTAAGCGGCTTGAATTGTGCCATAACCGCTGCTTAGGAGGGATGCCTAAAAGAGGGCATACCCTGTAAGATGTAACATGAAAAAGAAGGGTGGGTTGGGAGGGTACACAGCACCGACGCTGAGCCCGGATGGGAACACCTGTGAGGTTAATGAAGGCTGCTGCAGCCCCTCCCACTATGAGGACTATGTTCTCATCACGGGCATCTATGCCCCTTTTGATGCAACCCATTATGTTATTGGCCTTGGCAGCAGCTGCCTGACACTGTTTTTTGCAGCTTAGTTTGCTGTTTATTAAAATTCCTAGATCCTTTTCCATGTCAGTGTTACCGAGTGTTTTACCATTTAGTATGTACGGGTGACTTGCATTATTCCTTCCCATGTGCATAACTTTACATTTGTCAGTGTTAAACCTCATCTGCCACTTCTCTGCCCAAGCCTCCAATCTATCCAGATCCCTCTGTAGCAGTATACTGTCCTCTTCAGTGTTAATTACTTTACACAGTTTAGTATCATCTGCGAAAATTGATATTTTACTATGCAAGCCTTCTACAAGATCATTAATAAATATATTGAAGAGAATAGGGCCCCATACTGACCCCTGAAGTACTCCACTAGTGACAGTGAACCAATCTGAGTGTGTAATACTAATAACCACCCTCTGTTTTCTATCATTGAGCCAGTGAATACATATCTTATATATACATATCAATTAAGCAAAGTGACATCATCCACCCCCTTATGGACGGGAACAAAAATTAATTAACCAACCGATTTCTTGGTTTCGCTATAGCATGGGAACACATATAACATAGGATTTTCACAATATCAAATAGCAGATCAGCGAGTCGATAATGTCTACAATAAAGGAAAAGAAAGAAATTATTTGAATCAAGCAGTACGAAAACCATACATATAATCTCATAACCTTACAACCTCATAATCACGATTGAGACCTCTGGGATACAATGTATCAAGCGTATGTATCCAGAATGCCTCTCTACGAAGTAAAAGTTTTTTTATATCGCCTCCTCTCCTTGGTCTCACAATTTGCTCCAAAGCCTGAAACCTTAATTGAGATATAGAATGTTTACATTTATCAAAGTGGTAAGGCAACGGTAATAATACATTTTTAGTCCTAATCGTGGACATATGCTTGCTTATTCTGAACTCAGGGAAATATTCGAGAAAATATATATTCCTAAGGTAGAAGGACAATTATGTCTGCAAGATCTTGGCCTTAAAGTGAAAAGTACAATCATCCTGTGGAAACATATATACAGTTTGTTTCCAAAGAAATAGAAACATATTTACGGTCTGTGAAACAAGGGGGTTTGCACATGTGCCATAATGTTACTCTCAAAGAAAGGGCAGCTATTAAAATGTTAATGGAGGATACGTCCTTGGTCATTAAGCCCGCTGACAAAGGGGGCTCCATAGTGATCATGGACAAGAGCAATTATATTAAGAAGGTGATGCGTCAATTGTCTGACATTAGTACTTATGTGTGCCTGCAACATGACCCATTTTTTTCTATCAAGGATAAGATAATGGAAATGGTGTCATTGATGAGCAGTTGCAGAGTTATTTGGTTAAGCAATCACCTATTGCACCAGTACTCTACATTTTGCCTAAGGTCCATAAGACGCTTGTGGATCCCCCGGCCGTCCGATTGTGGCCTCAGTGGATTCGATATTGTCCCCCTTATCTATCACCCTGGAAAAGGTCTTAACACCCTTGATAAAAAATACTCGGTCGTTCTTGTTGGATACGACGCAATTTTTTAAAAGAAATTACAGACCTGCATTCTATTCCGGTGGATAGTTGGCTCGTGACAATTGATGTGGTGAGCCTTTACACATCAATTGATCATGAGAAAGGGATTCAGGCGGTGGCAGATATATTATTAACTAGTGACTACCCAATGATAAAACTGCTACGTTTAGTGTTGTTTAACAATTATTTTATGTTTGTATGTATTTTATGTATTTTATATTTATAGACAATATTTTTTGCGTGTGGGCGGGGTCACGTGAGATCCTATCCAAGTTCTTTGAATATTTGAACAGGGTCTGTGATGGTCTTAGATTCACTATTAGTATGGCCGCCTCTCAACTGATTTGTTCAGGAAAGAGACGGACAGGAACAGTATTTTACATTTTACTAGTGCACACCCACCTTCGCTGAAAAAAGCAATACTAAAGTCACAGTTTCAAAGAATAAAAAGAATTGTTTCTGACCCACTTATGCGGGACCACAGATTGGAGGAAATGGTGGTTAGATTTAGTGAAAGGGGGTACCCGAGATCTATTTTAGAGGAAGCTAGAACTACTTCCCTACCCAGGGACATTCGAGATAGTAGACAACAACGCATAGCGTTTATACATAAATATCATCCCTATAATGCAAGTATAGATGGTGTGGTTAGGAAACATTGGAGTATTTTAGCAAAAGCGTACCCAGATGTAGAGGAATTTAAAAGATCACCATTGATTTGTAATAAAAAGAACCCTAGTCTGAGAGATAAATTAGTCCATGCAGACTTAGGGAGTAAAAAGGATATTCTGAGACAGAGCACATTGAGGACAATAAAGAAAGTCACATTTCCGTGCCTGCATTGTCTTCAATGTTCTCATATTATTAAGGGTTCTGAGGTATATCATCCTCACACAGGAAAGGCCTTCAAGATTGAGGGTTTTTTCACTTGTGAGTCAAAAAATTTGATCTATCTGATCAAATGCCCATGTGGGCGAAACTATGCAAACGGTCAGGGATAGAATATGCAAGCATAAGTCCACGATTAGAACTAAAAATGTATTATTACCGTTGCCTTACCACTTTGATAAATGGAAACATTCTATATCTCAGTTAAGGTTTCAGGTTTTGGAGCAAATTGTGAGACCAAGGAGAGGAGGCGATATTAAAAAAAACTTTACTTCGTAGAGAGGCTTTCTGAATACATACACTTGATACATTGTATCCCAGAGGTCTCAATCGCGATTAAGGTTATGAGATTATATGTATGGTTTTCGTACTGCTTGATTCAAATAATTTCTTTCTTTTCCTTTATTGTAGACATTATGGACTCGCTGATCTGCTATTTTAGATATTGTGAAAATCCTATGTTATATGTGTTCCCATGCTATAGTGAAACCAAGAAATCAGTTGGTTAATTAATTTTTGTTCCCACCCTTGTCACTTTGATGTCACTTTGCTTAATTGATATGTATATATAAGAGTCACTGTGAATTTGAGATGTATATGTTGATGAAGGCTATATGCCGAATTGCGGTATTTTGAAATAATCTACTCTACTGAGCAATAAAGAAGAATATTTGCAACATATTGGTGGCTTGTTGGATTTTCTACTATTCTTTAGTAAGGTAGACTGACCCGTCCGACAATGCACAGGTGAGCCCTTACCTGTGCCTGTGCTGGGAGCCGATCTGAAATCAAATGCAGTCACCGGGAGCAGGCAGTTCTGAGAACAGCCCGATGAAGGCCCCCGGCGGCTGTTCTCGGAACTGCCTGCTCCTGGTGACTGCATTTGATTTCAGACCGGCTCCCATCACAGGTAAGGGCTTACCTGTGCATCACCGGACGGGTCAGTCTACCTTACTAAAGATAGCAGTCCACATGTGTTCGCTGGTGAACACTGCGAACTGACCATCACTGCTAAAACATAATTTTTTGGGTTTCAAAAATGCTATTATTGTGTAAAACTGAAAAGAAAAGAAAAGAAAAAGAATACGTATTAGATATTGCCATGTCTGTAACGACCTGCTCTATAAAAGTATCACATGACCTAACCCCTCAGGTGAACAGTGTAAAAATAAATAAATAAAAACTGTGCCATAACAACCAATTTTTTGGTCACCTTGCCCCATAAAGTATAATAGTGAATGATCAAAAAACCATATGTACCCAAAAATTGTACTAATAACAACGCCAACTCTTCCTGCAAAAAACAAGCCCCTGCACAAGATGATCGGCTGAAAAATATTTTAAAAATATAGCATTCAGAAAATGGCGACACAGAAACATAATTTTTTTTCAAAAATGTTTATTATGTAAAACTGAAACAAAGAAAGTAGACATATTTGATATCATCATGTCCGTAACATCCTGCTCTATAAAAATAGCACATAATCTCACCTGTCAGATGAACATTGTAAAAGAAAAATAATGAAAACTGTGCCAGAACAGACATTTTTTGGTTACCTTGCCTCACAAAACACATTATATAGAGCGATTGAAAATCATAAGTACACCAAAATAGTACCAATAAACTGTCACCTTATCTTGTAGTTTCCAAAATGGGGTCATTTTTGGGGAGTTTCTACTGTAGGGGTGCATCAAGGGGGGCTTCAAATGGGACACGGTTTCTAAAAACCATTCCAGCAAAATCTGCCTTTAAAAAAACATACAGTGCTCCTTTCCTTTTGCGCCCTGCTGTGTGCCCTTACGACCACATATAGGGTGTCTCTGTAAACCGCAGAATCAGGGTAATAAATATTGAGCTTTGTTTGGCTGTTAACCCTTGATGTGTTAAATGAAAAAAAAAAAAAAGATTAAAATGGAAAATCTGCCCAAAAAACTAAATTTAGAAATGTAATCTCCATTTTCCTTCAATTCTTGGGGAACACCTAAAGGGTTAACAAAGTTTGTAAAATCAGTTTTAAATAACTTGAGGGGTTTAGATTCTACAATGGGGTCGATTATAGGGGATTTTTACTCTGTAAGCCCCACAAAGTGACCTCAGTCCTGAACTGGTCCTTAAAAAGTGGGTTTTGAAAATTGTCTTAAAAATTTTAAGAATTGCTTCTAAACTTCTAAGCCTTCTAACGTCCTAAAAACATAAAATAACATTTACAAAATTATGCCAACATAAAGTAGACATATGGGGAATGTTAAGTAATAAATATTTTGGATTTTGGATTTTTTCATAAATAAAGTTAAAATATATTGACTCAAATTTATGACTGTCATGAAGTACAATGTGTCATAAGAAAACAATCTCAGAATGACTTGGATAAGTAAAAGTGTTCCAAAGTTATTACCACATAAAGTGACACATGTCAGATTTGCAATAACTGGCCGGGGCAGGAGGGTGAAAATTGGCCCGGGGTAGAAGGGTTTAAAGAGGGGAAACTCATTGGGAAATTGCTAGGGTAAAAATAAGGAAAGTTAGGAATAGATACGGGACCAGAGGGTACCCGCTAGGGATGAGCAAATTTCATATTTTGAAATTAATTTTCGGTTCGGGTTGTGGTATGTGAATTGCGTTATAGATTCCGTTACCATAACGCAATTCCATAACGCAATTCCATGACGGAATTGCCTTTAGAGGCATTCCGTTATTCATTTCATCATAATAGTCTATGGCCTGCAAAACTGATCTGTCCCGTTTCCGTTATGCAGGAGAGGTCTCCCCTGCATAACGGAAATGGGACGGATCTGTTATGCAAGCCATAGACTTCTATTATGACGGAATGAATAACGGAATGCCTCTAAAGGCATTCCGTTATGCATTCCGTCATAGAATTGTGTTATGGTCCGTGGTAACCATAATGCAATTCACATTATACCACAACCCGAAAACACATTTCAAAATATCATATTCGCTCATCCCTAGTACCCACCATAAGGGTGTTCCTCTGGGTTGAGGCATTAGTGAGGGATATCTCAGGGACATTACTCACAATGCCTGATCCCTCTATTCCAAAAATATATGGTACATATGAACTATTGCCTTGGATGGACTAGACTCTTATGTATTTGGGTTTTTGGTTGCATTTGGTTTTCCTTGTGTACACTAGATATGAAGTTTTGCTCCTGTAGATGAGCACATTTTACAGTAAGATATTAAAAGCTAAGTTTGAATTCCATTGCTTTCTGTGCGAATGATATGACTAATTGTAGGGATCAATATAATTCAAACATTGCATGTTTGGGTTCTTTTTGGTTGTTGGGGGGCATTTAGTGTAGTGGGACATGTGACTTTCAGTTTGAGGCAGAACATGTGGTGGCCTCATGCACATCACCGTATGTATTTTGAGGTTCGCAAACTGCAGATCTGCAAATAATAATAACAGTAATATTAAGAACATATGACTATTATTATATTTGCTATTGATATTATGATAGTGCCATCATATTCTATGGCGTTGTACAATTGGGGAGAAAAATCTTGGTTTGCAAAAATTAGATACATGCAATGAAGAAAAAGCTGACATCTTTTTGGAGATTGCAATCTAGAGATGATGTCCACGAGCTTCCTTTTTTCTGTGCAGGACTGATGAATTAATAGTTATATATTCCCCAGCCCAATAGAACAAAATAGCAGAACATTTTAAAGACAAAGGGAAATATAAAGTTCTGATCTCACTGTTCTTGTGGTGAAGCAGGGAGACACGTTCACAGACACATAGGACAATATGAAGTGGTCGCTTGCACCTGGAACAAAGCAGAAGACGGCAGATGGAAAGAAAGGAGCAGATGGCTCAGCCAAGGGGTTCGGCAAAATCTATGCGGAGGAGAAAGGGCTTTGTACAGCCATGTGCTCATACGTGCGCTTGTCCTTAGTTATGTTATAGTATGTGTGGTTGATTTTGTACTCAAAGTGCACAAAGAAAAACAAAAAGCATCTAATCAATACAAATCTGAAGATGAAGTCTTCTACATGATGCACACCCTGTTGTCGTTGTTTTAAAAGGATGTCAGGTCCATCGGAGACTATTCCTATTAGTTAAATTTGCAATAAATGAGTAACGCTCTGTAAAAGACCACACATCGTTTCCCAAAACATTTATATGTCAAAAAGTGACACAGGAGCTTCATAAATATAGTATTATTTAGGTCTGTGTAATGATGGATGAGCCAGGTCCTCCAGAGATGCTCTTTGCAGCCACTCTCTGCTCTAGCTAATTGATGGAGGTCCTTCTCCCTATTAAAAAGGTTTTCTGGGACCCAGTCCTTTGACACACTTTTTCTGTGGACAGGACTAGAACTATATGTCTCCCTGGCACATGCGCAGCTGAGGTGGATCCAGGAATTTGTGCATACTCTATGGAGAGGCCCAGTCCGCAGTGGAAGTGACGTCTCGTCCACCAGCCAGAGCGGAAACCTGGGAAAGGATGTGACGTCAGCAGAAGCAGTATTTTTCAGAAGAGGATCATTACATGACCACTATCCCAAGTGGAGATAGACTCCATAGTAGACTCCATAGTAGACTCCATAGTAGAAGAATCTTTCTTCCACAGGCAAGATGTGAAGAAGAATCTAGAGTCCAAGTAGACTTGTTTTAAAAGGGGCTGCCCCTAATAATAAAGGTGATGTAATTATCACTAACAAATTGACGTTTCCACAACTTATTTAACACACAGGGGGTCATTATTAAGAACGGTGTCTTAATACCCCTTTAGCTCTGCATAACTTTGGTGTATCCACCATCTGTCTAAATCAACTACAGCTCCCTTGCTGGTGTAGATTTAGACCATTTTCTACGCCTAAAACAAGCTTAGAAAATGATAAATGAGACTGGCCTACAGGCCAGACCCCTTTTGTAGACCTGGCATGAGCAGGGAAAAGTCACAGATTGAAGCACAATTAACCTTTGCGCCGCATTCTGTGACAGATATGTGCCAAAAAGTGGCGTAAATCTGTAAGTAAATGACCCCCAAAATTCAGAGACATGCCATTTTCTTCCATAGTATCAGTGGTTGTCATGATATCTGGGGGCATCTGTGGCACACACACTATTTTGTGTGCATATATGGTAGGCATTTATAGGGCATTTATGCCAGACAGTAAACTGAACAAACTCCATGGCTTAGTGGCTTGCTCTCCAGAATGTTGCAAGCCTCAGCGTTGGCCACAGAATACCCATATTACTAGCCACAGAATACCCATATTACTACCCATACACACCATAACAGTTGAAAACTGTTTTCACCTAGGGCTGATGTACCTTTCCGCACAGAGGAGCTTGTGCTCCCATAGTCCACTGTAGTACAGTGTAAGATCTTATGAGTTTAGACTATGAACTCCTACATTAGTATCTGCACAAATTTTACTTATTTATAGTAAAATTGTAAATATATTTCCCCCAAACAAGGTGCTGGGTGATTAATTTACCAACTCAGTGGCTAAAAGGGGCATTCCCATCTTAGACAATCATGGCGTGTCTGCAGGACCTGCACCCATCTCCAGAACAAGGGTCTGCAGACCCCTGTGTTTGTCTTTTTCCATTTACATCTATGGGAGTCACAAGGGAGGGGAGTTGGGGATTGGGGTCTTAGAGATAGATGCAGTTCCCAGAGGTAAATCTGCTATATATGATTAGGATGGGAATAATGTGCCATTTGCAGTGCTTACATCCTCTCCATTTATGATATTGCAGAGATCTCTAGTGGTCAGAAAAGGTAATGCAGAAGCTATTATCGAAGGACGAGAAGCACCGAGCGATCACTGGTGTAACTAGACAGATTATAAAATGTACTCACGGGGCACACATCCAGTTGTGTCATCTCTGCCCGCCATCATATGGTAGATTAAGAATGGAAATGCCCTTATTATTGAAGAATAAGAGGGTTTTGTAATGTGATGTGGCCTACAGCATCCACTGACGTGTGATATCCCAGACATGCCTGAGATTTGGAACATAATGAGGATTAGTTTCATCTTTCATCATCTCATTTTCCAACCCATAACTTTTCTATTTTAATGTAACCGTATAAAGTTATGCTATCTTATGGGGGGGCATTCATCTTACAGTACAAATCACTGTATTCTGCAGATCCCTGATATATGGTGATAACAAATTTATAGATATTTTTAGGGGTTTTCTACTTAAACATTTTTTGTAGAATTGTGTTGCTGTGTTCAAAAACCCTTAACTTTTTTTTTTTTTTTTTTCTCATTAACAGGGGTGTATGAGGGCTGTTTTCCATGGGATGACTTGCAGTTTTCAATGGTATGAATTACTTTAATTAATTATTTTTATATTCTTATTTTTTCCCTAAAATATATTTCTTTAATGAAAATTGTGATAAAAATAGGTGAATGGTTTGTTAACCCATCTAGCTGAATCAACATGTGCACAGTGTCAGGATTTGCACCGGCCATTAATGTGTGCTGCTTTTTTCTTTTCTTTTATATATGTATATATATATATATATATATATATATATATATATGTATATATATATATAAAATAAAAGTCTGCAGCACTCCTTGAAAGATAAAAAAAAATTGCTATTTATTCACACGTCATGTAGCAACGTTTCGGTTCTCTCACAGAACCTTGTGAGATATATAGTATAGTATATATATATATATATATATATATATACACTCACCTAAAGAATTATTAGGAACACCTGTTCTATTTCTCATTAATGCGATTATCTAGTCAACCAATCACATGGCAGTTGCTTCAATGCATGTAGGGTTGTGGTCCTGGTCAAGACAATCTCCTGAACTCCAAACTGAATGTCAGAATGGGAAAGAAAGGTGGGCTACAACAGCAGAAGACCCCACCGGGTACCACTCATCTCCACTACAAATAGCAAAAAGAGGCTACAATTTGCACGAGCTCCCCAAAATTGGACTGTTGAAGACTGGAAAAATGTTGCCTGGTCTGATGAGTCTCGATTTCTGTTGAGACATTCAAATGGTAGAGTCCGAATTTGGCGTAAACAGAATGAGAACATGTATCCATCATGCCTTGTTACCACTGTGCAGGCTGGTGGTGGTGGTGTAATGGTGTGGGGGATGTTTTCTGGGCACACTTTAGGCCCCTTAGTGCCAATTGGCCATCGTTTAAATGCCACGGGCTACCTGAGCATTGTTTCTGACCATGTCTATCCCTTCATGACCACCATGTACCCATCCTCTGATGGCTACTTCCAGCAGGATAATGCACCATGTCACAAAGCTCGAATCATTTCAAATTGGTTTCTTGAACATGACAATGAGTTCACTGTACTAAAATGGCCCCCACAGTCACCAGATCTCAACCCAATAGAGCATCTTTGGGATGTGGTGGAACGGGAGCTTTGTGCCCTGGATGTGCATCCCTCAAATCTCCATCAACTGCAAGATGCTATCCTATCAATATGGGCCAACATTTCTAAAGAATGCTATCAGCACCTTGTTGAATCAATGCCACGTAGAATTAAGGCAGTTCTAAAGGCAAAAGGGGGTCCAACACCGTATTAGTATGGTGTTCCTAATAATTCTTTAGGTGAGTGTATATATATATATATATATATATATATATATATTATCTGTAATTATATACAGATATATAGTGATGATCTATATACGGTATGTAATTATCATTATTTTATGCAAATATGAACCAAGCATTAAAGGAGTTGTCCCACCTCAGTAAATGGCATTTATCATGTAGAGAAAGTTAATATAAGGCACTTACTAATGTATTGTGATTGTTAATATTGCTTCCTTTGCTGGCTCCTTTGATTGCTTCCTTTGCTGCTCCCCATTCCATCACATTGTACGCCACTCATTTTTAGGGGTTATGACCACCCCACACTACAGGAAAAAGACCGTGGAAGCGCACATAGGCAGGCATGTACAACGATGGACAGGGGCGGATTGGGAACCTACAATTGCCCTGGAAAAAAAATACCTAAAAGTGGCCCCATATTGTAAGAGGATCTAAATTGACAGGCAGCAGGGGAAACAAATGGAGGTGAGATGCGGGACATAGTTGAATTCAGCAGGGCATGTCGCTGGCCGGCTACATGAGTACCTGATTCTCACAGAGTTAATTACCACTGACAGTTGACTATGTACCCAGCCAGTGGCAGAGATGGGGGCTTGGGTGGCCCCCTGGTCATCGGCCCACCAGGAACTTTCCCTGTAAGGTCTATGACCAATCTGCCCCTGACGGTGGACGTAACCTCTGGAAACGAGCAGTGTGTAATGCGTTGGAAAAATGAATAAACCCAGCAAAGAAGGCAATATGGATAGTAACAATACATTAGTAGGTGCCTCGTATAACCCTCTCTACATAATACATGCCATTTGACAACTTCTTTAACAATATGACCAAGTGAAATATGTATTACAAGAGTGTTAAAGAGGACCTTTCATTACAATAAAAAATCTAAACTAAGTATACAGACATGGAGAGCGGCGCCCGGGGATCTCCCTGCACTTACTATTATCCCTGGGCGCCGCTCCGTTCTCCCGGTATAGGCTCCAGTATCTTCAGATTTTTGGCTCAACTGGGAGGAGCCTGCTCTTGTTCTCCTGGGCGTCTCCTTCTCCCAGGCTGTAGCGCTGGCCAATCGCAGCGCTCAGCTCATAGCCTGGGAGAAATAAACCTCTCAGGTTATGAGCTGAACGCTGCGTTTGGCCAGCGCTACATCCCTGGAGAAGGAGGTGCCGGCAGGTTCCACTGGGTGGAGCCTAACTATGAAGATACTGGAGCCTATACCGGGAGAACGGAGCGGCGCCCAGGTATAATAGTAAGTGCAGGGAGATCCCTGGGCGCCGCTGTATATGTCAGCATACTTAGTTTAGATTTTTTTATTGTAGTGAAAGGTCCCCTTTAAAGGGAACCTGTCACCGGGATTTTGTGTATAGAGCTGAGGACATGGGTTGCTAGATGGCCGCTAGCACATCCGCAATACCCAGTCCCCATAGCTCTGTGTGCTTTTATTGTGGAAAAAAGACGATTTGATACATATGCAAATTACCCTGAGAGGAGTCCTGTCCCTGACTCATCTCATGTACAGGACTCATCTCAGGTTAATTTGCATATGTATCAAATTGTTTTTTTTCCATAATAAAAGCACACAGAGCTATGGGGACTGGGTATTGCGGATGTGCTAGCGGCCGCCCAGCAACCCATGTTCTCAGCTCTTTACCCAAAATACTGGTGACCGGTTCCCTTTAAAGTTAAGTCTTATAAAGTGAAAGCATATTGCTATGTTATGAGCTCTGGGACCCCCACCTATCCTGAAATTGAGGATCCGCTGCAGCTCCCTGCACAGTGGGTGGTTGGGGCATCTGTACGCAGGGAGAAGACAGTGACGGAAATGCAAAGCAGCGACCATAAAGGGATGGCCTATTCTAGCAACTTGTCACCTCTTTGTCACATATAAAAAATCCCTTTAATTGCCACTATACTATTACAATATTTTTCTACTAAGTGCTATGATTGCCCTGGTGTCACTAGGGCATAATAATATATCAGACTGCCCATGGGTGAGGGGCCACATACAAGGGGCCCAAGAGGCACATGTAGGGTCAGAATGAAGTGCTTTGGGGCTACCAGAGGAAATCATTCTGAGGTCCCACTCTCTATGTACACAGGACATGTGTGCATCCTCTTTAACCACTTCAAAACCAGGCCATAGGCCTCATGCATACGACTGTGCAGTTTTTTGCGGATCCGCAAAAAAATGGAAGCCACCCGTGTCCCTTCCGCAATTTGCGGAACGGAATAGCGGGCCATTGTAGAGATGCCTATTCTTGTCCACAAAACGCACAAGAATAGGACATGCTATATATTTTTTTTTTGCGGGGCCACGGAACGGTGCAACGGATGCGGACAGCACACAGAGTGCTGTCCGCATCTTTTGCGACCCCATTGAAGTGAATGGGTCCGCACCCGAGCCGCAAAAAATGCGGCTCAGATGCTGACCACAGAAACGATTGCGTGAAATAGTCATAGAGCCTTTTACATAGCATGATGGCATCAGGGCTTCCAACAGCAAGAGCCCCTCTATAACTATGCCACCGGCCCTGAGTCCATTATCACACTTGATGCTCTGGACCATTTGGATGCTGATTGATGCGTGGATTCTGCATGCACAAGTGCTGCTTCATGTAAATGCATTAATCCCGCTCAGCGCTGAGTTATTACCGTCACCCCTCTTTTTACTAGAGGCCACCTATTGGACACGATACATTATTCAGGCAGTTTCAATAGGATTTTCCTATAAAGGATATTTGTAGTCGGGGGTCTCATATATTAAGTCAATATAATCCCCCCAGAGCGAGGCAGTAGCCCGAACACCTGTCACAGCTCTGGGACACAGACTGCCCTTTATTGTGGAGCTGCAGCTGCCAACTGCCATCAGCATCAAGTTACAGGCACAAAGAGCGAGACGTCATTCTTCTGGTTCTCGGACTGATACCAAACCGCGAGGAAGGGAGGAGGATGGAATCGGAATGATAATCACGTCATGGGTGGCATGAACGCACATGTATGCTGATGAAGATATTTTATCTACTAGATTATATACAGTGATACACATATAATACCGTGAAGTGGAGAAATATGAAATAGCATTATATTACAGGATTATTCAACCCTAAAGGCATATAGCAGTATAATACGGCATCTGAGGGAGCATGATGTCACAATTGGCTTTACACGGAAATAACTTTGTATGTCGCCATGTGAAATTAGAGAAATAAGTGATTACGGTGGATTTTCTGCTCACATCTCTACTGGAATCCAGGCCAAAATTGCTGCACGATCCGCACAGAAGTCACCTTGCCATTCACATGGCCGCAGATTATTTCCGTGTGGATCTCCTAACAGAGTTACCTAGGGACGCGTGCATGAATCCTAAGGGGATGTTCAAATGATGGATTTTGAAAATGCACTGGAAAAAAAAAAACGGAGAAGAATCCGCAGTGATTTTCTGCACGGTTTTGGTGTGGATTTTGGCACTTTTCTTCCAGCTTCCTATTTTTTAAGCTTCCCGTTCATTTCAATGGGAGAATAAGCGCAGATTCTGCTCCCAGATAGAGCGTGCGTGTTTTTTTTTTTTCTATGCTGTTTTTTCAGTGTGGAAAAAATAGCAAGTTCTGCCTCCCGCTGAAAGGAATGGGTGGCTTTAACATAGAAACATAGAATGTGTCGGCAGATAAGAACCATTTGGCCCATCTAGTCTGCCCAAGCATTTTACAGAGGCATTATTATTTTTTTGCATGGATTTCGTGTAGAAAACACATAAGCAACAAAGCCACCTTACTCTCTCCAAATTGAGAATGTTGAGGAGATAAGGATTGGGCAGTTGGACTTCAAATGCTCGAATCCTTCTGTCCCGGCAGGAGCTTCCTAACCCTTTTCCTGCACAAACTTGCTTGGTGGCGCTGATCTTGCATGTGTATGAGGAGATTGGGCTAGTTCTTGTAGGCCGACAACTATCTTATATATATGGCCACCTTTATTGCTCTCTCCCTATTGAGAACACACATTTAGCAAGATGGCGCAGCACGCGATGGATGTCTTCATTTGTGCTTCCAGGATTTTGCGCACAGCGAGTTCTTTCACATATGACCAGGACATTCTATTACCTTGTGGGTTTCGCCTGCACTCGAAACCTGGGTCGGATTGCCTGCTGACACCAAGGTGGCGGAGAAAATATCAGGGAAATAAACTACGGGTTAGGGAACACAGGGCAACGTTTCCCAGCATCCTGTTAGAAAATATACCATCCCTGGAGAAAACATTGGATGACCTTAGGTCTAGGATCAGGTTTCAGGACCATGCTGCTGGACCACACCGTACAGCTGCCCGGATTCTCTGTGAACCGCAAGCATAGGACGGAGGACTCTGAGGAATCAGAAGTGGTGCAGTAGGCATTATAGTGAGTGAGAGATGGTGTGCGGCTCTCGGGTTTAGGCCTCATGCACACGGACGTTTTTTTTGCAGTCCGCAAAAACGGTTTCCGTTGTTCCGTGATCCATGTCCGTTTTTTCTTCCGTGGGTCTTCCTTGATTTTTGAAGGATCCACGGACATGAAAAATGAAAAAAAAATCTAAGTCAAGTTTGCCTTTGAAATGATAGGAAAAAACGGACACGGATCACAGACGCGGATGACAATCTTGTGTGCATCTGTGATTTTTCACGGACCCATTGACTTGAATGGGTCCATGAACCATTGTCCGTGAAAAAAATAGGACAGGTCATATTTTTTTCACGGACTGGAAACACGGATCACGGACACGGATGCCAAACGGTGCATGAAAGTCAATGGGTCCGCAGAAAAAAAAACGGAACAACGGCCGCGGATGCACACAACGTCGTGTGCATGAGGCCTTATGCTCGCCTGACTTGGAATACCTGGCTATTGAATGTAACTCTTTTTATCTTTTAAGAGAATTCACTGCGAACATAATCGTCTATACTCAATCAAAGGCTCCGGTACAGTATTCACAACTCTACTTAAGGATATCGGAATATTTCAGTCTGCTATCCTGACGCTGTACTGGCTATTACGGGGGACTTTAATAAAGCAAATTTTTAAAATATTGTACCAGATTTCTTTCGACATATTGTGTGCAGCACCAGAGGGACTGGATCAGACTCTGGATCATTGCAGCACACAACATAGAAACACGTATAAAGAAGCTTCTACACCAGCATTTGGTAAATCAGACCATGATGCTATTTTGTTACTGTCAATTTATAAATAAAAGTCGAGGCAGGAGAAAATGGGGACGCGTGGGGTCAGGCACTGGACTGTCCGATCAGAGGCTATGCTGCAAGATGCTCTGAATGATATGGACTGGGAAATGTTCCAGAGCAGCTTTGACGTTACATCTATTTGCAGAAGCAGTGCTCGGCTACATACAGTTTCTGATAGGAGAGACCGACCTACAACTACAGTCAAAGTTTTTCCTAATTAGAAACCATGGCTAGATCAAACCATCCACAAGGCTGTTAATGCATGCACAACTTGCTATAACATGGTGCTGATGACCAGAATCAAAGCAGCTTCCTATAACCCCCATAATACGGTGAAGAAAGCAAAAAGAAAGTATAAAGAAAACACGAAAACTCAGTTCCAACAGTCAAATAGTAGAACTCTGTGGCAAAGTATGCAAAAAGATAAACCCATTCCCACATTGCAAGCTGACTTCTAAATTTTTACAATGCATGTTTTGAGGCTGATACCACAACCGTAAGCCACGTTACCGGTGACTCTGGTGCATTACTGAGCATGACGTCAGAACAGTGTTTAAAGTAGTGAACATCACTAAATTATTACCAACCAGCACCACTGACCTCCATTGCTAGGAAGTGTTTTGAGCGACTGGTCAGAGACCATATCTGATCATCTCTCTCCAGCTGATCCACTGCAATTAGCTTACTAGCAAAATCTATCCACAGATGATACCATAACACACTTGGATCAGAGAGGATACAACTATGTATGCATGCTCTTTGTGGATTACAGTTCGACTATAGTTCCCATCATGCTCAGCACAAAATTGAGAGACCTGGGGCTACATTTATCCATCTGCAGCTGGATCCAAGACTCTCTTACAGGAAGACCTCGGGTGGTGAGAGTGGGGAACAAGTCCTCTGTCTCAATCGCCCTCAGCACTGGTGCCCCTCAGGGCTACATCCTCAACACACTGTTATATGTCTTGTATACCTGCAACTGTGTGGTCATCAGCCACACCAAGAGAGTGGTAAAGTTTGCAGATACTGTGGTGGTGGGCCTGATTACCAAGAGCGATGAAAGGCCCTACCTGTGTGAATTTGAGAAGGTGGCCTTATTGTGCCAGGCTAACAACCTCTCCATGAAAGTGGAAAACACATGTAGATGGTAGTAGACTTCAGTAGGTTGCACACCAGGAATTATTCTCCCCTTACCATTACTGGGGCCTCAGTGGAGTTCTTTCAAATTCCTTGGTGTCCAAATCCATGGAGTAACCACATAGGCAATGTAACTGTAAAGGTACAACAGTACCAGTACTTCATACGTTGCCTTGGCAGATGGTTCTCACCATGGATACTCAGGGCTATCTATGCAGGCACTATCGAGAGCCTTCTGGCTGGTAATATTACAGCATTGTAAGTGCCACAGTGCAAGATCTTAAAACACTAGCCAGAGTAGAACAATCAGCAGAGCGTGTGACAAAGTGTACCCTCCCTGCTTTACAGAATATTTATACACAGCAGGATAGAACCAGAGAATGAAGGATAATCAAAGACCCCAGCCACCCGCACCACTGCATGTTCTCAATGCTTGAGTCAGGAAAGAGATGTTCACCTGGCTGATTCTCAACATATTTGCCAGGTTGCTGTCAGATCTCCACCGGTCCCCATTATAGTTAATGGGGTCATACAACAATGCTGTAGCTTCCGGCAATGCCCGATGTACAAGTGCTAGTGTGAAAGTAGCCTAAGAACAAATATATAAAAAGGCTCAGGAAGAGCTTCTTCTTTCAGGCGGTCTAAATACAGAACATTATATGCTGAAATAAGGACTTAAAAACTTTAAAAACAAGAAATAGGTCCCTTTTATTGTCACGATCAGTGTGGGGGAAAAACTCCACACTAAACCAGGACGGAAGGGGAATAGTAACTGGGCCTGGAAACTAGGGAAGCAACAGGTCACCTCCTAAACAACCCTAATCCGGGCCTTAACTACCTATCAATATGAATAGACCTTGAAGGTAGGAATATACATATGCTGTATACCTAGGCCCTTATATCCCTATAAGGCCCTGGAATGAGGTTAGGACCAGAGACAACCCATTCCTCCCCAGATGGACGAATGGAAGTCTCTGTCTCAGGCCCAGATACAAAAGGGAATATAACAAATACAAAACAATAAGAAAAGACAAGAATTATCTGAAAGTTGAAAAGAAACAGAAGCACCACAGAGTACTACCGACCAGCTAGTTAGAAGGCAGGAAGAAAATCTATAAACTGCACCTCCAAGAGTGAGAAGCGGCTACTTATGGGAAAAGTAAATTACCAACAAGCAACACCTGAAGCAAGGGGTGTGGCATTCACCAAAACACAGACACAACGAGATCCCCAGGGAACTTGTCAATTTAACCCACGAGTCGCCAATTTCTCCGATCTCCTGGTACCTGCCAAGGGATTGTCCGTGAAATTTATACTATAATATGTTTACAGTTTACCTGTTCAATGACGTGAATAACTATGTGTGTAAATCATTTGTATTGTTTTATATATACGTAGGAGTCATGTATTAAAAAATATACTCCACTTTTGTTCTAAAAGTTTTTTGTGGCAAACTCTGTGCCTTTTTCCTGTGTACGCCACGTTTTTTCTCAAGTTACGAGAAAAGGGCGCGTGACATGGGTGGGGAAGGGGCAGGCTGGTAGGTCCGTCTGATTCATCATTTTCTACACTTGTTTTTGGCGTAGAAAATGACTTAAATATACACCAGCAAGGGAGCTGGTGTAGATTTAAGTGAGCCGTACAGTCTCAGGTAAGGCGCATCAATTGGCGGCGGACATAGACTAAGACCGGTGTCTAAATTGCCGGTCTTAGTAAATGTCACCCATAATGTGTATATGTTTTTATTGCATATTGTTACACAAAAGGAGGGGGGGCACATAGTGGGGAAACATTTAACTGACATTGTCTAACACTGAGTATATGACAAATAAAAACTTGAACTTGAACTTGCATACTCAGCTGAGCTGAGCATGCCTGTGTATAGGGGTGCTGGAAGGAATAACTGTCACGGGTTCGGCGAAGAGGTACCTGATGTGTATGGCCAGGCTAAGTTTGGCCCTTTTAATTACTTTTCTTTTTTTTTTTATCTCAAATACCCATTTTTTTATGGCCAGTGATATATTTATAGGTCAGATACTGATATAAACACATTGGGCTCTGTTCACATAACATTAAAGGGGTTATCCAATGTCTCCAACAGCCGCCTCATCTGCCGGGCCCCTCACAGGTAATATACTTACCCCACTCCCCTCCTCCTGCGCCGCACCTGGTCCCCGCACCGCCGCTGCTGCTTCTCCCTGTACACGGATGAAAACATCTGGTGTCAAGAGGGAGCAGCCAATGGCAGGCGGGGTCGGGGACGAGCCTCTCTAGCATCACCCTTGATTCTAGGGAGGCTTGTCCCCATCCCTGCCTGCCATTGGATGCTCCACCCCGACACCGGATGTTTTCATCCGTGTACAGGGAGAAGCAGCAGCGGCGGTGCGGGGACCAGAAGCAGTGCGGGGAGCGGGGTAAGTATATTACCTGTGAGAGGCCTGGCACATGGGGGGGGGGGGGGGGGGGCTGTTGGAGACATTGGATAACCCCTTTAAGAGCTTTCTTTGGTGTAAGAACATAAGAGGGGTATTCCCATCTGGGACATTGATGGCATATCGCTAAGATCAATGTCAGAGCAGGTCACCAGAACTGCGCCCCTGAAGTGAATGAGTGTAGACCACGCATGCAGTGCACCCGCTATTTGACATATCCTAGTGATATGTCATCAATGTCTCTGATGGGTCCAAGCTGTAACTGAAAAGAATCTGTCTTCAGTCTTCAGTGCTTTACTGAGTGCTGAAGACGCCAGTGTGTAACAAGTCAGCAGTGATAGGGCATATGTACATAGTCAGGGGCTGGGGTAGTGATAAGAAACCCCTGTATGTTACACATAGACGTCTTCAGTACTCAGTAAAACACTAGAGACCTAAGATAGACCCTCCTTAGCATCACTGTGAGTGATTTTGTAAGAAGATTATAAACCAAAACAGTCACACTACGTTTCAGGGCTCTTTCACACGAGCGTGTCCCTTGCGGGAATCACACTCCGTGTGAGAGAGGGCTCGTGGAGTCTGGACTGCAGAAGCGCACGGTATTATCATGATTGATAATGCTGTGTGCCTCTGCCTGACCTTTCTGTAATGGAATCAGACTGACAGCTTGATCATGATAATGGCGTGCACTTCTGTAGTCCAGACCACACAATACCTTTCTCACACGGAGTGTGATTCCCGCAAAGGACATGCTCGGGTGAAAGAGCGCTTATGCTAGGAGGAGCTTCTAGGTTTTATGCCAAACACATGCATAGAGATCCATACACCTTACCAAAGCCAAAAGAGAATCTTTTTGGCCTCCAATGATCTGTTTGTTATGCATAAGTATACCTTTTTGTGGTATAGAATGGCTTAGTAGAAGTAGACTATACTATTCCATAAAAAAAAGATGTAATATATGTTTTTACAAATGGAAGCCTGTTAGACCTGTATGCCTGTACAGGAGATATATGGATATCCCCCCCCCCCCCCTCCCTAATATAGACTCTAAAGTGATGTGAAGAAAACCGAATTACCAAGACTACATGATGATAATTGCTAAAAATCACAACAATCTGTATTGGAAGCCTCCATCGAACAGAATTATGCACAACAATGTAGATTTTTTATTTATTTTTTACAAATTAGAAAAGTCTCCTATTTTATAGACTGTCTGTGAGTTGCCATGCAATTGGCAAGCCTGCTCCAAACCAGAGGGACACCTAATTGTTACCATGAAGACTCAGCATCGGTTGAAAGTCTAAGAAAGAATATTTCGTACTGACATTTTCCACAAGTGCACAAAAACAGTCAGCATCTCCTCAAGATATTAGAGGGTCTGGGCTAAAAAGTTAAAATAAGCACCCCATTTACTTAGTTTAAAACATTCACCACATTTCACTCCAAAAATTTAATAATATGGACTGTTTGTTAAAATTATTTATATGTTTTCTTAAAAGGGTTGTCTGTGACATAAATCCTGCAGAGGGGTCACAAATATTAGACTTGGTCATTTATTACTCAGGTGTGAGTACCTATCAAAATCTGATCTTCACAACAGGTTTGTGGAAGTGTAACATGGCAAGAATAAAGCAGATGCCCGAGAACCTCAGAAGAAGAATTGTTGATGCTCTTCAGGCTGGAAATGGTTACAAAACAATCTCTAAAGAGTCTGGACTCCAAAAAAATCCACAGTCAAACTGATTGTGTACAAATAGAAAAAAAAATCAAGACTCTTGTTGGTTGACCAACAAAGATCATGCCAAGAGCAAGGCATGTAATAGTCTATGAGGTAAAGGAACCCAAGGTACCCTCTAGGCAACTGAAGGCCTTTCTCACATTAGCTAATAGTAATGTTCATGAGTCCATCGGGAGCAAACTGAATAACAACGGTGTGAATGGCAGGGTTGTGAGGAGAAAGCCACTGCTCTCCAAAAAGAACATTGCTGCCCATCTGCAGTTTGCTAAAGATCACCTGGAAAAGCCAGAAGGCTATCGTAAGAATGTTTTGAAACCAAAATAGAAAAATATCGCATTACAGCATAAAAACCTCATTATCTGTGAATCACAGTGGTGGTAGTATCATAATCTGGGCCTGTTTCATTGTATCTGGGCTTTTGCTTCTTTGCCATTGTTTGGACCTGTGAATCAAAGCAGCCATGGAGGGGCTGGCCACAGAAATGAGTGGAGCTGGTGTGCAACAAGAGCAATGGTGACACCCTCATTGCTCCAAAGTCAATAGTCCGGGCTCAGGTTAGATCATAAATATCAGATCATAGGAGTCTTAGTCCTGACACTCCCACTGCTAAACCTAAGGGGCGAGTGCTGGGTACTCTTCAATTTTTTTTACCTGCATGCGTCTCCATTCTTGCGGCAGTGCAATGTACTTACAGCTCTTTGTTCCATTCAGCACGGCTACAATCTAGATGCCGTGAAAACACTGAAGAGGACTCAGCGCTCGCATAATGCCGCAGCCTCTTCAAACAGCTGTGGGTGCTGGTAGTCGGACCCCCAGCGATCTGATATTGGTGATCTATTCTGAATATAGGTCTTCAATATCTGTAGCCCTTTAAAAACTCTAGTATCGCCATATGCATTGCGTCACATTTATGTATTTTAGACACTTGGCTCTATATGGGAGCATGGCTTAGCGAGAAGTGGTGAAGCTCTCCATACACACCAGATCGTCGGCGGGTCCCATAGATGGGTCTATGTCTATATTTATACCGCAGCTAGGACTTTGATAGCAAGGCACTAGGAAGCCTGCTCACATATCGACGCTCTCGCAGCTTGTGGCTTTAGTAAATCAATACATGCTGTATCAGGTTATTTCGCTGATTCTTTGAGATCCAGGACAAAGATACGTGACCGAAGGTCTATATGTACTGGAAGTAAATGTGCTCGCCCTTTATCTGACTTGATTTAAAGGTTGGAACACCAATGCTATGTCTGTTTTGGAAATATGCACCTTATGGAGATGTACACTTGTTCGTCATCACTTTATATTCCATTATTGGCGATGTCGCTGTCTTGTTGTTTTTTCCTCCCTGTTTTTCCCTTCTGTACCTTTTCCCTACTGGTCCAATACTCCGTTTTTTCTTCTGTAACCTGTAGCACCACACGTGGCATTTTTGAACTACCTTGTATGGATAACGTGGTTCCATATTTTTGCCTCGCTATGGCATCTTTCCTTTTCTTTGGTAGTTTTTTAGTTATTTATGTATGTACTGTGCTGGATATTGGTCATGAGTGATGCCTTTATATCACTGAACTGTGTTTTCCTGTTAAAATATTCAATAAAATGAATACTCAAAGGGGTTTTGTCACTTCAGCAAGTGGCATATATCATGTAGAGAAAGTTAGAACAAGGCACTTACTAATGTATTGTGAATGTCCATATTGCTTCCTTTGGAGGCTGGGTTCATTTTTCCATCACATTATAAACTACTCGTTTCCATGGTTATGACCACCCTGAAATTCATCAGCAGTGGCTGTGCTTGCGTACTAAGGAAAAAAGCACCAGCCTATGTGCCCTCCAACCTAGGGTACTTTCACACTAGCGTTATTCTTTTCCGGCATAGAGTTCCGTCCTAGGAGGCTCAATACCGGAAAAGAACTGATCAGTTTTATCCCCATGCATTCTGAATGGAGAGTAATCCGTTCAGGATGCATCAGGATGTCTTCAGTTCAGTCTTTCTGACTGATCAGGACGGAGATAATACCGTAGCATTCTGTGGTTTTATCTCCGGCCCAAAAAACTGAACACTTGCCTGAATGCATTTTTTTCCATAAAAATGTTTTAGTGCCAGATCTGGCATTCAAAATACCGCAATGCCGGATCCGTCCTTCCGGTAAAAATGTGAAAGAATTGTATAACGGTTCAGTTTCTCCGGATGACAAACAGAGAGACGGATCCGTTCTTGCAATGCATTTGTGAGACGGACCCGCATCCGGATCCGTCTACAAATGCTTTTGTTTGCATGCAGATTGCCGCATCCGGCAGGCAGTTCCTCTGCTGGATTGCAAGGTGGTTGTAACCATGGATACGAGCAGTGTAAAATGTGATGAAAAAATGAATGAAGCCAGCCAAGCAGGCAATATGGACAATCACAATACATTAGTAAGTGCCTTGTAGTAACTTTCTCTACATGATAAATGCCATGTGTTGAAGTGAGACAACAAAAAATTGTTGGCATGTTCATTCAAAAAATGTTGGGTCTCGGCCACAATACTGTTCACAGGGAATCAGTAAGGCCTCATGCACACCACCGTTTTTCAGGTCCGAGTTTTTGCGGCTTGGATGCGGACCCATTCACTTCAATGGGGCCGCAAAAGATGTGGGCAGCACTCCGTGTGCTGTCCGCATCCATTGCTCCGTTCTGAGGCCCTGCCAAAAAAATATAGCATGTCCTACTCTTGTCCGTTTTGTGGACAAGAATAGGCATTTCTACAATGGGCCGTCCCTTCCAGTCCGCAAATTGAGGAAGGCACACGGACGGCTTCCGTTTTTTGCGGACCGCAAAAAACAGCACGGTCGTGTGCATGAGGCCTAAATGTGTTTTAGGAGTTTTTTATAGCAGTATTTTTTTATTTTACCGCTCTTCTCCACAATAGGGGTTGGATCTCAAAGGCACCTCTTTTGGTTTGTAATATCTGCCGCCACAGCCTAATGGGGAATGTACTAGTCACGTTTATGTGGTAGTGTAGTTGAATATATATATATATATATATATATACACACACTTTGAACTATTTACAAGGGTCATTATTGCGTGACACATAAAAACACAGATGATACAAGCTTATCCAGCAGCTCTGACCCTAACAAGCATTCTGCAGGCTACTCCAGCAGATGTTCCCACATTTTCAGACACAGGGGAAACGAGCTGCGGGCGTCGACAGCAACCAGAATATCTCCGTTCTGTCGCCACAAAATTCTCCTGCTCTACACAGCAGCTGCCGCTTGGGACAATAGCGGGCTCCATGATTGGTCCGTGTACCACGTGACGTCAGCGGCGGCCTCTCATTCACATGCAAATAAGGCAGGGTATATGGCGACTGTGAGCAGCCGCATTGTGACGTCACAAAGAGACCCATAGATCGTTGTATATAGTCACATGGACCGGGGGGAGAGGCAGGTGTGAGCGCTCGCCCTGTACACGCACTGCTCACCTAGTATCTGCACCTAGTCACCATGGACCGGGCGGACAGGCAGGTGAGCGACCTTCAGCACTTACTGCACGGACCGTACACGTACCTCCGGTAGGCCTCGTCGTGTGCCTGATCCTCCGGGAGTGGAGCTGATGCATGGTGACTCTTCTCGTCTGTATACCGCGGGATATGTACACAGGATGCCGGTCCTGGGAAGTGTCGGTACATTTTTCTGGTGGTACTACTTCTTGTATGTATCTATGGCATCAGTGCCCTGATGGGTGTAGTAGTCAGGCTGCCTGGTGAAGATCACAGGGTTTGGTCTATTGCAGCAGGACAGTAGGTCACCCTGTGTCATGCCTCCTAGTGCTTATACCTTGTGTGTGATGGTAGTGTTTGCATCCAGCTGATGAGGGTAGTAGTTACCTCTATACATGTTGACAGCTCCTGTACTCTGCGATATTACACTACAGGCTGTGCCGCCTGTACTCTGCAATATTACACTACAGGCTGCGCCTCCTGTACTCTGCGATATTACACTGCAGGCTGCGCTGCCTGTACTCTGCGATATTACACTACAGGCTGCGCCTCCTGTACTCTGCGATATTACACTACAGGCTGTGCCGCCTGTACTCTGCAATATTACACTACAGGCTGCGCCTCCTGTACTCTGCGATATTACACTGCAGGCTGCGCCTCCTGTACTCTGCGATATTACACTACAGGCTGTGCCTCCTGTATTCTGCGATATTACACTACAGGCTGCGCCTCGTGTACTCTGCGATATTACACTGCAGGCTGCTCCTCCTGTACTCTGCGATATTACACTGCAGGCTGCTCCTCCTGTACTCTGCGATATTACACTACAGGCTGCGCCTCCTGTACTCTGCGATATTACACTGCAGGCTGCGCCTCCTGTACTCTGCGATATTACACTACAGGCTGCTCCTCCTGTACTCTGCGATATTACACTACAGGCTGCGCCTCCTGTACTCTGCGATATTACACTACAGGCTGCGCCTCCTGTACTCTGCGATATTACACTGCAGGCTGCACCTCCTGTACTCTGCGATATTACACTGCAGGCTGCGCCTCGTGTACTCTGCGATATTACACTGCAGGCTGCGCCTCCTGTACTCTGCGATATTACACTGCAGGCTGCGCCTCCTGTACTCTGCGATATTACACTACAGGCTGCGCCTCCTGTACTCTGCGATATTACACTGCAGGCTGCGCCTCCTGTACTCTGCGATATTACACTACAGGCTGCGCCTCCTGTACTCTGCGATATTACACTGCAGGCTGCTCCTCCTGTACTCTGCGATATTACACTACAGGCTGCGCCTCCTGTACTCTGCGATATTACACTGCAGGCTGCGCCTCCTGTACTCTGCGATATTACACTGCAGGCTGCGCCTCCTGTACTCTGCGATATTACACTGCAGGCTGCGCCTCCTGTACTCTGCGATATTACACTGCAGGCTGCGCCTCCTGTACTCTGCGATATTACACTACAGGCTGCGCCTCCTGTACTCTGCGATATTACACTGCAGGCTGCGCCTCCTGTACTCTGCGATATTACACTACAGGCTGCGCCTCCTGTACTCTGCGATATTACACTGCAGGCTGCGCCTCCTGTACTCTGCGATATTACACTGCAGGCTGCGCCTCCTGTACTCTGCGATATTACACTACAGGCTGCGCCTCCTGTACTCTGCGATATTACACTGCAGGCTGCGCCTCCTGTACTCTGCGATATTACACTACAGGCTGCTCCTCCTGTACTCTGCGATATTACACTGCAGGCTGCTCCTCCTGTACTCTGCGATATTACACTGCAGGCTGCGCCTCCTGTACTCTGCGATATTACACTACAGGCTGCTCCTCCTGTACTCTGCGATATTACACTGCAGGCTGCTCCTCCTGTACTCTGCGATATTACACTACAGGCTGTGCCTCCTGTACTCTGCGATATTACACTGCAGGCTGCGCCTCCTGTACTCTGCGATATTACACTGCAGGCTGCGCCTCCTGTACTCTGCGATATTACACTACAGGCTGCGCCTCCTGTACTCTGCGATATTACACTGCAGGCTGCGCCTCCTGTACTCTGCGATATTACACTGCAGGCTGCGCCTCCTGTACTCTGCGATATTACACTACAGGCTGCGCCTCCTGTACTCTGCGATATTACACTGCAGGCTGCACCTCCTGTACTGAATACTTTACCACTATTTTTTTGTTATTATACTTTATACTTATATATCGGTACAATATTCCGCAGCGCTTTGCAGACATTATCATCCAGCTGTCCCCAATGGGGCCCACAATCTAAGGTCCCTATCAGTCTTTGGAGCGTGGGAGGAAATCCACACAAACTCCATGCAGATGTTGTCCTTGGTCGGATTCAAACCTACGACGAGATTTATTTTTATCTATTTTAAGACAGTGTTTTTTCTTTGAGGTTGTGAGACGGCATGTCTGCTGAGGTCATGGCTGCTCATGGATCTATGTACCTCGCTTGAACTGTTTACTGTCGTGGCCAAAGGGTTTTCAGACAAATATTGATTTGCTGCGCCATTGATTTTAGATCATGTTATCAGATGTTTCTATGGTATGCTGAAGTACATTTATAAGCATTATGTATGTGTTATTTTTTTATTTTTTACTTTTTATTAACAAATCCGTCACCATTATGCGAAGACTAAATATGTCCAGTGTTGACCCTTCTTTTTCAAGACTTCTTCAATTCCTCCTGGCATGCTGGATATCACCCCTTGGGTCAAATCCTGACTGAATGCAACCCACTCTGGCCTAATCAGTGCTTGGAGTTTATCACAATTTCTATGTTTTTGTTGGTCCAGGACTGACCACAGGTTCTTAACGGGATTGAGATGAGGAGTTCCCATGGGCTCAAAATTTCAATGTTTTGTGCACTGAACCATTTACACGTCCGTAGTGTATCGCAGATCTGCAATACCCTCGGCCGGCACCCCCATAAAACTGCCTATTCTTGTCCGCAATTGTGGACAAGAATAGAACATGTTCTATTTTTTTTTTCGGGAGCTTCGGACCGGAAGATCGGGGCCACGCTCCGGAAATGCGGATAGCACACTGTGTGCTGTCCGCATCCATTCCTTCCCCCATAGAGAATGAATAGGTCTGCACCCGTTCCGCAGCGGAACAGGTGCGGACACATTCACGACTGTGTGAATGGACCCTAAGTCTGTTTCACATCTGCATTAAGCAAATCCAGCAAGCTTCAACGCAGATGTGATTGTGACATGGTGCTCCATGATGCTGGAAAAAGCATTATTTGTCACCAAATTGCTCCTGGATATTTGGGAGAAGTTGCTTTTGGAGTATGTTTTAATGTCATTCTTTATTCAGTGTTTTTTTTATTCTTAGACAAAATTGTGAGTGAGCCTCCTGAGACCATTCATGTCCAGGGTTGCTTCTCATCTGAGGAATGATGGAGCACCATGTCACAGGGCAAAAGTGATAACTAAGTGACTCGGTGAAGAAAACATTGACATTTTGGGTCCATGGTCAAGAAACTCCCCAGATCTCAATCCCCTTGAGAACCTGTAGTCCAGGCATGCTCAACCTGCGGCCCTCCAGCTGTTGAAAAACTACAACTCCCAGCCTGCCCGAACAGCCTACAGCAGGGCATTGTGGGAGTTGTAGTTTTACAACAGCTGGATGGCTGCAGATTGAGCATGCCTGCGAGTGTAGTCTATCCTCAAAAAGCGGGTGGTCAAACAAAACATATAAATTGTGATAAACTCCCAGCACTGATTAGGTAAGAATGGGTTGCCAGAAGCTGATATCCAGCATGCTAGGGCGAATTGTAGAAGTCTTAAAAAAATAAAGGTCAACACGGGAAATACTGAGTCTTTGCATAAACTTGATGGATTTGTTAGTAAAAGATGAAAAAAAAAAAAAAAAGCATGAAATGCTTCGAATTGTACTTCAGTAAAACATCTGACAAAAAGATGTAAAAAAAAACCAAAACAATGGAGCCACAAACTTTGTGAAAACCAAAATTTGTCAGTTTAAAAACTTTTGGCCATGACTGTGTGTAGAGTAGGCTACATTTATATTGAATACCCCATAAAGAAGTGTAAGGGTACAGCCAGACAGTCAGGTTTCCTGATGCAAAAAATAGAGTTGTATCTGTCCTTTTATGATCCACTCCTGATTTTGGCCTCCAAAACGGCATCAAGAAACCTGACAGTGTGGCCATACCCTAAGAGGAACTCAGAAATGGACAGTCATATTTGGGGTTGTAGAGACGACATGTAAGTGGAAGATTCTTTGTGCCGGGTGGATGAGCACTGATGTTGGTAGAATGATTTAGGACGATCAGTGATAAGACATTGATGGTACTTTGTCTGTGTAGACTTCTACAATTGTTGTGTTTTGCTTGAAGAAAGTACTACCGGTGGTTGGTTTATCGATTCTTTGTGGACAAGTATGCCTTGTAGTTGCTTCCATTTTTTTTGCCAATAGAATTTAGGATCCTGGAGTCCTTTTCACCACTCATTTTATTTTCTTTGCAGACAAGGAAACCTCTTGTGGAGAAGAGGAGAAGGGCCAGGATTAATGAAAGTCTGCAGGAGCTTCGAGGAATCCTTGCTGACAATGAGGTGTGTATTTATGTGAAATATAATGACTGAGCAGATGTCAGACGACTGGCATCATACGTAATTTGTAAAGTGAACAGTATATCTTACAATTAGAAAGACGCTAAAGCCAAATATTGTCATTGTGGTCTTGGGTTAGGAGGAAACTTGTGGGTTTAACAGACCCTTATACTATATTTTGATATGTTCTCTCAATAGTTTCAATCAAAGATGGAGAATGCAGAAGTTCTTGAGCTGACAGTAAAGCGTGTCCAACGGATCCTTCAGACGAGATCAGCCGGTGGGTATATATGTGCTATGACGCTTGAGCTTCCATAGCTATTACCTGTTTTGTGAACTTGAAGTGACACTGTCTCTGCCCGATGGTTTTGGAGTAATGAAGTAAAATTTCTTTTAACTTTCTACAGAAACGGACCAGTTACAGCGTGAGGCTAGTGAACGATTTGCAGCAGGTTACATCCAGTGTATGCATGAAGTGCATACCTTCGTGTCCAGCTGTCCAGGCATTGATTCTGGCTTGGCTGCTGACTTGCTTAACCATTTGCTGGAGTCCATGCCTTTGAGTGAGGGAAGTCTTGAAGATCTGGTTTTGGATGTGCTTTTGGATTCCCCATCTTCTGATTCTTCGTGTGCTCTTAGCTTGTTAGGATCATCCTCTGATGACAGCTGCTCTGATGTGGATGATGTGGAGATTGGTAAAAGTGGGATGGAAACTGTGCACGGACAATGAGAGGACCCCGGATATTCAGCCTCCAACCCCTTCCATGTGGAGACCATGGTGATGAGATCCATAATATTGGAAAGCAAAACACCTGGGTTATGGATTTCTGTCCAAGAAGACGAGAGCCAGTACATATTGCATCTATATATTTGGATGGTTCGCTCAATAACTCTTTATCCGTTGCAATGTGAAGAGACACCATGTTTTGTTTCAGCGACATGAATGTCTGTGATTCACCTAAACATTTCCTCCTGGACAAGGCCTCCTTTCCAGCTGAAATGGCAAGATCACAGTCCAGGATTAACAACGCAGGATACAACTTTGTAAAGATTCTCTGTAAACCAGCTTGGTGTGTGTCATACAGTTGTCCTTGTACAGATACTATTCATTATACTGCGCAGCAATCCTATCCCCTAGTCTGTCTCTAGCCGCTGTCAAGGCTAGCCGTCCTATTATAATTCCGACCACCCAACCCGAGCTTTTGGGTGCGAGACTCTAGAGCAGGGTTCCTCAACTCCAGTCCTCAGGGCCCACCTGCCGGCCATGTTTTCAGGATTTCCTTAGTATTCAGCAGGTAATATATAATTAGTGTCAGTGCGTCAGACCTTACCACATGTATTAATTCTGAGGGATATTCTCATGACCGGTAGGTGGGCCCTGAGGACTGGAGTTAAGGAACACTGCTCTAGAGGGATGCGGTTAAGTCACTTGAGAAGCTATATAGGTGTAATCTAGATAGTGCTCGTTCTTGCTGCGTAGGCATAGTGGTAGTGCGTTTAACTCTAATCCCTAGGAGGGATGTCTAGTGTTTAAGTAACCTGAGGTTCTACCTTCAGTGAAGGAGACTAGAGGATTGTTTGGATACCGATTTGAAGGGTGCTATAGGAAACACTTTATTTTTTTTGCAGGAGTATGTGTATATTAGGATGGCATTGTTTGTAGTTATTTTTGCTTTTTTAGTGTATATAGATGAATTTTTAATGCTTTAGGGAGCAGGTGCCTGAATTTGTGTGATGCACTTGAACCAAATCCATGGTCCCCATTGTGTGCATCCATCTGGCAAGCACTTATTGTTTTTCTTTATACTTCTTATCCCACAACCTGATTCTATTATTATTTTTTTTAATATATACATATATATATAAATATACTAAAAGTACTAGTGTGTTTGAGTAGTGCTACTGTGCATTAATTTCTCCTGAATAAATTAATGAACTTTTGATGTAAAAAAAAAAAAAATCGAGCTTTTTCTTTTCCTTTCTTGATTGGTTTTAAAGAGGACCTTTCATCTGTTTAGCCCTAGTCTAATTAGGGTCTTACCTTATAGGGCGTCCGCCACTGAGCTCATTCTCCCTGGCTATGAGCGGTGCGCTCTGATTGGATGCGCTCACCTGCCAGGGAGAAGAGAACCGCTCCAGTCTCCGCCTAGTATAACCAAGTCGGCTAATTAGAATATAAGGCGCTGAAATCAACGGGGACAACAGCGGACGAACTTTGGAAGAAAAAGAAAATTGTGATGACATCAGTGGGGGCCGCCCTATAAGGTAAGACCCTAATTAGACTAGGGCTAAACAGATGAAAGGTCCTCTTTAAAGATCTTTTGTCACTAATCTTGATTTGCATCTCTAGTATAACACTATTCAATCACTTTCATTCAGTGTCCTGTTGCACCATGTTTGAGTGTATATATTGTCGGGTTTCGCTTTGGTAGACAGGATTAGCGGACGCAGTATAGAGGCAACAACAAGTTCTTTGGATCAAAGAGTTCAGTGTTTGATTCACACTTTAGGCAAGTGACAAAACAAGCAGTCATATTCAACCAAAAAGTCACCTTGCGGCGTTGGTGGTAATTCACACCATGCGGCAATTCTGCGTCAAAGAGTCCTTACTGATAGCAGCACCAACCTGTTTTCACGCCAAGCAGGTAGCAAGCCTTCATCCAGACACAAGGCTCCCAGATCCCAACACAGAGACCTCACTTCTGAGCCCACTTACCTATTTAAGGATAGCCAGGTGCTGCCAAAACCTGGATCGGCACTTAAAATCCAGTCCGGTATTTGACCTCAACTGGCTGTAAATCATCCCAGCAGCACATGCTGGGAGGAAAATACCAGTTTTCCCAGACAAAATCACTGTCACATTCTCTCTCTCTCCCCCCTCCCCCTTTGTTCAAACCTGAGGGGGCGAACACACACAAGTGTACCCGGGACAGAGCATCCGTGTTTCCCTGTAACCGGCCTGCCCTGTGTTTCACCGAAAACTTAAAAGTTTTGTAGGGAGAGAAACCATCGTGTGACCCGGGCATTTCTGTCCTTAGCCTGGCTCATCCACATGAGAGGGGAGTGGTCAGTCACCAGGCAGATGTTTCTCCTCAAAAAATAATAGCGGAGAGATTTTAGTGCCCACTTGATAGCCAATGTTGAATAAGCCACGGCACTCCAGAGGGATTCCAATCAATTTCTTTATTACACCTTGTGTAGCAACGTTTCAACCTAATGGTCTTTGTGAAGCTTCCCATTACACAAATGACACAGTGAACATTAAATACAGTCCCCTGGCTCCGCATTGGTTACTGCTGAGCCCTACCCATTAACCCCCTCATTACTTCTTACAGACATTTACATATTACATATTGCCCACTCCATGATCCCTAATAACATACTTTCATCCTTTGCTCCCTTACTTTACCATGCTGCAGGAGACACCGTCCCATCCTCCTCACTACTGGTGCATATCGATGTTCTCACATTACAACACGAGGCTTCCGCGTCTCTGTGTATAGTCTGCGCATGCGCGAAAATTCTGCGCATGCGTGAAAATTCTGTGCATGCGCGAAAATTCTTCTGCCCTTTTCTGCGCATTTCCATCAGATCATGCCCCACTTCCTGGTCATGTGATCTCGTCGCTCCGATGACGCGCTATCACAAGATCATATTCTGTTCCATTCAAACTCTAATCTAAATGCCATCAGATGCCAAAGATCCATGTTACTATATATTTTTAACACAGTCATATAAGATTATTAATGAGACCCCCAATTACACGGTGCGGGCTGTCTGGTATCCACCACACTCTAATCGACATTCAGTCTGGACATTAATTATGCCATTCTAATTCTTTACTTATCTAATGGAGGCTGCCACTATCTGGACCACCAATACATTTATTTAATTTCTATTATTTTGCCCTATCTTCAGAGTGACTATCATGGTGTTTCAGAGGCTGTACATGTAGGTTTGCCACCATTCATTCAGTGACTGGTGTATAGGGTAAGCGTTCATGGGGTGATTAACCCTCAGTACGCCAGCCCATCCAGTCTCATACTATCATTCATTCTATATGGGAGTTTCAGCGGGGGACTGTAGGGCTACCCCCCATTTGAGGAGCCGCCCACATTCCCTCACATTCTCCCTAAAAGATTTTTTATGGCGAAAACCTTTTTCTTTCTAGATTTACCTCCAGTACCATTTCACTCAATTATTTATTAGAAAGGAGTTCTAATAAATAATTGGAGCACTTGATAGCCAGGCACTCTGTCTCCACTATACTATACTGCGTCTCGGCTGGGGTGAGCTTACGGCTGAGGAAGAAAACTGGATGCTCCTCCCTGTTGACTTCCTGAGGCCTACTTTGGAGGCATCGGTCTGTACTATAAACTCCCTTTTGAAGTCGGGCGTCACCAAACCCGGGAGCCCGTACAGGGCCGACTTCAAAGTGGAGAAAGCCTCTTCCGCCCGATCATCCCAGCGAACCATCATTGACTTGTGTCCCTTCAAGAGTCTTGTCAAGGGCGGGGCTAGAGTAGCAAAGTGGGGAACAAACCTCATGTAATAGCCCACCATTCCCAGGAATGACTTTATTTGCCTAGTGGTGACGGGTCAGGCCAATTCCGTATCGCCTCTATTTTGTTAACTTGGGGTTTGATGACTCCGCGCCCAAAGACATACCCCAGGTACTTAGTCTCTTCTAACCCTATCGCACATTTTTTGGGGGTTAGCGGTAAGGCCAGCTTTCCGAAGGGAGTCCACTACAGTCTGCACTTTGGGTAGGTGACTTTCCCAGTCGGTACTGTGGATGACAATCTCGTCCAGGTAAGCTGAAGTGTACCGACGATGTCCATTAGTTGCTGTAAAAGAAGCAGGGGTGCCATGCAGACCAAAGGGTAAGACCTTATATTGATACAGTCCCTCAGGCGTGATGAAGGCAGTTTTCTCTTTGGCAGCCTCTGTTAAGGGCACCTGCCAGTACCCTTTCGTGAGGTCCAAAACAGAAAAATACCAGGCTTGTTCTAACCCAGGGCATAGGATACGCATCGAATTTGGAAACCTTGTTAAGTTTTCGAAATTCGTTACAAAACCGCAACGTCCCGTCCGGCTTGGGTATCAATACTATAGGACTGACCCACTCGCTTTTTTACTCCTCAATGATGTCTAGCTGCAACATTAGCTGTACCCCCTCCGATATGTCTTGTCGCCGAGCCTTGGGTACCCGGTATGTTTTTAATCAGACTTTTGCCTGAGGCTCGGTGACAATGTCATGCTGGATTAAGGAAGTGCGTCCAGGGAGGTCCAAGAACACATCTGTGTTCCGACTAACGAAATCTGTGGCCTCCTGAGTCTGTTTAGAGCAGAGGCTGTCAGCAATTTTTACTGTGACAGACGCCTCTCTTGCATCAGACAGAGGGGCCGCTACCTCTTCTAGAAAACCAGCCGCTGGCTGTCTTCTGTACAAGTTTCCCTATGTTTCCACGGTTTGAGTAAATTCATATGGTAAACCTGCTCCGGTTTTCGACGTCCTGGCTGGTGTACCTTGTAGTTTACATCTCCAATT
Source organism: Bufo gargarizans (assembly GCF_014858855.1). NCBI lineage: Eukaryota > Metazoa > Chordata > Amphibia > Anura > Bufonidae > Bufo > Bufo gargarizans. The sequence continues at coordinate 102,477,465 of NC_058083.1, forward strand.
TTCTCGAGTACCTCGTAGGGCCCCTGCCACCTAGCCAGAAACTTACTGTCCACGGTCGGCACCAGAACCAAAACCCGCTGGGTTAAAGATCCGGACCCAAGCCTGCTGATTATAGACCCGACCCTGGGCTCGCTGAGCTGCCTCCATATCTTCCCTAACAAGAGGCAACACTGTCTCTATCCGATCTTGCATCTGGGTAACATACTCAATGACACTTTTATGTGGAGTGGGTTGTTGTTCCCACACCTCTTTGGCCACGTCCAAGAGACCGCGAGGGTGTCTTCCATATAGCAGTTCGAAGGGCAAGAACCCAGTAAAGGCCTGGGGTACCTCTTGCACTGCGAACATCTTCAGCCACCACCCTTTTCAACATAATTTTTAATGTTTGGTTAAACCATTTTTACCAGACCGTCCATGGGCGGATGGTAAACTGACGTCCATAGTTGTTTTATTTGCCGCAACTTACAGAGTTCCCTCATCACCTTGGAAATAAAAGGGGTTCCTTGGTCGGTCAGAACCTCTTTTGGTAGTCCTACTTGGGAAAACATCTCCATTAATTCCTTAGCTATGAGTTTGGCCGAGGTATGTTGCAGTGACACCGCCTCCAGGTACCCAGTCTAGAATGACTAAGATGTGTTGATGCCCTCTTGCCTATGAGGTCCATAGCTATTTGGTCAATCGGTACTTCGATAATCGGGAGAGGTACTAGGGGACTACGGAAATGTGGCTGGGGGCTAGTTATCTGACAGGTCGGGCAAGACTTACAAAACTCTTCCACTTCTTTGAATATGCCGGGCCAGTAAAACCTCTGTAGAATACGAGTTTTCTGCAGCCCCAGGTGACCCCCGAGAACATGTTGCTGGGCTAGAGCTAACACAAGTTTGCGATAAGCCTTGGGGACCACCAACTGTTCAATAGGCTGACTACTATTAACACATTTTCCCAGGTGCGGGATAGGGTTGGGTCCCGACGTTGGGCGGTACCAAAATTATCCCCCGGAGATATTGAGGTCTGCCAATTCAGGACCCGGCGGTAAGTCCTCTACATCTTCCACTATTACACTTAGCAAGGTTGTCTCCCCCTCTTCCACCGAAGTGGCGGTCATCCCTACCGCTAGCCCTTCGGTCTCAGGTTCCCAGGGTTCTGGTCTCCCCCCTGACCCGGACCACTCTGCTAGGGTTACCCCTGTCTCATGGGTATCAGTCACTCACATAGCAGGCCACAGTGTCGGTAAGTCTCGCCCCATTATGAGTTCATAATGTAGATTTGTGGCGACAGCCACCTCGTGGGTCCATCTACCGGCCACCGTACTTAGAGACACCAGCGCGGTGGGGTAGTCTTTAAAGTCTCTGTGGATGCACATCACTCCGACTTTCAGGCCAGTATACTCGGGATCGCACCAGATTAGCCCTTATTAGGGTCACCAGACTCCCTGAATCCTGCAGAGCCTCCGCTGGAGTGTCTCCCACTTCTACCTGGCACAAATGATCTAGAGACTCTGGGGTACCTGTTGCACACAGCCTCCTGGCTTATAGTGACTGATGATAGCCATAGTTAGTGTCCATGGGCTCAAGCCGATGGGGACAGTCAGCCCTTACATGGCCAGGCTCCTGACACCGGCAGCAGACCATCAGAGCCAGGTCTGCTGTGGGTACATACCGGGGGGGGGGGGGTTTATCAGCACAAATCTCCTGCCTGGGGTGGAGATTTCCGGGGTTTGCTGAGCCCCCCCCCCCCCCCTTCCCGGACAGAACCCTCCTTTAGATTCCTGGTAGCTTCATAGCGTTCCACCATTTCAAGGGCATTGCCACGAGACACCTGACCGATCCAATGCTGGAGAGGGTATGGAAAAGCCAAGCCCTCCAGAACATATTGACTAACATACAATCCAGCATAGCAGCGGGACTCAGCACGTCTGGCTGTAGCCATTTTTGCAAGAGGTGAAGTAAATTATAATACTGGGGTCTTGCAGGCTCAGCCGGGTTGAACCCCCACTGATGCACCCGCTGGGCCCGGACCAACACATTTACCCCCAGTCTTGCCAGAATCTCCCCCTTGACTTTCTGGTAGTCGGCCGCTTGATCGTCCAGCAAGTCGAAATACACCCGCTGGGAATCGGATGCCAGGAACGGAGCGACGACCTCAGCTCACTGGTCACAGGGTAGCTTTTCCCTGATGGCCACTTTCTCGTACATCACCAGGTAGGTTTCGATGTCGTCTGCGGGGTCATCTTAGAAATCGCGGCATGGACTGCTTTCCGAGCATCGTAGACGCTCGGGGTTGCTCCTGCTGTCTGCAAAGCCATCACATGTTGTAGCAGCAACTGATTAGTCTCCTGCTGCTGCTTATTAGACTCGCATTGCTGCAGGTTTGTCTCTCGCTGCTGCAGACAAGCCTCCATGAGGGCCTTCAAAACAGCCTCCATTTTGTTGCGGGGCACTGGTTGTAATACAGCTGGTGTAATGTACGCCATACAACCGTGCCTGAAAAATGCAGAAACCAAAAAAAAATCTGCGTTCACGCCAGCCTCACTGTTTATGCCCGCATTTTCCACCAATTGTGGGGTTTCGCTCTGGTGGACCGGATTAGTGGACGCAGCATATAGGCAACAACAAGTTCTTTGGATCAAACAGTTCAGTGTTTTATTCACACTTTAGGCAAGTGACAAAACAAGCAGTCATAATCAAACAAAAAGTCACCTTGCGGTGTTGGTGGTAATTCACACCATGCGGCAATTCTGCCTCAAAGAGTCCTTGCTGATAAGCAGCACCAACCTGTTTTCACACCAAACAGGTAGCAAGCCTGCATCCAGACACAAGGCTCCCAGATCCCAACACAAAGACATGACTTCTGAGCCCAGCTGCCTATTTAAGGAGAGCCAGGTACTGCCAAAACCCGGATCGGCACTTAAAATCCGGTCTGGTATTTGATCTCCCCTGGCTGCAGCAGCACATGCTGGGAGGAAAATACCTGTTTTCCCAGACAAAACCTGTCACCGTGTGGGGGATTAGCTCTCTTTCGGGGGGTCTTTCTCACAGATATCTTCACCAGACACCAAGTTTAAGGTCCAAACACTGTGCTTTATTGCGGCACATCCGTGTAAACATAAACAATTATACAAAATAATGAAACACTCGCCCGGCTGGGCTCTAACTAAACATAACATCTCCGTTCACACACAGGTCATTACATGCGGCTTTCCCAGCCCAATGTCCATCAGCCTCCAGGCTGTACAGAGTGCCGTTCACACACAATCTCAAGTCCAGTACCTTTATGGGGGAGTGTGGCCCAGTAGTCCTCCTGACTCCGGCCTCGTGACCCTTGCGCCCAGGCGTCCCCCAATGTTCTGGCTAGCACCTAGCCCAGTGGCCCCTCAGCCAACCCGGCTGAGATCACTCGTACAGAGCCTAAAAGAGGACCTTTCACCAGGAAAAAGTATCTAAACTGACTATACAGACGTGTAGAGCGGCGCCCAGGGATCCCCCTGCACTTACTTTTATCCCCGGGCACCGCTCCGTTCTCCGGTTATAGCCTCCGGTATCTTCATAGTTAGGCTCCACCCAGGGGAACCTGCCACGGTCTCTTTCTCCTATGCTGTAGCGCTGGCCAATCGCAGCGCTCAGCTCATAGCCTCCCCGTTGCGAGTTTACTGCTCATTATAACACAGCGCGCCAAATCATTGGGGGGCCACAGCGGACAAACAGGGGGAAGGCTTTTTTTTTATTTTTAAACACCCATGGCATTAGTGGGGGCCACCCTACAAGGTAATACCATCATTTTTCAAGTTTTTTTTATTGAGTAATATAAAGAATAACACAGTCCGATCTCAGTACGCAGTACCAATGGTCGGTACGAAGTATTAACACACAGTGCAAGGCAAGTGGATATCATACATGACAAATTAAACAATTTCCAAGAATTATTATGTTTATACAAAGTGCTATATCTAAATAATCATTAGTAATACAGATGAACTGAGATATTGGGTACATATTGACATATGGTTGAGGGGGATCATGGGGCAAGGGGGAAGAAAGCGGGAGGCTTTCTGACCTCCATCAGAACCGCATATCTAGGGTAATTAGATAGCCAAGTTAACTTCACTTTTTGTTCTTGACAATGTGACTTAGGCTACTTTCACACTTGCGTTCAGAGCCGGATCCGCTCATATAATGCAGACGGTGGCTCAGTTCAGAACGGATCCGTCTGCATTATATTGTTAAAAAATTTCTAAGTGTGAAAGTAGCCTGAACGGATCCGTCCAGACTTTACATTGAAAGTCAATGGGGGACGGATCCGTTTGAAGATTGAGCCATATGGTGTCATCTTCAAACAGATCCGTCCCCATTGACTTACATTGTAAGTCTGGACGGATCCGCTTGCCTCCGCACGGCCAGGCAGACACCCGAACGCTGCAAGCAGCGTTCAGCTGTCCGCCTGTCCGTGCGGAGGCGAGCGGAGCGGAGGCTGAACGCCGCCAGACTGATGCAGTCTGAGCGGATCCGCGTCCACTCAGAATGCATTAGGGCTGGACGGATGCGTTCGGGGCCGCTTGTGAGCCCCTTCAAACGGAGCTCACAAGCGGACTCTCGAACGCTAGTGTGAAAGTAGCCTTACAGTGCTGCCCATAATTTTTTATACCCCTGGCAAATTTTGACTTAAAGTTACTTTTATTCAGCCAGCAAGTAATTTTTTGACAGGAAATGACATAAGTGTCTCCCAAAAGATAATAAGACGATGTACAAGAGGCATTATTGTGGGAAAAAAAACATCTCTCAGCTTTTATTTACATTTGAGCAAAAAGTGTCCAGTCCAAAAGTATTCATACCCTTCTCAATAATCAATAGAAAAGCCTTTATTGGCTATTACAGCAATCAAAGGCTTCCTATAATTGCAGACCAGCTTTTTGCATGTCTCCACAGGTATTTTTGCCCATTCATCTTTAGCAATGAGCTCCAAATCTTTCACGTTGGTGCCCTTGTCTCCATGAGCATAGAAGCGGAATTTAGGATATTGATACGCTTTTGCATTGCAAGCATTGAGATGGTCTTTTAGCTCCCTTCTCAGTCCCAGCAACTCAGTGTGTGCTTGTATAGCTTTGAATCTTTTATGGAGAGAATCTATAGTTGCTATTTGAGAGAGCAGGGAGTTTAGTAACTTTTGCCTATCCTTTTTGACTCTGCTCCCCAAGGCTATTAATTCCCCCCTCATCACTGCTTTATGTGTTTCCCAAACTGTTTCCATTGATGTGTCCACTGGATTGTTTTCTATAAAAAACCTCTAAAGAGATTTTAGGTCCTCTTCTTTGTCTATCAGGGTTTCATTTAGTCGCCACATCCACTGTTTTGGTGGCAGGCTAGAGAATGTCACTGAGGTTGAGACGGGAGCACGATCTGATATCGTAATGGGATCAATGTCCGCATGGTGTAAAGAATCTATACATTTGTCTGAAATGAAAATGTAATCAAGGCGCTGGAAGGATCTATGAGTGGGTGAATAAAAGGTGTAGTCACGCTCCGTCGGGTGGAGCAGCCGCCAAGCGTCTACTAAGCACGCCTCGGAAAGCATTTTATTAATGCGACCTAAAGAGGCCTGTGATTGTGCTGAGGAGCCTACAGAAGTGTCTAGAGCCGGTGATAGAGCCACATTAAGGTCTCCGCCCACCAGTTTGATGCCTTCAGCAAACATTTCAAGTTTTCTTTAGAGTGTTTCCCAACCATTTTTGTTGACCCTCATTTGGGCTATATAGGCTAGGTAGTGTTACCTTTTCTCCTCCTATCTGCCTTTTCACAAAGACATAACGACCCCCTGGGTCTTCTTGCGTTAGATGGTATATGAAAGGTACATGCTTGACAATTACAATCCCCACCCCACGAGGAGCTTTAACATATGATCCATGGTACCACATTTTGAAGTAAGACCAGGGTAGAGATTGAATACGACCTGCCTTAAAGTGCGTCTCCTGAAGGAAGCAGACATCTGCTCGGGTCTTCCTCAAGAGACGCACAACCTGAGACCTCTTTTGTGGGGTGTTAAGACCCCTCACATTAAATGACACACATTTGGCGGAAGTCATCTTAGTTTAATAGAATCCTTGTGCACCTTTGAAGCCAACTTGAACTGCCAGGGAGGGGGAGGCGGGGGGGGGGGAGTGTACTACATAACGCAAGTTAATTAGGAAGGGCAAAATCAACGCGGTCCCTTTAGCTAAGGAGATCAGCATGTAGAAGTTGAGTTATGGAACTGAAGGGGATGGCTGCATACTAGGATGTTCTGGCTTTTCCTTCATCTTGATAGGGGGGGTATAAGTGTAAAACCTGACATGTAGCAGCATACTCTGCAGACATATAACATTAACCTATTGCTTGAATATTTTAACCACGCCTCGTGCCTTCTGTACTGTGCAGTAGGAAATAACATGTTTTCCAAACCTTTGGAACCATAAGAACTATTTTAACTTGTTAAACTAACAGTTGGGACAATCAGATCTGGTATGTAATTCCGAGTGTAGACCATAACTGGAATACCGCATGACAAGGCCGGACTCATCTGATGTCATGAGACTATTTCCCGAATCTCGGGTACCGGCATAGTCTCACCTCCTCCTCAAGGCATCTATCAAATATAAAGCATTTAAAGGTGATACTTAGCTATCAAGTGTCCCTATGTTTTTGGGATGCTTTCTTCCTCTGTGCGACTTTCTCCCAGAGACCTGGATCCGGTAGGTCTGGTAGTGGCGTGTTGGTAGTTGTCATAGGTAGCCATGATGGTATCTCTATTGAGGGAATTCGCAACAGTGACCACGCGGCTGGTAAGTCTTCCGGAACGCGGACTGTGCATCTTTTTCCAAAGGGAAAGAGCCACTTGAAAGGTATTTGGCTGGATTTGAAGACCTCTGTCAAGGGCCGCAGCGCTCTCCTTTTATTGAGCGTGGATGGCACCAGATGTTGGAACAAGAGGATTTTCTCTCCTTCATAGAGCACTTCTTGTCTCTTCCTGGCAGCCTTGAGGAGGGCCACCGTGTCAATATAGCTAAGAAGGCCGCAGACTACGTCTCTGGGTTGTTCACCTGCTTTTGGCTTTGGTCTTGGAGCTCTATGTATTCGCTTAATTGTGATCTTCAGGGCTCTCTCTCTTCCCAAGAGGTCCGCAAAAATGGTGCCCGCAGCCTCAGGTAGGTAGGTAGGTACGTCTGCTTCTATTTTCTTGATCCTCGATTAGGGCGAACGCTGCATTCAGGGACCTTACTTGGGTTTCACAATTGTCCTTTAGGGCTTGATTGAAGAAGAGTTATTTTCCAGGGCCTCTACCCTGTTCCCGATTTGCTTAATATCAGATTTGATCTCAGTTAAGCCTCATGCACACGTCCGTGGAACACGGACCGTGAGATACCAGCCTGGATTCCTGCTAAATGCAGGAGTGCACAGCGCCATTGGTTGCGCTTCGTGCTGCCGCTGCTGTACAGTAATACACTTGTATAGATAATACGAGTGTATTACTGTACAGCAGCGGGCACACGGCGTCATAGCAACCAATGACGCTGTGTGCTCCTGCGCTCAGCAGGAATCCAGGCTGGTATCTCACGGTCCTGTGTTCCACAGACGTGTGCATGAGGCTTTAGATCATGAAGCACAGGGGCAAGTGCCTGGGAGAGTGCATGTTGTAGGAATTGTCTGGATATTTGAGTGGCGTTGTTTGAGGCAAATTTCAGCCTCTTCTTCGGTCGCGGCATCCATTAGCATCTCACGCTCAGGCAGGTCTACCCGCGCCATCTTGTCACCACTCGCCGGGACAGCTGCAGCTTTCTTGTGAAGATATTTCTCCATTTCTGAAAGGGCTGCGGGCATATTTCGGCAGGTCTGTTCTGTCCTTGGGTCTGTCTCTGCCGATTTTGACCATGATGTGAGTAGTGGGTCGCGAAATATACAGTCTGCAGGGCTATGCTAAGAGGAGCTCACTCACACGCTTCCGTCTTGCTGAGCAGTCAGGCTCTGGCCCCCAGGTAATAATAATAATAATAATAACATTTATTTATATAGTGCCACAATATTCCGCAGCGTTTTACAAGTTCATAGGGTTCATATACAAAACATAAATAACTGGATAATATGCAACTGAAACACTAGGAGTCAGGGCCCTGCTCACAAGAGCTTACAATCTATGACCATAATTGTCAAAACTGATGAAAGGTCCTCTTTAATATCAGGGACTGGAACTTCAGGACCACCATTCAGTGACTCTTGGTTCCCAAGAGCCCTTTGATGTGTAAACAAAGACCTGTTTGGTGGTAATTGTGAAGTTTACATCAAAAGCCCAGAATGAGTGTCCATACTAGAAGCAGTAAAAAGTCCTCCCGGCAGGAAGCTGGTGTCCCCAGACGAAACAGCTGGAGAGCATACCAGGCATGTGCTGTCTAGTGGATCTATATCTGTCTGCCTCTTATGCCAAATGTTCATTAGGAATCTGCAAAAGTCTACGTTTAGACGAATATGTTAATTTTGAAAGCAAAATTTACCCCTATGTACCCTGATTTAAAATTGTATTACAGTTTTGTAAAGTAGTTTAAAGGATAACTGTCATATGTAGTCATGTATACATGTATACCTGAGTTAGTCTGTCAATGATTGTCCAAAGATCTGTAATTACCTTATAATAACAGCTTTTATTAATGTCTCCTGTCCCTTTCCACTGCTCCCTTAAAAGACCATTGCTATGGCTCATCTGTCTCTGGCTAGGGAGACAGAGGGGCGGTCCTTCCCACTGCATGCCTGCATTAGGCTTCAGAGTGAGGAGGCGTGTCTCTCAGTAATCCAATCTGATTGGCTGGCAGGGAGCTGCTGGATAGAGCAAGTGTGTATGGGATGTGAGGGAAGGCAGTTTTGGCCTCAGAGAACTGGCAGAAGAGCCATCTTGAGAAGGTCTTCACATTGTAGGATTCAAGACAGCCGTAACTAAGGGGAAAACTCAAGGAAAATGGTGGTAAGTGAAGAAACTAAAGATTGCTTTATGCATAATGCTGCTGCAGCAGTAACATATGCTTAAATAGATTTTTTTATGAAAACATAACAGTCATCCTTTAAAGGGGTTGTCTCACTTCAGCAAGTGGCATTTATCATGCAGAGAACGTTAATACAAGGCACTTACTAATGTATTGTTACTATCCATATTGCCTCCTTTGCTGGCTGGATTCATTTTTCCATCACATTATACACTGCTCGTATCCAGGGGTTATGACCAGCCTGTAATCCAGCAGTGGTGGTCCTGCTTGCACACTGTAGGAAAAGGCTCAGGGCTCTCTAGTGGTTGGGACCATGGGAGCCCGCATAGGCACGCATGTACAGCAGTGACCATAACTCCTGGATACGAGCAGTGTATAATGTGATGGAAAAATTAATGAAGCCAGCAAAGGAGACAATATGAACAATCACAATACATTAGTAAGTTCATTGTATTAAAGAGGTTCTTCGGGTTCTCCTATATTGATGACCTATCCTTAGGATAGTTCATCAATATCAGATCGGAGGGGGGACCCAGCACCCCCGCCAATCAGCTGTATGAGGAGACGGCACGTGAAATGTACACATGTTGTCTTTCTTCCTGCTCTATGGCAAAGCAGTAGCGATCAGAAAGAGAGACGGGAGACGGCAGGTGCACACTGCACGTACTGTCTCCAGATACAGCTGATTGGCGGGGGTGCTGGGTGTTGGACCCCCGCCGATCTGATATGGATGACCTATCCTGACCTGTATGAGGAGCCTGGACAACCCTTTTAACTTTTTCTACATGATAAACGCCAAAACATAACACAATCCAATAATATCTAAGTATGATAACAATACGGCAAAACATCAAATATCAGATGTCACGTTACTCCTAATTTAGTGATGGTCTGACCTCTGGGACCTCCACCAGTCATGAGAAAGAGGGTTCCATGCCCCCATATGAATGGAGCAGTAGGTTGAGCACGTGTACCGCCCCTCCGCTCATCTCTATAGGACTGTGTGGTTAGCCAAGTTCAGTGTTTAGCTACGTATCTCCAGAAGTCTCATTGACTTTGGACAAAATGGTGGGAGAGCATGATTGACTATCTCTCCATTTAAATGGGTCCCTTGTTTTTGTGATGCGTGCGGGTCCCAGTGGTCAGGCCCCTACCAATCAGTTATTGCGTATCCAGTGGATAGGGGATAACTTATTCTATCCAGAATACCCCCTTAAAGGAGGAAACCGAACAACACAGAGGAATCGCCTGCAATATAGAAGTGATCATTACTTACCTGGCAGATCCTTTGTAGCTGCTCCGGTTCTCCCAGCCGAGATCTGTTTACCTGGCTGCACTGGTGATATCACACTGACAACAGGAGACCACTGCAGCCAATCACTAGTCTCTTTAATGCATTGCTCAGGACAGTGATTGGCTGTAGCGGTCACATGATTGATATGATATCCCTACTTCAAAGTCCTGATGGGAGAACTGGAGCGGCTGCACGGGATCTGCCAGATAAGTAACGGTCACTTCTTTAGAACAGGCAATTTCTCTGTTGTCCAGTTTCTTCCTCCTGAAACCGGACAACCCCTCTAAGACCTTTAGGCCTCTTCCACACGAACGTGAAATACAGCCATGTGACGGCTGTTTATGTAACGGCCATCACACACTCACTCCTCACTGCAGGCAGCAGGACCTGACGCTCCCAGGATGGTGATGTCACATGATCTCGCTGGGGGCGTGAGGTCCTGCTGGTCCAGCCGTTAGAGTGCACATGTCCTATTTTTTGACGGCTGCTATTCAATGGCCATAAAAAAAACCTGTCATGTGAACAGCTCTCTACACTCCAATTGGTTCTAAAATGGTCCAGGTGATGGCAGTGAGGTGCGAGTGTCCCCATGCTTGCAAGCGGATGAGGTCTTTAGGTTTTTTGGGGTGCAGAAGGAGAATGGGGGCCACGAAGAGGGATAGATAGCTGAAGCTAACAGTCTTTGTCCCTTCTATGTATGTGCCTCTGTTTTGTGAAAAATGAATTTTAATTGTATACAAATGAGCCTCTAGGAGCAATGGGGGTGTTGCCCCTACTCCTAGAAGCTCCATTCTCCCTCCTCTAGCCACACCCTCATCATCTCATCATATTGATTGACAGGGCCAGGCAGGATGAGGTGAACACTGCCTGGCCTTGTCAGTCAACATGATGAGGGTGTGGCTGCAGGAGGGAGAATGGAGCCTCTAGGCGTAGGGGCAACACCCCCATTGCTCCTAGATGCTCATTTGCATAAAATAAAAATTCATTTTTCACAAAAACGGAGGCACAGTAAGAAGGGACAAAGACTGTTAGCTTGATTGCTGTGATTTGCCTACTTTTTTTTCTTACAAAATTTTTCTAATCATATATATATTTTTTTCTTTGTATTTCATTTCAAATGTATTACAGCCTCTTTGCGTGTAAAAGCACTACATCCACACCCCTGTGAAGAAATACTATGAATATACACTTTCCACGTGTTGAATCACACACATTACACACCAATAAAAATAAACATGTCCTATTTATCACAAAGACAGTATTCAGCTGATGAAGCATATGCCCTCATTGCCTCTGATATAGCAACCGAAGGAGAAGAGGATGCCACATTCCTCTTCTCCTCCTCATCATCAGCCAGTAATGAAGCACCCTTAAAAAGGTTATCCAACCCCAAAAATGCCTTCCTAAATGCCTGGGCCCTTCACACTAATTGTGCGGGCAGCAGAAGCGACACAGGTGCCGGGGAGCGAGGTAAGTACAATCTGTGTGAGGGGCCTATGCATTTTGGGGGCTGGATAACCCTTTTAAGAAGGCGCCTCAGAATGATTCCATATGGACCCCACCCCCTGAGGATTATCAGCCTTAAAGGCAGGGGAGTTGCTAGGGTCTGAAAACATCTGGGGCACAAGCCCAATGTATCACGCCCCCAACCAATAAAGCCACGCCCCCTTCGCCCGGGGGGAGGCCCTTCACAGTAGTTATTAACCCCTTTCAGCAGTCCCCCCTTCAGTGAATGAAGGACTGCTGAAAGCGGTTAATGGTGGCCACCCGACAGCTTAGGGAGGGTGGGCAGGGACTGGTGGTCCCCCCCCCCCCTTTGTTCTTATCCCCCTTAGTTTGGTTTCCCCACTGGCACCCGTTTTGTGTGGGCAGTTAGGGGTTAATATGCTGATCCGGTTGGGAGAGGAGGCGGGCGGCTAGGAGGGCTTATATGCCGCTGTCCCGCCTCTCCTCTTCCTCTTTGTGCGGAAGCGATTTGCCCTCCCTCCCTCCCTTGTGAGTTGGTAGTGTGGGGCCTCTTTTGAGGGGGTTTTCTACGTGGTTAATGGAAGTGGTTTTTATGGGCATTGCGCCTCGTTGGAATTTTCTTAAGTCACAGCTGGCGGCAAGTTATTACAGCTTAAAGGTGTTGGAGAAAAATGGGCGAATCCGTCCGCTGGGAGACCAGCGGCTGGCGGAGAGCACGGTTCAAAGTTACGGTTTGCCGTTTGAATAAAGCTGTGGCCGATTACCACCCAACAAAATAAAGGGTTGAAAAGTTGAACGGTGTCAGTGTCGTTATTAAAGGGGTTTAGATGGGGTTGGTATGCAGGGGCCAGAGGTGGGGTTGGAGTACCCCTTCCCCATTCCTGATGGTGCCAACAGTCTAACTACTGTAAAGGGCATAGCCATCTGGGCAACCCCACAGATCCTCCCCCCACTACCTTGTACTTTTACCCCTTTCAGTAGTCCCGCCTTTACAGTAGTTATTAACCCCTTTAAGCAGTCCCCCTTCAGTGAATGGGGGAATGCTGAAAGGGGTTAATAACTACTGTGATGGGCCTAGCCGTCTGGGCAACCCCACAGATCATCCCCTCTTCCCCCTTGTACTTGTTCCGCTGGCTGCATGGGAATGAGTTAAACTTCAGTCACTTTGGTGCGCAATCCCGTCCTGCAGCGCATGATTCTGCAAGACCAGTGACCTACAGCGGTGGGTCTTATGGGATCACGCGCTGCAGGACGGGATTGCGCATCTAAGTGACTGTACTCATGCCCGCGCAGCACGCAAGTAGCGGAACAAGTATAAGGAGGGGAAGGGGGGCAGGCGGCCAGCATAACATTCGGGGCATTGGACAAAACATCTGGGGCTCAAGCCCCGAATGTTTTGACCTAACGACGCCCCTGCATCTTATAAAGTGATACTTATGTTGTTTAATAACCTAATACAAGTAATGCTTCAGTGGCTGCGCTAAAGCTCTGAAGGCAAGCAAAGCCAGCCTTTCTGGTGGCTGGGATAGTTGGAGCGAGCACACATAGTCTGTTGTGCATGCGCATTAGCTCCTGTCCCCGGTCACCTTGTACTGCCTGTATCTGAAGCTCGTATGTACTATGGATTTTGGTAGAGAAAGAGCACTGTTCTATACATATATGAATATGCAGCAGAGTATAAATTATAACAGGCTCAGAGCTTGCAATAATAGCCCACGACCTGTAATACAGATCACTACTGCTAACTGTCATCTTTATACCTGGCAATCGCTTTATTATTTTTATAGTATATATGTTGTATATACAGACTACAGGTATATACTCTGTCACATGATAGATATGTACTCAGCAGTACAATATATATGCTGCATACACTGCAGCCAGTGTATACAACATATATACAGGGTTTGGCTGAGCTGGTGTGAAATCCTCTCTGGTGTTCCTGTTCTTTCATCTCTACAGAAGTTAAGTGTCGCATTTGTTTGTATTTGTTATATTCCCTGTTGTTGTATTTGGGCCTGAGACAGAGACTTCCATTCATCCATCTAGGGAGGAATGGGTTGTCTCTGGTCGTATACTTATTCAAGGGCATTATAGGGAAATCAGGGCCTAGGTATCCTGCTTATCAATATTCTTACCTTCAAGGTCTATTCATATTGACCGGTAGTCAGGGCCCGGATTAGGGTTGTCTAGGAGGTGACCCTAGTTTCCAGGCCCAGTTATTGTTCCCCTTCCCTCCTGTGTTCAGTGTGGAGTTTTCCCCCCACACTGATCTTGACATTATCAACCGCCGCAAAAACCGCCATTTCGTTCAAGTCAGTGCAGCTATGGATCCTATGGCCTCCTGCACCCGGCCGTTTTTTTTCCCCGTTTACTGGCCGTTTTTTGTGTTCCGTATACGGTCCGTATACGGAACCATTCATTTCAATGGTTCCCCCAAAAAAACGGAATGTACTCCGTATGCATTCCTTTTCCCTATTTCCGTTTTTCCGTTCCGTTTTAACATAGAACATGTCCTATTATTGCCCGCAAATCACGGTCCGTGGCTCCATTCAAGTCAATGGATCCGCAAAAAAACTGAACACATACGGAAATGCATCCGTATGTCTTCCGTTTCCGTTCCGTTGTCACATTTCATGAATATTTGTCCGTACATTCAGCGTCAAGGTGTAAACAAAAAACAAGCTTACTCTCCAAATTACTATTGGTGGTGTGGGTGGGGAGCAAGAAAACGTACTTTTATCATTTACTGGTAGTACCCTATTTCTCCTGTCTGCCGAGGTGGCGCTAGAGTCCAAAACTGTGGACATCGAGGTATTTATCGACAGTGGGGCTGGGGTTAACCTGATTGATGGACAGTTTGTTCGTATTCATGGGTTGACTACTAATGCATTAGAGAAAATTATTTCTGTCTTTGCAATTGATTCTGCACCTCTTACCCATAAATGCCTGTCGCAGGTGGTAAATGACATCCATTTAAGAGTGGGCGATTTCCATCAGGAATCTGTCTCGTTTTATGTGTTGGAGGGTCTGCCTGCTCTGATGGTTTTGGGCTTACCATGGGCAGCATGGTGGCTCAGTGGGCAGCATGGTGGCTCAGTGGTTACATTGGGGACAGTTGGATGCTAATGTCTGTAAAGCACTGTGGAATATAGTAGCGCTATATAAGTGCATTAAATAAATAAATAATAAATAAGCAAACATAACCCTACCATCGACTAGCAAGTGAGACAGATTCTTGATTTGAGTGATTTTTGCATGGACAACTGTCTTAATGCGTCTTTCTCTGTGGTACCACTAAAACTGTACCCTTGTTCATTTCCGAATTTTCTGATGTGTTTTCCGAGAGTGGTAACCAGGAGTTACCCCCGCATCAGGAGTATGAGTGTCCCGTCAATATTATTCCCGGAGCTAAACTGCCCAAATCTCGGTTGTATAATCTTTCGGACCCCTCAAGAATGGCTATGTGAGAGTATATCACCGAGATCTTGGCGAAGGGTCATATCAGACCATCCAGATCCCCTGTGGCTGCTGGGTTGTTCTTTGTAAAAAGAAAGATGGTACCCTTAGACCATGTCTGGACTTCCGTGAGCTCAACCGTATTTCCGTCCGTGATCCTTACCCCCTTCCTTTGATTCCGGATTTGTTTAGTCAGATTGTCGGTGCCAAGGTGTTTTCTAAATTGAATCTGAGGGGGGCATAAAATCTGGATCTGGATCAAGGAGGGGGATGAGTGGAAGACCGCATTTAATACCCCTAAGGTCAGGTACTGGCAAGTCCAGCGCGGCACAGAATGGGCCGAGGTCAGTGTAGGAGCGTAGGGCCACAGTGTGGCCATTTATCTGAGCGTTCAGGGAAAAGGGGAACCCCCAGCGGTATGGGATCTGATGGTCCCTCTGGGTGTCCAGCAGGGGGCCAAGGTGGCAACGTTTCTGCAGCGTGATCCACGACAAGTCCTGGAAAAGCTGGACCTTGGCCGCCCCAGAAATCCACAAATCAAGAGTCCCTGGCTTTCATCATGATTGCCTCTTTCCAGGTGAAGTTGTGAACGCAGAAAATAATGTGAACGCAGAAAATAGTGATCCTTTGGGTTGGAGCTCTGTGAGCCCTGTCCAGCTTAGTGGTATGAAACGAGGGTCCCCCATAATTTTGTTGAAGAATACCTCCAGGATTCCCTGTATGTCCTCCTCCCCTGGGGGCTTAGGGAGGCCACGAATTATGATATTGTTCCTCCCCCCACGATTGTCTAAATCCTCTATATGACGCTGCAACTCGTAGAGCCCCGCGACTTGTGAGGACACCGAGGTATGGAGTTGAGAGACACAGGAGCACGTGACTTCGTGTCCTTTCTCTAGGGTCCCCACCCGGGTGGCAATAGAGTGTAGGTCGCGCCGAACTGCAGAGATTTCAGAGCGGCATGTTGTGGTGACCTATGTAACCAGAGCAGACCGCTATAGGTGCCGTGGTCAGAGTATGGGGAGCGTGCAGGCGCAGGGGCAGCGTACCGCTGCATGGAGGGGGTAGCCCCTATGTCATCCTCAGGTTCCAGAGAGGAGATGGGGGCAGAGGGCACGGCTACTGTGTTGGTCACATCTGGGGATCCCTTTCTGCAGGGAGAGAGAGGCGGGGGAGAGGATGGCTGAGGGGGGTCAGAGTAACTCCACAAGGCACTGACCTGAGAGGGGGCCCCCCACTAACAGCGATCCGGCACGTGCCAGCGCCATCTTGGGAGCAAGGTTTTTCTGCTGGGCCCACGTTCAGGGGGCGCTGAGGGGGCGCTTCTGCAGGGGCAACCATGTCGGGCAGGGAAGATGGCGGCACGCTCTGTCCTGAGCGCAGGACGAAGTCCTGAAGTGTGCCTCGTTGGAGGGGGTCCGGAGGAGGTATGGCCTCCTGTGGGGGCTTCTTGGGCAGCTTCTTGCCCATGTGGGGATTTGTGCTCGGTGGCGGAGCTCGGCGCTCTTGCGTCCTTCTCCATGAGCTGCTAGGCCACGCCCCCAACGATCTTTCATATTAGGCTACTTTCACACTGGCGTTTAGGCTTTCCGTTTGTGAGATCTGTTCAGGGCTCTCACAAGCGGTCCAAAACGGATCAGTTTTGCCCTAATGCATTTTGAATGGAAAAGGATCCGCTCAGAATGCATCAGTTTGCCTCCGATCCGTCTCCATTCTGCTTTGGTGTCCGTCTGACGAAACTGAGCCAAACGGATCCGTCCTGGCACACAATGTAAGTCAATGAGGATGGATCTGTTTTCACTGGCACAATAGAAAACAGATCCGTCCTCTATTGACTTTCAATGGTGTTCAAGCCGGATCTGTTTTGGCTATGTTAAAGGGATTCTGTCACCAGGTTTGACCCCTGTCAGATAAAAATATGCTGATGTTCAGGGTGTCTTCACGATTCCTAATGTGGGCTTATAAATGTCATCTGTAGGCTCATTTTGCTAAAAAACAGCTATTACTAACCTGTCAGTCGAAAAAATAAGGTGCCCAAGGGGATGTAAATGGATGCAAGGTGCCGGCCGCACCCGCCGCCGTTCGTGCCCAGTGCCGCCTTTCTTGACCTCTGCACCGCCTCCTAATCCTCTGTGCCGCCTCTCGCTCTCCCTCCCTCCCCCCTCCTCCTGCTGTAAGATCTCACCCATACAGGGGTTGAGCGAAGTGCCGGCGCATGCGCACTTCGCTGTATGAATCCAAATGGAGAAGTCCGCACGGGCGCATCAGGCAGAGCGCGAGATGTTACAGCAGGAGGAGGAGGGGGGAGGGAGAGCGAGAGGTGGCACAGAGGATTAGGAGGCGGTGCAGAGGTCAAGAAAGGCGACGCTGGGCACGAACGGCGGCTTTTTTTTTTTTTTAGCCAAATGAGCCTACAGATGACATTTATAAGCCCACATTAGGAATCGTGAAGACACCCTGAACATCAGCATATTTTTATCTGACAGGGGTCAAACCTGGTGACAGAATCCCTTTAAAGATAATACAACTGGATCCGTTCTGAACGGATGCAGATGGTTGTATTATCTGAACGGATCCTTCTGTGCAGATCCATGACGTATCCGTACCAAACGCGAGTGTGAAAGTAGCCTTAATTGTGCAATTAGAAAATGTATTTGGCTATGTGTTGAAAAATGATCATGATACACATTGTAACATTGTTGCAATCAATCATAAATGAATTGAACTTCAATTGATCCAATTTTTGTTAATTTTCCATTTATAATGTTATTTTTAAGTTGATATTTATGTTGTTGTTGTTTTTTAAAGAAAAAAATTCAATCTACAGTCAAAATAAAGGAAAGACTGGAAAGTTCAAAGCTCCCTGAAGTCCTAGACAGAGAGGTCTTTGATAGTACAAGGCAGTCTGGGTTGCTGAGCTGTGTCCTCTACATGCAGACAGCTTTGTCAGGCTTATTAGCATTAGATAAAAGGGGCCTTCTATTGAAGGGGTTCAGCCACTGGGTCTCTTCCCTATGCAGGGAGCTAACAATTTTCACACTTCCACCAGGAAACACATTATCCTGGTAGTGTCTATCAGCAGGTTCCACAGAGGATCCAAAAACAGGCCAGCGGACAGATCACACCCAAACTAGCCCTTAAAAGTCACACAGGAACTTGAAGCACCACATACCATCAGATACAGGCACTAAAAAATGTGACCTTGTCTTCATGACTTCAAAGCAGCAATTACAGGCTGCACATAAACACGTAGTAACTGAGCAGTAACTGAGAACACCCAACTGGACGCCTCTGCTCTAATATTACATGTTTCATCTACTGGGCAGACTGATCTCCATATTTAGCTGGATATCTCATGCCATAGTATTCAGTATATTGGGCAGACTATATGGGCCAAATGGTTCTTATCTGCCGACACATTCTATGTTTCTATGGCCAGCTAAGGTCCTTTTCACACTGTGTTCTGCAGTTCCTGTCGGATGTAGAAGTCCTGGAGATTTTCCCCACATATACAGTACAGACCAAAAGTTTGGACACACCTTCTCATTCAAAGAGTTTTCTTGATTTTCATGACTATGAAAATTGTAGATTCACACTGAAGGCATCAAAACTATGAATGAACACATGTGGAATTATATACATAACATAAAAGTGTAAAACAACTGAAAATATGTCATATTCTAGGTTCTTCAAAGTAGCCACCTTTTGCTTTGATTACTGCTTTGCACACTCTTGGCATTCTCTTGATGAGCTTCAAGAGGTAGTCACCTGAAATGGTCATCCAACAGTCTTGAAGGAGTTCCCAGAGATGCTTAGCACTTGTTGGCCCTTTTGCCTTCACTCTGCGGTGTATATAATTCCACATGTGTTCATTCATAGTTTTGATGCCTTCAGTGTGAATCTACAATTTCTATAGTCATGAAAATCAAGAAAACTCTTTGAATGAGAAGGTGTGTCCAAACTTTTGGTCTGTACTGTACATTTGATAGATGCCATGGGCATATATAGTAGCATGAGTAGATATGTGGGAGGCCCCCCCAATAGGCACTGGATGGAGAGTCTAATCAGCTCTGGCAGAAGAAGAAATAGACTCCCTAGGTCACGTGGAAAAAAGAGAATATATTAATGTAAACAGTACAATAAATAATCTTATATATTATAGAATCAACATCAGAAAAAGAACACCAAGAAAAAGAATGAAGTAAAATAAGATAAAATTTAATAAAAAAATAAATAAAAAAACACAAGGCCAGCAACATATAACTTGCTGGGCCCTAGGGGTAGTTGTATCAACATATCAAAACTGATGTAAAGTAGAACTGGCTTAGTTACTAATGGCAACCAATCAGATTCCACCTTTCACTTTTCAGAGCTCCTAAGCAACTAAGGCCGGGTTTACATCACTGTTTCATTTTTCTGTTCTTCTGATCCATCAAAAGAACAGAAAACAAACAAAAAAAAAAAAAAACGGATCCTGTATTTTAAGCATGCACACTTTGTATCCGTTTTAGCCATTTCCGTCTGAGAGACGCTATTTTAGATGGAAAAAAAATACTTTGTGCAGAACTTTTTTTCCATCTAAAATAACGGATCTCAGATGGAAACGGCTAAAACAGATGCAAAATGGGCATAACTGAGCATAATGGATGCTTAGAATACAGGCTTGGTTCCGTGGGGTTTCTTTCCGTGTCTCTGCACCGCAAAAAAATATTACATGTTCTATTTTTTTTGCAGTATGGACGGATCACAGACCCTTTCAAGTTGAATAGGTCTGGATCCATCGCGGCACGGATGGTGTCCGTGCATTGGGGACTGCAAATTGCGGCCCCCAATGCATGGAACGGCTGAACAACGGCCTTGTAAATCAGGGCCGGTTCTAGATGAAATGGGGCCCTGAGGTGAAAAACAATAAGCCCCCCCCCCCCCCCCACAAGACACTTGCTGACTTTAATGTCCCCCCCATCGCTACAGAAATACAGCGCCCCATACCTCTTACATCCAGTGACATCTCCTTTGATATAGACGTTCTCTGTCCTCGTCTTCTCCTTTCAGACCTTCAGACCACCATTTTGTCGCCATTTTCTGTCTCTGCAGTTTGACAACAAACAAACAAAAAATCTTAGTTTACTTCTTTTCCATCATCCTCTCATCTTCGGGGCAAATCATCCTAC
The DNA here is from genome assembly GCF_014858855.1 of Bufo gargarizans. Classification (NCBI taxonomy): domain Eukaryota; kingdom Metazoa; phylum Chordata; class Amphibia; order Anura; family Bufonidae; genus Bufo; species Bufo gargarizans. The sequence goes on from NC_058083.1 coordinate 102,497,851, forward strand.
TACCCCCAATACTGTGCTCCCCAATACTATACTGCAGAAACAGATAATACTAGTACCACACAGAGCCCCCCATATAAAATACCCCTTTTTTGTGGCCTCAGTAGAAGCCCCGATAGTGCCCCATAATAATGTGCCTGTATCAAGTGCCTCTCTTCCACGCTCCATGTGCCATGTAACAAGTGCCTTCCCCCATGTGTCAGTAACAAGTGCCTCTCCATGCCCATGTGCCAGTAACAAGTGCCAACCCCCCCATGTGCCAGTATCAAGTGCCAACCCCCCATGTGCCAGTATCAAGTGCCAAACCCCCATGTGCCAGTATCAAGTGCCAAACCACCCCATGTGCCAGTATAAAGTGCCAAACCCCCCTATGTGCCAGTATTGAGTGCCAACCCCCCATGTGCCAGTATCAAGTGCCAACCCCCCATGTGCCAGTATCAAGTGCCAAACCCCCCTATGTGCCAGTATTGAGTGCCAAACCCCCCCATGTGCCAATATCAAGTGCCAACCCCCCATGTGCCTGTATCAAGTGCCAACCCCCCCATGTGCAAGTATCAAGTGCCAAACCCCCCCCATGTGCCAGTATCAAGTGCCAAACCCAACCCTATGTGCCAGTATCAAGTGCCTCCTGCTCCCCCCATGTGGCAGTCACAGACAAAAAACACTTGTACTTACCTCCATCACACAACGATGAGATGCAGGCTTTTTCCTGCCTGTGTCCTGCGCTGTATGGCTCAGGCCTCTGATAGGCTGCGGGCCTTGTGCCGGCAGCCTATCAGAGGAACAGGGAAGGGAGACGCCTCTCCCTCCCCTGCCCCACAGCACAGCCATCTGTATCGCTGTCCTGAGGATGGCGAAACAGATGACAATGGAGATGAGCACTTTCACAATGGAAGCGTTCATCTCCCTGTGACCTTCCGTTAGTTGCGGGCCGGCACCGGTGTCGGGTGGTGGGCTTGGGGGGCCACTAAGGACTCGGCAATTGCCCCCCTTGCTTATATGGAAGCTCCGGCCCTGTTGTGAATAAGCCCTAAGCCAGTTTTCCTTTACACCTTTTTTTGATAAATCTCCTCCCTTCCAACTATACTACAATATGCTGCAGTATTTTGCAAAGTCTGAAATCCAGCATCCCGATCCTTATCTCCCTCAACATCAACCATCACAGAAGAGTTGGTAGACCCTATACACATTATGACTCTGTATTTCTAGGTAAGAAATGGCATTAGAAACTATTTATATAGATAGATGTACACCTGGGCAATGCAGGTTATACCTGTTAGTCCTGTATACACTGATGAGTAAAAGGGTAACAATGTTTTGAACTTTTAACTTTCACGCTCCATATCTCACCATCCACTACAGCGTCGAACGTGAGACTACCATCATTTTATAGACAATCATCTTGGCTATCTCATACATTAATTTTACTTGCAACTATTTGGTGCATTATTAGTTATGTAGATTCTTGTCATGTAACGGCATTGTTACTGTTTTGCTGCTGGTGGTGGAACAATCTTTTTCTTCTTGTATGCTACATATTACAACTTGTTCTCACATTCCCTAATAGCTCAGTATGTTATTAGGTTGATTCCCAAGTAAAAAGTCACTGGTTCGAATCCAGAAGCAGCCATGAAGAAGATTTCCAATGAAAATAGAAACAGCATCATCCAGCTCATCAACAGCAGTATCTTGTCTGAGACTGCATCATGTGAGTGCCATGACAGTTGGAAGAATACGAAATGAAGTCCGTCCATCCATTCCAAGAGGTGGATGAAGTTGGCTCATCACAAGGTCTATCAGTTCTGTTGTGAAAAACACAGCAGTGGAGGTATGCTTCTTAATAGTGATCATAGATGTCCATGCAAGCACCATGTGATGCGCATTACACAAGTCTGGAATGGTGGCCCAAAAAAAGGCGAAGAGCCATCGACTTCAATATAGTCATAAGAAGCATTGGCTCAAGTTTGCAAAAAAGTACGAACAGTGGACAGTAGAAGATTGGAAACGGTCTGGAAGGGAAAGGGGCTCTAACTGTCAAGTTTGTTGGAGGAAGCCTAATGATATGGGGTTGTTTCCCAGTCAAAAGCGGTGGATTGATGGTGATCTCAATGCTGAGCTATATGTGTGAGTATTCTACAAGAAGAGTTACTTCGTGCACTCGAGGACTATGGGCTTGAACAGGACGACATAGTATTCCAGCGTGACAATGACACAAAGCATAATTCGAGATTGGTGAAGAAATGCTTCAATGACAATGAAGTAGAGGTGCTGGATTGGCCTTCACAGTCCCCAGACCTCAATCCAATCCAACACTTGGTGGTAGAGTTGAAGAAAAATCTTTATTCTTATTTAACCTTTATACTGATGTGAGTTGACCAGTATGCACCAACATTGGGAACGTGTAGAAGAGACCTAGGAACAGTTTTAGGTCAAAACATTCTTCAATCTGATCATGCCAAGAAGGATTCAGGCAGTGTTGAAAGGTGGATTAACAAAATAATACAAATTTAGAATTTTAGGAGCAAAACAGTAGCAATGCAGTTACATGACAAGAATCTGCATAACTAATCATATGCTAAATATTTTAAAGTCCATTTTATGAATGAGATAGCTAAGATGATTGTCTATAACATGATGTGAGTCTCACGTTCGAAGCTGTAGTGGATGGTGTGATATGGAGCCTGAAAGTTAAAAGTTCAAAACATTGTTATCCTTTTGCTTGTCAGTGTATATGTGCAATACACAGTACCTCTTTTTGTATCCTGTATATATGGTCAATGCCACTTATCCTGTACATCCAGTGATGTAAGAGGGTTGGAAATCGGCCTCGTATCCTTTACATTAAGGGCTCTTACAGACGGCTGTATGCTATCCGCAAAAATAGCATTCAGTATTTTAGACTTCAATGATGCCATGTCCTGATTTTCACTGACAAATATAGGACATGTTTCATTAGTTTTGCGTAGCCGTAGAATGGAAGAAAAGGGCCCCAATGAAGTCAATGGGTTAGCATTTCATCTGCAAAAAAACGTATTCGCAACTTTGTGGACAGCCTACGACTGTCTGAATGTTACTAGGGGCTGCTGTTTGACCCTGTTGTGGTCGCATTGCTATCTAGTTGAACTGTAATGTGACTGTTGCTAAAACATCCTAGCATTGCTTTAATGTACTTGGGTGTGCCATGTAAATTGCATCAATGATTATATGCCTTGTTGTGATGATATGTGAATTACCATGTATTGTGCCTTGAGTGAGATTCCCTGTGGGTATTGAGAGCATGACACCATGGGGGCTGTGACTATGTACTGACACTCTGGGAGAGTCATATTCCTTGAGTAGGATATTATGGACATTGAAAAGACAAGGCAAAACACCCTGTGAATGTATTTGTGTGTGTGTATGTATATATATATATATATATATATATATATATATATATATATATACATATATATACATACACCGTATTTTTCGCCCTATAAGATGCACCTAGGTTTTTGAGGAGGAATACATAGTGTTAATAGTGTATACATAGTGTTAATCATCATATCTAAACTGAATAATGATGCGCTCCCCTTGCTCCCCATGTGTACCGTACTTACCTATACACATGTCACGCTCCTGCAGTAAGCACTAGCAGCTACCAGGCAGGCCGGGCTGCAGGCGGCCGTAACTCACTGAGGTCACGTGCCTGCTCCGCCTGCTTCATTCATAAAGTAGGCGGAGCAGGCACGTGACCTCCGTGAGTTACGGCCGCCTGGCCTGCCTGCTAGCTGCTAGTGCTTACTGCAGGGGCGTGACATGTGTACCGGTAAGTACGGTACACATGGGGAGCAGGGGGTGCGCATCATTATTCAGTTTAGATATGATGATTAACACTACGTATAATACAGTACATAATGAGCGGCGGGGCCAGAGTACAGTACCTGCACTGCCCCGCCGCTCTCCCCGCCTACTACAGACCCTCCTCCCTGCGATGTAAATTGCCAGCATTCGCCCCATAAGACGCAGGGGCACTTTCCCCCCACTTTTTTGGGGGGGGAGTGCGTCTTATATATATACAGGGCTGTCTTTAATATTGATTGGACCCTGGGCAAGAATTTACTTAGGCCCCTGAATCCCGCCTTCCCACACCCTAGCATGCAATCACGCCTTCCACCACAACACACACACACACACACACACACACAAAAAAAAATCCACATACCTCTTAAAGTAGTGAACTTTAACCCCTTAAGGACTCTGCCATTTTTCACCTTAAGGACCAGGACATTTTTAGCAAATCTGACATGTGTCACTTTATGTGGTAATAACTTTAAAACGCTTTTACTTATCCAAGCCATTCTGAGATTGTTTTCTCGTCACATATTGTACTTCAAGACAGTGGTAAAACTGAGTCAAAAAATTTCATTTTTATAAAAAAATACAAAATTTACCCCCAAAAATGGAAAAATTAGCAAATTTCCAAATTTCAATTTCTCTACTTTTATAATAGATAGTAATACCTCCCAAAAAGTTATTACTTTATATTCCCATATGTCTACTTCATGTTTGGATCATTTTGAACATTTTATTTTTTGGGGACGTTAGAAGGCTTAGAAGTTTAGAAGCAAATCTTAAAATTTTTAAGAACATTTACAAACTCCATTTTTTTTTAATGACCAGTTCAGTTATGAAGTAACTTTCTGGGGCTTACATATTAGAAACCACCCATAAATCACCCCATTTTAAAAACGACACCCTTCAAGCTATTTAAAACTGATTTTACAAACTGTTTAGGTGCCCCACGAGAATTAAATTAAAATAAAATGAAATTTCAAAATATCACTTTTTTTTAAAAAAAACAATAAAAGACCAAAGGTGGCCAATTGGCAGAAAATGGAAGTCAGTGTCCACCCGATACAACCAAAAGGACACCCGTAGTTGTAACTCGGTACTAGCTCCCGAGTGAAACAAGCAAAAAAACAAGAAAACGGAGCTCATAGTACCGTATTTAAAATATAATTTTATTGTAACATGATTAAAATATAAAGCAATAAGTGATAAGCTGTTAAAAAGTGAATAAAAGCAGAAAAAGAACGCTACCCTGGGATAGCACACATGTCAAGTATAAAAGATAATGATCAATGGAATTGATTATATACGGTAAAATGACCAGCCATTGACCAAAAAATACAGCATAGGTGACAGTTGAGTCAGCAATCAAAAGAAAACCTACACGGCAAAAAATGAAACAGGGTTTGCATGCGAGTGCAGCATAAGCGAAAATAGAAGCAAACCTCAATAATGACCAGGTATGAAATAACCCGAATCAAATGCCGTAAAGGTAGAAAAGGAAAGCAAAGACTCACCAAAAAAGACTGTGTGCTACATCACCCAAGATGGCGCTATCCCGCTTTTTCTGCTTCTATTGACTTTTTAACAGCTTATCACTTATTGCTTTATATTTTGATCACGTTACAATAAAATTTTATTTTTACATACAGTACTATGAGCTCCGTTTTCTTGTCACTTTTTTTTTAGCAGATTTTAAATTTGAATCAATTTTTTCTGCAACACATCAAGGGTTAAAACTCAAAATCTATTACCCTGAATCTGGAGTATACAGAAACACCCCATGTGTGTTCAAAAACTGATGTATGGCCGCACAGCAGGCCTTCAGAGTGGAAGGAGCACCATATGGCTTTTGGAGAGCGGATTTAGCTGGAATGGTAATTGGGAGCTATGTCGAGTATGAAGACACCCTGAGGTGGCCCTAGAGTGGAAACCCCCAAAAAGTGACCCCATTCCGAAAACTACACCCCTCAACGAATATTTCAAGATGTGTAGTGAGCACTTTGACCCATCAGGCGTTTCACAGAATTAGGAAACGCTTGGCTGTGAAAATAAAAAAATTACACCCACATTTTTCACTTTCACAAGGGGTAACAGGACAAAATGCACGCCACATTTTGTTCCCCATTTCCCCCCGAATCGCCAACACCCCATATGTGCTCAAAAAATGATGTATGGCCGCATGGCAGGGCTCTAGAGTCAAACAGCTAAATATGGATTCTGCTGACCTGAATTGGCAGACATGGATTGTAGGTGCCATGTCACATTAAATAAATTCCTGAGGTCGCCAGAAATAAAAAAATAAAAAAACAGAGAAGTACCCAATTTTCGAAAGAGCACCCACGTACGAACATTTTAAGTGGTGGTAAGGGTACTTTTTAGCAAACAGGTGTCTCACAGAAGGCAGAATTACTTGAGAGAAGCATTTCAAAGCACACTTTTGTAAAAATTTAAAATTACTAGCAGACTCTAATTTTTCACTTTTAAAAGGAGAAAATGCACTCCAGTTTATGTTCCCCATTTTCCGAACACCCCATATGTGCTCGTAGCCTGCTGTATTGGTGCACAGCAAGCCTCTAGAGGCAAAGTGCAAAATATGTTTTTTGCAGGCCTGAATTAGCAGACATGGATTTTAGCTGCCATGTCGCATTTAAAACATTTACTGAGGTCCCCAGAAATGAAAAACCCCAAGAAGTGACCCCACTTTGGAAAGAGCACCCCCGTCCGAACATTTTAAGTTGTGGAAAGGGTACTTTTTAGCAAACAGGTGTCTCACAGAAGGCAGAATTACTTGAGAGAACCATTTCCAAGCACACATTTGTAAAAATGAAAAATTACTAGCAGATCACAATTTTTTACTTTCACAAAAGGTTAAAGGAGAAAATGCACCCCAGTATATGTTCTCCATTTTCTCTACATTTTGCGAATACCCCATATGTGCTCGTAGCCTGCTGTATTGGCGCACAGCAGGCCTCTAGAGGCAAAGTGCAAAACATGGTTTTTGCAGGCCTGAATTGGCAAACATGGATTTTAGCTGCCATGTCGCATTTAAAACATTTCCTGAGGTCCCCAGAAATGGAAAAACCCCAAGAAGTGACCCTTATTCGAAAAGAGGATTCCTGTACGAACATTTTAAGTGGTGGTTGTTGGAATGGTTGTTGGAAAGTGGATATGCAAGGGAGGTGGACTAAATCAGATATAAAGTGGAAATATTACAGGGAGCGTAAAGGATGAAATTAAAGAGGACCTTTCACTACTCTACAAACGAAAAACTAACTATACCTGTGGGCAGAGCGGCGCCCAGGGGTCCCCCTGCACTTACTAGTAAGTCTGGGCGCCGCTCCGTTCGCCCGGTATAGGCTCCGGTGTCTGCGCTCCCTCTGACTGTTTTCTTGTAGGAGGCGTGTCCCTTGCTGCACTGCTGGCCAATCGCAGCGCACAGCTCATAGCCAGGCTATGAGCTGTGCGCTGCGATTGGCCAGCAGTGCAGCAAGGGACACGCCTCCTACAAGAAAACAGTCAGAGGGAGCGCAGACACCGGAGCCTATACCGGGCGAACGGAGCGGCGCCCAGACTTACTAGTAAGTGCAGGGGGACCCCTGGGCGCCGCTCTGCCCACAGGTATAGTTAGTTTTTCGTTTGTAGAGTAGTGAAAGGTCCTCTTTAAATGAATATTCCATGGAAGAATGGTAAATTCTGAAGCAGTCCTGTATGCACAGGCCAGGTTTTTCCGGGCAGGTTTCACATTGGTAAATGGTGTATTTCCTTATCCCTCTTTTGTAACACACACCCTTCCCTTCCTTGCTGTTTGGGGGACTTGACCTGGAAAATGTTGCCCTGGTACGACACGGGCACCATGACCCTCAGAAGTACTGGAACCCTCCCCTGCCTGGGTTTGATAAATTAGTGCCTTGATAACCACCTCTTGGAACTGAAGGAAAGTTCCTCTATGGCCTGAAGATTGAAATAGGATGTACGCATTGCACATTGCCATCTTTACAATGTGTACAGCCAGCTTTTTGTACCACACTTTTGTTTTTCGTGGGGCACTGTAGAGCTTCATAAGTTGATCTTCAAGATCCAACCCTCCCATGTGCCTGTTGTAATCAAGGATGCAGTCTGGCTTGTTGACAGTAGTAGTGGTACCTCATACAGTGGCAGGGGAGCTGGCGCTAGTGTGAAAGGTAGTCAGTACAAGGACGTACCTCTTGTCCTTGTACTTAACTACCAGCATATTCTAATTGTGGAGAGCCCAACTTTCGCCCAATCTCAGTAGTTGCACTACCAGGGATCTAAGGAGGCCTCTCAGATTTTTGCGTACTGTGCTGCGAGCCACAGTACCCCTGGCAGTTAGGGACCTGAATAGGGGTATACTGATATAATAGTTATCCACATAGAGGTGGTAACCCTTATCCAGCAGTGGGTGCAGTAAATCCCACACAATCTTCCAACTAACTCCTAGGACGAGGGGGCATTCTGGAGGTTCTATCCTGGAATCTTTCCCTTCATAAATGCGAAACTTGTGGGTGTACCCAGATCTACTCTCACAGAGTTTGTATATTTGTATATTTTTATGCCATACCTTGCCCGTATGCTAGGCAGGTACTGGCGGAATCTAATCCTCCCTTTGAACAATAATAGGGACTCACCGACACTGACATTTTTCTTGGGGTTGTACACCTCAGCAAACTTGTTGCTGAAGTGGTCAATAACAGGTCTAACCTTGAACAGTCGGTCAAATGTTGGGTCGTTTTGGGGTGGACACTGTGAATTGTCATTGTAGTGTAGGAATTTCCGGATTGATTCAAATCGATTCCGGGTCATGGTCTGACTGTAAATTGGAGTCTGGTAGAAAATGTCAGAACTCCAATATTGCCTAACGTTTTTTTTTTTTTTAAATCTAGCTCAGTGAAGCCAGCACAATCTATCAGAATTCCTGAGTTGCCCACAAACTCAAGAATTTGGGGGTGATAATCGTCAGGGGGTGGGGTCCATGTGGGCTCAAGGGAGGGGGGGGGGGTCAGGGACAGGGACATGGACAGAGGGATCTGGAACAGCTGCAAATGAAAAAAAATAATCTGTGCAGCTATTCCAGATGTTCTTCTTCTTTCTTCTTTTCAGCAGCAAAAGGGTTAAATTCACAGTGGTGGTACACCAGAAGACCCAGCAAGCCACAGCAGCACAGAAAGGCACAGAACCTCTCTGCATGCTAGTCACGAGCTAGAATGGATGCATGCAGGGAAGTTCAGCCTCTTCCTGTGCAGCTATAGCGCTGCCATCGGCTGGAGCGTTGTTCCAGCCAATCGCAGCGCTGGCAGGGGACCCAAAACACTGGTATCCCCTGCCTCACCTTGGATGTGACCGGTGCTGACCAGTTCAGCACCGGCTCCTGAGCTCCTCCCGACCCGCCCCACAGCTTCTGACAACTTCCTGCGCTGCGATGTGCCGGTCTCATTGATCGGCCAATCACAGCGCTTGGAGCTGCAGCGGGGTAGATCGGCACCATGCTGCCCTTACCTGGCATGGCTGCCTGCCAGTAAGAGCAGCCATGGTGCCCCGATTACACCCCCATCTTCCCCCAGAGCCCCACAGACCTGGGTGATGGGTCTTTAAGTCCCATCCAGATATGACATACATGTACGTCATGGGTCCTTAAGGGGTTAATAATGATAAGCGGCCACTAGAGGTGTTCCTTGGCAATAATGTAAATACTGCCTTTTTTTTCTGAAAAGGCAGTGTTTACGTTAAAAAGCTTGCAGAGACATGCTATAGACACCAGAACTGCTACGTTTAGCTGTTGTGGTTCTGGTGACTATAGTGTCCCTTAATATAGAGAAAAAAATTATCAGCACAAAAGTATCAAATAAAATGGCTGTATCATTATTCTAAAAATTAAAAAAGCACAACTTCTGACACAAATATATAGTATTTTGCAGATTACTTTTCTTTTTACAATGTGCAGATACAGGGAGTGCAGAATTATTAGGCAAGTTGTATTTTTGAGGATTAATTTTATTATTGAACAACAACCATGTTCTCAATGAACCCAAAAAACTCATTAATATCAAAGCTGAATATTTTTGGAAGTAGTTTTTCGTTTTAGCTATTTTAGGGGGATATCTGTGTGTGCAGGTGACTATTACTGCACATAATTATTAGGCAACTTAACAAAAAACAAATATATACCCATTTCAATTATTTATTTTTACCAGTGAAACCAATATAGCATCTCAACATTCACAAATATACATTTCTGACATTCAAAAACAAAACAAAAACAAATCAGTGACCAATATAGCCACCTTTCTTTGCAAGGACACTCAAAAGCCTGCCATCCATGGATTCTGTCAGTGTTTTGATCTGTTCACCATCAACATTGCGTGCAGCAGCAACCACAGCCTCCCAGACACTGTTCAGAGAGGTGTACTGTTTTCCCTCCTTGTAAATCTCACATTTGATGATGGACCACAGGTTCTCAATGGGGTTCAGATCAGGTGAACAAGGAGGCCATGTCATTAGATTTTCTTCTTTTATACCCTTTCTTGCCAGCCACGTTGTGGAGTACTTGGACGCGTGTGATGGAGCATTGTCCTGCATGAAAATCATGTTTTTCTTACCTTGCAGACTTCTTCCTGTACCACTGCTTGAAGAAGGTGTCTTCCAGAAACTGGCAGTAGGACTGGAAGTTGAGCTTGACTCCATCCTCAACCCAAAAAGGCCCCACAAGCTCATCTTTGATGATACCAGCCCAAACCAGTACTCCACCTCCACCTTGCTGGCATCTGAGTTGGACTGGAGCTCTCTGCCCTTTACCAATCCAGCCACCTGGCCCATCAAGACTCACTCTCATTTCATCAGTCCATAAAACCTTAGAAAAATCAGTCTTGAGATATTTCTTGGCCCAGTCTTGACGTTTCAGCTTGTGTGTCTTGTTCAGTGGTGGTCGTCTTTCAGCCTTTCTTACCTTGACCATGTCTCTGAGTATTGCACACCTTGTGCTTTTGGGCACTCCAGTGATGTTGCAGCTCTGAAATATGGCCAAACTGGTGGCAAGTGGCATCTTGGCAGCTGCACGCTTGACTTTTCTCAGTTCATGGGCAGTTATTTTGCGCCTTGGTTTTTCCACACGCTTCTTGCGACCCTGTTGACTATTTTGAATGAAACGCTTGATTGTTCGATGATCACGCTTCAGAAGCTTTGCAATTTTAAGAGTGCTGCATCCCTCTGCAAGATATCTCACTACTTTTGACTTTTCTGAGCCTGTCAAGTCCTTCTTTTGACCCATTTTGCCAAAGGAAATAAGGTTGCCTAATAATTATGCACACCTGATATAGGGTGTTGATGTCATTAGACCACACCCCTTCTCATTACAGAGATGCACATCACCTAATATGCTTAATTGGTAGTAGGCTTTCGAGCCTATACAGCTTGGAGTAAGACAACATGCGTAAAGAGGATGATGTGGTCAAAATACTCATTTGCCTAATAATTCTGCACGTAGTGTAGTACTGTACTACTAACCCCTCCATCCACCTCTACATACAGGTTAATACAGCGCCACATACCTCTTACATCCAGTGACGTCTCTTTGATGTAGATGTTCTCTTTCCTCATCTTCTCCTTTCAGACCTTCAGACCTGTCCACCATTTTCCAGCTATTTCTCGTCTCTGCAGTTTGACAAACAAATCTTAGTTTACTACTTTTCCATCATCCTCCCATCTTCTGGACAAATCATCCTACCATCCCCAATACTGTACCACTCTGCTCCCAAATACTATACTGCAGAAACAGATAAACCCCCTGATAATAGCAGTACCATGTGGTAAGCTGATACTGTGCCAAGGTGCCCCCACAGTAATAGTGCTCCCAAAAGTCCCACCAATAGGAATAATTCTCTGCTAGAGCACACATGGTAGTAATAGTGCTCATACAGTGCCAACATGTCCCCACTGTGCCCCAGAAGTAATAATTCTCCCATAGTGCCAATATTAGTAATCATGTTCCTCATAGAACCCCAGTAGTGATAAAGCCCATCATAATGCCCCCCAGTAGTAATAATTCTCCTTATAATGTGCCAGTGCAAAAAATACCCCCTTTTAATGCCCCCAGTTGAGCTAATGTCCCCATAGTGCCCCCATAATGTGCCAGTATAAAATACCCCTATATAGTGCCCCCAATAAATTCCCCCATAGTGCTCATCTCTCCCTTCCTCCTAGTGCCCCCCATAATGTACCAGTATAAAATGCCCCATATATAGTGCCCAAGTAGATGCCCTCAGTGTCCCCCATAATTTGCAAGTATAAAATACCCCTTCTTAGTGCCCCCCATAGATGAGCCCATAGTACTCCTCTCTCCCCTTCCCCAAAGTACCCACCAAAATGTGCCCCAGTATAAAATGCCTCTATACAGAGCGCCCCATATAAAATACCCCTTCTTTGTGGCCTCAGCAGAAGCCCCCATAGTGTTTCTCTCCCCCTTCGCCCATAAAAAATATCCCTTCTTTGTGGCCTCAGTAGATGCCCCCATAGTGCCCCCAATAATGTGCCAGTAAGAAGTTCACCTATAGATGGCCCCATAGTGCCACCCAATAATGTGCCAGTAAAATGTGCCACCATAGATGCCCCCACAGTGCTTCCCAATAATGTGCCAGTAAGATGTGCCCCCATAGATGCCCCCCAATAATGTGCCAGTAAGAAGTGCCCCCAATCATGTGCCAGTAACAAGTACCCCATAGATGCCCCCAATCATGTGCCAATAACAAGTGCATCCATAGATGCCCCCCAATTATGTGCCAGTAACAAATGCCCACATAGATGCCCCCCAATCATGGGCCAGTAACAAGTACCCCATAGATAACCCCAATCATGTGCCAGTAATAAGTGCCCCCATAGATGCCCCCCAATCATGTGCCAGTAACAAGTGCCCCCATAGATACCCCTCAATCATGTGCCAGTAACAAGTGTCCGCATAGATGGAAGTGCTCATCTCCCTGTGCCCTGCCGCCACCCCCTTCCTTGTCAAGAGGGCCGCGCCACCTGGGGCCATCGCCTCACTTTTCCTAATTGGCGGTGTGGCCCTGCCAACGCCCCCTGGAATTTTTCGCCGGGGCGATCCCCCCCGCTACGCCACTGGCCAGCAGGTCTCAAGAGGTAGCTGCCTTGGGCCCCCCAGGAGCAACTGGGCCTGGGCAGCTGCCCCTTTTGCCCTGCTTTAAAGATGGCCCTGTATATATTGTGACACAGTGAAGGGTATGGTCTGGGAGGACAGGTATTTTCCTCCCAATGTGTGCTGCCGGGCTGATTTGCAGCCAGGTGGGATCAAACACCGGACTGGATTTTAAGTGCCGGCCCGGGTTTTGACAACACCTAGCTGTCCTTAAAAAACAGCTTGGCTCAGCAGCAAGTGGTCTCTGTTTTGGGATCTGGGGCATGGTGCCGTGCTAAAGGGCTGAGAGACGCATGCTGGGAAACACCCCCTAAAGCCTGCTGTGGATAAAACGGCCAACAAGGTGGACTTTGCATTGTGTGAATTAACACCAAGACTGTACAAGTAGTTTTGCCTTATGTGTGAATAAACACTGAAGTTTTGCTTTACAAACTTGTTTTTGCCTCTGTACTGCGTCCGCTTACCCTGCCTACCAGAGCAAATCCCCACTATATATATATAAAAAAGGAAAAAAGTGGCAGCACCGTCTCTAATGCAAACGGAGGGTGCAGCTGGCCCAATATGGATATAAGCAAGCAGGACATGCGACGTTTCGGCTCTATGCTGGAGCCTTTCTCAAGCAGTGCATATAGACAAAGTGCTCAGTATATAAAGCAATCTCAATTCATGTGCCAATTCATTGCAATTTACATAACATGTGCAATCAAGTCATAACAATTTACAAACAATCATGTAATAGTATAGTGAAACAATAAAAATAATAAATTAAAACCAAGATTTCATATATCTTATGATCGCATCATATGTAACAGTGATTCAAATACATTCAAAATATGAGAGAAACTCCATATATGTACATAACCAATCTCCTTATCATTATAAGTGCCATATGTGATCAATAATGTAAAGTGCTAAGTGCTTACTAGATGATATCGCTAACGAAGGGTGAAGGAGGAGCGATGAGGCGAATGGCTGCCATCATATATATATTTGGTATGATACAGATGTATGCAGTGAAAGGATTTGTGTCTAGGACAACACTGAGGTTATGCTGCCATCTACTGGGCAATTGTATTATTGGGTGATCTCTCTGAAGATCTCTCTGGTCAGCTGACCTAAGGTCCTTGTGCTGTAGACAACTCTTGGAGACCATCCACTAGAAGGTCCTTAAAGGGTTTTCTGGGAATTTTATACTGATGACCTATCCTCTGGTTAGATCATCAGTATCTGATCGGTGAGGCTCCGATTCCTGGGACCCCTGCCGACAGGGACGAAGCTATAGGGGAAACAGGGGAAGCGGCTGCTTTTGGGGCTTGAACTCAGAAGGGGCCTATCCAGGAGGAGGACTAAAAGATTTTATTGTCAAGCCCCCCTCAACAGTATTATACAATGATGATATATACAGTGAAACTGTGGGAAACAGACGGATTGGCAGCTGGGCCTGGTCTGGGAGAGTTATCTTGACTAGCCACAGGATTGAGGGTTGCATGGGAGGAAGGGGTTGCCGAGGGGGAAACCTGTTCATTTCTAGTTACGCCACTGCCTGAGGATGAGCTGTTTGAGGTGGCAGCAGCGCTACTGTGAGTGCCGCAGCCTTCTCTCAGCTTTTTCTAGGCCAGTGTCGACACGTTCATCGATCATGCACTACAAAGACAAATATCAGGTCCCATAGTCCAAAAACTTCAACGCTGATATAATAAGTCTGTACAGCATCTACACACCTGTCTCCATGAAAACAATCAAGACTGATTTTAGATGATGCACACATTGTAGCTGGCCAGCTAAGACCTGTCCTAGGTTGCTAGTATAGCTTTTATGTGTTGTGGGGGATTAGCTCTTTTTCAGGGTCATTCTCACAGCTACCTTGCCAAACAACAGATTCTCGTGTCCAAACAGTGTATTTATTTTAACACCAGCACACACAAAACAATACAAATGAACACCTGCCCGTCTAGGCTCTCACTAAACATAAATAATTTCCCTACCTCAGCTAAAGCGCCTTTCACACCCTGTTAACCAACATGCAGCTTTTCCAGCCTCTCAGGTAGTATCAAGTCCAGTACCTTTGGGGGTAGGGGTCTAGCAGTCCTGGCATCACTGTGTCCCCTAAAGTCCAGGCTATCACCTAGCCTCATGGCCCCTTAGCCTCCCCAGCTGAGACCACTCCAAACCTCTGCAGGTCTCTGGTCTCGGATAACACACTGGGAGGTGCTTTATCACAGCCTGATTGAAGCAGGCCTTACCTGCGATCACCTCAGGTAAAAGGGAATACCCGTCCCGGAAGGGTGTGGACTGGCAGCTCCCTCTACCAAGCCTAACTGCCAAAAACTATGCTTTTGCTGAGACCACTGCCACACTCTGGATTATATCTGTCTCGCCCATCTGAGGTACCTGAGTGGGACAACACGCCTTCCAGCACTATACACCTTACCACAGTGTATACAGCTAAACCTGTCATTAGCCCTAATACAGTTCCTATGTTTATGTGTTAAAGACAAAAGCAGTGTTATTTACTGTGACATCATGTTTGGATGTCATATAACTGTTAGATTTTGTGTTCACAAATTCATTTTGTAATGTAAGGTCAGTGACACAGCAGAAACAACAGAAAGCATAGTGTTAATCTGTTGTTACTGGGCAGAAGTCTAGACCAATCACAACCAGCTTCTCACACAGCCTGTCTGGGCATTCCCCCAGCTCCTGCTGCTAGAATTATTATTCACCAGAGACAGGAGCCGAAGAGACATTCACTCCACTGAGAGCTAAGTTTTATGGGAACAAGAGGCCAATATAGGTATTTAAAACAGTTTTATAATGTTCATATTGTTAGTATTGTGTTTAGAACTCTATACTGAACTAGATATATGAAACCTATATATAGCCCAAACAAAGTTCAGTTCACTTTTTGTGACCAGTGCTGATCATGTGTCCCTTTGCTAGTATCCAGCACTGATCAGATGTGGTCATGCTACTCACCCATTAATCAAAGATTCAGTCATTGCACTATTGAACCAAGAGAAAAAAAATAACTTGGCAAGGAAGGCAATGTTATATAAGAACTGGTCATTGAATGATTTCTAAAACTTTCCAAAAGTAAAATCGTCTACATGTACAGAGGTTGTCAGGTCATCAATATCAGATCTGCGAGGGTACGACTCCCAGCACCCATCACTGATCGAAATTTTACATATAGAAATAAACAAGAAAAAATAAACACTGTTGGTATCACCATGTCCGAAAATGTCTGAACTTTCCAGATATAAAAGTATTTATCCCTCATGGTGAATGCCATAATGGAAAAAAATCTAATGGCTGAATTGTCCTTTTTTTTTTGTTGATTTGGCTCTCAAAGAAAATTGAATAAAAAATTATCAAAATGGTACCAAGAAAAACTATAGAATCACCCACATAAAAAGAGCCCTTACACAGCTACATAGATAGACATATAAAAAAATGATGGGTGACAGGCTTCATTCACACGTCCGCAATTCTGTTCTGCATTTTGCGGAATGGAATTGCGGACCCATTGCTTTGTATGGGACCACACTATGTGCTGCCCGGATCCGCAATTCCGTTCCTGAAATAAATAGAACATGTCCTATTCTTGTCCGCAATTGTGGACAAGATTAGGCATTTTCTTTTATAGTGCCAGCGATGTGCGGTCCGCAAAATGCGGAACGCACATTGCCGGTGTCTGTGTTTTGTGGATCCGCAAAACACATACGGATGTGTCAATGGACCCTAAAGTAATTAACACGGAAGAGGACACTATACTGCTACAGATGGATCTGGATAGATTGGAAGCTTGAGCAGATAAGTGTCAGATGAGGTTTAACACTGACAAATGTAAGGTTATGCACATGGTAGGAATAATGCAAGTCACCCGTACATACTAAATGGTAAAACACTGGGTAACACTGACATGGAAAAGGACTTAGGAATTTTAGTGAACAGAAAACTAAGCACTAAAAACCAGTGTCAGGCAGCTGCTACCAAGGCCAATAAGATAATGAGTTGCATCAAAAGGTGGTATAGATGCCCGTGATGAGAACATAGTCCTACCACTTTACAAGTCACTAGTCAGACCACAAATGGAGTACTGTGTACAGTTCTGGGCTTCTGTGAACAAGGCAGACATAGCAGAGCTGGAGAGGGTTCAGAGGAGGGCAACTAAAGTAATAACGGGGAATGGGGCAACTACAGTACCCTGAAAGATTATCAAGATCAGAGTTATTCGCTGTAGAAAAAGACGACTGAGGGGAGATCTAATTACTATATATAAATATATCAGGGGTCAGTACAGAGATCTCTCCCATCATCTATTTATCCCCAGGACTGTGACTGTGACGAGGGGACACCCTCTGCGTCTGGAGGAAAGAAGGTTTGTACACAAACATAGAAGAGGATTATTTACGGTAAGAGCAGTGAGACTATGGAGCTCTCTGCCTGAGGAGGTGGTGATGGTGAGTACAATAAAGGAATTCAAGAGGGGCCTGGATGTATTTCTGGGGTGTAATAATATTACAGGTTATAGCCACTAGAGAGGGATCTTTGATCCAGGGACTTATTCTGATTGCCCCCATTGTCTGACAGGTGCGGGTCCCACCTTGGGTCCCACACCTACAATGAGAACAGAGCGGGGAAGTTCCTATTCACTTGTATGGGGAGAGGGCTTGGCGGTGGCCGGACCCCAGGAAACCTGGGGTCCTCCAGCCACCACTCTCCCTGCTCCTTTCTTGGCGTATGTGCGGGTCCCAGAGGTGGGACCCACACCTATCACAAAATGGGGGCATATCCTAGCCATATGCCCCCCATTTTCTGTGATAGGAATACCCCTTTAAGCATTAAAATATAACAAAAACTACCGGTGTTTGCTATCACTGTAATCACACTGACCACAGAACAAGGTTTTCATGTCAGTTTTAGCTCATGAATCAAGGAATTGTTTTGTTAATTTTCATCCCAACGCCAGAACACGATATGGTAAATGTAATTAGAAAATACAACTTGCGCCGCAAAATAACAAGACCTCATGGAGAACAGAAAAAAACGTATGGCTTTTGGAAGGCAAGGGAGTAAAAAACGAAAACAAGAGAATTGAAAATGACTGAGACAACAGTCCACTACAGGATGCATCAAGGTCACCACGAGCACCTTTGGCGCTAAACATCTTGATGATTTTCCCAAAATGTATATATGTCCAGATGGAGAGCAAACGCACCAGATAACCTTTTGCTCAGAGCTTTTGTATATCATTGCATTCATCTTGGATTCAGCAGCCCTGCCATAAATTCCTGCTCTCGGGGTACAGCGCTATCTGGTTATCTGATTCAATTGTCTTGAGGTTGTAGCTTTGTGGTGTTTAGTGAGTATCCTATCATGATCGTTTCTATTTGTCTGTGCCTGGACTATGTTAAGGCTGTATTACGGTCCCTTTGCACGGGACGACAATCTAGCAGATTGTAGGGAAGGAAGCGTTCCTTCCCGACAATCCGCTGATCGCTAGTGGAGGAGACGCTGCATTTACATGCAGCGATCTCCTCCAGAGTATGAGGGGAAGCAATCACAGGAAAATCAAAGGGGCAGTAACAGTTAAAACGTGATAAACATATATAGTCCCCTTACAAGACAAACACACAGACACAGTCGGGTCCTGGGTGCAGATGTGCCACTTGGAAGTGGCTCACTGCACACAGAGTCCCTAGAGCGAGCCCTTTATAAGGCTGTGTGGACCCCAAGGGTCACGAAGTGCCACAATTGGTGCTAAGAGACCCCGGCAAGGATGTCCTGAATCCCACTTGGAGAACAGGGGAATACCCAGTCGGGGTGAAAATAAGGATGGATCTTACCGGTAACGAGTCAGACCGTGCTTGGTATCAATCGGGCACAGGAGACGACCGAAGGTAAGTTCTTATCCCAGCACGTGAATTAGGTGTTCCTATGTGATGGAAGGGTTCTTCGTAGGTAGGGTGATACCTGTTGAGGGGCCGCAGGGAGAAAAGCTGTCCCTGTTGCGCCCTACTTGACCTACTATGACCCTGTTACCCTAACACGGGATTCGTGCCCCGCAAGGGGTGGTCCCGTCCGGAACCTTACCCTGGACTAAGGTCCCTATGAGACCCTGTCAGGGTGATAGGGAGGGGGACACCTAATCTAGTTAGACTAGAGATAATGATAACACCGTGGATAAAAGGAGGGTATGTTCATATGTCCCTACGCGTTTCTACAAAACAGAACATACACGGGAAGAATACTAGTACTAACAACCTCTTGAATCGTCAGGGGACGGGGGTTGGTACTAGTGGCTGCTGCCTAAGTCACTAAGTGTCGGTGATGTACTACTAGACACATGTGGGTAAGGACAGACTAGAATAGATCATTCGGTGAACTTAGTCTATTTAAGAGAGACCTCATAGCCACATAAGAAACTATGCTTATGCTAGGCAATTAGGAGGGAGGTACTGGCTACCTCTAACCACTTGATGGTGGATAGCGTGGTTAATTTATATCTAGAATGCGTATGGCAGAGTCCAGGTACATAGTCAGGCCTTGGTGCGTATGGCATCCATCTGGCTAGGCCGGCATCAGTCGGTTTCAATCAAGCAATCACTCTTCCCCATACTGTCTCGTTGTTTCCTTGGAGTAGATCGTGTTTACACAGCACAATCTGCCACTGGGACATGATGATCTTTTGTGCTGCACAAAAGATCCAATTACCCCATGAATGAGCATTTCGCTAGTTTATCGGATAATCGGCGGTGCATTTACACCACAAGATCATCCTAGTAACGCTTGCTAGCGATAATCTGTTCAATTGTCAGCCCGTGTAAAGGGCCCTTTAGACAGCCTGATTCTGCAGACGATTGTCGGGTAGGAAGCGTTCCTTCCCAGCTAGAGGAGACCGCTGCTATCACATGCAGAGATCTCCTCCACAGCATGGACCCGGGGTCCGTCCACCGTCAAGCGCTGCTCCCATAGAAGTGAATGGGAGCGCACCGCGCATGCGCGGCCCATGCTCCCATTCATTTCTATGAGGAAGATGGCAATAGCTCGGCTATTTTTCGGCGGCCCCATAGAAATTAATGGAGGGCGGCTGCCATGCCCTCCGTTCATTTACCCGCTCCGTTCTTATTGTAGGTGCGGGTCCCAGCGGTGGGACCCAAACCTATCAGACAATGGGGGCATAACCTAGCGATATGCCCCCATTGTCTGAGATGGGAAAACCCCTTTAAGGCACCATTCACACGTCCACAACGTGTTTTGCGGATCCACGGATCGTCAAAACACGGAAAGCGGCAATGTGCGTTCCGCATTTTGCCGACACTTATAGACTATGCCTGTTCTTGTCCGCAATTGCGGACAAGAATAGGACATGTTCTATTTTTTTGTGGAACGGAAGTGCGGACCCGGAAGTGCGGATCCGCCATTCCGTGTCTGCCCATAGGAATGAATGGGTCCGCAATTCTGTTTCGGCAAAATGCGGAACGAAATTGCGGACATGTGAATAGAGCCTAAGGCCTCGTGCACACTAGCGTATTTTCATTTCACGGCCGTTCCGTTTTTTTGGAAGTTAATCCGTGTGCATTCTGTTTCTGTATTTCCGTTCCGCAAAAAAATAGAACATGTCCTATTATTGAACGCATTAGGGGCAAGGATAGGACTGTTCTTTTAGGGGCCAGCTGTTCCGTTCTGCAAAAGACAGAATGCACACGGACGTCATACGTATTTTTTGCGGATCCGTTTTTGCGGAATGCAAAATACATACGGTCGTGAGCATGAGGCCTAAGAGAAACAAAATAAGAGTATTGCAGGTTTGATACCTCATTCTCAAGATCTTTGATCTGTTGTACTGTTATTTTTGAAATGTCCATTCATTCCCCCCATGCCTCTGTTCTTATTGTATATATATTGCTGTTTCTTCATATATTCTCTTAGTACGCCTGATGAAGGGATCGGTGATGTCTCCATTACTTCTATTTGTGTTAGCCATTATAAGGTATCAAACCTGCAATACTCTTTGTTTCTCTTAATAAGAGCAGTAAACTAAACCATGTCCACCTGACACCAGGCCATTTGTCTCCTCTCTATGTGCCACAATACACGTCCT